>NW_028270160.1:2872328-3472328 GCF_037043375.1 Chiloscyllium plagiosum
GAGAGGAAGGACGGGAGAGAGGAAGGACGGGAGAGAGGAAGGACGGGAGAGAGGAAGGACGGGAGAGAGGAAGGACGGGAGAGAGGAAGGACGGGAGAGAGGAAGGACGGGAGAGAGGAAGGACGGGAGAGAGGAAGGACGGGAGAGAGGAAGGACGGGAGAGAGGAAGGACGGGAGAGAGGAAGGACGGGAGAGAGGAAGGACGGGAGAGAGGAAGGACGGGAGAGAGGAAGGACGGGAGAGAGAAGGACGGGAGAGAGGAAGGACGGGAGAGAGGAAGGACGGGAGAGAGGAAGGACGGGAGAGAGGAAGGACGGGAGAGAGGAAGGACGGGAGAGAGGAAGGACGGGAGAGAGGAAGGACGGGAGAGAGGAAGGACGGGAGAGAGGAAGGACGGGAGAGAGGAAGGACGGGAGAGAGGAAGGACGGGAGAGAGGAAGGACGGGAGAGAGGAAGGACGGGAGAGAGGAAGGACGGGAGAGAGGAAGGACGGGAGAGAGGAAGGACGGGAGAGAGGAAGGACGGGAGAGAGGAAGGACGGGAGAGAGGAAGGGCGGGAGAGAGGAAGGGCGGGAGGACGGGAGAGAGGAAGGACGGGAGAGAGGAAGGACGGGAGAGAGGAAGGACGGAAGGAAGGGAGAGAGGAAGGAGGGAAGGAAGGGAGAGAGGAAGGAGGGAAGGAAGGGAGAGAGGAAGGAAGGAAGGGAGAGAGGAAGGGAGAAAGGGAGGAAGGGAGGGAGGAAGGGAGGAAGGAAGGGAGAGAGGAAGGAAGGAAGGGAGAGAAGAAGAGGGAGAGAGGAAGGAAGGGAGATAGGAAGGGAGAGAGGAAGGAAGGAAGGGAAGAGGAAGGAAGGAAGGAGAAAACAAACAAACAAACAAACAAAATGCGCACACACAAGCGAGCAAGAGAGACACTGGTGGTTGTTTGATTCAAGGGTCACCGTGCCTCAAACGAAGGGAGACGTTGAAAAGTGGAGCCCTCGTGGTAATCTCACACTGCTGGCATTACTCTATTATAAACTAGCCATCTAACTAACGGAGCTATCCAATCCCCATTTCCCCATAGTGCATTAACAAAGTCTTTCATGTTCTGATGTGTTAAAATAGTTGGTTAATCAGATTTCATTAACACCAATTTACTTGCCTACTTGGACAAAAACTGCAGATTAATTACTGCATTTTAAGGCAACATAATAAATGGTGAGTAGAACTAGCCTACCTTTTATTTAATTCATTAGGTTTGCAAATCAGAGAAAAGTTTTAAATTTTTTTATGAATGTTGCAAAATTAGTTTCTAAACTTAATAGTTCCATTTGTTTTGCTGGGATTTGGAGCAAAATACTGATCTTTGAAATGCCTGCACTACCACAAATCCATCGTCACCAACAGCTAGTGTCACTTTGCTTTCCAAGATGAAAATTTAAGCTCAAAATCCCAATACAACCAAAGTCATAATTCTTTTGAAGAACCAAGAGATGTTTTAATACATTAAGAATACAATATAAATGCATTGTTGTTGATGATCAAGGTTTATTTACACAGTTGCGATGTATTATCATAAAAAGCTAGGAAAAAGAAAAAACTACATATTCCACTGTTTAGATCATTTTAGCTCATTCTTGGCTCACTGAAACGTATATCCATTCTTATTGGAACACAGAAATGCTAAAACCTAAAAGAAACAGCATTCTATCCTAGGAAATAGACTTTGCCACTATTCATTTCCTAGAAATCCGTCACGTCATTCATACACAACAGGGAATGAAGAAACTAAGTTCACAAAGATCTGCTCAAATGGCTTCAGCAGGAATGATAATCAGACCTTGCTGATAAAGCTAAACTTGGTACAGGCTGAAGTCCCACCTGCTCCGGGGTGTGTCTTAACATCTCCAAATAGGTTGATTAGTATGTATAAAAGCTTCACAGAATGCAGTTGAATTGCATTCCCCCAACAATGTCACATTATAGTTAACTCTTGGAACATAGAGCATTACTGTGCAGTCTAGGCCCTTCAGCCCTTGATGTTGCACTGACCTGTTTCATCACATTTACTTTGAAATACACAGACGGCTTTCAATAAAAAGTACATCATGAAAAGCTAGCTTTATGGAAATAGGAAGAAATGAACATTTCTACAGTATATGTTGAAATAATTTTATTTTTTGCATTTAAGTCATTGTCAGAATTCTCAACTATTTTGCACAGAAACAAATACCATATAAAATTCAGCAATCTTACAACAATATTACTTTTTTAAAAAAAGCTTTGGTTCAATGGAGAAGTTGAAATAATTTCAACTAGAGTACAGTAAATCCTGAACAATTGCTTTCAGAGCACAAGGATATTCGATCTAGAAACTTGGTTCATTTTATGCCACAGACGAAATGATCCAACTTCCCTTCTTAGCTGATATTGTTAATGGTTCTTCCTCATCGGGTATTGTCTCTCTCTCTTTCAATCAGCTGTCATCACCTCTCAAAAAAATTCTTGACTGCTCAGTCCTCGCAACCTATTTACCCATCTCCAATATCTAGAACACAAATATTTCAGCAAAGCACAGGCCCTCAATGTTGCGTCGACCTGTGTAACCAATCTGAAGTCTATCCAACCTACACTATTCCATTTTCATCCATATGTCTATCCAATGACCATTTAAATGCCCTTAAAGCTGGCGAGTCTACTACAGTTGCAGGCAGGGAGCTTTACGCCCCTACTACACTGAGTAAAGAAACTACCTCTGACACCTGTCCTATTTCTATCACCCTCAATTTAAAGCTATGTCCCCTTGTGCTAGCCATCACAATCAAAGGAAAAAGGCTCTCACTGTCCACGCTATCTAACCCTCTGATTATCTTATACATCTCAATTAAGTTACCTCTTAGCCTCTTCTCTCGAATGCCTCAAGTTCCTTAGTTCTTGGCTTACGCATTACTGTTACCCAGAGTTCCAAGTACACCTCAAAATGTAAAGAGCATACTATATTCAACAGTTTCTACAACTTCATAAATAGCCTAACTGCAAGTCAGGTTACTGATACTACTTGAGGACATCTCTGCAGATGCTCAAGAGATGGAAATTATGCAAGGTCAGCAGGAAATAATAAGTTAAAACAATTTTTTTTTAAGGAACATTCCTATTTTAAGCAAATTGAACATCACCAAACTAATGAGATTCCTTCCAACAATAAATTCATCAAGGTTTCTAAGTTGTGACATAGATGATATGTTTAAAAGTGTGAGGGGATAAATGTGACGGTGATGGTGTGAGTGTGAGGTGGTGAGGGTGACAGTGATGGAGTGAGTGTGAGGGAGTCTAGTTGACGGTGATGGAGTGAGTGTGATGGGGTCAGGTTGACGGTGGTAGAGCGAGTGTGAGGGGATCAGTGTGACCATGATTGCGTCAATGTGATGGGGTCACGGTGATGGTAATGGAGTGGATGACACGGGGTCAGGGTGGCGGTGATGGAGTGAGTGTGTGGGGGTCGGGGTGACCGCGATGGAGTGAGTGTTATGGGGTCAGGGTGACTGCGATGGAGTGAGTGTAATGGGGTCAGGTTGACGGTGGTAGAATGAGTGTGAGGGAGTCAAGGTGGCATTGATGGAGTGAGTGTTAGGGGTCAGTGTGACGGTGATGGAGTGTGTGAGAGCGGGTCAGGGCAACGGTGATGGAGTGAGTGTAAGGATGAGAGACAGAATAGGCAATTCAGCCCCTCGAGTCTGCCTTGTCATTACTGACCTCAGTTTGGCCTCAAATTCAATTTCCTGACCCCTCTACGTAGCCCTTCAGCCCATGACTAATTAAAAGTCTATCTGTCTCCTCAAATTTCCCAATGTCCAAGCATCCACCACACACATTTACTGGTACTGCATTTTCAATCAATTAAATTTACCTGAAATAATTCCATTTTGGACAAAAATGGAAAGTGTTTTGTTTTAAATTCATCCAGTTACTAATCATATATAATAAAGATTTCTGTAAAGTTCCTGTAAGGCCAGAATTCTGCAAAGGAACAAGGTCCAGGACCTGTCTAATACACCTTTTTGGAACTAAAAGATTCTTTTTTGTTCTCCCATTTTTCCCCCTCATCTTTTGGTTCCTTGAAGTTCCATGTTAACTCACAGCCAAAAGGAAAGTGACCACTAATATCCCCAATGGCATTTAGAATGGCCAATGATGGTGCAATAACAGTTTAAAATACTTGCATTTGCATTCTCCTTTTCATGACTACTTTTTGAAATGCACCACTGATGTAAAGTAAAAACGCAGCAGATCATTTGGGCGGCACGGTGGCCCAGTGGTTAGCACTGCTGCCTCACAGCGCCTGTAGACCCGGGTTCAATTCCCGACTCAGGCGACTGACTGTGTGGAGTTTGCACATTCTCCCCGTGTCTGCGTGGGTTTCCTCCGGGTGCTCCGGTTTCCTCCCACAGTCCAAAGATGTGCGGGTCAGGTGAATTGGCCATGCTAAATTGCCCGTAGTGTTAGGTTAAAGGGGTGGATGTAGGGGTATGGGTGGGTTGCGCTTCGGCGGGTCGGTGTGGACTTGTTGGGCCGAAGGGCCTGTTTCCACACTGTAAGTAATCTAATCTAATCTAATCTAATCTAATTTGTGTCCAGCAAATTCCCATAAAGAGCAATATGACCATACCAAAACATTTTTTTTTGTGATCTTAATTGAAGAATAAATACGGAGGAAACTCAATTATCCGGATACCAATTATCCGAAAATTGGATTATCCGAAGGAGATCTAGAGGTCCTAATGGAATAATTACATCAAAAACATGTTTCCAGCAGTGGTTAAACAGGTACCGTCTCCAAATGACTGACCTCCCGCCCGCTCTCTCCCTGGAGTTGTACAGAGGGGTGTACCCTAACCACTACACCCCTCCCCCCACAACCCTTCCCAGGAATAATCACTCCAACATTCCCTGTGCAGGGCAAACGTGGAATGTGTCAAAAATTTGCAGTCAAAAGTTGTGTGGGGGCCTGTGGCTGTGTCTGTGCACTATTTGGAGACTTACCCCACAAAGGCAGCAGCAGCAGTCTTGTCGTTGGTGTGCAGTTCCAACGCCTCGGGGGGGGGGGGGGGGGGTGGTCGTGGAGAACGAACGCTTGTACGCTATGTGTTGGGGTTGGACCGTGTGGGGAGCGGGGATGACCAGGTGTGGAGTGGGGGTGGGGTTGGAGTTGGTGGGGAATGGGATTGGATGGGGTTTAGGGAGAGGAGGCAGGGTGGGATGGGAAGGGGTTGAGGGAGCGGTTGGGCGGGGAGTGGGGATGGACCGGGTTGCGGAGGTATGGGGGGCGGGGTCTCGTATGCTGTGCTGCTACAGTCTCCTGAACAAGGAGCAGACTTTTAAAACTCTGAGCCCCAGAGGAAAGACATTTTAAATCAATTTTCTGAATAATCGATCATCTGAACGAAATAGTACCCGCCCATCATATTCAGATAATCGAGTTTCCACTGTGTTGGCCAGGACACTGAAGGTAACTCTGCTTTGAAACACCGCAGTGAGATCTTTAGCAACAACTCGAGCAGAAAGGTGAAGCATCGATTTAACACATCATCCTAAAGAAGGGTCACTGGACCCAAAACTTCGATTTCTCTGCACAGATGTTGCCAGACCTGCTGAGCTTTTCCAGCAGCTTCTGTTTTTGATCCTACAGATGATGTCTCTGTAGTGTAGCACTTCTTCAGTGCTCCAGTGTGGTGTCAGCATCGATGTTTTTTGCTCAAGCGCTGGAGTGAGACTTGAAACAAGAGACAAAGGGTCCTAACTGAACCATTGCTGATGCTATAGTCGGTTAACAGATCATGTTCCCTTGAAAAATAAAGAGTCATGACCATCATTTTCATTAACAAATCCAGAAAATGGAATTGCAACATATCTTCAATTTTAAAATTTTCACCAGTGAATGTGTACATTTCTCAGCTTAAACAGTTTAAAAACATCATTTTGGTGAATAATGCATTTAAGGACTCATAGCACAGTGCATTGTAAACTAAACTAATACAAAAGCATCACACTGACTCAGTAGCCAAGAGACAGAATTGTAAAATGCTCAATGTACCGATATCCGTCACAATTGTTTTTTGTACAACCAATAATAAGATGTTCTCAATATACTGACTCTACCAATGGCCTTGATTTTCTCTCTAGGATTCCATAAGACCATAAGGAAAAGGAACAGGAATTACACCATTTAGCTCCACTATTCAATACAATCATGGCTGATCCGACGTTCTTCACGTCCACTTTCCTGCCCTTTCCCCACAACCTTTTATTTCCCTACTGGTTAAGAACCGAACTTAGCCTTAAATTATATACAAGGATTCTGCTCCCACGGCTCTCTGTAACAAGGATTGTCAAAGAATTGACCCTCAGAAGAAATTCCTCATCTTGGTCTTGCATTGGCACCCCTATATTCTGAGATTTTGTCCTCTGGTCCTAGGCTCTCTAGTATTTACCCTGTCAAGTCCCTTAAGAATCATGTATGCTTCATGACCTGTTTCTTCCAAACTTATTGATACCTCTTAGTGAACTGTTTCTCTCTTGCAACCAGTCTTTCTGCCTATTTTTGTGTCATCTGCAAATGTAACTACGGTACTTTGACTTTGTTCCTCCAATTCATTAATTTACTTTGTAAACCACTGAAGTACCAGCAGTGATTTCTGTGGAACCCTACTTGTCATGGTTCACAATCCTGAAAAAGAACTCCTTTATCATCACCTGTCTATTAGTGAATACTCTGGTTGAGACTTCCTCAAAAAAACTTTGATAAACAAGTCAGACACTATTTCCCTGTCATGAAGCCATTCTGATTCTGCTTGATTAGATTATGATTTCCAAATGTTCTGTTTTTACTTCCTAAAAAATTGATTCCAATATTGTTTGAATTATAGATGTTAGGCCATTTGGCCTGCTTTTTGTCTCCCTTTTTGAAATAGACGAGTCACATTGGCAGTTTTTCAATCCTGTGGTAACTCTACATGGCTGAGAAACATACCAGCCATGATCGAATGGTGGAACAGGGTTGCTGAACTGAATGGCCTAATTCTGCTCCTATGTCTTACTGTCTTATGGTTTACCTTCTCGATTTTTATTATCTTTTTAAGTTCTCCTTTGCCAAATTCTAACTTCATCCCAATCTTCAGAGCTTTTATTGACTTTGGCCTCCTTATATGCTTTCTTTTCCAATTTAATACTCTCCCCAGCTTCCTTGGTTAACCTTGGTTGGCTTATTCTTATTTTAGAATCTTTCCTCCTCACTGAGATGTATTTTTTGCTGAGTCATGAATTACCTCCCCGCTTCCTATCATTCATATTAATCTATCTACCCAGTTCACTTTGGCTAACTCTATCCTCATTTCATTGTATTTCCTTTAAGCTTAACACAGTTGCTTCCAACCCAAGTTTCTTACTATAAGTATCCTGTTGAGTAAATACCTAGACACTGTCCACTGCTGCAAACCAATCTTTCTTTGCCAATGACAGTATGGCAACCAGCATGTATAATACCCAATTTGCTGGTTCATCAGTTTCTTGGCATAGTTTAACTTGGTCTGTTTAATGACCAGCATCTACAGGTTTGTAATCATACAGAACAACTGGTTCTCCATTAAAATATAATGTCTCAAGCCAACTTTTCTAAACTAAACCGAAGACTTTCATCAGAATTGATGTGCATTTATGTATACTGCAGTGATTGGAACAAGACCAGCCGGGTGGACTTCATAGAAAATGAATTCTGATTTGGGCTATCAACCTGATCCAAGGGAATCTTGGCTGACAGACATAAACACAGCTGTCAGTGGTTCTGCTCACTGTAGGAGCTTGGTTCTGAGCTAGCTCGGTCAGTGTCTTTTACCAGGCACTTGAAATAAAGGGTGACTTGGTGACAGCGTACCAGCCCTCTTAGAGTCACTTCAGCTGCAACGAGAGTAGGATGCTCCCATTAGAAAATTGAGTGAGTATGATCAAAGATGCCCCACCTCCCATGTCTGAATGGGAGCTTAGGTCTTTCCTTGCGTTGGTGAATTATTACAGCAAATTCATTCATACCCTGGCCTCCATTCTTGTACTCTTACATTTGCTATTGAAAAAGGGCCATTCATGGAAATGATCTCGTACCCAAGATGTAGCCTTGAGGGAAATGAAAAAGCAGCTATTGCTGTATAAGGTGTTGGTAAACTATGATCCCAAGCAAGTTGTAATGATGACATGCGATGCCCCCGCTCCGTACAGTATCGCAGTAGTGTTGGTTCACTGGTGGCTCAGCGGAGAGGAAGCCCAATAGCGTATGCTTCCTGGACTTTGGTTGATGCCGAACAAAGATACGTCCAGATAGAGAAGGAAGGTTTGGCGGTTATCTTTGGTGCGAGGAAGTTCCACCAATACCTTTACGGACATAAGGTTGTAATAGCAATGGATAACAAACCACTGCTAGGGCTACAAAACAGTACAAGGCCATACCACCCATTGCTTCAGCTCAAATTCAAAGGTGAGCTTTTATTCCAAGTGTGTACAATTACAAGATAGAATATTTCTGGGAGGCCAAGAGGCAAATACGGATGCCTCGAGCTACCTCTCACTGATGAATACACCAACAGTGATGCCAAAACTAGAAGAGTCCATTTTGGGTTTAAACTTTCTGGCTACCTTTCTAGTCACCACTGACAACATCAGACTGTGGACACTAAAAAAATACCATCCTGGCAAAACTAAAACAGCTGTTGGTGATGGGAGTAACGAAAAGGCCATCACAGCCAGAACTGAAACCTTTCTGGACCCGGAGAAAAAAGATCACAGTAGAGGATGGCATATTATTATGGGGAGCAAGAGTGATTGTACCAAGCATAAGTCGCTGCCAGATACTGGTTGAACTCCTCCCAGGGTGATCCAAGCGTTTCCAAGATGAAGATGCTAGCAAAAAGCTAAGTCTGGGAGCTAGGAATGGACGCCGACATAGCCATGTTGGTGGGGCAGTGCCCAGAGTGCCAACAAGGCCAAAAATTACTGTCAGTAGCTCCCCTATATTTGTGGGAATAGCTGAGTAAGTTCTGGATTCAACTATGCCGGTCCTTTCAAGGACTTTATGTTTTCAGTCATTGCGGATGCCCAAAGTAGTTGGATGTGCATAGAGTTCATTCATCAAACACTAGGACGATGACTGTAAAGTTGTGAACATCTTTTGCAATATACTGATCTCTGAAGATGTTGGTCACAGACAACAGTCCATTATTTATATATAGGGAATTCCTAAAGTGAAATGGCATTCAGTATGCAAGGTCAGCTCCATACCATTCATCATCCAATGGTCTGATGGAAACAGCAGTCCAAACTTTGAAGGCAGGCTTAAAGAAACAGCCTCCAGCTTCATTTGATACCAAATTGTCCGTTTCCTGTTTAACTATAGGAACACTTCTCACGCAAGTGCAGGGACAACTCCAGCAGTTGCTAATAAGGAGAAGACTCCACGCCTTAAATCGTATCTTCCTGGCCTGGAGTGGGAGAACAACATCAGGAAAGCCAATGCTGGACACAAGACTCCTCTAAGCGAGAGAGGCAGTTTACTTCAGTGGAAGAAGCTTGGTGTCTAAACCTTGGGAATGGCCCTGCATTGGTAAGAGACACGGTTGACGCAAGGTCAGGTTCCATGACGTACAAACTTTGGGTAGAAGAGGCAATCCTGAACAAGCACATGGACCACATGAGAAATGCAACCTCACAAATGGGCAGGAGCAAAATATACCCGGCTCCTCAGAACATGCAGCAAGACTGTCAGAACCTGTGGGCTCTCTCCCTCTGCCTAGTGTCGAAGAAACCTCCAAGGACAATATGGACACAGATGTCACAGCCTTGACACTGTTACCATCTGAAGATGAGTCTCAGCAAAGATTTTCCGGGCATAAGAAGTGGACTATGATCTGGAACACACTGCCAGTACCCAAGGCAGAGTTAGAAGAACTGGACCTGTTGCAAAAACCAACTCAGGGAAGCTACAGGAAAAAGAACGGGCTTATTTCCTGGACTTAAAGGAGGATATAAACAGAAGTGTCAGGGAGGTGGAACTCTCACTCTCTCCTCTGAGTTGGTGCACATGTCTGGTTTCAGTTTGTGTGTGCTCACCCTTTCTCCCGCGAGGGTGATGCTCTGTCTGACCCGTCAGTACCAGGGTGTCTCGCTTTGGGGTCAGATGAGAAGCTGAATTTTGTAAGAGTAGGGCCGATTGCCTGCCTCTCTCCCGTGGTTATGTTAGAGCCCAAGTGTCTCTGGAGAAGAAGCACACGGTGTCCACCAACATCTTTGAGCTGTTCAGGGAGAGGTGGGCACCGCAGGGAGTGTATTATTTCCCCCTCCAACTCTATTTTGATTTAATCCCTGCCCTCCCCTTCACTGTTTGTTCACACAGCATTGCCCTTTGATGTAAAGGGCACTGCTTGTTACTGGCTACTTGGGTGTTTCTTTTCTTCCTGGTGGTGGACACTGAATAAAGATTTTTCGCCTTGTGTCTTTCACTGTGCACACCTGCACACACACGAAAAAAGGGGTGTCAGGTGTGCTGCTCACTCTAGGAGCCAGCTCTGAGTTAGCTGGGTTAGTGCCTTGTATTATGCACATGTAAATAAAGGGTGACTTGGTGACGGGATACCAATGATGCTGGCATTATTTCACATACCACTAGCATGGTCATGACCCCCAGTATTTATCAATGTAGCCAGGATGGTGGCTATCATGTCTCCTCATCATTCTGGTTCTTCAGATCAGAGGGTGGCAAATGTTATTCTTTTGTTCAGGAAAGGGAATAGGGATAATCCTGGGAATAACAGAGAGGTCGGTCTTATATCTGCGGTGGGCAAATTTTTGGAGAGGATTTTGCGAGACAGGTTTTATGATTACTTGGAAAATCCTAGTTTGATTAGAGATAGTCAGTATGGCTTTGTGAGGGGCAGGTCATGCCCCACAAGACTCAATGAATCCTTTAAGAATGTGACAAAACATACTGATGAAGGTAGAGAAGTGGATGGGTGTACATGGATTTTAGCAAGGTGTTCAATAAGGTTGCGCATGGTAGGTTCATAGCTGGAAATGTGTTGCTGGAAAAGCGCAGCAGGTCAGGCAGCATCCAGGGAACAGGAGAATCGACGTTTCGGGCATAAGCCCTTCTTCAGGATTCCTGAAGAAGGGCTTATGCCCGAAACGTCGATTCTCCTGTTCCCTGGATGCTGCCTGACCTGCTGCGCTTTTCCAGCAACACATTTCCAGCTCTGATCTCCAGCATCTGCAGACCTCACTTTCTCCTCATGGTAGGTTCATTCAGAAGGTAAGAAAACATGGGATACAGGGAAATTTGGCTGTCTGGATACAGAATTAGCTGGCTCATAGAAGACAGAGGGATGGAAAGTATTCAGCCAAGTGCATGGTGACCAGTGTTGATTCACAGGGATCTGTTCTAGGACCTTTGCTCTGTGATTTTTTAATAAATGACTTGGATGAAGAAATGGGAGGGTGGGTTAGTAAGTTTGCCAATGACATGAAGTTGGAGGAGTGGTGGATAGTGCAGAGGGCTGTTGTAGGCTGCAATGGGACATGGACAGGATGTAGAGCTGGGCTGATAAGTGGCAGATGGAGTTCAACCTGGAAAAGTATGAAGTGATTCATTTTGGAAGGTCAAATTTGAATGCGAAATACAGGGCGAAAGGTAGGATTCTTGGCAGTGTGGAGGAACAGAGGGATCTTGGGGTCCATGTCATAGATCCCTCAAAGATGCCACCCAAATTGATACGGTTGTTAAGAAGGCGTATGGCGTGTTGGCTTTCATTAGCAGGAGGACGGAGGTTAAGAGCCGCAAGGTTACGCTGCAGCTATACAGAGCCCTGGTTAGACTAACTTGGAATATTGTGATTAGTTCCAATTGTGTCATTATAGAGGAGATTTACCAGAATGCTGCCTGGACTGGAGGGCATGTCTTACGAAGAAAGGTTGAGGGAGCTAAGGCTTGTCTCATTGGAACGAAGAAGGGTGAGAGGCGACTTGATAAAGATGTACACGATGTTGAGAGGCACAGATAGAGTGAATAGTCAGAGAATTTTTCCCAGGACAGAAATAGCTACCACACTTTAAGATGATTGGAGGAAGGTTTTGGGGAGATGTCAGAGTCATTTTTTTTTTTACACAGAGAGTGGTGGGTGTGTGGAATGCACTCCAGTGGTGGTAGTAGAAGCATATACATTAGGGACATGTAAGCAACCCTTGGAAGGCACATGGTTGATAATAAAATTAAGGGTATGTGGATTAATTTGATCTTAGAGTAGGATAAAATGTTGGCACAACATGAAGGGCCAAAGAGTCTGTACTGTTCTATGTTCTCAGGCTAGATTGCATCTTGATTGATGTAATTGCCAAAGGCCTCTAAAGGACACTAATTCAACCTGCCAACTGTGCAAATAATTGACAGCGTATTTTTAAAATTGTGTTCTTCTGGTCTACCAAAATAGACAATTTTTAAGACTTAAAAGAGGAAGTGATATGGGCTAAGTTGCTTGTTATGTTTACACCACAATGACCACATCCTGGAAATAACTACAGACACAAAGCTGCTTAGTTTTTTCTCTATGCCTCACCTAGTTATGCAAAATTAGAGCAAATTTAAGAAAGTAGAGTCATAGAAATGTACAGCACGGAAACAGACCCTTCTGTCCAACTCGTCCATGCCGACCAGATATCCCAACCCAATCTAGTCCCACCTGCCAGCACCTAACCCATATCCCTCCAAACCCTTCCTACTCATATAACCATCCAGATGCCTTATAAATGTTGCAACTATACCAGCCTCCACCACTTCCTCTGGCAGCTCATTCCATACACATACCAAGGTTGTCCCTTAGGTCTCTTATATTTTTCCCCTCTCACCCTAAACCTACGCTCTCTAGTTCTGGACTCCCCCACCCCAGGGGAAAAAAAAACTTTGTCTATTTACTTTGAGAAACAAATGTAAAACTTTAAAACACTTGCACCATCACACTTACAGCCAAGAAATATTTTTCTTCCAACTTTCCTGTCTCGTTGGTTATTCTGGAACGCAGTGACTCATTCTGTAATATTGGCACTCCAATAATCCCTTGCACATTTGACCATTCTTCAAGTACAAGTTTGGAATATAAACAATTATAGGACACAAACACAGAAACTGCTGGAAAAGCTCAGCATGACTGGCAGAAAACAGTCAACATTTTGGGTCGAGTGACCCTTCTTCAGAACTCCTCTTTCGTGCTTGGACAAATCTAAATCTTCCAATTCCTTTCGCTATAAAGCTCACAAACCCACAGCTTTTCATAATCCTGAGCATCTTCATCATCTCTAATCTTATACTTCAATTTTACATACCAGCTTCATTGTATCACAGCAGCAACACTTAAGTCACAAGCCATTCCTAAAGCTAACATTCAGAATAATAATTTAAAATACTTGGCATTTTAAAATTAATACTAATAGTTTTGGATTGAGGACTATAATTTTCAGCTACACAATTCAATTTCCAAGCTAAAGAGTGAGAGTTCAAGTTCAATCACTTAACACCTGAAAAACATTTGGTGAAAATATCTATGGATAGTAGGTGCCCTTCCAAATGATTCAGTAATTCCTGAACTTAACTTACTGCTTGAATTTAAAACTGAGAAGATGAGACCCTCTTGTGATGCAGTGGTAGTGCCCCAACCCCTGAACACAGGTGCCTAGATTGAAGTCCCACCTGCTCGACAAGTGTGTAACATCTCTGAACAGGTTGATTAGAGAAATAGGTTAATTAAAACTGAGAAGACAAGGAGAAAGGCAAGCCCTGTAGGGTATAATACTAACATGATTGAAAAATAACAGCTTTGGTATATCAGGGAATAATTAAATGATGTCAAGTTTTTTAGTTTTCAAAAATGTCTCAGGACTAAGGAAGGAAGGATAGCCTGAGGGACAAAACAGACTCCAGAATTTGAAGGATCCAGGAAGAAATATGACTATATACATGTACACAAATCCCATGTGCAACCTGCCATCCGAGCCAAGAAAGAGTTTCAAATATTGAAGAGGACATTTTATTTATATTTTTTAATGTAAACTTTAAAATTTAACTTTTAAAATTTTCCAAAACTCATTCGATGTGGGGGAGGGCCCTTTAGATTGAAAAATAGCTAATGTAAATATTTTATTCAAAATGGAAGGTGGCAAAATGTAGGAAACTACAGGCTAGTTGGCTTAACATCTGTCATAGGTAAAATATTAGAAACTACTGTTAAAGATAGTATAACAGGACACTTGGATAAGTTCAAGGTAATCAGGAGGACCCAACATAGTTTTGACAAAAAACTATGTTTAATTAATTTATTACAGGTTTCTGAAGTACCTCATGCAGTGAATAAAGGGGAACCAAGGGATGTATTGTACATAGATTTCTAGAAGGCATTTGATAAGGGGTCATACCAAAGAAAATTAAAGGTCATGGTGTTCAAGGTAACATAATGGCATGGATACAAGATTGGCTGGCTAACAGAAAGCGGGAATAAATGGGTATTTTTCAAAATGGCAGGATGTCACATTTGATATGGCAAAGGGGTCAGTGCTGGGGGCCTAAACTCCTTACAATTATACCAACGGATTTGGAGGAAGGGGTTGAAGATACAGTAGCTAAATCTAGGTAGGAAAGCAAATTGAGGCAAGGACATAAAGCTTCAACAGAGCGACATAGATAGGTTAGGTGAATGGGCTAGATCTAGCAAATGGAGTGCAATGTGAAAAAGTGTGAAATTGTCAGAAAGAATAAAAAAGCACAACATCTATATGGGGGAAGGTTGCAGAGAGATTTGCATGTCCTACTGCATGAATCACAAAGTTAATATGCAGTGATAGCAGGAAAGCTAATCAACTATAATGTTTTATTGCAAAAGGGATTTGAATGGAAGAGTAGGAAGATTAAAAATTTTTTACAGGGCATTAGTGAGACTGCAATTGGAGTACTGTGTACAGTACTCATCACCATACTTAACGGAGCAATGTTAATGTGCTGGAAGCAGTTCAGTGATTGTTCACTAGACAAATACCTAGAATGAACAGATTGCCTTATGAAACATAACTGAAACATACAAGATCTTGAGGGGAGTTGACCAGGTGAATGCGGACAGTACATGTCCGCTTGTGGGAGAATCTAAAACTAGGGATCATAGTTTAAAAGTAAGGGATCGCCATTTAAGACAAAAGGTGAGGATAAAAAAGATTTTTTCAGATGTTTTGGAGTCTTGGAATTCCCTTCTTCAAAAGGCACTGGATGCAGAATCTTTAAACATTTCTAACACAGAGGTAGATTCTTGATTACCAAAGAATGAATGATCACAGAAGTACGCAGAAATGTAGAGTGGAGATTAAAACCAGATCAGCTAAAATCTTATTAAATGGCAAGCAGGCTCAAAGGGCCCAGAGGCCAGTTCTTGTTCCTTGTTCACACTTAAGTACAGTTCTAAATGAAACCAGTTACTTTTTCATTAACTGTTAAAGGCACAGAAATTATTAAGCATGATGCTCTTCTTTTGGACAAAGATTTCCTATCTTCAACCACTATAATGGACTGAGAGCACCTCTGATGCTGACTCATCACTTCAAAAAGTCTAGAGTTGGCAGGAGTATGACATTAAAACAGATGCCACGCTCTCAGATGGATTTCAGACAGATTCAAATACAAGTGTATCTCACTTTCCAAAATAAGTTTGGAAATTGTCTCTGAATTTTATGATGCAAATTACACTGCGATTCAGCCTTTGGGCTGCAAACAAGTTTCTAAAATAAGAGATTATCATCTTCAGAGGGAGACGCCATGCAATTCAAATGTAAATGAATGGGGGTACTCCAAGTGCAGAATTTTCCCACAGGTTTCAGAACATAGTCAATATGGTCAAATATGGATCGGAGCCCTCAGTGTGGGAAATGTTGTACCATGTTAATGTTGTAAACTATATTTAAGCTCCAGTGAATAACGAGAGATTTAATGAAACATACAAGATTCATAGGATTGGATTAATTTACAAGATAGATGCAGAAACATTGTTTCCCCATGTGAGAGAATAATCCCAGAATAAGGGGTTGCATAAGTAAGACAGAGATGAGGAGGTGTTTCTTCTCTCAGGGTAGTGAATCTGTGAAATTTTATTTACCTCATAGAGCTTTAGAGACAGAGTAATTAAATATATCAAGGCTGAGACAGACATATTTTAATTCAGTACTGGAGTCAAGAGTTATGGGGAAAAGGCAGGAACGTGGATCAGCCATGATCTCGTTGAATGTCAGTGCAGACACAATGGGCTGAATGGCCTACTTCAGCTCCTAAGTCTTATGGTATTAGGGAATGTGATGATGCCATTATTGCTTGGGTGGGGATACAGCAAATTAAATTAAGATCTCAAGGAGTGAAAATCTGTAGCCACAAGTCTCCATGGGTAATGATACAGTTCCACATTGGGTAATGAGAAAATTAACATCCCAAGACAAAGAGCCGAGAGAAAAAAAAAGTGTCTGCAGCTCAAAGTGAACATCACAGTCAAAGGGAGCAGAAAACAACTAAAGGTTTTAAGACTAGAAAAATTAACCAGTATTGCTATTTACAGAAGTAAGGTCTTCAAGAGAAAGAAATTACAGCTGCTAAATATTTTAAATTCTGCAGTCAGAAACATAAATCATCACATTAGGAAGACATAGTAAGAGAAATAATGCTACCTGCAGGTCTTAGTATTAGAGAATGGCCAAATAAAAGATAGGATATCTTGGAGAAAACAATTCTTAAAAGTACAGAACGTTTCAAACTTTAAACACCAAATTAAAAGCAAACATGTAAAAATACATTACTGTATTCAATCGGACCTACATCGGGTGACATTATAAATTGACAAAACATAAAAGGCTTGTGAGAAAGTTCTACAAGTTATTGACAATTACTTTTATCCAAGAATAAATAAAATTCTTGAGAGAGCAAAAGTGCCCTTCATTTTAGGTTCTTTATTATGAGTCTACAAAGCTTCAGGAAATCTTCTATCAGGTGATCTTTGGCCGAGGATGACAACAGTTTGCTCTTGGATCAGTTGATCTTTGACCGGCTTCTCTTTGAAAGGTTCAGCATCCAAGGGAATCTGTAGATAATTTTATCATCCAACAGATAAATTGGAAACCATAACTATCGTAGGGTTTTCCAAACTTTTAATCTTACATACATGATTTGACCTCAAAATCCTTGTGGCAGTAGAGGTGTTGAATTAGACGTCATGAATAACCAAGTTTTACCTAGTCTATTCAAAGAGAAGTTAGTCAAAAAACTGATCCAAAACAAAAAAAGTCTAAGTGACCAAAAGGCACCTGAAAGATGATGTCATTGGGCTACCCAGATTCATAGCAGAAAGCAAAATGAAGAATCTATTGAAATCACCTCTGTTGGCATAAGACAACTGTTTCACACTCAACTGGAAGCAAATCTCTATGCATAAAGTGGTAGGAATGTTCGCCATTCCTAAGGAATGAAGAACCTTCACATGCCAAAAAAAAGCAAAATTTGTAAGAACCAAATACTGAAATAACAATGAGCAATACAACCTATTCAAGTTCAGTGAGGAATCTTTAACTGAAGACGCTCTGGCAAAGAAATAATTTGCTAGATTATCACAGTTTAAGTTCTGCCATGGCCACTGTCAGATACTACAGAATTGACATAAGGAGTGATTATTACCTATAAAGTAATGTAGCACCATCTGGACTTTAGCCACCAATAGGTCTAGATGTTCAAAGTTTGCGCGAAGATTTGTAGCTCGGGTACTCGTTGTTGTGGTTCTGTTCGCCGAGCAGGAAGTTTTTGTTGCAAACGTTTCGTCCCCTGGCTAGGCGACATCATCAGTGCTTGGGAGCCTCCTGCGAAGCGCTTCTTTGATGTTTCCTCTGGTGTTTATAGTGGTTAACTATAAACACCGGAGGAAACATCAAAGAAGCGCTTCGCAGGAGGCTCCCAAGCACTGATGATGTCGCCTAGCCAGGGGACGAAACGTTTGCAACAAAAACTTCCTGCTCGGCGAACAGAACCACAACAGGTCTAGATGTGGCTGCAATCTTATGCATTCATCTTGAGTTCCTTTTCCATCCTTTTTACCTTCTGGATCTTCTACGTTTGACAACAGCACAGATCTCTAAAGCTTTGTGATGCTCTTTAAGGCTCCACAGAATGTTTTAGAAATTTTGCCTTCCTATTTAATACCAGTGATTGAAATCTTAGGATCATTGGGGAAAACATGGAAATGGTTGGGTTGGGCATGAATGATAGAAAGCACCAAATTTTCTTGCCACTATAGTTGTGCCATTTTTACACTTCCAACCCCAGGCCAGATTCCTCGAGATGTGACGGGGATCCTTCTACTAGATGGCACAAACTACCTACATCTCTGGTCACCCAACGATCATTACCAACAATTCACAGCCATAGCCTCTTAAAGATTGTAGAATGTCCCAAGACATTTCAACTTCAATTCTAAGCAGAAGGTAGACATAGATTAGGTGAAAGCTTGGTCAGTAAAGTAAGCTTAAGATGGCTTTGTAACTTAATTAACATTAACATTAACATTAAATGGACTGATAGTAATTAGTGTGACTGACTTCATTAAAAACAACATCCAGTCCATTCCCTCGCTGGAGTTAAAAAATATAGTAGAGTAGTAATATCACCTCAGTATTTTCTCCAGACAGTCAGAATAAACAACGCTAAAAGTTATATAATGTTTCAACTGATCCTTAAAAATGCATGCATATTTGAAACAAAAATCATTTTGTATTACGTAATAGCTTCAGTCCAAAGTAAA
Source organism: Chiloscyllium plagiosum (assembly GCF_037043375.1). Classification (NCBI taxonomy): domain Eukaryota; kingdom Metazoa; phylum Chordata; class Chondrichthyes; order Orectolobiformes; family Hemiscylliidae; genus Chiloscyllium; species Chiloscyllium plagiosum. The sequence continues at coordinate 2,891,201 of NW_028270160.1, forward strand.
GATCATAATGACCAGCAAGAATATATGTTATAAATCAAATAAATAGCTTGTAAAACTAGAGGTGTTCCCATCCATGCTTCATAATACCTCTCCTTTTCATTATTGACCACTCAAAAAAGTTGATGAATTAAATTAATTACTTCAATGTTAGTTGTAGGACATTTGTACACTACTTGTCGTTATTTGCTGATTCACGACACGTGTACTCACAATGTCAACCCAGACCCCATCTTTCTTTTTTCTTCATTGACTCATCCGGTCTGATCTCACAGCTCTTTGCAGTACATAGGAGTTACACTGGAGTAATATCCATACTTTTTGTTATCACCAAGAAGTCTGTGTCACCCTGTCCCCTTTAAATTGTTGTTATGTAAGCATACACACCAATCAATGCTAAAAAGACAATAATTCTTTTGCTGCAGTAGTATAATTGAGGATGCGAAATGTGTTACACAAGTGCAAAATTTCCTTTAGCTTTAATCAGCAATAAAATTTAATCGATGCTCTATTTCATTTTCTACAAAGCCGTTCATCTCAGATGATTTGCAATGTTTCTTTCAGGTAAGAGGCATTTCAACTGCACATACCAGTGTGAAGGTTTCACATAAGATGACATCATGCAAGATATATGCTGCTTCACTCTTTACTAACACTGTGCTTTCACCCCAACTTAAGAACAATTTCTTCTCCAAACATAGAACACTCCCATTTCTTTAGAATGTAATTATTATGTTATGACTAACTTCAGCAGTTAGAATAATTTAGATTCAATGAATACATTTGGAATAAAAAGGGCATAATTTTATGCCCTGCCCTGAAGCAAGTTTGGTTACATGAGGCATTTAATCAGGAAGGAGGGTAGCAAGTAGGTACCCTGCCACTTGCTAATCTCCAATCCAATTAAGTCTGTAATGGGAAGACTTATCCATGGCCTTCCCCTGTCCCAAATGAGGTCGTTATCTCAATTTAATGTCTCTGGTTGGCTGACAGTTCTCCATGACTGGGACCTCTGCCCCACATCCCCTAATCCTTGGGGAAGGCTTGCTGTTTGCCTGTCACACGCATGAATGGAACAAGCCGTGGTGAGTCTTCCCAAAAAGAAGCAATTCTCAATGATGCTCATGAAAACAAACCAGATTGTCATAAAAACCTGTTCTCGAATACCCGTTAAAAGTGAAAATCAGTAAGTCTGGTTTACATGTGACTGCAGTCTCACTCAGGAGACAATTAAAATTCCATTAGGAAAACATGCATCTCATGAGACCCAAATTTGCATTTATTAACTCCATAACATTGCAGCAGTAAAATCACAGATTGGCAGGAGCAGAGTGATAAACTAAGTTGACTGTTAAAATCATTCCTTTTATACAATGTTAGGCACGTGCGCACACCAGAGATAGACTATATGGCAAGATTACAAGATATAGCCATAATCACTCAAATTACAAGTTAATTTGAGTGAATATACTTCCTCAAGCAAAAAGATTACAAATTTGCATTTACAAATGTTCATATATTTGCATACAGAGAAAAAAAAGCTACTTGAACAAAAGTTAGGCCATTGTAAGTTTCCTGAAATTTGAATGCCGCAATATCCCTTATTACACATTCACTATCTGGTTCTAGCAATTTAAGAAAGTATATTCAGAAAGTATATACAATTTTCTAGCTCATGTTGGTTGACAATAAGCAATCGCCACGATGCTGCAAGGACGCCATTATTTCTTTGAAACCCATGTCCTTATTTGATAGAGTACCATTTTAAAACAAAGCTTTTATTGTTTCAATACAACATAACAAGAAATTTTAATGAAGTTCCATGATAGAGCTACAAATTGAACCACAATTTATCACAGAAAGCCAAACCATCACTTTACACAATTATGAAACTGACTTATTCAAAAAATGTGAATTGTCAACATATATAATAACCAGGAGAAAGTGAGGACTGCAGATGCTGGAGATCAGAGTCAAAATGTGTGGTGTTGGAAAAGCACAGCCAGTCAGGTAGCATCCAAGGAGCAGGAGAGACGACCTTTCGAGCATAAGCTCTTCATCAGGAATGAGGGGGTGGCCCAAAGGGGCTGAGAGATAAATGGGAGTGGGTTGGGGGTTTGTGGTGGGGGGGGGGGGGGGGGGAAGGTGGCTGGGAATGCGATAGGTAGATGGTGATAGGTCGGAGAGGAGAGTGTAGCAGATAGGTGGGAAGGAAGATGGACAGGTAGGACTGGGGGGGGGGTTGGAAGGTTAGATCTGGGATGGGGCGGGGGGGAAAACTGAGGAAACCGGTGAAATCCACATTGATCCCGAATGGTTGGAAGGTCTCAAGGCAGAAGATGAGACGTTCTTCCTCCAAGCATCAGGTGGTTAGAGTTTGGCAGTGGAGGCGGCCCAGGGCTTGCATGTCCTTGGCGGGTGGGGGTGGGAGTGTGGTGGGTGTAAAGTGCTTGGTCACAGGACGGTGAGGTTGTTTAGCATGTGTGTGCCAGAGATGTCCTCTGAAATGTTCCGCAAGTTGGCATTGTGCCTCCCCAAAGTACAGGAGACTACATCCAGAGCAATGGACGTAGCAGATGACATGTGTGTAAGTACAGGTAAATCTCTGTTGGATGTGGAAGGATCCTTGTGGGGGGGCACTGGATGGGGGAATGTGTGGGTGCAGGTTTTGCACTTCTTGCAGTGGCAGGAGAAGGTGCCAGGAGTAGAGGGTAGATTTGGGGGGCTGGGGGGGGGGGGGGGGGGGGGGGGGGGGAGAGAGAGGAGGAGGAGGTGGGGGAACCTAACAAGGGAGTCGCAGACAGAATGGTCTCTTCAGTTTAGCCAATCAAACAAGTGTATATCAGTGGAAGGGTACTGGTTGGGTCAGCAGGAAAGGAAGAAACAGAGGGCTTGGAGGCAATGGCAGATGGATGTGTACAGGGACTAGATGTCCATGGTGAAGATGAGGCATTGGGGGAGATGCGGGAGAATGAAAGTCATGGAGTAGGTGGAGGGTGTAGGTAGTATCCTGAACGTGTGTGGGGAGATCCTGGACCAAGGGGGACAGGACAGTGTCAAGGTATGCAGAGATAAATTCAGTGGGGCAGGAGCAGGCTGAGACAATGGGTTGACCGGGGCAGTCAGATTTGTGAATTTTAGGTAGGAGGTAGAACCGGGCAGTGCAGGGTTCCCGAACTATGAGGTTGGAGGCTATTGGTGGGAGATCCCCTGAGGTGATGAGATTGTGGATGGTCTGGGATCATCTAATAATCAGCGAACAAATACCGTATATACTCGAGTAAAGTCGATCTCATGTAAAAGCCGACCGCTTATTTTTGGCCAAAAGATCTGGAACTTTCCAAATACTGCATATAAAAGTCGACCCTAGTTCTTCACAGATAACAGATCAACATTTGTGAGTTAAGGTATTATCTTGTATATAAATGTTACAATGATGAAATGAATTTCTTTTTTCATGCTCATGTGTTTTGATGTACAATTCACACAAATTTGGTGCGAATGTTTAAGACACATCAGGTCAAAGTGAGATGACAACCTCCCAGTAGCATTCGTGGAATACAGTCATATTACAGTGATTTTTTTTTTCTTTATTCGTTTAGAGATCAAATTGGCTTCTGCTAATGAAACATTATTTTGGACTATGACATAACTTTCAGCCCCTCAAAAGAAGTATCCATGTAATAGGCTACCCCATGCTTTTAATCTTAAAAAGTAATCTAAAAAAATTGACTTTTACATGAGTATGTACAGTAAATAAAATCATAAATTCTACACCCACCTCAAGGAGAATATTTGATGGTTGGATAGTCAATCTTACACTTGGAGGAGTGACTAACCCTTAAATGGTAAGAAGTAAGATTATATCTAGAAAATGTCAGGGGTTAAAATGGATAGAATATAGCACTGTACAAACATTGAACTGAGTGCACATCAGAATGTAGTACCATTCCATTCAATTCACCAACTACTCCACTTGTCCACAATGTAGAACAGTTTACAATCAGAGACTCACAGGGTCGTATATCTTGGAAACAGACCCTTCAGTCCAACTCATACAGACCAATCAGATATCCTAAAATTAACCTAGTGCCATTTGCCAGCATTTGGTCCATATCCCTTCCTATTCATATACCCATCCAGATGCTTTTAAATGTCATAATTGTACCCCCTTCACCACTTCCTCTGGCAGCTCATTCCATACACGGGACCACCCTCTGTGTGAAAACATTGCCCCTTAGTTCCTTTTTAAATCTTTCCCCTCTCACCTTAAATCTATGCCCTCTAATTTTGGACTTCCCCCACCTAGAAGAAAAGACCTTATCTATTCACCCTATCGAAGCCCCTCATGATTTTATAAACCTTTATAAGGTCATCCCTCAGCCTCTGATGCTCCAGGGAAATAGCCCCAGCCTATTCAACTTTTCCCTATAGCCCAAACTCTTCAACACCTTTGTACGTCTTTTCCATACTCTTTCAAGTTTCACAACATCCTTCCTTTCGTAGGGAGACCAGAACAGCACGCAGTATTCCAAAAGTCGCCTCACTAAAGTCCTGTACAGCCGCAAAATGACCTCCCCAACTCTTTTACTCAATGCACTGACCAATAACGCCAAGCATACCAAATGCCTTCTTTACTGTCCTGTCTACCTGCGACTCCACTTTCAAGGAACTATGAACCTGCACTCCAAGGGTTAAACAGTTACTCATTAGGATTGATTGTAATTTCTGGTGTTGATCGAAAACAACCACTAGCAGAGTAGCCTCCCACACTCAATATCCTTTCAATTGAGCCTAAATAGGCTGATTCATTCCCAACCATTTTCCATCACAAAATTAAACTCAGTGCTAATAATATATACATTCAATTTTGTTCATTTCTCATACCATATTCTCTCAAATTGTTAATTTAGTTTTGCAATCAGGTTTAAATTAAGGCTGATACTTCATGTATTTAAAATACCCGATACAGGCAAGAATAAAACCACTTTCAATGTTGATAATGAATTTTAGTTTGAGAGAAGTGAAAGTAGCAAATCAGAGACTCTCAAAAAGTACTGCTGTGGAACTCAAATAGAGTTGAAATGGAAGCCCCTCTACGAGGAAACTTCGCCTCATTTTTATAGAGACAAATGTTGACAAAACCCAACTCTGGGTTTCTGGAAAAATTCTAGAATTTCCTGGAAAGTGAAGGCTGGATTTAAAGTTTAGACTTGGAAGAGGGGAATCTTTTACCAAATGTTTACTAAAAGCACTTAAGCAGTTTTACAGCTACCTGTACCTTCACTACAAAATGTTTGCGCATTGAGCAATCTTAAAGAATATGAATAGAGTTATTTCAAAGGGAAAGAATGATGCAGTCACCATTAAAAGATCATTCATACATCAGGCTATTTTTCATCAAATTAAGAAATCCAAAAGAGATTGAATGGCAATCACTTTGTTAACTACCAGGACAGAATTCAAACTCTGAGCAGCCTAACTGAAGGAAAATCTCTTTCTTCCGTAGTCATATTGGTACTGATTAAAATATAAGTCCAAACTCATGTTTGAACAAAATAATCAACACGTAAATACCAATAATAAGCAATGAAATTAAAGTCATACTCAGAGATAGAAAATGATTTCTAAAAAAGTGAAGGAAAACTCCAAGAAAAAATGTTTGCATGTCATATGAACATAAGAACTAGGAGCAGGAGCAGGCAATTCAGTCCTTGAGCCTGTTCTGCCATTTGATACAATCACAGCTGATCTCACCTCAGCGCCACTTTCCTGCATGTTTTCCATAATCCTTCAATCATTACTAATTAAAAATCTGTATATCTCCTCCTTAAATTTACCCAATGTTCCAACATCCACCTTGGTCTGGTGTACTGAATTCCACAGGTTCATGACCCTTTGAGAGAAATAATTTTTCTCAATTCTATTTTGGGGTAAGGTGTAGCAGATTTAAAACAATGATCTCTTGTTCTGGATTGCACACTTGAAGAAACATCCTCTCCATGTCCGCTATGTCAATTCCCGCTTAATCTTAATTACTTTACATTTTAAGTATCTCAATTAAATCTGCTCTTATTCTTCTAAACTCTAGAGAGCATAAGCTTACTCTGCTCAATCTCTCTTCATAAGACAAATCCCTCATTTCTGGAAACAATCTAATGAACTCCTCTGAATTGCCTCCAATGCAACTACATCTCTTCTCAAGTAAAGGCACCAAAATAACTGCAGCAACACTTCCCTACTTTTATACTCTATTCCTTTAGCAATAAATATCAGAATTCAATTAGCCTTCCTCATTCCCTGTGGTACCTGCATACTAGTTTTCTGTGATTCATGCACAATGACACCCAGATCCTTATGCACCAAAAGGTATGCTGAACTACCAACCAGAAAAAGATCCATTTAACTTGACTCTCTGCTTTCTGGTAGTTAGACAATCCTCTGACTGAGCGAACCCCATGTGATCTTCTCTTGTCAAATGCCTTCTGGAAGTCCAGATACACTATATGCAAAGGACCCCAATTAGCTACCTTGCTTGTTACATATAGTCATAGGCACAGACTCATACAGCATAGAAACAGACCTTTTGATCCAACTAGTCCACGCTGACCATATTCCCAAACCAAACTAGTCCCATTTGCCTGTGTTTAGCCCATATCCCTCCAAACATTTCCTATTCATTACTTATCCAAATGTCTTTTAATTGTTCTAATTGTACCCACATCCATCACTTCCTTTGGTAGTGTGTTTGTGCTGTTAACTGTTTAATTTTATCCAAATGTTTTATAAATTTAGATACAAAATCTTTAAGTTGTTTTTTTTCTCAAATTTCCCAACTCTTGTACAATTCCTTGGGGTAATGCGACGTTCACACATTCTGTCCCTTCCTTTTATCTTCAGGTAACAATCAGTCTCATCATTAAGGTACACTGATACTTTCTCCTTTAATTTTGAATTTTTAAAATTTTCCATTCAACTGAACTCTTCCCCCAGTATTTAGTATAAGGCCCTAATTACACCTTAGTTAGCAATTCACCAGAACTCTGGTTCCAGCAATAATTCAGATGGAGACTGTTCCATCAGAATAACTCCCTTCTTCAGAATTGATGCCAACGTCCCATGAATTCAAACCCATTTCTCCCAAACACCCATTTCTGCCACTCATTTATCTCTTTAATCTAATTGGCTGTGTAGCTCAGAACTGAGGTAGTAATCCAGAGATTATCACCTTTTGGTTCTGAGCCTTAATTTAGCACCTACCTACTCATCCCCTCAGCAGAACCTCTTGCCTCATTCTACCATATCCTCGGTACCTATGTGGACTCATGATAACTAGATCTTTCCCTTCCCATTCCAAGTTTCTCTTGGATTCCAAACCTAGGTGTGTTATTCTGAATGGTGGCACCAGACAGTCAATGTAGCTTTTGGGACTCTTGACCTTGGCCACAGAGCAATGCCTTAATGTTTTGGCCTCAACCACTTTCTGTGAAAGAGAATTCCAAAGTCTCACCATCCTGTGAGTAAAAAAAATTCCCATCTTAGTCCACAATGGTCTATCTCCATATTCTTAGACTGTGACCCCTAGTTTTGGACTTCCTGGCGTTCAGGAACATTTCTCCTGCATGAACTCTGTCTAGTCCTGTTAGAGTTTCATAGATTTCTAAGGGATCCCCCTCACTCTTCTCAACTCTGTGAATATCGTCCTAACCAAACTAGTCTCTCAATAGACAATAGGTGCAGGATTAGGCCATTCTGCCCTTCGAGCCTGCACCACCATTCAATATGATCATGGCTGATCATCCTTAATCAGTATCCTGTTCCTGCCTTACTTCCATAACCCTTGATTCCACTCTCCTTGAGAGCTCTATCCAACTCTTTCTTAAATGAACCCAGAGACTGGGCCTCCACTGCCCTCTGGGGCAGAGCATTCCACACAGCTACCACTCTCTGGGTGAAGAAGTTTCGCCTCATCTCTGTCCTAAATGGTCTACCCCATATTTTTAAAGCAGTGTCCTCTGGTTCGGCATTCACCCATCAGCGGAAACATGTTTCTTGCCTCCAGAGTATCCAATCCTTTAATAATCTTATGTGTCTCAATCAGATCCCCTCTCAGTCTTCTAAACTCAAGGGTATACAAGCCCAGTCACTCCAGTCTTTCAGTGTAAGGTAATCCTGTCATTCCAGGAATTGACCTCGTAAACCTACACTGCACTCCCTCAATAGCCGGAATGTCTTTCCTCAAATTTGGAGACCAGAACTGCACACAGTACTCCAGGTGTGGTCTCACCAGGGCCCTGTACAGCTGCAGAAGAACCTCTTTGCTTCTATACTCAATCCATCTTGTTATGAAGGCCAGCATGCTATTAGCCTTCTTCACTACCTGCTGTACTTGCATGCTTACCTTCATTGACTGGTGTACAAGAACACCCAGATCTCTTTGTACTACCCTTTTACCGAAATTGATTCCATTTAGGTAGTAAACTGCCTTCCTGTTCTTGCCACCAAAGTGGATAACCATACATTTATCCACATTAAACTGCATCTGCCATGCATCTGACCACTCACCTAACCTGTCCAGGTCACCCTGTAATCTCCTAACATCCTCCTCACATTTCACCCTGCCACCCAGCTTAGTATCATCAGCAAATTTGCTAATATTATTACTAATACCATCTTCTTTATCATTAACATATATTGTAAAAAGCTGCGGTCCCAGCACTGATCCCTGTGGTACCCCACTGGTCACTGCCTGCCATTCTAAAATGGAGCTGTTTATCACTACTCTTTGTTTCCTATCAGCCAACCAACTTTCAATCCAAGTTAGTACCTTACCCCCAATACCATGTGCCCTAATTGTGCTCACTAACCTCCTGTGTGGGACTTTATCAAAAGCTTTCTGAAAGTACAGGTACACTACATCTACTGGATCTCCCTCGTCCATCTTCAGAGTTACATCCTCAAAAAATTCCAGAAGATTAGTCAAGCATGATTGCCCCTTCATAAATCCATGCTGACTCTGACCTATCCTGTTACTACTATCCAGATGTGTCATAATTTCATCCTTTATAATCGACTCCAGCATCTTTCCCACCACTGAGGTCAGACTAACTGGTCTATAATTTCCTGTTTTCTCTCTCCCACCTTTCTTAAAAAGTGGTACAACATTAGCCACCCTCCAATCCGCAGGAACTGATCCCGAATGTATCGAAGTCTGGAAAATAATCACCAACGCATCCATGATTTCTCGAGCCGCCTCCTTCAGTACCCTGGGATGTAGACCATCAGGCCCTGGGGACTTATCAACCTTCAGACCTAACAGTCTCTCCAACACCAATTCCTGACAAATATGAATTCCCTTAAGTTCAGGTCCTTCAGCCACTGTTACCTCAGGGAGATTGCTTGTGTCTTCCCCAGTGAACACAGATCTGAAGTACCAATTCAATTCTTCTGCCATTTCTTTGTTCCCTGTAATATATTCCCCTGTTTCTGTCTTCAAGGGCCCAATTTTAGTCTTAACCATTTTTTTGCCTTTCACATACCTAAAAAAGCTTTTACTATCCTCCTTTATATTTTTGGCCAGTTTACCTTCGTACCTCATTTTTTCTCTGCATATTTCCTTCTTAGTAATCCTCTTTTCTTTAAAAGCTCCCCAGTCCTCCGTTTTCCCACTTATCTTTGCTATGCTATACTTTTTCTCTTTTAACTTTATATGTTCCTTAACTTCCCTCATCAGCCACGGCCACCCATGCCTCTTCCTAGGATCTTTCTTCCTTTTTGGAATGAACTGATCCTGCACCTTCTGCATTATACACAGAAATATCCGCCATTGTTCCTCCACTGTCATCCCTGCTAAGGTATTGCACCATTGAACTTTGGCCAGCTCCTCCCTCATAGCTCCATAGTTCCCTATATTCAACAGAAATATTGTCACTTCTGATTGTACCCTCTCCCTCTCAAATTGCAGATTGAAGCTTATTGTATTATGGTCACTACATCCCAATGGCTCTTTCACTTCGAGGTCCCTGATCAATTCTGGTTCATTGCACAATACCAGATCCAGAATTGCCTTCTCCCTGGTAGGCTCCAGCACCAGCTGCTCTAAAGAATCCATCTCGGAGGCACTCCACAAAGTCACTTTCTTGAAGTCCAATACCATCCTGATTCTCCAAGTCTACCTGCATGTTGAAATCCCCCCTAACAACTGTAGTAACATCTTTGCGACAGGCAAATTTCAGCTCCTGATTCAACTTACATCCGACATCCAGACTACTGTTTGGGGGTCTGTAGATAACTCCCAAGAGGGTCTTTTTACCCTTAGAATTTCTCAGCTCTATCTACAGTGCCTCTACATCCCCTGATTCTAGGTCCCCCCGCGCAAGGGACTGAATATCATCCCTTACCAACATGGCCACGCCACCCCCTCTGCCCGTCAGTCTGTCCTTACGATAGCACGTGTAGCCTTGAATATTCATTTCACAGGCCCTATCCATTTGAAGCCACGTCTCAGTTATCCCCACAATATCCCCATGAATATCTCTTTTCATATATCAGTCCTGTCAAGCCAGGAATTAGTCTGGTTCCTCTTCAATCTTGGAATTCTTGGTGCTGATATTGAACTACCATCAACAAAAAGAAAAAAAAAACCATCATATCTGGGGGGGGGGGTTTCAAACATATTGAAATAAAATGTTACCATTATGTTGTTTAAATCAACCCACACCATAAAGCATCAGTGAAACAAAATGGTGAAAAAAGTAAGTTTTCTGCGGGCAACATGTCTGCCAGAATACTACAATATTCTACTTGCATTAATTCATGTCCACTGTTCTAAACTTTTATTGATGAATTGTTTTGGTAATGTAAAAAACAGTTCTGGAATTATGTCACCATTCAGGTTTTTTTCCCCAACTTGATATGAGCTCACTTACAATGGCTCAGTAACCTGACACCTTAGCAACAACACCACATGACCCAATGACAGTTCAGTACTTAGGGGAAAAGAAGCCAACCAATATTCTGCACACCGATTTTCTGCTTAAAGTAGGTCAGACATCGACTTACATTTTGCAAAAACATTGCTTTCTCCATCAGGGAAACTAAAAGCTATTATCAATCTTAAACCAATTTCAAACTTACTACCTTTACTTTTTATAAAAGTTAGATTTTGGGAATCAAATCTTATTTAAAAACTTATGTCCAATTTAATAAGCATGTGAAAATAAAATTTATACGACCATTACCAGTTTACATAATTGAGTAACAGTTCTCATGCAAGTGACTTACCGGTTCTTTTCTAATTCATTGTGTGTAGATCTGCAAGACAGAAATTTAGCAGTTATTCTGAAAGCTTTTTAAAAAAAACACCTCTGTCAGAATCATTAAGAAATAAACTTGTCATACTTGAACTTAAGTAAGCTATGATTCTTTTTTTGATCTTCCAATACCCTTCCTTCATCTGCTGAAGATGTTGACTCGTGTATGCTACTTGCTCTTTAGTATCTTAATCAAGTGGCAATCCTTTAAACTAAACTTGAGTGTCAGTATGCTACTCAAATCATTTGAGATGTCACAGCCAAGCTTGATGTTGTCTTCATTTAACATTCACACATACAGAATTCCCAGCAAGATCCAATGGACCGCAATCACAAGCAGGAATACTGGTTGTTTTTTGTTCTGTGACTAAACCCAAAAACACAATTGCCAAACGGGCTGCCAGAACAGGGATCAACAAACTCAACACAGCACAATAACTGAGTCTAGGATCTATCTATTCGAAATTTATGAAACTTATTTGATTAGATTTTTTAAATGTCATTGCTTCTTAACAGAAAAAAACTTTAAAACACCAAGAAATCTGAATTCCAAAGGCCATCCATCATCCATAGGAGAGAACCAGCATTTCTAAACTACAGGAGGACTATAGCCAATAAAATCAAAAGTACATTAAAATCATCCTTGCATTTGATGCACATGGCAAGTCTTCAATGATAACAGAAGAAGTGAGTTGGGATGAAAGGGGGTGCTGCATTTTCAGGATGACAATCTGTAACTAGCAGTGTATCACAGGGATCAGTGCTGGGGTCACAATTATTTACAATATATATTAATGACTTGAATGTGAATGCACTAAGTTTATAGATGGCACATGGGAGAGTTGGGGGGAGGAGAGACAGAGACAGGCTACAAGACAGTATGGATGGGGGAGCAAGGGCAGGGTAGGCAGGGAGGCTATAAAGGACAAAAACAGTGATAAACCTGTCAACAAAGAAATAAATAGCTTACTGGGAAACAGGAAAACATTAAAGCACTGAAATCTCTAACTTAAGGCCGCACATGTTCAGGAACTACTATAAAGGGATAGGATATAGTAGATGCTCTTGCAATGAACACTTTGTCAATAGTTACAAATTTATATTTGAAATGTAGTGAAAATATTAGCAACTATTAGTTAAAATGTTCCAGCTGTGTATATGATAAAAATGCATTAGCTGTGACCACACCAGTCTGCAGGTGGTTAGTGTGATGTCTTTTTAAGCGCAAGGTGAAATGTATTCATTACATTAGAAAAAAAGACCTTTGTTAAGTTATGCCTGTTTGTTTTGTACTAATTTAGATACTGTGTATCTAGGAAATTAATGTTTTCCTTATCTGTTATGATTTTAGGTTTTAAAAAAAAATTTTAGGTTTAAATTGAGGATCTTGATTAATTCTGTCTCTAGGGTGTAGGTTTGCTTGCTGAGCTGTAGGTTTGACATCCAGACGTTTCATTACCTGGCTAGGTATCATCATCAGCGACCTCCAAGTGAAGTGAAACTGTTGTCTCCTGCTTTCTATTTATATCTTTCTCCTGGATGGGGTTCCTGGGGTTTGTGGTGATGTCATATCCTGTTCATTTTCTGAGGGGTTGATAGATGGTATCTAGATCTATGTGTTTGTTTATGGCGTTGTGGTTGGAGTGCCAGGCCTCTAGGAATTCTCTGGCATGTCTGCTTAGCCTGTCCCAGGATAGATGTGTTGTCCCAGTCGAAATGGTGGGTTTTTTTCTCCATGTGTAGGGCTACGAGGGAGAGAGGGTCGTGTCTTTTTGTGGCTAGCTGGTGTTTGCGTATCCTGGTGGCTAACTTTCTTCCTGTTTGTCCTATGTAGTGTTTGTGGCAATCCTTGCATGGAATTTTGTAGACGACGTTAGTTTTGTCTATGGGTTGTACTGGGTCTTTTAAGTTTGTTAGTTTTTGTTTGAGAGTGTTGGTGGGTTTGTGTAGCTCAACCTGAGCTACAAACCTTCACAAACCTTGCAATTCTGTCTCTGTATAAATCCACATATGTCAATACAAATACAAAAATATTGATATTAAATGAGTACATCACTGAATAAAAGAGTTAGTGAGAATGAAAAAGACCACGAAAACAAAAACCTTGACACACAAAAATTAAAAAGTAGCCTCCAAGAAAATCTCAAGAAAAGCCCACAGAAAAAACAAAATTATTTTGTGCCTCGCACAATAATAGTCATGTGTGATTTTAATTTCTATGTAGATTGGATTAATCAGATTAGCAAACAGCGTGGAAAATAAATCCATAAAATGTGTGCTTGGATCAATTTCTTAAAGGAAAATATTCTAAAGTCTACCAGGGAGCATGCTATCCTAGATCTGGTAATGAACAATGAGACAGGATTGACCAATAACCTTATGGTAAATGAGCCTCGAGGTGAGAACAATCATACCTTGAAAAATGTCCATATTACAGAGGTGGTGTTGCACGACATTTTAAAGTGCTTAAAGGTGGATAAATCCCTGGGACCTGATCAGGTGTACCCGAGGACTTTGTGGGAAGCTAGGTAAGTGATTGCTGGGCCCCTTGCTGAGACATTGGTATCATTGATGGCCACAGGTGAGGCATCGGAAGACTGGAAGTTGGCTGATGCAATGCCATTATTTTAGAAAGGTGATAAGGAAAAGCCATGGAAATACAAACAAGTGAGCCTGACATCAGTGGTGGGCAATTTGTTGGAGGGAATCCTGAGGGACAGAATTTACATGTATTTGGAAAGGCAAGGACTAATTAGGGACAATCAACATGGCTTTGTGTGTGGTAAATTGTGTCTCACTAACTTAATTGAGTTTTTTCAAGAAATAACAAGGAGGATTGATGATGGCAGAGTAGTGGACATGATCTGCATGGACTTCAGTAAGGTGTTCGACAAGGTTCCGCATGGTAGACTGGTTAGATCACATGGAATACAGGGAGAACTAGTCATTTGGATACAGAACTGGCTCGAAAGTAGGAGACAGAGTGTGGTGATAGAGGGTTGCTTTTCAGATGGGAGGCCTGTGACTAGTGGTGTGTCACGAGGATTAGTGACGAGTCCACTACTTTTTGACATTTACATAAATGATTTGGATGTGAACATAGGAGGTATGGTTAATAAGTTATCATATAATACCAAAGTTGGTGGAGTGGTGGACAGCCAAGAAGGCTGCCTCAGTGTACAATGGGACCTTGATTAGATGAATAAGTGGGCCAAGGACTGGCAGATAGAGTTTAATTTATATAAATGTGAGGTGCTGCATTTTGGAAAAACAAATCAGGTCAGGACTTATACACTTATTGGTAAGGTCCTGGGAGTGTTGCTGAACAAAGAGACCTTAGAGTGCAGGTTCACAGTTCCTTGAAAGTAGAGGCCCAGATAGTGAAGAAGGTGATAGGTATGCTTGTCTTTATTGGTCAGTGCATTGAGTATAGGAGTTGGGAGGTCATGTTGCAGCTGTACAGAACATTGGTTAGGCACTTTTGGAATACTGTGCTCAATTCTGGTCTCCCTGCCATAAGAAGGATTTTGTGAAACTTGAAAGGGTTCAGAAAAGATTTACAAGGATGTTGCCAAGGTTTGAGCTATAGGGAGAAGCTGAACAGGCTGGGGCTATTTTCCCCGAGAGCATCAGAGGTTGAGGGGTGACCTTATAAAAGTTTATAAAATCATAAGGGGCATGGATAGGTCTATTCCACAGGATAGGGGTGTCCAAAAATAGGGGGCATATGTTTAAGGTGAGAGGGAAAAGATTTAGGAGGAATCCAAGGGGCATTTTTTTTTCACATGGAGGGTGGTGCACATATGGAATAAGCTGTCAGAGGAGGTGGTGCAAGCTGGTAAATTACGACATTTAAAAGGCAACTGGATGGGTATATGAATAGGAAGGGTTTAGAGGGATACTGGCCAAATGCTAGCAAATGGGACGAGATTAATTTAGGATATCTGGTTGGCATAAATGAGTTGGACTGAAGGGTCTGTTTCCATGCTGTGCAGCTCTGTGACTCTATAACATGGTAGAATTTCACGTTTAATTTGAAGGGGAGAAATTAGGTTTTTAAAAAGACTGAAGTTAAGTATTGGGGTATCAAGGCAGAATTGAACTGGGAAACATGGGTAAATAGTAGGAAAGTAGAGATGCCATCATGGACCTTTAATAATTCAGCAAAGATTTATTCCAACAAAAAAAGAAAATCTCGATGAGAAGGATATATCATTTGTAATTGAATAAGGAAACCAAGGACAGTACCAAATTGAAAGAAACACTGTACAAATATGAAAAGATTAATTGGTCAAATCTGGAGTGATGGTGTAATAGTGCTGTTACTGGACTAGAAATCAAGTGGCCCTGATGGCATGCGTTTAACTCTCACCAAGTCAGCTGATGGAATTCAAGTTCAATTAATTAATGTAAATCTGAAACTGAAAGTTAGCCTCAGTACTGGTGCCAGAATGAGACCAGTTTCACTAATCATGGTAAAAACAAACCCAATTAGTTCACTAATGCCCTTTAGACAAGGAAATCTGCAATCCTTACCTGATCTGGCAAATCCAGGGCCAAATCATGTGGATCATTAGGTGCTCACTGAAATAGTGAGCCTCTTAGTTCAAGGACAATTTTAAGGATGGTCAATGAACATTGGACTTAACAGAGATTGCCACATCCCATGAAAGTATTTAAAATAAAGAATCAGCAAAGAATAAGGAAAAAAGGAAAAAAGTGTTCAGTACAAACAGAAGCTAGTTAGAATCATAAAAACAGATAATATTTGAGTTTCTACAAATGCTTAAACAGGAAGAAAGTAAATGAAGCTAGTGTTGGTCCTTTAGAGAGAGAGAGAGACTGAGGAATTGAGAATGAAAAACAAGGTACCGATAGAGATACTGAACAGATATTTTGTGTCTGTCTTCATGGTAGAAGGCATAGAAAACTCCCCAAAGATGTTACTGAAAAACGACACAGCTTTTTGTCTAAATTTCATCAGGACCATTTTCAGGAAAACCATGTAGAGTGTACAGTCTATCTCAGATTGCTCTGAAGGGCAAGATATTATAAAACTGTAAGCATCAGGTGAAGCCAAGTGTTTATACTGATACGATGTGATAGTAAGACAAACGGTGTTTATCACTTACAGCATGCTGCCATCAAACTAAAGAGACTTTCTGCTTTTTGCACAAATGAGTAATGTGGTGTATGAATTTCAACACCAGGTTAGCAGATCATATATTCCAAAAGATACATATTAAATGTATCAAATTAGTACTCCAGAGACCCAGGTTAATGCTCTCGGGAAACTTGCCTGAATCCCAACACAGCAGATACAGTCATACATCAATGCTGAAATTTAAATTCAAGAAATAATTCTGGAATAAGTAAAAGAAAACTAGTCTAATGGCAACGATGAGATCATTGTCAAATGTCATAAAAACTCATCTGGTTCACTAATGTCCTTTTGGGGAAAGAATACCTACTTTCTCATCTGGTCTGGTCTACAAGTGACTCCTGATCACAGTAACCTGATTGACTCTAATTGCCCTTTGAAACTGACTAGCAAGCCACTCTTTTCTTAGGGATGGGTGACAAAAGCTGCAAAAGAATGTTTCTGTAGCTATTCAAAACTGATGAAGTACTGACTATGCCTTACCAGGCCATGTTTGCAAAACTCAAAAGCCAATGTTAGGTGTGATTTTACAATTGGATTATTTATTAACAACCAAATTGAGATTGACAGTCAGGCTCATAGTTTCGAGCATTTGGGAAGGAAATATGTTAATAGATGTGATCCAGTCCCTTGCAGACAGAAAGAACATGTGCACACATTGCATCTGCTGTAGCTAAACAAAATAAGTGAGAGTCATTCTCTGATTCAGTCCTCAGGGCAAATGCCTTAACAAGTCAGAGTCAATCTGCCTCATTTGAATCTAAACAAAATTGGCAGTTAACTGTCAGTGATCTAACTGGTGCATTTCCATGGCAATGCCTCTACCAATCAGCACTCCCTTCTGACACAGTATAAACATGGTGTTCCCTTTTACATTGGTCAGGGTAATTCACAAGAATACCAATGCAAGCTAAAAAAAAGCTTCAAAGTGTGTCCTTTTTTCCAGCAACACTTGTGTTCCGTACTACTAAACAACTAGATTTTCAAGTATCTTTGAGAATAGAGGTACCGAAAACAACTATCATTAACCGGGAAAAGGAGCTGGAAAACCTATTAGATGCTGATCAGTCTCCAGGATCAGATGGACCTTCAGATCTTAAAAGACCCTAAAGATAGTTGAGGTATTGATTTCAAATTCCTGAGATTCTGGATGGTCTCAGTGATTGGAAAATAACTAATGTAAAATATTCCTCAAGGAGGAAGACCAAAAACAATAAACTATAAGCTAGCGTGCCTAATAACTATCACAGAAAAATTGTTAGAACCCATTATTTGGGTTAGTGCAGAATACTGAGAAAATCAAGATATGGTCAGCAAAATCAAATAGCTTTATGAAAGGGAAATTTTATTTGAATTAATTTATTAGTTTTGGTGTTTGTAACAAGTAAGGTGGGTAAAGAGGAACTCACAGATGTGGGTGGTTTGATGTCCAAAAGGCATTTTATAACGTGCTACATCAAAGTTTAGGACACAGTATAAGATATATATTAGCACAAATAAAGGATTAGTTGGCTAATAGGAAACATTGTGGGGGGGGGGGCGTGGTGGTGCTGATGGCTGCAATTTGTTGGAATGAACAGAGGGAATTAGCAAAAGGGTATAGACAGATTAACGGAGCAGGCAAAAGTTTTGGCTGATACAATATATGAGGTGAGAACTTTCGTAAGAATAGAAAAGCAGTATACAATTCAAATGGAGAAAGATGGCAGAATTTGGTGGTAAGGGTGATTTGGTACATGAATCACAAAGTTGAAATGCAGGTGCAGCGAGTGATTACAAAAGAAAAATGGTATTTACTGAAAGAGGAATGGAACTTAAAAGTAGGGATGTTCTACTGCAGCTACAGATATGTGCCTTCATTGGGAATTGTGTACAGTTTTGCTTTGCATAATTGAACAAGGATGTAAATGCATTAGAATCAGTTCAATTAGGGCTCACTTGACTCAATCCTGGAATGAGGGACTTACCTTATGAAGATAGGTTCAGCAGATCGAGCAAATACTAATTAAAGATTGGAAGAATGAAAGGTGGTCGTTTCAAAACATACAAGATCCCAAGAGGATTTAGAAAGGTGAATACTAAGAGGTTGTTTCATCTTGTGGGGAACCTCAAATTAGGGGACACAGTGATGAATAAGAGATCTCCCTTTTAAGACAGATGAGAAAAAACTTTTCTTGTTTCTAAGTCCGATATTCCTATGTACTTTGACCAGCTGCCATGGTGGAATGTGAACTTATTTCCCTAAGAATTAACCTGAGGTCCTGAATTACTGACCCTATGGCATTATCATTGCACCACCACCTCCCCTGCAACTGGAGATCATTTTTCCAGGCCTGAGGATTACTTACTGGCTCTCTAGATCATAACCACTATCTCTACTGTATATCCTCAAATTAGAACCACAATATCATAGTTTGAAATGCAGGAGTTATATACGAAGCAATTAATAGATTTCTTCAAGTTTTTTAAGTAACTTAACCTAAACAGCCATTTGATCAAAAAGATTACACCAAAGTAGAAATTTGCAATTGTGGTTCAGTACAGGGAAAATGCTAAATTTTGCCAATTTCTCACTCCAATTTCAGAGAAATTTCAGATTTCCAGCATCCACAACATTTTGATTTTACTTTAAGGTGCAGCAATAAATGGTTTGATCGGTGTAGGGTTGTACTTAAGGCCAGTGATCTTCCTGCTCTTGATCACTTAGTATAACAAATGGTAAATTTAGCTACTGAATCAGTAGACGGAGCCCATTCAAATTCTTCAAGTGAATGAAAATTGAGTAAATAAATGGACGGATCACACCAAACATCAGGTGCAATTCCCATAACAATCAATAATAGTACTTCAGAATAGAGAGTTCGATCCTCATCCGATGGTTTCATTATTTTAATTGAGGAGAACTAGGAGGGCCCAACTGTTTCCAAGTTGCACATTTCCTGTTGTGTCTAAACCAATTTTGGCCAGTGCTGAGATCCACAGATAAGTTAAGAGGTAAGGTAATCACCTGGCAATGTTCAGCATTCCAACTCCTTCCAATTCCACAAAAAGGATGCTGATAAACTTTAAAAGGACCACAGGAGGCTACTGAAAGTCGCTCAAGATAAAGAAGTTACTGGCTGAAATAATTCAACCAACAAGGTCTTGATTCAATATTGAGCTAGGCCAGTCAAAGCAAGTCTCTATCAATTTACCATTAGTCCCAAGATACAAATCGGTCACAGGTGCTGCTCTATTGAATAGTTTTGTGGTATAACTGCATGCAATGTTATTGAATTTATATATCAACACTTCCTTATTCATGACAAACAAATATCAGTTATCCAATCCATAACTACTCTATGGATGATGTATATGTAGTAAATTAGCTAACTGATTGTATTTTTATTCTTTATTAGTTCTCTATAATAGTGTCTGCAATTCACTTTAAAATATACTGCTATTTGTTAATGTCAAGGAAAACTACTTGCACTCATTGCTGCAAAACATTTTAACAAAGTTCACGGCAACAAAAAAAAATTAGCAATGAATTAAAGAATGGAGATATGAACAAAACCAATTAAAACCAGAGTCCTTTAAATACGTTTAGTGAGTGCTTTAAAGGAGGAGGGAGAGGTGGAAATGCAAAGAGGTTTTGGAAGGGAATACCAGAATTTTGGGCCTAGTCACAAAGGCGCAGCAGCTAATAAAAATGAAATGCAAGAGAAATACAACTGGTCTGGAAGCATCTATAAAGAGAAATTTCAGATTACCAGCATCCACAACATTTTGATTTTACTTTAAGATACAGCAATAAATGGTTTGATGGGTGTGGAGTTGTACTTAACACCAGAATTGGATGGGAAAGAGCAAGGATGTGAAGGGATTATAACTTAAGTGAAAATATTAAATTGTAGATTGGAGGAAGAAGTAGCCAGTGTAGGCCAATCAGAACATCAATTTGATGAATAGGAAAACGGCAACAGAGTTTTTGATAAGCTCAAGTTTATAAGAGGATGCAAGGTAACAGTGAGGTACCTGGCAGGAGAGCAATGGAAAGTAGAATTTAAGGTAACAATGCAATGGATAAATGTTACAGCAGCAGGTGAGCTGAGCTGAGTTAAGGCAGAGTTACAGGCAGGCCAATGCTACAGAGGTGTGGACATGGGATCAGAGGCTTAACAATGGGTCAAATAGGATGGAAAAGTTATTGACAGTGTGGTTCAGTCTTAGACAATGACCAAGGTCGATGGATGGGGTCCGTTATTAAAGAATGTTCTATAGAGTGTGGTGTATATGCATACTTGAAAGCTTCTAAGCATATAGTGAAACTTAATATATTACTAAAACAACAGGATTCCATTCTGGACTAATAACCCTTGATAATCATCAGATTTGCCTTCTTATTGGTTAGCCATGAACTTTAACAAGTTGGCACTTGACTTATCTTTGTGACTAAATGCAGACCATGACATAGACAGATAAGACCCCAGGTCCAGTTTCTGTGGTTGACTCAACAGATTTTAGCAATGCTATTGAAAGGTGTGCCACAATTGGGATGGAAAAGTGACAGGAATAAATGCATTTGTGACTCCTGCTTTTGCTATTATCAGGTTTTTTGATGAGAAGGTATGGAAGTGTGTGGACATCTGGTGGGGTAAGATGGATCTCAACTATGACATCAGTCACACTGAGAATGCTACAAGCATTTATGGTTGTAATGCACAGACTTGGAAGCAAATTTAGATGGGAAATTAGGTGATGGCAAGGTCTGTCAAGCCCCACAGAACTATACAATAGTGATGGTTAATGTCTTCCTCAAGATGCACAATTTAGATTTTACTTGACTAGTGACATTCTTCACAAATTGTGTATATTTTGGCATGGAAAATATTAACTTTACACATTACCCCTTCCTGTTCTACTGAAGTTAAAAATCACACAACACCAGGTTATAGTCCAACAGGTTTAATTGGAAGCACACTAGCTTTCGGAGCGACGCTCCTTCATCAGGTGATTGTGGAGGGCTCGATTGTAACACAGAATTTATAGCAAAAATTTGCAGTGTGATGTAACTGAAATTATACATTGAAGAATTGATTGTCTGTCAAGCCTTTCATCTGTTAGAATACAGTGATAGTTTCACTTCTTTCATGTGTAAATCACAAAACCCTTTTTTTTAAAAAAGTTGCATTCTCGGGTTAGCTGTTAACAATGGTGATAGCTAGACAATATGTTGAAGGTGTTAGCCCCCTCTCCGAATCATGTTCTACTGAAAGTTGTGGTAGTAGGACAGGGATACACAACCTAGTTTAATCATGTACATCTTGACATTGAGTTTGTACTGTACTGGAATTTTAAACCTATAATCTTTACGTTTAAAGTACTTTTGTGAATAATTATTAAAGTTCATTAAACTTTACTCCCAAATTTCCATCAGCTCAACCAAAAACAGTGTATCTAATCGAGACCACAACAATGGGTAAAGACTAGAACTGAACGAAAGGCCTAGGATTCGTGCACCATTTCCTCAACAACCAGGGCATTTCTGATAAGGAAAACAACTGATAATTAGTGCTCGGTGTTTTCTTAAATTGATAAAGCATTAGATTTTTTTTCAACTCTAAACTACGGGTTCTTGCGGCAAGGGAACTAACCAAGCGTCAAATAACAAGAGTTAAAATTCAGAGAAAAATGTACAGATAATTCCGCGTCCCCTTTTAATTTCACATCACCGTGTGTGTGTGTGTTTGTGTTTTTAAACTGTAAATCTGACAATCAGCTGATTACAGATGGCGCTCGAACTCCTCGCTCCCATAAAAATAATTAGCTTTGCATTTATTTTTCCCTCCAACAGTTTGCACTTCTCAGCGCACAGACACAAACGAAATGTCGCCGAGGAAAACCTCGATGTGTTTATAATTTTTTTTGGGGGGGGGGGAAAAAGTTGCTGTACTTTCTAGTCACAACTGCGGCAGTTTGAGGGGGAAAAATACAAATTAAAAATACATATAAAATGGCGGGTACAGTCGGTGGCAGGCAACCACATCAACAGTGCTCTTTAACCGTTCCCTTTTCACTTACCCCGCACTTTAATGCACCTTTCCTTTTTGCTTTAAAAAAAAAGCATTTACAGATATATAGACGAGAGGCATTTTGTCCCCCCCCCCCATTTGTTTACCTATTGCTCGAATTCTTTTTGGTTTTCATTTTCTTCCTCGTCCCTGGCTCGACATTGCGGGGTAACGTCGATGCATATCCGTGCTCGGCTTCTGCAAGGGGGGGGAAAGAAAAGCAATAAAACAACAACAACAACTTTAAAAAAAAAACACAAAAGTTCAGCGTTCGGTATTTTTGTTTCGCCTGCGCTATTGTTGAGGATCGCAGTTTCACACCGAGAGGGAGAGTGAGAGAGATCTATTTGTTTTGTTGGCTGCTCCGTCCACTGCGGTTACTGGCAGTTGGAACTCTTGGGCGATTTGAATTTTTATAAATAAATAATAATTTATCGATTTGTTTAGTCGCCGTTCGGTTTTACCTCGATCTCTCCTCTCTATATACTCAGCTGCTTCTAACAGTCTCTGGATGTTGATTGATTGCACTGAGTTCATTATTTTATTTGTATTTGGTCGTGTATATATAATTATATATACATAAGGTATAAAAAAATTAAAAAGTAAAAGGGACGGAATTGGTATATTTTAAAAAAAACAAACTTTTAAAAATTAAAAAAAGGTAAAAAGGGGGTGGGGGGGAGCGAGCGATCTGCAAGCAGCCGACCCTCCTCACTCTCTCAGTCCAAGTTTGTTTACCTCAGGATAGATCGAGGAGGACGGCTCCGATACAGCTGCACGCCTGCGCCTGCGCCAATCTCACCGATACCCGCCCCCAAAAGGGTCAGCGCGCACCGACCGGCGGGAGATGGAGTCCTCACCTCCGTCCGCTCCGCTCGAACGAAGGTGGGGAGCGGACTACAATTCCCGCCGGGCTACGCGCTCACCGCTGCCGTTTGCTGGGAGGGGGAGGGGAGCCAACTGGGCAACGAGTGACGTCACAGAGCTCCGCCGCCTTCTGGTTGGTGGAGCTCCGGCACAGGGGAGAGGCAGTGCGCTGGCCACGCCCCCATGTGACAAGCACATGTCGGGAAAGCGGAGCGGGTGCGCGAAGCGATGAGTGTAACATTTTAGATACTGGTGGTAAGTTTAGCTGGGTCCCCATCCTTTACACACAAGGTAAATCCGTGCCTCAATACAATGTGTTACCCAAGGGAATCTATGTATTCATACTGAAACAACTTTGTTACATTGCTCCACTTTTAGTTCCATCAAAAGGAGAATAATGCGGAGTGAGTGACAAATCATTGTTTTTGGTGTTATACTGAATACACCAGATATTTAAAACTTGTCAAATCAGCAAGCAGCTTACCAGTGCTCCACACCAAACGTGGGTCAAGCGAAAGTAGTTATCAGTTCTAGTGCATACTTGGTACCTTGGCTGGGTTGCAGCACTGGTGTTTGTTTTCTTTCCGAGAAAGTTTGTCCTTTTCTTCAAGCGGGCTGTGAAACCGAGGCTCTTCTGCCTATTACAGCGATTCAGGTCAGATGTTAAAGATTGTGCGGCATTTTATGGATGTAAACAAAGATGCCAGCTTCAAACAGTACACAAACGTGCTCACTGGTCAAGCAACTTATTGCTTTTATGTTTGTGTGCATAATGCGACGTAGAAGATGGGATATGTGTACAAAAAAATCAGTGATCTCAAAGATAACTTGTTTAGGAAGGGCATATTTATAGTATGTTTGTAAATAGTTTAAAAGGAGAAACTCCAAAATATTAACGTTGATTCTGCTTTCAGAAGTGTATCCATAGGCCCAGTGTTCAGCAACTTATCACGCATTGTTTGCCATAACAACTAAATTAAGTAATCCATGACTATCCATACCTAGGAATCAGATCTTGTTTCTTGTGCATGCAGAGTGAAAGATATTTTCAGCTGTTAAGCTGAAGTATGTGAAAAACAAAATCTGTTGAAAGTATATTTTCAATTGGAAATCAAACTATTGATCCTAATTCCACCTCGTATAATATGGAATGTCATGTTAGCTGAAGTTGAAAGTGATTTTTAGATCCTCTTGAGCAATCTGACCCTCCATTATATGTATGTTTTTCAGCTGCCGTCCAGTGGGATCACTAATGAAGATTTTGGTTATTCAATTTTGTTGCATTTCAGTCTTGTTACAGTACATTGTCAGAATTAAGTTGGTTCATATGAATGTATATCTCAAATGGCATTTTTCAAAGCATGTAAATGTTTCAGCCCAAACAAAGTGGAGGATAAGTATTAATAATGAGACATAAGATGGAAATACAAGTTGGCCTTTTGGCCCATTAAATAGTGCAGCAAATTCAATGAATCGTTGATCTGATGATTCTTGACTTCACTCTTTCACCTCCCCCTCCAAAATATAACTGAACATGTCCTATGTGGGTTTTTGCCACCTTGATTGTAGATGTTTTTAATCAACTTGTTCAGACATGACATTTCCTCTGGAGCAGCTGGGATTTGAACCCAGATTTACTGGTCCAGAGGTAGAAACACTACTACTATACCATAAAAATCACACAACACCAGGTTATAGTCCAACAGGTTTAATTGGAAGCACACTAGCTTTCGGAGCGACGCTCCTTCATCACGCAATCACCTGATGAAGGAGCGTCACTCCGAAAGCTAGTGTGCTTCCAATTAAACCTGTTGGACTATAACCTGGTGGAGAAAGTGAGGTCTGCAGATGCTGGAGATCAAAGTTGAAACTTTATTGCTGGAACAGCACAGCAGGTCAGGCAGCATCCAGGGAACAGGAGATTCGACGTTTCGGGCACAGGCCCTTCTTCAGGAATTCCTGAAGAAGGGCCTGTTCCCGAAACGTCGAATCTCCTGTTCCCTGGATGCTGCCTGACCTGCTGTGCTGTTCCAGCAATAAAGTTTCAACTATAACCTGGTGTTGTGTGATTTTTAACTTTGTACACCCCAGTCCAACACCGGCATCTCCGAGTCATGACTGTACCATTAGTTCTCAAAAGGAAAGAGTGTCTTCCTTATTTGAGTAACTGACCATTCCCGTGCTTCAGCATTGAACATCATAAGGCCAAGACAATGGGTTTATTTTTGAGGCTTAAACACTGTGTATTTTCAGAGCAATTAAATTCATTTTGTCTTTGGGTTTGATATCTACTGCACTTGGTATTTCCAGGCAAGTACTAATCAGCTTGAATTTGAGATTGGGCATTTTCAGACATTTCGGGCAAAAGCCCTTAATGAAAATGTTAATTCTCCTGCTCCTTGGATACTGCCTGACCTGCTGTGCTTTTCCAGCACCACACTCTTGATTCTAATCTCCAGCATCCGCAGTACTCACATTCGCCAAATCAGTGTGTTTATTGATGGAGATCCAGTTGGAATGCCAGGTATCTAAGAATTCTCATGCATGTCTCTGGTTAATTTGTCCTAGGATGGATGTATTGTTCTAGTCAAAGTGGTGTCCTCCTTCATCTGTATGCATGGATTCTAGTGATAGTGGGTCATGTCTTTTGGTAGCTAGTTGGTGTTCATGTATCCTGATGGCGTGTTTTCTGCCTGTCTGTTTGATGTAGTGCTTGTTAGTCTTTGCATGGTATTTTGTAAATGACATTTGTTTTGCTGGTTATTTTTATTGGTTCCTTTAGGTTTATTAGTGTCTGTTTTTGTGTGTTGGTAGGTTTGTGGGCTACTATGACACCAAGGGGTCTGAGTAATCTGGAGGTCATTTTGGAGATGCCTTTGTAAGATAATGTGGCTAGAGTTTCTGGGTATGTTGTGTCTGCTTGTTTGGTTTATTGCTGAGCAATTGGCAGACATTGGGTATCTGTTCTTTTTGAATATGTTGTATAGATATGTTTTCTGCTTTTCATAGTTCCTAGGTGCTGCAGTGTGTTGTGGCTCTTTGAAATAATGTCCTGATGCACCTCTATTTGTCAGTGTTGGGATGATTGCTTCTGTAATTAAGTATTTGGTCTGTGTGTGTTGCTTTCCTGTAGATATTGGTTTGAAGTTCTCCATTAACTATACGACTGTCCCACCTAGGAATGGGGGTCTTTGTTCTCTTTTTTTTAATGTGAATTTTATGTCAATCAGGATATTGATGGTGTTGTAGATTTGTTCTGCTTTGTGATAAAGGTGTCATCCACGTAGCAGACCCAAGGTAAAATGAATATCACTTACAAAATACTGTGCAAGGACTGTAACAAACACTACATCAGACAAACAGGCAGAAAACATGCCACCAGGATACACCCACTATCACTAGTATCCTTGCATATAGATGAAGGACACCACTTTGACTGGGACAACACATCCATCTTAGGACAAACTAAACAGACATGCATGAGAATTCGTAGAGGCCTGGCATTTCCACCGGAACTCCATCAATAAACACACTGATTTGGACCCCATCTACCACCCTCTGAGAAAAAGAACTGGAAATGACATCATCCACCTTAAAAAAAAACAAGACCCATAAATAGAAAGCCAGATTTAACACCAGTGCTTCACTGGAGGCTCACTAATGTTACCTAGTATGGTAACGAAACATCTGAAAACAAACCTTCCAGCTCAGTGAGCTAACTTACATCAGGGACTAGACCAAATTCAAAGTCAAGATTAGAGTGGTGCTGGAAAAGCACAGCAGGTCAGAAAGTTTTCCTGATGAAGGGCTTTTGTCCGAAACGTCGATTTTCCTGCGCCTCGGATGCTGCCTGACCTGCTGTGTTTTTCCAGCACCACTCTAATCTTGACTTGAATCTCCAGCATCTGCAGTACCCACCTCCACCAAGTTCGAAGTCTCCAATAGCTATTTCATAATCAGTTTGAAAACATGATGGTATGACATTTAAGGATGAGAAAATAAGTTCAAAATTAGAATTAAGCTGATTCATTTGAAGTGATGGCATGTTAACATTATAATTTAACAAACCAGTTGATGCTGTAATTGGACTGTGTCCCCATGTAGGAGAGGTAGTGCTTTAGGTGGGAAGAGCGACGAAAACAGACCCAGTAAACTCTAATAAATGTTCCACATAAATGAATATTGGGTATGAACAAACCATATTTTGTCTTTCAATTAAATACACTGCCAACATTGGCTCTCCACATGAGGAAAAGAGTTAACTTGTTTGAACATGCTCCATCACACTTCCATGGCAGGCGGACTTGACTCCAGACCTTTTGGCCCAGAGGTAGGAATATTACCACTGTGTGCCAGATGACCCCTTCACACATGAAAGAATAGTAGTTAACTGAAGTAATGAGTGACTGCTAGCACCTGTATAAATGTGGCCTGGGGGACTGTTGTCCAACAGAAGCCGCATGTTAACCAGAGAAATTGAAACTATAGCAACACCATTTAGCCACATACTTTATTTTAGTGCCAAACCTAAGAAACTTGTATAAATAACATCCACTGCCATCGATTAGAAAGTCTATGATTAGAAGCACCTAGCAAACTGCTCTTAGTTCACCATTTTGTCAAAAAGTGCACCAAGATTAAAACTGCAGTCCATACTACTTTTTAAATTCCAGTATCTGGCATGATGGGATTCAAATACAGTGCCCCAGAACATGATCAGATCTGAGTAGTTCAGTGATAATACCATGAGGCCATATTTTCTAATCAACTAGTCCACTAGTCAATTACTCACCATTAGAACGAATGAGGCAACGAGAAGAAAGATGGTTAATAGAGGATTAAGGTTTTATATCTGAATGCATTTAGAAGGTTGAGGGGTGAAATCTAATTGAAACATAGTGTACTGAATGGCCAGGTCAGAATAGGTATTGGGAAGATGTTTGAATTGGTAGAGACTAGGACTCTAAGGCTATGCCCTCAGGTAAAGGGAAGATCTTTTTAGAATGGAGATCAGGAGAAACTTCAGCAAGAATGTTGAATCTATGGAATTCATTGGAGACCAGGTCATTGAGTATATTTAAAACTGAGATAGATAGGTTCTTGAGGATAAAGCAGTTACAGGGGAGAAAGTGGGAGAATGGAGTTGAGTTGAGAAACTTATTAGCCATGATTGGTCTAATTTCCGCTCCTATGTTTATGGACTTGAAACCAGGTCTCCTGGAGCAGAAGTAGATACACTACTGCTGCACCCAAGAGTTCCTATTGCAAACACATTAATTTTTTCGAATTTCTGTGGCCAGACGTTTAGCCCCTTTGCCCACCACCATCTGACCTTGCAAGTACAGGCATCATTAACCAATCGGTTTTGGCATATCTCTGGACTTGAATCCACACCCTCTAACCCAGGTAGGGACAGTACCACAGCACCACAAGACCCTTCCAAGTGCAAAAAATATTTTCTAATCAATCTGTCAGATGTGATTACACATCTCTGGATCTCGTAGGACTTGAACCCAGGACTCTTGGTCCAGCATTAGGGGCACTACAACTGCATCTCAAGTGCATGCATTTTTTTGCAACCAATGTGTTCAGTGTTATTATGCACTTCTGGTGTAGGTGGGACTTGAACCCAGATCACCTGGCTCAGATGGAATGGTGCTGTCACAAATACAAGATCCCTACCCTCAAGTGCATACAGATATTTTCTAATTAACCTGTCCAGAGACTTTATTACACTCCTCCTGGGACAGGTAGGACTTAAATCAGGGCTTCTGGCTCAAAGGTAGGGGCACTACCAGTGTGCTACAAGAGCCCTACCCCAAAGCGTATACAGGTATTTTAAAATCAGCCTGTTCAGGAATGTATAACATTTCTGGAGCAGGTGTGACTTGAACTTGGGTCTCTGGCCCAAAGGCAGGACACTATTTCTGTTCCACAAGTGTCCTACCTCCAAGAGCTTACAGACATTTTCCTAATTGGTCTGTGCAGAGAAATTATTACACATCTCTGCAGCAGGGAACACTTGATCCTAGGGGTCAGGACAACCCCCCTCACATGCATGTGCATACATGTGTGTGAAATGGGAATTAAGATAATGTGCAGAAGAATGGCTGTTACACTCTCAAATGCAGTTATCCACTTCTGTATTCCCAATTACCCTGTAATCACATGTAGCTATCAGCTAATGTATTGAGCAAGAGGGAGGAGAATTTAGAAATAGAAATCATTTCTGATTCATTAAATGGGAGAAATAGGTTGAACCAGTTAAAGTAGATGTTCATTGCTTTTTCAAGTTATGCAAACAGTGGGGGTCAGCAATAGATATCCAGCTGTGACTTTAAAGTGTTCTAAGTGGCTTAGATTGATATCCTCCATTTTCTTTGTGTGGGGGAGGGGAGAGAGAAAGAAAGTTTTTATGTTGAGTGATATCTTACCAACCTGATTTATTGAGTGGAGACCAGAACTAAAGTTGTTATACTGGATAGGCACCAATGTGAATACAGTCCATAACTGAGGAAACTAAGTGAGCTTGCCTTACAAATGCATTGCATTGCTATTCAGCACTGCAGATGTAACATATAGGGCCTGTACAAAGACGTGTCCCAAATCTTGAAAGACAATCTCACTTTGCTTTGCATTTACATTATTGAAGTTTATTTTGTTTAAAGTCATCTCACCAGTGCCAAGCTTTCATTGGCTGAATGAGAACTAAGTGTATTTGTGTAGGCGAGCACCAAGTTTGGAGAGAGGAGAGCGAGAGAAATCGAGAGGTTAAGAAACAAATGAAAGATAGATAAAGAATAAGAAATGCCCTACTCTAGTTCCATTTTTCTTTGAGATCAGATGGCTACAGATCTGCTGAAGTGCAGTTCTGTTGGACAGAATTTGTTTGAAAACCGTTGGGTTTGCTAATCTCAACTCTCAGCTCCTGAACACAATACATTTACATTTAAAAAAAATAACTTTGACTTGTCTGTTTCTAAACTGTGCAGCTTCGCAACTAATCAAACTACCAGAGACTTAAAACGATGGTTTGGCGAGATGAGAGCAAAATATCTGCTCTGTATGAAGTGGGGGAGGCAATATTTACAAGAATTAAATGCAAGTGTAAAATAAATGTTTTCCCTCAATTGACCATCAATCAACTGTTTATCATTCTGATATTTTTAGGATTATTTAATTTGATTAACATTCTTCTTGGATTAATACAATTCGCCAATTTATTGACGCTTAAAGGTCATGCAGACTTAGTTGTAGTCATATTGAAACTATGTAAAAACAACTTCTGAGTCCATGGAGGCCATAGAGTTGGTTGAAGTCGACCTAAAACTATTCTGACAAAAGGTCATCGACCTGAAACATTAACTCCTGTTTCTCTTTCTATGTTAAGTCTTTTCAGCGTTTTGTTTTTATTTCAGAAATCACAGTACTTTCCTGTTACAGTCTAATAGGATATATTCTCCTTTGGTTATAAACAGCAACCTATGAATTGTTATGTATTCAGAGGCCAACTGAAATAAAGTGCTGGTTCTCAGATTGTTCAGAAATAGGCTGGGCCTGTTAAGTTAGTCTGGTTTTTATCGGTAACCAAAGCAGTAGCATTTCTTGACAGATGTCCTCATCGTTTTTAAACGATGCACCAATGTTTGAAAAACAGCGTCCTACTGGCAAGCAATAAATCTAATTAGACTTTTATTCACTAAAAAGAAATGGCTGGATTATAGATGCATATAACTGTTAATAGGGCATTGTTACCGTGTTGTGTTGAGGGGGGTGGGGAGAAGCGGGTTTGGTTGGTTATGGAGAGTGGTCGAGAGATTGCACCAGATGTCTGGGATTTTGTACAATACAACACATGCCAGGTTGTGGCTGATGCATCACTTGTCTGTAGCTTTCAAAACACGTGGCTGTTGCACTGAAAATTTACCTGACATCGAACTTTTTATAAAAAAAACAACTGATATTTTGCAGAACTGCACTTTGCATATCTTTGGTTGGTCACGCAATTGTCTGGGAAAGATAAGACGGGAACCGCTTCCAACACGTTCCAGAGATGAAAGAACATCGCATTAATAATGGACTGCGTGTCTTTTATAACAGTGTATTTTCCATGCTCACTTTGCAACAGATTTAAGGCCAAAGCTAATACCTTTCTCTGATTTAGTCCCAATCCTCGATCGTTGTAAGACAAAGAATATATTGTTCATATTTCATCTGCTCAAAGCTAGAGGCAACAACGAGATACACCGGCGTCTCCGGTTGATCTCTCCTATCACAGCAACTTGGTTTTTATTCTATATCTTGGTAATTACACAGTACATATTCTATACCTTGCCCTCCAACCATCGCTACTTCCACCCAAACGAAGCTTCTCTTCAGAAAATGTTTATACCATTTTTCTTAACTCTGTTTTAAAACATACAGTTGCTTCGTACAGCCCATCTGTGGGAGGCTTTATAATAATATGGTCCTACAGAAACCTTTGGGTTTCGGTCGATTACTAAACGGTTAACTTCAGTTTGTTGTGTTCTGCAGCTTAACTACATCTCACAGCGGAGGCAGTGGAGGCTAACGCGTATTTGTTTTTCATGCGAATTCAGACAGTCGGGAATACCCATACTCACTCTCATTTTCTGTCTCGATCCGTTCTATATAACTGGCCGCTTCCAGCAACATTTGGACGTTATGAAGGGAAGTGTTGATCTGGTGCAGAGTCTCCTTTGTGTACAGGCTGTTATTGAGAGGGAGCTGCGACATTGTTACAGGCTGCGGGTCACTTTAATGCTGCTGGGAGCCGGCCCGCGGGGCAATGACTGGCAACTGTACCGTCCTGCCTGGGCCTTCCGCGTTTTCCCATTCCCCCCTCCTCACGTGTTTCCCTGTGTCCTGCTGCCAGGGATTGAATAGATGGGTGTTTGGAGCGATTCCCGCCGAGCTCAGCGGCTGCTCCACACCATCAGGAAAAGCTCCGGCGAGGGAGAAAGCCAACGCGCCACTTTGTGTCATTTCAGCGGCGATGTGACAACATTAACCTGATCCCACTCTGACTTTATTTGGGATTAAAACTTCAGATCATCGCCGCCCTCAGTTTTCTTACTCTTTTAAAAAAAATCAAACCTCAGTCGTTTAAAAGTTAATCTAATACCTTTTTTCCTACATAAACTGAAACAATTTTGTTCTCATCACCACCACGCACC
The DNA here is from genome assembly GCF_037043375.1 of Chiloscyllium plagiosum. Lineage (NCBI taxonomy): Eukaryota > Metazoa > Chordata > Chondrichthyes > Orectolobiformes > Hemiscylliidae > Chiloscyllium > Chiloscyllium plagiosum. Next base: position 2,923,788 of record NW_028270160.1, read on the forward strand.
TCTGTTTCAACTTCAAGAAATTTGCTCTCCCTGTCGTTAATCTCACTGCACCTTGTACATTGGTACACAATACAATACACATTTGTAGCAAACTCGTCACCACTTCTTTTTGTATCGTTTAACATTTGCAGGAATACAAACTAACCACATTTTCTGTTCTCTCTCACCCTGAAAACAAACCCCTCAATTTCTGTTTAGTTCTTTCTGCATTATGTCTATCCTAAAGCTCTGTTTGCTGGGGAGGGAGGTAGGAGCCTATTTCCAACTTTCCGCTGAAATTCCTGTTTCTACTTGAGGCAAGGAACAGGACCTCCGGGTTTTATAATAAAAACAAAAACAAAACTGTGTATGCTAGGGACCTGAGACAAAAACAGAAATTGCTGGCGAAACTCAGCAGCAACATCGGGGGATGACCATCCGGATTCCCCTTCAATGTGATAGCGCACATTAGATATTTGTTCAGAATGTCACACACCTCTGGAGCAGGTAGAACTCGAACCAAGCCTCCTGGTTCAGAGGTAAAGACACAACCATTCATACGATTGCCCACAACGCTGTACTAAACAGAATTCGGCACATTTGGTTTCTGTCTCACCCTTTCTTTATGATGCGGAAGAGCCGGTGTTGGATTGGGGTGTACAAAGTTAAAAATCACATAAAGCCAGGTTATAGTCCAGCAGGTTTATTTGGAAGCACTAGCTTTTGGCGCACTGCTCCTTCAGGTGGTTGTGGAGCAGGATTTATAGTAAAAGATCACCATGTCATGCAACTTAAACGATATATTGAACAAACATAGATTGCTGTTAAGTCTTTTGTCTTTTAGAATGGGTTGTAGGTTTTGATTCATTAATATGTAATCCCAGAACTTCTTTGACATCACATTCTCAAGATAAAAGAAAGTGACATCTCAGCTCAGACAATACACTAAAGGTGTGAGGTTAGAATCTGTCTGTATCCCAATCTTGAGTCAGACTGGTTCTATTCCCAAAGTAGGAATTATAAAATGTTACATGGATTGACTACCTGCAGATGGTGTGCTTTTTGAGCAAAATAGAATGTGTCTGCAAATATAATTCAGCAAATACAAATTCACCTCACAGACTTGTGTGTGTGTGTTGCATGTATGTGGGTGTATGCATGTGAGTGCACGTGAGAGTGTGTGTTTGCGTGTGTACATGCTTGGTAAACTGTGTGAGGTGGAGTATAAACTGAGCGGGTGTGTGCGTGGGTGACAATGTGGGGGGTTTGTGTGTGTGTGTACGAGAGAGGGTCTGCGTGAGTATGAGTATGTAAGAGTGCGTGTGTATGTGTGCTCATGTGTGTATGAGAGATTGTATAGCGTAGTGAGGCCACCTGTCGTGTGACACGAACCCAAGGTCCCAGTTGAGGCCATTCCCATGGGTACCAAACTTGGCTATCAGCTTCTGCTTGGCCACTCTGCATTGCGGCATATCCCGAAGTCTGCCTTGGAGGATGGTCTCCCAAAGATCCAAGGCTGGATTACACTCACTCATGTCAACAATGCTTGTGCACTTGCTCTCGCTGTCTGTCTCATGCATGTACACACACAAGTCTATGGAGTGAATTTGCATTTGCAGCATTATATTTGCAGCTAGATTCTATTTTGCTCAAAAAGCACACCATCTGCAGGCAATGCACAGAATATAAATTCCTACTTTGGGAATAGAACCTGTCTGACTCAAGATTGGGATAAAGACAGGCTCTAGCCTCACACCTTGAATGCATTGTCTTAGCTGAGATGTCACCTCTTTTTTTTAAATATAAAACCTTAAGTTATCTTGAGAATGGGGATTTAGACAATGGGACTTTCCATGGCATTACCCTGGTATTTGTACACACAATACTTTACCGAACTGGTCATGAAAAAGGATGTGTAACTGTGAATTTCATGATCTCAGGACATGCTAAAGTACTGTCGGGGCCGATTAAGTAAAGGCTCCTGTTGGTAAGGCAAGAAAGCCAGCTTGTATAGGACAAGCTCCCACAAACAGCAATGTGATGACCAGGCAATCTGTTTTTGCAATGCTTATTGGAGGATAAATAATAACCATAACACCAGAGAAACTTCCCTGTTCCTCTTTTGGATGAAGATGACCTTGAGTACAATTCCTCAGTCAAAAAGTGATCCCTCTGAGTGCAGCATTTCAGAACAGAAACCCACCATGTTCAAATATCTGAAATTAAGCTTTTATACATACTGTTTTGACTCTGGTCAGAGGACTATCTACTGGCCCTTGTGAAAGTCCAGGCATTGAGCCCCAAGTTAAGGTTTGAACAAAAGGTTAGAATGTTTCCTGTTTTTCAGAGTCGAGAGTGTGGTGCTGGAAAAGCAGAGCAGCTCAGGCAGCGTCCAAGGAGCAGAAGAATCAACAGGATGAAGGGCTTATGCCCGAAAAGTTGATTCTCCTGCTTCTTGAATGCTGCCTGACCTGCTGTGCTTTTCCAGCACCACACTCTCGACTCTGATCTCCAGCATCTGCAGTCCTCACTTTCTCCCTGTTTTTGTTGAGTATTTTTTAAAAGAAATGCAGGATCTGGTTATGAAATTCATCTTGTGTATGAATTGCCTTTTTTCTCAATTAGAATTAACATTTTGTTTCACTTAAAGGGGGATTTGTTGTCCACAAACAGGACATTTCAAAGTCAAGTTAATGCCTCCCATTGTAACACTGACTGTTTTAGAATGACGTCTTTAGCCTATGAGGCATTTTGTAGCATCATGAAGGGCACTGTGCATATATATCACGTCAGTTTTCTCCACCAGTGTTCAATCCTTTGCAATTTCCAAAGTGTGCCATCTCATTGGTTTGCCATTGAGGAATGTTGGAATGGCTGCAGACCCAGTCACACTCACTGCACATGGAGCAAAGCATTCTTAAATTGACTGCAAACTGTAACCATTTCAGGAAATTCAAAAACAAGTTGCAAATGAAAATTTCAAAAGACTGGTTGTTTGAAAAAAAGCAGAAGCTAACTTACCGCAAGCATCTTTTAAAATCTAATTTGCTTTTGCTATGGAAGTTGAGAACAATGTGTTAGAGAATAGAAGGTGCCATTTGAGTTCACAATAATGGCCTTGAATGGCTTATGTCTCACGAATGATGGGCTGAATGGCCTCCTTTTACTCTGTAACAATTCTGTGATTCTAGAGAATTTTTTTTTAATATTGCCAGGGTTGGTGGATTTGAGATATAGGGAGAGGATGAATAGGTTGGGGCTGTTTTCCCTGGAGGGTCGGAGGCTGAGGGGTGACCTTACAGAGGTTTATAAAATCATGAGGGGCATGGATAAGGTAATTTGCAAGGTTTGTGATAAGGTAAATAGACATGGTCTTTGCCCTGGGGTGGGGGAGTCCAGAACTAGAGGGCATAGGTTTAGGGTGAGAGGGGAACGATATAAAAGAGACCTACGGGGCAACTTTTTCACGCAGAGGGTGGTACATGTATGGAATGAGCTGCCAGAGGAAGTGGTGGAGGCTGGTGCAATTGCAACATTTAAAAGGCATCTGGGTATATGAATAGGAAGGGTTTGGAGGAATATGGGCTTGGTGCTGGCAGGTGGGACTAGATTGGGATAGGATATTTGGTCGGCATGGACGAGTTGGACCGAAGGGTCTATTTCCGTGCTGTACATCTCTATGACTCTACTGTTTTCTAAAAGTATCATTTGCTTTATGATTTGGGAACCATCGAGCGACGAAGTTCTTGCAGTCAGAGCTAAAGTTTTTAGTTTGATGTCAATCCAAGTGTGCCATGCTGATTATGGTCTTTCACTTCCATTATCATTAGAACAGATCTATTTTAAACAAATAGCTATGAAACTCATACACTTTTGTATGAGCAGCCTCAGCATTGTTTTAAGCTCAAAGTGGCTGCATCCATTTTATTGGTTACAGATCAAAAACTCTAATTAGATTCCCTACAGCATGGATGTGGAAACAGACCCTTCAGCCCAACCAGTCCACACTGACACTCCAGAGAGTAACCCACCCCCGAGAACCATTTCCCTCTGACTAATGCACCTAACACTACGGGCAATTTAGCATTGCCAGTTCATCTGACCTGCACAGCTTTGGACTGTGGGAGGAAACCGGAGCACCCGGCAGAAACCCACGCAGACACAAGGAGAATGTGCAAACTCCACACAGACAGTCACCTGAGGCTGGAATTGAACCTGGGACTCTGGTGCTGTGAGGCCGCAGTGCTAACCACTGAGCCACCATGCTGTCTAAACTTTCAAGCAGAACATTTCACACTTGCAAGGGATGGAGCTTGATGCTTTCCTGTTGGTCTTAAGTATATTAGAGGTTTAATTCAAAATTTACCACAAAGCACATTTTGTTTCCTGAGCCTTTATCATGAGAAGAGACAAAAAAAACCTCTTAATTATCCTGAATTACTAAAATGTGATGGTGACATTTAAGTGAATTTGATAAATGAGAGCGATTTTGTAGAAACTTGTTATTTAATAACTAGACTTGCACATTAGACAAATGGCCTTGATATCTCTCTGGCATTTTCTACAGGGTTTTCCTGAATTCCTGTGTTAATTCCAGACATTTATTTGATGAGGCAGGTTGTCTTTTTGTCTATGAATGAACTAGATTTATCAAAAGCAGTAAAAGCAAAAAAGGAAAATTTTGAAAAGAAGATTTTTTATTGCCTCATGGGAGAATATCTGAAAGGATTCCTGAAGAAGGGCTTATGCCCGAAACGTCGATTCTCCTGTTCCCTGGATGCTGCCTGACCTGCTGCGCTTTTCCAGCAACACATTTTCAGCTCTGATCTCCAGCATCCGCAGACCTCACTTTCTCCTCAAAGATTTCAACCTACTGCGAATCCTCTTACAAGGATGCCTTCCTTGAAGAAGCTGTCTTCCTCCCTCGACAAGGATTTCAGTGAGTCCCTCTCTCACTGCACCCCCCAAGTCATCTCCTCTGCCCAGAAGCTCTTCAGCCACATTCTCAAACAGACTCGCTACCACAGCCATATCTCCTTCCTCAGCACCTGCCTACGGAACCGACTTATCCCGCACGGACTCCGGACTACGTTCCGACCAACAAAACTTGGACCCAACCAGGACAACCAGTACCTACAACAAATCCGAAGCCTCCAGCAACAGACCTCCCTCCGGATCCTCCGCTCCACGCTTGCAGCCATGCGCCGCTACCTACATTCCCTGCAGTCAGCCCTACCCCAGCTCAGGACAACACTCACAGACCTGCAAAGGACCTCTACTGTTCTTCATCCACAGAAGGATCCATAAACTAAACAAACAGTTCTTCCTAGCCATATCGGAAATTAAAGACAGTAAGTACCAAAAACTTTCATGTAGTTACCCCCACACTCCGGATTCCTCAACTGTTCCAGAATCTTCCATCGGCCTCCGAAATCAGACTGGCACCATTACACACGCGGCCGCTACATCGCTCGCGGCAATAGCTGCCGACGATGACGTCACTTCCGCCCCCACCGACCTCGCAGCCTCTGCGATCGCCGCCCAGACAACTGCCTCCGCGATCGCCATGAAGACAATCGCCGGCAGATTCGCGACCTCCGCGGCTATGGGGAATAACTCTGTCTCTGTGGTCGCCGCAGCCACTTCCGCCCCCAGTGACGTCACTAACCTACACGCCCACAACGCCACATTCCTGAAGAAGGGCCTGTGCCCGAAACGTCGAATCTCCTGTTCCCTGGATGCTGCCTGACCTGCTGTGCTGTTCCAGCAATAAAGTTTCAACTTTGATCTCCAGCATCTGCAGACCTAACTTTCTCCTCAATGATATTCAGGGTCACCAATCTGTCATCGTTATCTGGTATGTACTACTTGTGGCTCCAAAGTTTCACCAATGGTGACTGCCTTCTGAAATAGACTAACAAACATTCAGTTGTGTTCAAGAGGCAGACCATTTGAGGGCAATTAGGGATTGTCAATAAATGCTAGCTCCATGAATGAAGGTGCTGATCTATCTTGGCTGTTAGACTGTTGTGGCTCATGTATCATTTTAAAAGAGAATTTATGTTCTTCAGCTTAAAATATCAAAATGTTTTTATTTTATTTTTGAGTTTGTGTTTAAATTACTACATTTATTTAAAGTCTTCATTCTCTCTGATTCTTCTCTTTCTCCAAAGGTTTTAGGCAGTTTGTATTCAGGTTATATTCAAAGGGAAATGATGGTGTCACCTTAATGTCACGTAGTTTGTAATCCAGATACACTGTGCCAGTGCTCTGCAGATCCACCAAGGCAGCTAGTGGAATTTTCATTCTGTTAATAACAATCAAATAGGAGGCTAATCTTTGTGATGGTGGCAATGATAACTATCAGTGTTGTACAAAAAAAAAATCTGGCTTACTAATATCCTTTTAGAGAAAGCACTCCTACCTGCTGTGGCCTCACATGTGACCTGCATGTCCTTGGTGGAGTGGGAGGGGGAGTTGAAGTGTTGAGCCACGGAGTGGTTGGGTTGGTTGGTCCGGGTATCCCAGAGGTGTTCTCTCAAACGTTCCACAAGTAGGTGGCCTGTCTCCACTCCACCAAGGATATACAGGTCCTTGGACTCCTCCATCGCCACACCATAGCAACACGACGGTTGGAGGAAGAGCGCCTCATCTTCCGCCTAGGAACCCTCCAACCACAAGGGATGAACTCAGATTTCTCCAGTTTCCTCACTTCCCCTCCCCCCACCATGTCTCAGTCAAATCCCTCAAACTCAGCATCGCCGTCCTAACCTGCAATCTTCTTCCTGACCTCTCCGCCCCCACCCCACTCCGGCCTATCACCCTCACCTTGACCTCCTTCCACCTATCGCATTTCCAACGCCCCTCCCCCAAGTCCCTCCTCCCTATCTTTTATCTTAGCCTGCTGGGCACACTTTCCTCATTCCTGAAGAAGGGCTTATGCTCGAAATGTCGATTCTCCTGTTCCTTGGATGCTGCCTGACCTGCTGCGCTTTTCCAGCAACACATTTTCAGCTCTGATCTCCAGCATCTGTAGTCCTCACTTTCTCCTCGCTTATTGCTAATAAACAGGACAGAAGAGAAGCTGGGTAAGCAATAATGACAGCTGAGAGTAGGAGAGAATGGGTAGGTTGTGAAAGTGGTGATCTAGTATAGGCTTTCGAGATGAAGTTTCAATAGATAGGGCTCTTGTGGTGAGGTGGTAGTGTCTGTGCCTTTGGGCCCTCTGGGGAGTGGGTGAATGTCACTAGTGTAAGGAATTGTGGGAGTATGGAACAGTTAACCTGAATAGATAGGGAAGCCAACTCCACAAATCACTTTAAAGGAGCTGTACAGGTACTTGCAGATTGGATACTTGGAGAGTTTTATGAATGGAAAAACAGATATGGGACTCAGGACAATTATTTCCAGCAGGACTATGATAGATTGAATGCCTCATTCTATGTTATACATTTTATATGATTTAAGTTGCACTGAGTTTGCTACCTTCTTAATATCTTGGTGAAAAGATGTTCTGGAAAGACTGGGCGACATGGTGGCTCAGTGGTTAGCACCGCTGCCTCACATCATGACCTGGGTTCAATTCCACCCTCGGGCGACTGTGTCAACTCCATACAGACATTCTCCCTGTGTCTGTCTGGGTTTCTTCCAGGTGCTTTGGTTTCCTTCCACAGTCCAAAGATTGTGTGCTGAATGAACTTCCTGAGGAAGTGGTGGATGTGGGTGTAATTACAACAATTTAAGATATTTGGATAGATACATGAATAGGAAAGATTTTGAAGGATATGGGCTGGGAGCAGGCAGGTGGGACTAGTCTAGTTTGGTATGGACTGGTTAGACCAAAGGGTCTACTTACATGCTGTATGACTTTGTGCTGCTTAGGTGGATTAGCCATGGGAATACAGAGTTACAGAGATAGGGTAGAGGGGTAAGTCTGGGTGGAATGCTGTTCAGAGAGTCAGTGTGGACTTGTTGGGCTGAATGGCAGCTTCCACATTGTAGGGATTCTATGAGAACCAAATGTTATGTCATAAAAAAATCAAAGTTCACCAAACTGGAAGACTTCTGATAACTTCCAGAGAATGTTGTTCAGTTTGCTCCCTGTTTGTTTATTCTTCCAGGATTATTTCCTATTTAATTAAAATATTAAGGTGCACCTGATTCAGCCTGGTTATTATTGGTCAGTTTTAAATTATTGTCTATTTCTAAACCTTGTGGATATTTTACACTTCCTCACTGTGAAATTAAGAATCAATTTGTCTCCGCTATACCAAGCTGTTCTTCACATGAGTGCTTTATTCCACTGGCACACCATCTTCCATCAGGAAACCCAAACTGGGACTGAACCAACTTTTAACCATCTTCGCGTATTCTCAAAAAGGGTGAAAGTACAATACCAGATTCCTGCCCATATTCTTGTCTTTTCTCGCATCATTCTCTGGAGTTTACAGTTCAGTTTATTATGCCTTTCTCCCTTTGAAGCTTCCTTGACATCTCTTCAAATGTGACATTCTGGGATCATCACTTCAGCAGCCATTAGATTCATGAACAGTCATTTTGACAGTATTATTTTCAAAAAGATCCCTGTGGAGGATGGCCGTATGGGACTCTTAGCGAGATGGCAGTGGCTTGGTCTGGCAACGGAGCCAAAGACTCCTGGTTGCTGCAGACCAAGAGCAGTGACTCCTGGCATTGGTGAGGTGGCAGCGTCAGCTTAATATACCCAGTGCTGGGGGACTCCTGGTGTCACTGAGGCTGCAGCAGAGCTGGGAGACCCCTGGTGTCATTGAGGCTGCAGCAGAGCTGGGGGACTCCTGGTGTCACTGAGGCTGCAGGGAGTGTGTGAGTTCAGTGTGGGAGCAGCTATTGTGTCGGTGAGGTGGGTCCAGTGGCAAAGAGATGGCACCTGCTACATTTGGGAGAAAGTGAGGGCTGTAGATGCTGGAGATCAGAGTTGAGAGTGTGGTGTCGGAAAAGCGCAGCAGGTCAGGCAGCATCCAAGGAGCAGGAGAATCGACGTTTCGGGCATGAGCCCTTCTTCAGGAATCATTTGGGTCTGGTGCAGGCAGTGATACAGGAGGGGTGGCAACACCGGTATCGTCGGTGAGCTGGCTCAGGACTGTCTTTCAGCTATAACTTTTTTAATCCTTTTTTTGTTCTTAAACTTTTGAAAATGGTGCCGGATTGTGGCAACAGTTAAACTTTTCACTGTTTTACTGTATTATTAACTGTAAAATCATTCAAGAAAGTTTTCTGTTTATTTAGAATTTGTCACAACAATGAGATGTCCATATTATAGCCACTGAGGTGCAGTCCCTGTTGTGATAACGCAGTTTTCAGGTATGAACTTTAATCAAGCTCAGTGGGCAGAATGAGATACAAAGTGAGATGGTAGTGCTGCTTTAGGAGGTGGGAAGGAACCCCCTCAGATGGGTATTTGGCTGGTAATGGTGCAACTGAAAGTTCAGAGAGCTGCTCCTTTTATCATGTAAGTGGGTTGGAAAGCCTGTCTTGTGTGACCGTGTCACTGTCAGCTTTACTGGGCACGTAGCTCTGGAATCAGTAGCTGCAATTCTCACCCCGTGATCCGAAGTAGAAGTAATCAGATCTACAGACAGTCAGGCTGGAAGCTGCCATCTCTCCCAGCAGTGACTGATGTGCAGGAGGAAGCCAGTCCTTTTTGTCTGCATTCCTTTGTAATCCTGCCTTCCGATCACAGCAGATCCCCATGGGGATGACAGCGACCAGCTCAATGACAAATCCAGCAGGGAGAGGTAATTTTACCCCATTGTTGGAATGGAGTTCTGGAGCCACACGTCGTTGAGGAAAAGTATTGGAAAAGGTTCTCAGGGACAAGATCTATATGCTTTTAGGAGGAAATGGACTTATTAGCGATAGACAGCATGGTTTTCTGCGGGGAAGGTCGTGCCTCATTAATTTAATTGAGGTTTTTGAGGAGATGATAAAGATGTTTGAGGGAAAAGCAGTTGGTGTTGTCTACATAGACTTCAGTAAAGCCTTTGACAAGGTGTCGCATGGCAGATTGGTACTGAAGGTGAAGTCACATGGTATCGGGGTGACTGGCAAGATTGATACAGAACTGGCTCAGTCATAGGAGACGGGGGGTAGGGGTGGAAGGATGCTTTTCAGAATGGAGGGTTGTGGCTAGTGTTCCACAGGGATCAGTGCTGGTACCTCTGTTCGTGGTCTACATAATTGATTTGGAAGAAAGCATAGCTGGTCTAATTAGTAAGTTTGCGAATGATACAAATATTGGAGTTGCAGATATTGAGAAGGATTGTCAGAGGATACAGCAGGACATAGATCAGTTGGAGGCATGGGCAGAGAAATGGCAGATGGAGTTTAGTCCAGACAAATGTGAGATGATGCATTTTGGAAGGTCAAGTACAGGTGGAAATTATACAGTGAATGGTCGAACCCTTAGAAGTATTGATATGCAGAGGGATCTGGGTATGCAAGTCCACACATCACTGAAGGTGGCAGCGCACGTAGATAAGGGAGTAAAAAAGGCCTATGGCATGTTTGCCTTTACTGGGGCATTGAGCATAAGGACAGACAAGTTATTCTACAGCTTTATAGAACTTTAGTTAGGCCACACTTGGAATATTGTGTACAGTTCTGGTCACCCCACTACCAAAAGGATGTGGATGCTTTGGAGAGCATGCAGAAGTTTTACCAGAATGTTGCCTGGTGTGGGGGATTTTAGCAATGAAGAAAGGTTGGATAAAGTGGGTTTGTTTTCACTGGAATACAGGAGGTTGAGGGGTGACCTGATAGAAGGTTATAAGAGTGTGAATGGCACGGATAGAGTGGGAAGTATGAGGCTTTTTCCCAGGGTGGAGAGGTCAATTACTAGGGGACACAGGCTCAAGGTGTGTATGTGTTTGGGGTGGGGGGTGTGGAGTATAAATGAGAGGAGATGTTCGAAGCAGACACAATAACAGCATTCAAGAAGTACATGGATGAATGCATGAATAGGAAGGGAATAGAGGAATACGGATCCTGTAACTTTTAGTATGGAAAGACAAAGTGTGATGGCACAGTCTTGGAAGGCTGAAGGGCCTGTTTCTGTGCTGTATTATTCTTTGTTCTTTGTCCTGCTGGAAGAATTAAATCAAAAGTAGTGGCTCTTGTATTGTTCCATTTGACATCAGTTAAACCTGCAGAAATAAATTGGACTTGAGAGTGTATTGCTCACCTGTGCTTCACTCACAACTGCTAAATTTATTCAGTTAATACTGAAACTTGCTGTTTGCAGTACACATTGTTTATTTAAGCCTTGAGACTTGTTAGAAAGTTATGCACAGTCACTGGAGTAAGTGACTGTGTAGTAAGCAATCAGGTTAAGCAGGTTTGAAAGCTGATGAGCTGCTTGTGCTGAACAAGGAGAACAAGATGAGCTAGAGGGCAGAGACGAGAGAGTAGTGTGAGAGACTTTTAAACTGAAACAAGAGGGTCCAGAAATTACAAATAAACTTTTCAGAAACCAGAGGATCCCTGGTCATATAACATGGTACCTAGATGAATCAGGTAAATTAGCAAGGTAAAATTCTATGCTCTGTTCCAAAAACATTGTTTGTTGTATAGATAGATGGTGAGCTTTTTGCAGATATAATGAGTTTGTGGTTTACTGTACTTTGTTAGCAGCCCTGCTGGGTGGACATTCTCTGCTGTTCTTTAGCGTTTGTTGGCCACAGAATGAAAGGTGTGAGTTTCCAGAATGATGGGCCCTGCACTCTGCCCTTGTCCACACTGTTGAAACATTCTGGAACTGAATACTACTTGCATCATGTGATCTGTGGCAATCATTTCAGTCCAGGAAAGTCCATTATTTAAAATTTTAACAAATTATAGTGATTGAGACTATTTTTGACCTCATTCAGGTCTTGTGGAATCTCTCACATTGGAATGCATTTATAATAAAAATAATGTGTAGCACCTTGAACAGTATCCACATCTCAGACGACACTTAAACTGAACAAAGGAAATCATAGCATCCCTACAGTGTGAAAGCAGGCCATTCAGCCCATTGAGTCTTTACTGATCCTCCAAAGAGCATCCCACCCAGACCCACCCCATCCCTGTAATCTGCATTTCCCATGGAAAATTCTCCTCGTCTGCATACCCCTCCCCACTATGGGCAATATAGCTTGGCCAATCCACCCTGACCTGCACATTGGAACCGGAGCACCCGGAGGAAATCCACACGGACACAGGGAGAATGTGCAAACTCCACACACATTCACCCGAGGGTGGAATTGATCCAGACTCCCTGGCGCTGTGAGCCACCGTATCACCCATAAATGTTAGGATAAGTAACTGAAAGCTTGGCCAAAGTTTTTGAAGACTTTCTTTAAAGGAGGATACAGAGGCTTGGAGTTAAAGGTTTAGGGAGAGAATTTCTAAGTCCCAGTACTTTGTATGATTGCACATTGTTGCTGTGTTCAATATCAAACATCAAATGTTAAATATCAATCCTGAGAAAATGTAGCTTGGAGAGATTTGTCACAATATTATTTTGGAGCAATGAGGATTCACCTGCAGTTCCCAGAGAGGGACATGGGCCAGCAGCTGCAGGACTGTGTGTAACACATGAGCGATTCAGTCAAGGGGCTGGGATGACGTCAGAAAACCACAAGGGCATCTTACGATTGATCGTAGGCCCCAGGGATGGGATTACAGCATCGAACACACTTGTCAGTGCTCATTATTATACACGGAAATGTTTGAGGTAGCTGTTATGCATGAGTGTAAATGGTGGTGTGATCAGACACCTGACCACGACGTCGTCATGTGACCAGCTGAGGATTTACCTGGAGGGATTACCATCTCTCCTGTCAACCACTAGGTATGTGTGTGAGACTGTCACACAGACAAACAAACTGCCAGAATATATTTAGACGGATGGGGATGTGTAAGCAGCATCTCATCCTTTAATTTATATTTATAACTTTTAAGAGTGACAGCTGCTTCTATGGCTGTTAAAAACAAACATGAACAATACAGAATTCAACAGAATGTATAGCAGCTGAAAACTGGATCAGCCCATCCTATTACATCTTTAGAATTTCAATCAGTAGCTAGATTGGGGTTTCTTAATAATTTGTTCTAGTCTATATCATCATTAATATACTGTAATTTTGTTTCCTTGTTCACCTTGGAAAACTGTTTCACTTTTCAATAAGCCATCAAGACATGTGGTGTAGTATTTGCAGGTTTTTTCCTCACAGGCCCTAAGTGCTTGTGTGCGCGTGTGTGTGCGTGTATATGAGCACCTTACATCACAGTGGACACTTTTACACTGTCAACATTACATTCTAGACCAATCAGTGTTCACATGGTGCTGAGCAGTAATTTCCAATAGACTTTCATTCTTTTCAGGTCCTGTGTCATTACAGCTTTGTGAGGTTCTCATGACCAAATTGTTTGGAGCATTGAAAAAAGGGCAGTGAAAGACCCTTTAGTCATCCATTAAATCCCCTGTACAAATGGGGCACATCCACCACATTTCCAGCTACCCCTCACAGATCATACAACCTCTAGGGAGGCAAATAAAAATTAGAAATTTACCAGAGGCCTTTTTCTAGATGACCCAAAAAGATTCAGGGGACTTTTAGTAATTATTATTCAAGAGCCCTCTGTCTTGTGCACTTTCTGTAATATGCTGCCCCCTGACTAGTCTTGAAGTTACCAAACTGTCCTTGTCCTAACATCACTCTATACAAGTCAGGGTTCACCTTGGGTACAGAGTGGGATCCCAGTACATTAGGTCAGTACATTGGTGAAGGAAATCTAGATCTGTGTACCTCGAAATGGAGCATTGCTATGTTCATTCCCAAGGCACTGTTTTTTCCCCTCTGTGGCCTGAGAGGATTTGTCACCATTAAATGGGACCCTGCATTGTCTTTAACCTGCATGATTGCAATATCACAGCAGCTGAGAAAGTAGGAGAAACATACCATAGAGCAGCACATTGCTGTTGTTTGTAGGCCTTGGCAAAGTTAGGTGAGTGAAGGGTGTAATGAGAGATGAAGTGATTATTTGTTCCTCTTGTGCCGAGGCCAGGACCATGAAGGGAGCACCAGCTGAAGATGTCAGCAATTCATCCAGCAAGCTCCCTTTTAGACAATGACCTGGACTAGGCATTACATTTAAAAATAAACCGGGTTTAGTTCCTTTTTCTACAGATGTAAAATGCTAGACCAGATTTTGCTCTTTAATGCCAGTTCAATTTGAACAGCCTGCTGAATTGAATGTTTGTACCTTCATTAAAGAGCGTGGGTTCAGAGTATAAGCTGTAGTTGGGATCTGGCTCCCTGTTTTATCACAGGGAAGAACATTCACAAGAACTAAGGAGAAGCGCAATGAAAATGTGAGGATGTCTCACTTGGGTATATTTACATGTTTTAACAGTGAAACCTCATGGAAACAATGCAGGTCAAACCCTGTAGTTAGAGAACAATGAAAACATGGCCATTATTGTAAGCTTCAACTTTAATGAGTTTACTCTTTATATCTATCACTGGGCAAACCACTGCATCTGGGTGAAATGAAAATATCTCGGACTTTTGACACTGTAACTGTTTTGACACTGATCACTGCCCTCGAGCAAATGAATGGCATATTTGAAAAATACTTTGAAGCAGAATGAGACCTTGGGTTCTTCGGAGGAACAAGCATCAAGTGAAAAGCTTGGAAAATTCAGCCAAGCGTACTGTACCAGCTGGCTGGGAAAGAAATAATGAGTGCAGATGGTGGCAGCTTTGCAAATGTAGCAGGGGGTTGCAAACAGCAAGTCATGCAGATTGTATATGCATTACTCAACTGCAACACGCAGCATGAAGCTGGTCAGTGGTTAGATCCTCAACAGAGATTATTGTCATGCAGATTTAAAATAAATGACACATATATCCCGGAACCGCCTTGTCTGCCTCCACATAATCTGCAAAATCCAACTCTGCTCTCACCTGCATTTGTGTGGCAACATGACACCAAGGCAGGCCTTCGACACACACGTTTCTTTTCAAATCCGATTGATCTGTCAGTTCACAGTAAGGTCAGGTAGACCACCACACAGGCATTCAGACAGACTTCTAGGTGCTCTGTTGTCTTACCTCTTTTGTGTGCATTAAGATGCTGTGTTCAGATTTAGTGTCTTATGGAGCCTGGAAGATTAATTTGGGGGTCCCCTACACTTGAAAACACAAAGCCTCTTGTCAATGCAATTTGAAGTCTCATCTACGTTAGTGCACTTTTATATAAGATTGACATGATAAGGCCTGGAATGATGCTGCAGGTAATTGTTGTGTCTGACCCAGTACTGGGACTGAGAGACCAGGCTAGATCTCCGATTTGAGTAATTGACTTCACTTATTGTGTGCTGTAGTGGAAGTGCTGTAACAGGGAGCAGTGTCCCAGGACAGCGAGATGACCTGTCAGCCAGGATTCCTGTCTATTATTGTGAGCTGGGGAATATATCAGCATGTGGGTGTGGACCCATATTATGGTGAGCTGGGGAATATATCAGCATGTGGGTGTGGACCCATATAATGGTGAGCTGGGGAATATATCAGCATGTGGGTGTGGACCCATATTATGGTGAGCTGGGGAATATATCAGCATGTGGGTGTGGACTCAAAAGATTCTTCCGACTGTCTACAGAGCAGAACTCAATATTGTCGTAACGTTTAGGTCTGTACTGAAAACCACCTGGGTGAGGTACTGGATGACACCCTGACTAACTGTCTTTTTGTAATATCACTCTTAAGAGTCATAGGCTAATAGTGGGGAGAAAACGGTATGGAATGAGCTTCCAGAGGAAGTAGTGGATGCAGGTAGAGTTGCAGTGTTTAAAAGACATTTAGCTAAGTACATGAATAAGAAATGTTTTGGAGGGATTTGGGCTGGGAACAGGCAGGTGAGACTACTTTAATTTGGGATTATGGTCAGGAATGTGGTGCTGGAAAAGCACAGCAGGTCAGGCAGCATCCGAGGAGCAGGAGAATCAATATTTTGGGCAAGAGCCCTTCATCAGGAATGAGGCTTGTGGGCTGGGGGCACTGAGACAAATGGGAGGCGGGGGGGGGGAACAGGTGGGAAGTTACTTGAGAGTACAATAGGTAGAAAGGTGGGTGAGGAAGGTGGAGCAGATAGGTGGGAAGGAAGATGGACAGGTGATGAAGGTGGTGCCAAGTTGGGAGGTAGGGTCTGGGATGGGGCAGGAGGGGAATTGAGGAAACTGGTGAAATTTACATTGCCACGTGGTTGGAGGGTCCCAAGGTGGAAGATGATGCATTCTTCCTCTAGGCGTCGGATGGTTAGGGTGTAGAGATGGAGGTTGGCATGGACTGATTGGACCGGCAGGTCTGTTTCCATACTATATGACTCCATGACATTCCCTCTTAAAACTAACTTGTAGGTCACAACAGCTAGGGCGGCATGGTGGCTCAGTGCTGCCTTTGATTCCACTCTCGGGTGACTGTCTGTGTGGAGTTTGCACATTCTCCACTTTTCTAATAGTCCTTGCACCCCCTCCCTGATCTGCAGATTTTGCCAGCATCAGGGCAGTGGGGTATTGGAAGGTCAGTTGAGCCAGTTGGGAGTTTCTGGACTCACTATCTGATGCCTTGACCTCACTTTTTCGTGTTGCCAGTGAAGTCTCCCAACGAAACCCTTCCAAAGAACACACCTCCATTTTTGTCAGTCAGAGGCTGAGGTGTCGTGAGTTAGTGGGATGTTTGAATTCTTCAGAAATGCTTTGAGAACATCCCGAAAGCATTCCCATTGTAATCATGACCATCCTTCTGTGACTGAGTTCAAAATGGAGAAACTGCTTTGGGACTGAGCTTGGGAAACCTGCTCAGCAGAGCAGGTTGGAGCAATGGGTGCCTCTTAGGTTTGTCATGTCTTTAGAGAGATTGCTGTTGTCTGGCTATTAGTTTGAGGTTGTGCTGCTTTGAGATACCTGTTGTTGTTCATCCAAACCGCTCAAGCACTTGGGAGCAGAGGAGTCACTGCTTCCCAGTAAACTATGATGTTGGTCTCTGGTTTGCAATCTTGGTCTTTTGCCACCATGCTCTTTCAGACTGGCTATTGGAAGTGATGAAAAAATATTGCAAATTCCTGCTTTTGTTCAGACACTCCCAAAATATTGAATGGTACATGCTTTTCAAGATCTTGCCATCAATATGAATATTCCCCATGGGAGACTGGTTAGCAAGGTTAGATTTCATGGAATACAGGGAGAACTAGCCATTTGGATACAGAACTGGCTCAAAGGTAAAAGGCAGAGGGTTGTGGTGGAGGGTTGTTTTTCAGACTGGAGGCCTGTGACCAGTGGAGTGCCACAAGGATCAGTGCTGGGTCCTCTACTTTTTGTCAATTATATAAATGATTTGGATGTGAGCATAAGAGGTACAGTTGGTAAGTTTGCAGATGACACCAAAATTGGAGGTGTAGTGGACAGCGAAGAAGGTTACCTCAGATTACAACAGGACCTGGACCAGATGGGCCAATGGGCAGAGAGGTGGCAGATGGAGTTTAATTCAGATAAATGGGAGGTGCTGCATTTTGGGAAAGGAAATCTTAGCAGGACTTATACACTTAATGGTAAGGTCCTAGGGAGTGTTGCTGAACAAAGAGACCTTGGAGTACAGGTCATAGCTCCTTGAAAGTGGAGTCGCAGGTAGATAGGGTAGTGAAGAAGGCGTTTGGTATGCTTTCCTTTATTGATCAGAGTATTGAGTACAGGAGTTGGGAGGTCATTTTGCAGCTGTACAGGACATTGGTTAGGCCACTGTTGGAATATTGCGTGCAATTCTGGTCTCCTTGCTATTGGAAAGATGTTGTGAAACTTGAAAGATTTACAAGGATGTTGCCAGGGTTGGAAGATTTGAGCTACAGGGAGAGGCTGAACAGGCTGGGGCTGTTTTCCCTGGAGTGTTGGAGGCTGAGGGCTGACCTTACAGAGGTTTACATAATCATGAGGGCATGGATAGGATAAATAGACAAAGTCTTTTCCCTGGGGTCGGGGAGTCCAGACCTAGAGGGCATAGGTTTAGGGTGAGAGGGGAAAGATATAAAAGAGACCTACGGGGCAACTTTTTCACACAGAGGGTGGTACGTGTATTGAATGAGCTGCCAGAGGGAGTGGTGGAAGCTGGTACAATTACAACATTTAAAAGGCATTTGGTTGGGTATATGAATAGGAAGGTTTTGGAGGGATATGGGCCGGGTGCTGGCAGGTAAGATCAGATTGGATTGGGATATCTGGCTGGCATGGACTGGTTGGACTGAAGGGTCTGTTTCCGTGCTGTACATCTCTATGACTCAATACTGGGGGAGTAAATGGGGGAGGTTATTATGTTTGGGATCTGGTTTGAAGAGCACCTTGTTTTCCAGTGTCTTAGTGACTGCTTATTTTCTCAAAGCTTCAGAGAAAGAGCTTACAATGCCCTACCCCTCAGACTCTGTGAATGAATGCACATACAGGCGTTATACAAGTAAACTGCAGCTCAGGGATGGAGGCTGGGGTAATCCTGACTTTGGATTTAGGGTAGTGTGAGTTGAATGGTTTCCTCTCCATTCTTGTAAATTATGTACATGACATTGGATTGTTTTCTGAAGTTGAGGTGCTGTGTTGCAGCAAGAAAGATGGAGAAGAGAGGTGATGCAATGCCTCTGTCCTGTTTGACCCGGTTGGTTCTGTTGGTGAGATTGTGGCTTGCATGTCATCATGGAGTGGGGGGAACACTGCACAAGGCCTTGTCGTAGACTGTGGTGTCAGAAAGGTCATATCCAGCCATCGCTGCTGTTCCTTTTGATGTTTGAGATTTGTGTGCAGTGATGTCAGGCTGTTAGTAGGTGTCTCTGGAAGGAATTATTCAGCCATTGCGAAGAGGTGATTGAGGAGGTTCATTGCAGAAGCAGGCAGCAGAGAAACCCCCCTGTACTTTAAAGAAGAGCAGCTAAGATGCCCTGGGCGATCCCTTTCACTCGGCTGGCAGTGGGTGAACACTGACCGTTTTATTGAATTTGTTGTTGATGGTACCTTGATGTTTTTTGAAACTGACTGCTCTAGTTATTTATGTAACAACAGTGACTGCATTTTGAAAATGATTCATTGGAGCTGGAACACTAAGGGACATCCTGACAACATCAAAGACCCAAGAAAAGCAAACTCTGCAGATGCTGAAAGGTTCAAATTAAAAGCTGGAAAACTCAGGCCAGGTAGCGTAATTGGAGTGAAATACTTTGTGATTTAATATATAACCTTCCAACAGAGCCAGAAAAAAAAGAGGGAAGATATTGAAGCAATAGAGAACCTGGGAAAGGGGTAGGATTTGGGAGAGGCAAGGACAATGGGGAAGGTCTGCAACAACAATTTATTTATTTTGCTATAAACATGGGATCACATCAGAATCTTAGCAATTTCTCTAACTCTAGATGATGCAGCACTTGGTGAATGAAAGATAAGCTTCCTTATTTGAGAAGTTTTGATGATATTGAATCAGGTGCAGGATGTAAGTGAGAAACTGTGTAATATCCTCCCACAAACATGAGACAGCAGTTCACTTCCCTGTCTGTCCTTTGACAGTTTTATTTCCTTATCTGAACATTGACAGAAAGGTAATTTAGAGAACTGAAGGCTGAGTTTTTATATCTTGCCAGCCTCTGTAAACTCGATTACTGCACCCTCCTGGGGCAACCGGGTGCGGATTCTGCACTTGTGCTGGAGTCCAGTCTATGAAAGGAGCATTGACATGCATCACTGGCTGCAATACTGACCCAATTCACACTGAGGCCTATTCACCAACAACTTCTTGCGTCACCCAGAAATACTCCCTCTGTTGCTAAGGCTCTGTATAATTCTGCCTGTTTTGTCCACATGCCATTACATCCAATCAGCTTCTGTAAAAATATCTGCTTTAAAACATAAACTGAGATAACGTGCAAGGGCTAGATCTGTGCAAACATAAGCCATGCAGTAAAATCAAGCTGGTTTTATCACATGCAGTGCTGTTGTTCTAATATTTAATTTGTAATTTGAATCAATTATTGCAAACCTGCACTGTGGGTTGCAGCAGCTTTAACTGCTACCTGCCGTGTCTCTCTGCCCAGACACAATTTCCAGTTGGCAAATGGAAGGGTCAAGTACAGGAATGTGATCAGGACAGAAATGCTGAACAGTTTTCAGATTAGATTAGATTCCCTACAGTATGGAACCAGGCCCTTCGGCCCAACAAGTCCACACTGGCCCTCTGAAGACTAACCCACCCAGACCCATTCCCCAGCTCTACTTTTACCCCTCACTAATGCACCTAACACTAGGAGCAATTGAGCATGGCCAATTCACCTGACCAGCAGGTTTGTGTGAGGAAACCAGACCACCAAACCAGATTCGAGGCTGGAATCGAACCTGGGTCCTGGTACTGTGAGGCAGTGGTGCTAACCACTGAGCCACCGTGCTGTGCCATCCTCTTTCTCAGTTTGGGAAAACTGTCCATCCACAGTGACTCCATTTCTGCTAGTTTGGATGAGCTAACTTGGCAAAGTCACAATCTGATAGAGTAGTCATGTCATTTTTTGTTTTGGTCTATAATTGCCTGATACCTTTTTTTCCCACTCCAATGTCTGGGTCCATAAACTTAGCTTTGTGGGAATCTGCTGTTATCGCTTCAACTTACTTCCATTTAAAATGCTTTAATTCTTGAGTTGCAGTGAATGCTGAAGACCCAGGTCTATCCTGTAAAGTGTGTTTGTTGTATGGAGCTGGGGAGACTATGGTGTGATTTGATGATAAGAGCAATATTGCAGTCATTGAGATGAGTTTGGACAAGTGGAAAGGTGGAAACTCTAGGCAGGCATGGAGACATTGGTTAAAGGAGACACCAAAGACATTTGTCACACAACACCAGGTTATTTGGAAGCACTAGCTTTTGGAGCGCTGCTCCTGGTGTTGTGTGATTTTAAAAAAATTTCTACACCCCAGTCCAACACCGGCATCTCCAAATCATGACTTGTCAAGAGCTTTGTGTCAGACACTGATTTTAATTCAATCATCAGAGGAGGGTTGAGGATCACATGGGCTTTGTTCAAAGTGAATGAATTCTGGAGGAATGAGTCAGTGAACAGTAAGTTGCTGCCAATCCTGTTTCTGTTGTATCTATTTAAGCAGTGTCCATTCAACTACACTATCACAAGATTCAAGATTCTTAAGAGTATGAATTCAGCTAGTGAGCACTTAAATAGGTACCAAATGGTCTCAGAATTCTCTAGTGAGGTATGAGAGAGAGCAAATAGAATTCTAATCTCTCTTCATTATCCAGTGACTTCTGATGGTGAGTGCTTGTGTGAATGTTAAGTGTTAAACATTCATTATACCTTTTGCCAAAAAGTCAGCTTTTGTGGATTTGTAATGAATTGTCATGGACCTGTGCCAATTATTAATATAGCTGAGGAAAAGAAGGGAGGAGATTGGAGGAACTGGGGAATTGTCTATTAACAAGTTGGGAGATAATCCTGCTTTGCTAAGATTAATGTGAGTAACCAAGTAGATGTGTAATGAATGAGTCAATTTAACCTTAAAAATTAACTGATTTTAAAATTAAACACGTTTAATGTGGCCCTCCTGTGGCAAAACAGAAACACTTGCCTTGTAAAGGCATTATAAAGTCGTTACAGCCCAGCTAACCATTCACTCCATCATTCTAGGCTGAATCTCAGCTCCTACTCCCACTCTCTCCCTCGGCACTTACTGATTCCACTGTGAAAGTCAAGTTTTCATTTGCGTCCAACACACTGAGGTAGTGGAGTCCGGATCCTAAACCACTCTTACTGTTTTATACATGAGAAGTAGTCCCATTGAGGAGACTCTTTACTGTGTTCTGTGACACCAGCACTATTTTAAATGAGTGATGTTTTGAACAGCTTTAGCAAATTGAAATTGAATGGACAATGTGAGCAATCAGCTGCAGCAGAATTGTACTTGGCCACATTCTGTAACTGCATGGCCCAATATATTGAAGTTGGGATACCAACCCTGGTTCAATGGAGATCACAGCAGATCATGCCCAGAGCAGCACCAGACAGACCTTAAGCAAAGTATCAATCTAGTGAAGTTAAAACACGAGACAACTGACACACCGAGGATGAAGCTGTATAAAACAAAGATGGAGCTAAACTATCTCACAGACAAAGCTTCACAACCATACATGAATGGTGATGGACAATTACTGGAAGAGGAGACTCCGCAATCATCCCCATGTTCAACAATGGCTGAGTCCAGCATATTGGCCAAAAAAAAATGAAAACACTTCGCATTGAAGATGGAATGTAAGCAACTGATTCATCCCGACCTTTTATTGAGGTCTCAATTAGTCAATAACCTGCTCAGCAAGTTTGTGTTCCACTTGTCTCCTGTCTCTTGGTTCAAACTTGGATGAAAAGGCTGAATCCCAAATGTGAGGTGAGAGTGACAGTCCTTGACATCAAGGTTGCATTCAACTGAGTGGGGCATCAAGGAGCCCTGGCAAAACTGGAATCATTGGGTATCGGGGGGCAAACTCTCCACTGGGTGGAATCAGACCTGAGACAAATGAAGATGGTTGTGATTGTTGGTTGATCATCTCAGTTCCAGGACATCTCTGCAGGAGTTCCTCAGGGTAGTGTCCTAGGTCTAATCATCTTCAGCTGCTTCATCAATGACTGTCCCTCCAACATAAGGTCAGAAGTGGGGATGTTCCCTGATAATTACACAATGTTCAGTACCATTTGTCACTCCTCAAATACGCGTGAATGGGCAATAAATACTGGGCCAGACAGCAATGCCAACATCCTGTGGAAGGATAAAGTTATTCCTTGTGATTGTCTTGGTTATCTTGCCATTCATTTTAAATTGGTGTCATAGAGTCAGAAATCTAAAGAACAGAAAAGGCCTTTGCGCCCATTGTGTCCCGCGCTGGTCTCTGATTTTTTGATCACCTGTCAATGTGAAAGTTTTCTATTTCCTCTGTCTAAACCTATCCAGATTCTGGTCTGTAAAGTTAAATATTCTTAGTGCATGGGATAGAGTTTTTTGCATCATATACAGTCAGCAAAAAGGGTCCCAAAATGCAGGCAGTTGGCAAAGTATGTTTTGAGTTTCTGCTCCAAATCTTCTGTGTGACCAAGCACAATTTGCATTGAAGCAGCTTAATCTGGAAACAACTTACAAGAAACAAGAAGCTTGCTTTTATTTATATGTTTAATGATGTACTCAACAAAAGATTGGCACTATTGCTAGGTTACCAATGAGATATTACTTTCTGAAAACGATGAAATTACTGAAAAATAAAGTGCTGGAAATCTGAAACAAAAACAGAAAGAGCTGGAGAAACCCAGCAGGCCTGGCAGCATCTGTGGAAAGAGATAATGTTTTGGATCCAGTGACCCTTCTTCAGAACTGATAATAGTCAGGAAAATGTGGCATATATTGCTGAAGATGGGGTGCTAAAATGTAGGTGGACAGATGGAGATGGAGTTTAGAGAGCAAGAGAGAGACAGTAAGGCAGGTAAAGAAACTATAATGACATGGCAGGGAAGGAGAAAAACTGGTGATGGGGACCATCAGTGGGTGAGAAGTGGGCTGCTTTCAGCACAGCTGACCCAGTGATGTCAAGGGGGGGGGGGAAAGGTGGTTGGTGAGAGAGGACATAGGAAGAGGTTAGGGCCTGAACACCACCTTGATTTATATTCAAATATTCAATAGCATTAAAAGTTTATTAGCATGTTTTCTGCTGAAGATTCAATTTAATTTTTGGTCTCTTCAAAGAAATAATCAAAAATCACACAACCTGGCGTATAGTCCAACAAGTTTATTTGAAAGCACAAGCTTTCCGAGCTTAGCAACCTGAGGAAGGCCTTTAAAAGTTTGTGATTTCGAATAAATCTGTTGGACAATTACCCAGCGCCATGTGTGTTTTGACTTTGTTCACCCCAGTCCAACACAAGCACCTCCTCGTCAAATAAATACAAACAGCAGAAACTGACAATGGTGATTGTGTGGGTATTTGGGTGAGGGCTGTGTAATACTCTAAAATAGCAGAAATATTTTGACAGTGAGGCAAGGAATAGGGAGAGAGTGCAGTTGAACACGTGGCTGCAAGGATGGTGTAGGAGGGAGGGCTTCAGGTATTTGGACAATTGGACTGCATTCTGGGGAAGGTGGGACCTGTACAAGCAGGACGGGTTGCACCTGAACCAGAAGGGCACCAATATCCTGGGGGGTAGGTTTGCTAGCAATCTTCGGGGGGGTTTAAACTAATTTGGCAGGGGGATGGGATCCGGACTTGTAGTCTAGCAAGTAGGCTAGCTGTTTGTCAGGATGTCCAAGAATGTAGGGAGGCTGTGGAGAAGGTAGCACTGACAGGGAATACTTGCGGACACAGAGATGGGTTCAAGTGTGTATACTTCAACGCAAGGAGTATCAGAAATAAGGTGGGTGAACTTAAGGCGTGGATTGGTACTTGGGACTCCGATGTTGTGGCCATCACGGAAACGTGGATAGAAGAGGGACAGGAATGGTTGTTGGAGGTTCCTGGTTACAGATGTTTCAGTAAGATTAAGGAGGGCGGTAAAAAAAGGAGGGGGGGGTGGCGTTGCTAATTAGAAATGGTATAACTGCTGCAGAAAGGCAGTTCGAGGGGGATCTGCCTTTGGAGGTAGTATGGGCTGAAGTCAGAAATAGGAAAGATGCAGTCACCTTGTTGGGTGTTTACTATAGGCCCCCCAATAGCAGCAGAGATGTGGAGAAACAGATTGGGAAACAGATTTTGGAAAGGTGCAGAAGCCACAGGGTAGTAGTCATGGGCGATTTCAACTTCCCAAATATTGATTGGAAGCTCTTTAGATCAAGTAGATTGGACGGGGCGGTGTTTGTGCAGTATGTCCAGGAAGCTTTTCTAACTCAGTATGTAGATTGTCCGACCAGCGGGGAGGCCATATTGGATTTGGTACTTGGTAACGAACCGGGACAAGTGATGGGCTTGTTAGTGGGTGAACATTTTGGTGATAGTGACCACAATTCTGTGACTTTCACCTTGGTTATGGAGAGAGATAGGTGCGTGCAACAGGGTAGGTTTTACAATGGGGGGAAGGGTAAATACGATGCTGTAAGACAGGATCTGAGGAGCATAAGTTGGGAGCATAGGCTGTCAGGGAAGGATGTCATGGAAATGTGGAACTTTTTCAAGGAACTGATACGACGTAGAACATAGAACATAGAAAAATACAGTGTAGTACAGGCCCTTTGGCCCTCGATGTTGTGCCGATCCAAGCCCACCTACCCTACACTAGCCCACTATCCTCCATATGCCTATCCAATGCCCGTTTAAATGAGGGAGAGTCCACCACTGCTACTGGCAGGGCATTCCATGAACTCACGACTCGCTGAGTAAAGAATCTACCCCTAACATCTGTCCTATACATTCCACCCCTTAATTTAAAGATATGCCCCCTCGTAATAGCTGACTCCATACGTGGAAAAAGGTTCTCATGGTCAACCCTATCTAAACCCCTAATCATCTTGTACACCTCTATCAAGTCACCCCTTAACCTTCTTTTCTCCAATGAAAACAGCCCCAAGCGCCTCAGCCTTTCCTCATACGATCTTCCTACCATACCAGGCAACATCCTGGTAAACCTCCTCTGCACCCGTTCCAGTGCCTCCACATCCTTCCTATAGTATGGCGACCAAAATTGCACACAATACTCCAGATGCGGCCGCACCAGTGTCTTATACAACTGCAACATGACCTCAGGACTCCGGAACTCAATTCCTCCAGCAATAAAAGCCAGTACGCCATATGCCTTCTTCACTGCACTATTTACCTGGGTGGCAACTTTCAGAGATGTACATGGACACCAAGATCCCTCTGCTCATCCACACTACCAAGTATCCGATCATTAGCCCAGTACCCCATCTTTTTGTTCCTCTTACCAAAGTGAATCACCTCACACTTACCTACATTGAACTCCATTTGCCACCTTTCTGCCCAGTTCTGCAGCTTATCTATATCCCGCTGTAACCTGACACATCCTTCCTCACTGTCAACAACTCCACCGACTTTCGTATCATCCGCAAACTTGCTCACCTAACCTTCTAGCCCTTCCTCCAGGTCATTTATAAAAATGACAAACAGCAATGGTCCCAAAACAGATCCTTGCGGAACACCGCTAGTAACTGCATTCCAAGATGAACCTTTACCATCAACTACTACCCTCTATCTTCTTCCAGCCAGCCAATTCCTAATCCAAATCTCCAACTCACCCTCAATGCCATACCTCCGTATTTTTTGCAGTAGCCTACCATGGGGAACCTTATCAAACACCTTACTAAAATCCATATACACCACATCTACCGCTTTACCCTCGTCTACCTCCTTAGTCACCTTCTCAAAGAATTCAATAAGGTTTGTGAGGCACGACCTGGCCTTCACAAAACCATGCTGACTATCCTTGATCACATTATTCCTATCCAGATGTTCATAAATCCTATCCTTACAATTCTCTCTAAGACTTTGCCCACAGAAGTGAGACTCACTGGCCTATAGTTACTAGGGTTATCCCTACTCCCCTTCTTGAACAAGGGAACCACATTTGCTATCCTCCAGTCTTCCTGTAGACAATGAGGACATAAAAATCAAGGCCAATGGCTGTGCAATCTCCTCCCTTGCTTCCCAGAGAATCCTAGGATAAATGCCATCAGGCCCAGGGGACTTATCTATTTTCACCCTTACCAGAATTTCCAACACCTCTTCCCTACATACCTCAAAGCTGTCCATTCTAATTAATTGTGACTCAGTATTCACATCGGCAACAATGTCCTGTTCCTGAGTGAATACTGACGAAAAGTATTCATTCAGTGTCTCCCCAATCTCTTCAGCCTCCACACGCAACACGTGTCCTTGATATGTATGTACCTGTCAGGCAGGAAAGAGATGGTCGTGTGTGGGAACCTTGGTTGACGAGGGAGATTGAATGTCTTGTAAAGAGGAAGAAGGAGGCTTACATAAGGTTGAGGAAACTAGGTTCAGACAGAGCATTGGAGGGATACAGGATAGCCAGAAGGGAGCTGAAGAAAGGGATTAGGAGAGCTAAGAGAGGGCATGTAAAATCTTTGGCGGATAGGATCAAGGATAACCCCAACGCATTTTATGCGTATGTGAGAAACATGAGAATGACAAGAACGAGGGTAGGTCCGATCAAGGACAGTAGTGGGAGACTGTGTATTGAGTCGGAAGAGATAGGAGAGGTCTTGAATGAATACTTTTCTTCAATATTCACAAACGAGAGGGACCGTATTGTTGAAGAGGAGAGTGTGAAACGGACTGGTAAGCTAGAAGAGATACTTGTTAGGAAGGAAGATGTGTTGGGCATTTTGAACAACGTGAGGATAGACAAGTCCCCCCGGGCCTGATGGGATATATCCTAGGATTATGTGGGAAGCAAGAGAAGAAATTGCAGAGCCGTTGGCAATGATCTTTTCATCTTCACTGTCAATGGGGGTGGTACCAGGGGACTGGAGAGTGGCGAATGTTGTGCCCCTGTTCAAAAAAGGGAATAGGGATAACCCCGGGAATTACAGGCCAGTTAGTCTTACTTCGGTGGTAGGCAAAGTAATGGAAAGGGTACTGAGGGATAGGATTTATGAGTATCTGGAAAGACACTGCTTGATTAGAGACAGCCAGCACGGATTTGTGAAGGGTAGGTCTTGCCTTACAAGTCTTATTGAATTCTTTGAGTAGGTGACCAAGCATGTGGATGAGGGTAGAGCAGTGGATGTAGTGTACATGGCTTTTAGTAAGGCATTTGATAAGGTTCCCCATGGTAGGCTTATGCGGAAAGTCAGGAGGCATGGGATAGAGGGAAATTTGGCCAGTTGGATAGAAAGCTGGCTAACCGGTCGAAGTCAGAGAGTGGTGGTAGATGGTAAATATTCAGCCTGGAACCCAGTTACAAGTGGAGTTCCGCAGGGATCAATTCTGGGTCCTCTGCTGTTTGTAATTTTTATTAATGACTTGGATGAGGGAGTCGAAGGGTGGATCAGTAAACTTGCAGATGATACGAAGATTGGTGGAGTTGTGGATAGTGAGGAGGGCTGTTGTCGGCTGCAAAGAGACTTAGATATGATGCAGAGCTGGGCTGAGGAGTGGCAGATGGAGTTCAACCCTGTCAAGTGTAATGTTGTCCATTTTGGAAGGACAAATAAGAATGCGGAATACAGGGTTAACGGTAGGGTTCTTAGTAAGGTGGAGGAGCAGAGGGATCTTGGGGTCTATGTTCATTGATCTTTGAAAGTTGCCACTCAGGTGGATAGAGCTTGTAAGAAGGCCTATGGTGTATTAGCGATCATTAGCAGAGGGATTGAATTCAAGAGTCGTGAAGTGATGTTGCAGCTGTACAGGACTTTGGTTAGGCCACATTTGGAGTACTGTGTGCAGTTCTGGTCGCCTCACTTTAGGGAAGATGTGGAAGCTTTGGAGAGGGTGCAGAGAAGATTTACCAGGATGTTGCCTGGAATGGAGAATAGGTCGTATGGGGATAGGTTGAGAGTGCTAGGCCTTTTCTCATCGGAACGGCGAAGGATGAGGGGTGACTTGATAGAGGTTTATAAGATGATCAGAGGAATAGATAGAGTAGACAGTTAGAAACTTTTTCCCCGGGTACAACAGTGTGTTACAAGGGGACATAAATTTAAGGTGAAGGGTGGAAGGTATAGGGGGATGTCAGGGGTAGGTTCTTTACCCAGAGAGTGGTGGGGGCATGGAATGCGCTGCCTGTGGGAGTGGCAGTCAGAATCATTGGTGACCTTTAAGCGGCAATTGGATAGGTACATGGATAGGTGCTTAAGCTAGGACAAATGTTCAGCACAACATCGTGGGTCGAAGGACCTGTTCTGTGCTGTATTGTTCTATGTTCTATTTGCAGAACCTAGAGTTTGTGCTTCATGCAACTTGTGTCAAACAATCTGCACGACTCAGCAGAAACTGCAGGCCAGGTCTGTATGGTTAATGAAGAAAGGGTAATTCGTATCCTTGTGATGTCTCAAAGTGCTTCACATCCAGCTAATACTTTGAAGTTTACTCATCGTCGCACAAAATAACAGTAAATGTTCACACAGCAAAGTCGCACAAACAGCACTGAATGAAATAAATTGTTGGTGATATTGGTTTAACAAAAATGAGAAAATGTAACTCCCTCCTCTCTTGAAAATGTGCTTTTTTTTGTGTTCACCTGAACAGGCTGATGAGATTTTAATTTAACTCTGTCTTTTTTTAAAAAAAAAGCCTTTGGTAAATCTGTTCTAAAATGTCAACTTCAATTCTGTGCGGATCATTCTGGGTATTTAACAGCAAGAATGCTCACTGAGCCAATTGAATAGTACATTTAAAGTCTTTTACTGTATTTGATGTTGGCTTGCACTACAGCATCATGCTGCCACCTATTGTCCAAAGTGCCTAATGCAGTGCAATATTGCCTATCACAGTGCTATGTTTTTGGGGAGATGCAAAGGACCAATCAAAGTAGCTCTGTATTTAAATTTGAACATACCAGGAGGCTGTCTGCTTGGTATAAGGTAAAAATCAGCACTTTCTAACAAACGTAGAGGTTTCCAAATGGATAGCTTGGGTTTTCAGGTCTTTCCTCAAACATGGACCTCTTAGACTATGGTTCAGTCTCGAATCTGTGGATGCTGGAAATCTGAAATAATAAGATTGCTGGAAAATCTCAGCAGGTCTGGCAGTGTCTGTGCAGAGAAATTAGAGTTAACATTTAACGTCCAGTGATGATTCTTCACTGGAACTAAAACAGTGGTTCTCTCATTTTCTCTCTCTACAGATGCTACAAGACTTGCTGAGATTTTTCCAGAAGTTTCTGATTTTGTCAGTAGTCTGGTATAGTCTGACAAGTGTCACAACAATAACTTGCATTTTTATACCACCATTAACGTAATGAAATTTTAAATGACATTTCATGGGAGAAATTAACAAGCAAAATGTGAAGCCAAGCGATTAGAGTAATTGTGAGGCTACTGCATTTCTGTTAAAAGAGAGTTTGTAACCAGCTGAGAATGAGAATGAAAGGTCTGTCTCTTCAGTAAAACCTGGGCGATTAGGACAGCTGATCTAAAGTTTGGCTAAATAGGTAGCATTTTAGAGAGGGAGTTTGTGGGTCCACAGCAGCTAAATGTGAAACATTGAAAATCCAGGACTGCATAAAGCCAGAATTAAAGGAATGCAGATTATTCATAAGTTCTTCCGAATTTTGTTTTACTGCTTGTTTAGTTCAACATCCTCCTTTTTCTGGGGATTCCTACTCAGCAGTGGATGGTCATGTTCAGCACAGAGTACACGAAGGCACTCATTCCTTTTTCAAGTTTATCCACAGCTCTTTTATCATTTATGAGGTGTATGTTTCACCAATTACTTACAATGTGCAGCATTTTACATACTTATCAACATTAAATTTCCTGCCAGCATCCAGATTTGCACAACACAGATTTTGGAGCTACCTTAATGAAACATAGTTAGTTTGATATGTGGAGGACACCAGTTAGACAAGCACTTACTGTAAAATACTGAAAATGTTACAGGAGTCTGCCATCATAGTAGTTAATATACTAATTGCTATTAAGTGTACTGTTTTCAGGGTGAGACTGACCGATGGAGAGAGGTTGAGTAGGTTAGGCCTGTACTCATTGGAGTTCAGAAGAATGAGAACAACCTTCTTGAAACATACAGGATTTTTGGAGGAATTGACAGGGTAGATACAGAAAGGTTGTTTCCTCTTGTGGGAGAGTCTGGGTTCAGAGGGCATAATCTGAGTGAGAAGTCACCCATTTAAGAGAGAGTTGAGGAATGTCTTCTCTCAAGAGGGTAGAGAGTCTGTGGAATTCTTTATCACCAGAGGGCCATTGAGGCTGAGTTATTAAGTTTATTCAAGGCTTAGATAGGTTTTTAGCCAGTAAGGGAAGCCAGGAGTATGGGGCAAAAGGCCACAAAGTGTAGTTGAGGATTATGAGATCAACCATGATTTCATTTTGAATGGTGGAGCAGAGAAAATGGGCTGAATGGAGTTCTGTTTCATTGGGTGAATTCTGATGGCTATTAGACAAAGAATCTACCAATTTTGGTCTATTTGAAATAGTTTATGGATACGAGGTAAGAGGTCCTCCAATATGCCTCGGAGAAAAGGGATGAATATCCAATGTTAGATTACATACCTGTGATCGAGGAGAGGTGCACGAGAATCCATGCAATGTCTCAGGAATACCTTCAAACTTCAGGCAGTCACTGAAAGATTAGCAAATGTGCGAAGATGCAACCACATGTCAGTGTTACTAATATAATGTGAACTGCTGAATGAATGCCTGGTTGAGTAGTAAAAGAGGATTAGTAAGGGGAATTATTTACTTCTACCTAGACTGGAGAGAAGAAGCGGGCTGTCACAAGACAACCTGCTGAGAAAGTACCACAGAGAATGAGTTTGTCAAGTCACAGGTAACTAACCTTGAGCATATAGTGGGACCTGTGTTCACAAGAACAGCAAAGGTTCAGGCATTGATGGGTCAACCTGCCCCTCCCACCCCAGATTAAATGGTAAATTTTTAAGGATGTGGTTTCTACTGCAACTTTGTACCAACTGTCAACACTATAGCTACTCCTTCTTTCACAGGAGATATCTCATGGGGTCAGGAAAGTGCCACCAACTAATGGGCTGAAAGCCATCTTTATCAAAACAAAAATGGTACTGCTGGTGCCAAGCTTCAGAGATCCCCTCAAATGAGCTGTTGATGCTAATGACCTGAGGACAGATGTTAGCCTGCTCTAAATAGATGGGTTGGGTGTACTGAGTCAAGTGGAACATTGCTCAAAAGTCAAATCCAACACTAAAAGATCCACACAGTGGAGAAGGAAACCCTGAGTGTATTACTGTCTGTCATCACTTTGAAGTATAGACTGATCATAACTTGGTGGAAAAGTTCCAAGCCCAGTATGTCAGATATAGTTTTTTCTAAAGAGTTTGCTATTAGGCCCTAAAACCCAAAGACTGTTTACAATGCAGGGAGAGAGTGGGTGCATCTTCTTGGGCCTGAAAGAGTGGGTTATAGTAAGAAATGTATCAGAATTGGACGAGAACTCCTGCAAAACCTTTTCTTTTAATCATTCACCGGATGAGGGTGTCACCAGCTAAGCCAGCATTTATTGCCCATCTGAGGGCAGTTAACAGTCAGTGATGTCTTGAAGTTGGGAACAACTCGCTGCATTTGCAAGTTCCAAGCACTAAACTGAGATGCTTGCTAGAAATCAGTACATTGCCAATTAAAGGGATTATTACACATTAACATTCTTAACCGTACATCTTGTCTCATTAATACGCAGCTTACTAACCCAGCTTCGGCTGGAGGCGCACTGATGATGTTACCTAGTGAAACGGACTGGTAAGCTAGAGGAGATACTTGTTAGGAAGGAAGATGTGTTGGACATTTTGAACAACTTGAGGATAGACAAGTCCTCCGGGCCTGACGGGATATATCCTAGGATTATGTGGGAAGCAAGAGAGGAAATTGCAGAACCGTTGGCAATGATCTTTTCGTCTTCACTGTCAACGGGGGTGGTACCAGGGGACTGGAGAGTGGCGAATGTTGTGCCCCTGTTCAAAAAAGGGAATAGGGATAACCCCGGGATTACAGGCCAGTTAGTCTTACTTCGGTGGTAGGCAAAGTAATGGAAAGGGTACTGAGGGATAGGATTTATGAGTATCTGGAAAGACACTGCTTGATTAGGGACAGCCAGCACGGATTTGTGAAGGGTAGGTCTTGCCTTACAAGTCTTATTGAATTCTTTGAGTAGGTGACCAAGCATGTGGATGAGGGTAGAGCAGTGGATGTAGTATACATGGATTTTAGTAAGGCATTTGATAAGGTTCCCCATGGTAGGCTTATGCGGCATGTCAGGAGGCATGGGATAGAGGGAAATTTGGATAGAAAACTGGCTAACCGGTCGAAGTCAGAGAGTGGTTCTAGATGGTAAATATTCAACCTGGAGCCCAGTTACAAGTGGAGTTCTGCAGGCATCAGTTCTGGGTCCTCTGCTGTTTGTAATTTTTATTAATGACTTGGATGAGGGAGTCGAAGGGTGGGTCAGTAAATTTGCAGATGATACGAAGATTGGTGGAGTTGTGGATAGTGAGGAGGGCTGTTGTCGGCTGCAAAGGGACTTAGATATGATGCAGAGCTGGGCTGAGGAATGGCAGATGGAGTTCAACCCTGCCAAGTGTGAGGTTGTCCATTTTGGAAAGACAAATAAGAATGCGGAATACAGGGTTAACGGTAGGGTTCTTAGTGAGGTGAAGGAACAGAGGGATCTTGGGGTCTATGTTCATAGATCTTTGAAAGTTGCCACTCAGGTGGATAGAGCTTGTAAGAAGGCCTATGGTGTATTAGCGTTCATTAGCAGAGGGATTGAATTCAAGAGTCGTGAAGTGATGTTGCAACTGTACAGGACTTTGGTTAGGCCACATTTGGAGTACTGTGTGCAGTTCTGGTCGCCTCACTTGAGGAAAGATGTGGAAGCTTTGGAGAGAGTGCAGAGAAGATTTACCAGGATGTTGCCTGGAATGGAGAATAGGTCGTACGAGGATAGGTTGAGAGTGCTAGGCCTTTTCTCGTTGGAATGGCGAAGGATGAGGGGTGACTTGATAGAGGTTTATAAGATGATCAGAGGAATAGATAGAGTAGATAGTCAGAAACTTTTTCCCCAGGTACAACAGAGTGTTACAAGGGGACATAAATTTAAGGTGAAGGGTGGAAGGTATAGGGGAAATGTCAGGGGTGGGTTCTTTACCCAGAGAGTGGTGGGGGCATGGAATGCGCTGCCTGTGGGAGTGGTGGAGTCAGGATCTTTGGTGACCTTTAAGCGGCAATTGGATAGGTACATGGATGGGTGCTTAAGCTAGGACAAATGTTCGGCACAACATCGTGGGCCGAAGGGCCTGTTCTGTGCTGTATTGTTCTATGTTTTCTATGTTCTAGTATGGTGATGAAATGTCTGAAAACAAAACCTTCTAGTCAGCGAGCAAACCTATATCCAGAACCTCAACCTGAGCTACAAATCTTCTCAAAACGTGCTAACCCATCACCTGTTGTGCACAAATGAGATGCTGAGAATTTTTGACATAACAGTCGTTGATACCATTGCATAGCTCCCCTGTGTTGCCCAGGCTTCACCTAGAACAGTGGAGGGGAGTAGGTAATGGGGCTGCTGAATATGTGGTTCCACTGATTATTTTTGGGGGTGAGAGGGGTTTCCCAGTGTAGTCTGGACAGGATGTGCCACATCATCCTAGTGGGTTGTGCTCTGCATGATTGGAGCAGGCAACAAGACCGTATCCTGAAAGTAGAGGACTGGGTAATGGAGTAGTTACTCCCGGGAGGAGGAGGAACCTCTCGACATGTGTTGGATACTCCAAGCCAGACAGGAACAGATTGTCTTCTAGTCATCTTCTGGGAATAGGTATCAATCGTGGAGTGTAAAATCAACATTTATCATGCCAGCATTTGATTTGCATTGTAGGGTTAAACTGCAGCCTCTATTAGTTTTGTTTGTGTTCACTTTTTTTGCTGTTTGTAAATACAAACTCCCGTTTGGAATTGTCTGACTGCCTGCTTGTCAGTCATCATAGAGTCGTAGAGCACAAACAGACCCTTCGGCCCAACCCGTCCATGCTGACCACGTTTCCCAAACTAAACTAGTTCCATTTGCTTGGTTTGGCCCTATATCCCTCTAAACCTTCCATATTCATGTGCCTGTACAAATGTCTTTTAAATATTGTAATTGAAAAAAACTTTTTTCTGGTATTGTCTTGCAGGTGTTTGGAAAATATTAAGTGGTGTTGGCTTTTTTGGACAACACAGCCCCGTCCAACATAAATGGTTAATACACTTCATATTTCTTTATTTCCTTTGATATTTTGTTCTGCTAGTGTACTGTAGTCAGAGATTTCTCGTTTGCACTTGTTCCCCATTTGGCAGGATCTGAGATTGCAGCAGACTGACAGGATGGCATAGTCAGCATCCTGTTTCAGAGATTGCGAAAATATCCCCAGTCAGCAGTGGACTGAGAGTTCTGCTTGACAAAACATTTGTCAGACCTCATTTTGAAGCTTGTGCAATTTTAGTTGTGGTAGAATGTAAGTAATTTAGAATGAGAACAGACTGTATAGTCATCAACCATTTTGGATAAAAAGGATTACTTTAGATGTGTTCTTTTAGGAAAGAGAACATTTCAAAAAGACATTTATAAGTTTCAAAAGTATACCCTGTAATGGGTATCCAGTAAAATTAGGAGATTGCAAGTAGGAATGGAAGCCTTAGGCAGAACTATACCCAGATAATATGTTAAAACTTGTGGAAGTAATCACCAGAGGAGGTACTTGAAGCAGATAACATCTCTTAACTTAAGATGCTCCTTCAAACCTTCCTCTTTGAACAGAAGTTTGGTCATATATCCCAATATCTCCTGATGTACCTCAGTTGACTAGTTTTGTCTGTGTGTCAAAATCATTGGGAACACTGAATCAGTGAGTCAAATAGTCTCAATTGAAATAACTTCCATTTGGGACAACTAATTTCTAGAAGAGACAATGCCGTGTGGATCCGTATCTTGTCACTGAGAACAAAGTAGAGGTGACTCAGAGAATGTGGAGATGGAATGTAGCTAACAACCAGTATATTGTGAGTCTGTTTGTTCGATGATGACGAGGGAAGAGAATGCAGGTATATACGAGAGGGAGTGCCAGCCTGCTATGTGTCATGAGCAGTGTTGCATTGTGGTTTCTGTAACATTATGTTGCTGGTGAAGGGCAATGCCAGATTGTCAACAGACTGGGTGCAGAATAACATTTTAAAGATGGCATGAGTGCCCAAGGTGTTCGTCTTAGCTGATTAACCAATGAGTCGTTTGTTGTTCTGGGAATGGCAGATGATAGGATGGAACTAGTAGCAGCTGAGAGGGGCACCATAAGGTCACAGAGTCATAGAGCTGTACGGCACAGAAACAGCCCCTTTGGTCCATGCTGATCAGATATCCTAAAATAATCCAGTTCCATTTGGCCCATGTCCCTTTAAACCCTTTCTACTTGTATTTAATGAGGCCAGTTTGGCAAGATAAAGGAGAGATCTTGCTAGAGACAAAAACAATTCATGAATCTCAGCATGATTGACATTCAGTCAAAATTCCAATGTGACAGCTATGCTATATCTAACATTTAATTTTGGTCTGAATTATCTTGATCCCAAAATGTAAACAACACAGGTGTATTAGGTAGGTTTGGAGTCAACAGATGTGTAGGTGCTACTTATGATAATCTTTTGACACCTGATAAAGCCATGTTTCATTTCTTGTGAGGATGGAGATGTTAGAAAATTAATATTTTGGATAATACATTCATAACATAACTGAACACATCCTGAACTTTGCAAAGCATAAGTCTCTGGCTACTACAGTCACGATGTTGCATTTTAGAAGTAGACTACTTGGAGATAGCAAGTTAACAACACTTTCAGACAGAGGGTATATGACCCAGTTCGTGGATACAATAAACTATTGGATTTGAATACCCAGCAATAGAATCCAGATAATTTGCGTCAGGAGCAGACACCTTTGCTCTTGCTCTTTTTCTCAGAAACCCTTCTACAATAAATTTGTTGCTTAATTCTTAAGTAAGTAACCTGATTTGTTTCAGATACTGAGCTATATGCACACTAGGATAAATTAGTGACAATATCATCTTATAGAACACAGAACATTCCAGCACAGTACAGGCCGTTCGGCCCTCGATATTGCGCTGACCTGTGGAACCAATCTGAAGCTTATCTAACCTATACTATTCCATTTTCATCCATATGTTTATCCAAAGAATATTTAAATGTCCTTAAAGTTGATGAGTCTATTACAGTTGCATGCAGTGCGTTCCACACTACTACTAATACTACTACTGTCTGAGTAAAGAACCTTCCTCTAACATCTGTCCTATATCTATCACCCCTCAATTTAAAGCCTCGTGCTAGCCATCACCATCCGAGGAAAAAAGCTCTCACTGTCCATCATATCTAACCTTTTGATTATCTTACATCTGAATTAAGTCACTCCTCAACCTTCTCTCTAATGAAAACAGCCTCAATCCCTCAGCCTTTCCTCTTAAGACCTTCCCGCTATACCAGGCAACATCCTAGTAAATCTCCTCTGAACCCTTTCCAACGCTTCTATATCCTTCCTATAATGTGGTGACCAGAACTGTACGCAATACTCCAAGTGTGGCCGTGCCAGAGTTTTGTACAGCTGCAGCATGACCTCGTGGCCCGGAAACTCAATCCCTCTACCAATAAAAGCTAACGCACCGTATGCCTTCTTAACAACTCTATCAACCTGGATGGAAACTTTCAGGGATCTATGTACAGAGGTACCTTGATAGTCAGCTATTACAAGGGGGCAAGCTTTAAATTAAGGGGTGGTAGGTATAGGACAGATGTTAGGGGTAGGTTCTTTACTCAGTGAGTCGTGAGTTCATGGAATGCCCTGCCAGTAGCAGTGGTGGACTCGCCCTCATTATGGGCATTTAAGCGGGCATTGGATAGGCATATGGAGGATAGTGGGCTAGTGTAGGTTAGGTGGGCTTGGATCGGCGCAACATCGAGGGCCGAAGGGCCTGTACTGCGCGGTATTCTTCTATGTTCTATTGGAACGAGATGGATGAGCACGATTTCATTCGGACAATTGATTATTCAATTAATTGATTTAATGCCTCTTATCTGGGCTTCGGAGTTTTCTGTTTCGTCTGCTCCCTGTTCAGATGCACAGTAAACCCTGTGCAAGGCCGAGCCCAAGCCGCTGTCGCACCCAACCCCGTCACCCCGTCCCAATCTCCCATCCAACCCCGGCACCCCCCAATCCTTTCCCTGTCTGCCCCCCAAACCGTCCAACACTGCCCCCATCCGCCCCCCCCCGACTCAGTCCAACATCACCCCCCCAACCCTGTCCAACACTGCCCCCATCCGCCCCTCCCAACCTCGCCCCCAAACCGTCCAACCCCGCCCCCATCAACCCCAGCCCCCCTGGCCCCATCTCTGTCCAATACTACCCCCAAACCTGTCCAACATCCCCCCAATCCAACACCGCCCCCATCCCTGTCCAATATTACCCCCAACCCTGTCCAACA
This sequence comes from Chiloscyllium plagiosum, assembly GCF_037043375.1. NCBI lineage: Eukaryota > Metazoa > Chordata > Chondrichthyes > Orectolobiformes > Hemiscylliidae > Chiloscyllium > Chiloscyllium plagiosum. Next base: position 2,962,044 of record NW_028270160.1, read on the forward strand.
CCCCCCCAATCCAACACCGCCCCCTCGCCCATCCCCAAACCCAGTCCAACACTGCCCCGTCCCTGTCCAATACTACCCCACAACACCGTCCCCTCGTCCCCCCAACCCCTTCCCACACCGCCCAATCCTGTCCAATACTACACCGCTGTCCCTCAACCCCGTCCAACACTACCCCGTCCGGCCCCCCAACCCCGTCTTACACCACATACCCCAACCCCGCCCCTCCCAACCAACACTGCCCTGTCCCTGTCCAATACTACCCCCAACTGTAAACAAAAGATGCAATCAGTATTGGAAACACTTCTTTGATGTAATGTTTCTATCTCCTTCAGCTGATTCGAGATTCGGATAATCAAGGTTCCTGGGTACATAGACACAGATATCTCTGCTCGTCTGCACTGCCAGGAATCTTACCATTAGCCCAGTACTCTTTTTTCTCCCCCCTGTTGCTCCTTCCGAAGTGAATCACCTCATACATTTCTGTATTAAATTCCATTTGCCACCTCTCCTCCTAGCTCTGCAGCTTATCTGTGCCCCTCTGTAACCTGCAATATCCTTCAGCACTATCCACAACTCCACCAACCTCCATGTCATCCGCAAATTTACTAACCCATTCTTCTACGCCCTCTACCAGGTCATTTATAAAAATGACAAACAGTGGACCCAAAACTGATCCTCGCGGTACACCACAAATCTCCTATTTTAAATTTCAATTTATAATATTAACTTGATCATACTAAATAAATAAGACAATTTTTGATGTCTTTATATATGTAGGTATTTAATTTTTCATAGAGTAAGTAAGCTACTATACAGAGTGCCATTTCTTTTACATTCTTCAATAAGCAGATTCCAGATTTTGAAATGCTCCAAAGATTTTAGATGCTTTACAGAATTTCAAAAATATAAGAAAGCAATGGAACTTCTCAGAATATAATTTAAAAAGGACACTATATCACACAATTAGGGCTTAAATTGGATATTAAGATTATTGGAAAATAGTCCAGTACATGATACAAATGACAGATTTCTAAAATTGGAACTGTATTTCCGCATCAAAAAATACTGTTTATTTATGGATTTTACATTGATTTGCTACACAATTAAAAGCAACTTTGTCAAACATTTTCCACAGGACAATGGGTTGTTGCACGTGTTTGTAGTGCGAACAAGGTGAATTAACTCTACTTAAAGTAGTGTATAGCTGTATAAATTATTTAGACAGGGACTGCCCCCCCATAACAAAAAAATTACCAAAAGCACAGAGCTTGGATAATTACTACTTAAACAGTTAATAACTAAAAGTTCAATTTTTTAAACTAAAATTCAATTATTAGTTTAATCTTTCCAGTATTTCTTAGTGTTGATGTATTGTTCCCTTTCAGAGATGCATTGCTGTAGCCCAATCCCCATCTCCTTAAATCTTCCAATTACTTCAATTCCATTTATCAACATACATTATTCAAAATCAAACTACCATTCACATTACTAATTGGGATTCAGATCACGGTCTCCAGTGCTAGTGGTTTAATTTATCTATTCTTTTTGATAGCTCAAGTAGTGGCTTTCTCTCATTGTAACTTTTGAATCAAATACTTCTTTAAATTTATTCATCTTTTGCTGGCAGTTACCATGAAAAGATAACTATTTGTAAAAAATATTAGTAAGCAAAGTCTTTATCTCCTGTAAATACACAGGGGTTCAAATATGGAGAAACTATTTAAAAGATCACAATACTTAAACTTTTATAGATTTTACACTTACAAAAATACCTTCCTTCAGTCGTTCTGAAACAACTAATCATATTAAAAATGCCTTTTCTTCCCTCTCATCATGTTGTTAGCAGAAGCACAATGTCCACACCAAAGGAGGAGGAAGTGAACAGTACACGCAAATGTAAGCATGATTGCAATTTAAGATGCTGTTTGAATGCACCCATCATTGATCATTTTTGTCTTTCAACAAGGTAAAAATCTTATCTGCACATTCCATGGTACATGAGAAATAATTTTATGGCAAAAGCATTACAAGAGAACATAAAATATATTTTAAAGGAAATTCTCTTGATAATTGTGGTTGAGTGTTCAAAAAAATTGTGGCATTTGAAAAATATTGATTCAAAACTCAGTGTAAGTAGCTAACACCCTACAGAGTAAACTCACTTAAAATCAGACACAAATGGCTACCTGTTTCAATACCAGTCTTAAATTGAGGAAACCAACTTTAAGGGGCACAAATTTCTTCACGGTGGTCTAAGTGTCAACCAACTCTCAGGCTCATCAGTGGGAAAGCCAAGAAAGCAGGTTCCACCTCGTGGCTAAAAAAAAAAAATCACGTACCATAAGGTATAGCCAGGATACGGTACCATTCTTTTTATTTCATATATCATTAGACTTCTCAACGGCTTAAAATAGGGAGGCAGAGGGGATTAAAAAAAATTGTTCAACTAAAATAGTTGGATCACTTGGAACATGCAGCCATTGGTTTTGATATTATGTTCTTGTTTAATATTTTTCAGATCATGCATCTAAAATGTTATTTTCATGCTTTTTTTCCCCCTTTTTAATATCTCTACAAATTGAGCCACAATTCCATTCCCCCCCTAAAAAACATCAACTGCTGTAATACCATGTTTTGATCTAATCTCAATCCTTCCCCAATCCTTTTCTCATTGCACACCTTGCCATTCCCTTTTTGGTAGCATCATTTCTCCTTCATTTGGTTACCTCACGGATTCATTTAGGATTAAAATTGCTAGTAAGTTATCACCAAAAAGTGCAGTAAAGCATTTTTTAAAAAAACACTATTGACATGACTCCAGTTTTGTTTCATCTAGTCCACTAATATCAGAACTATGACATGCCTGATACAACTCTGGTATACTAGAATCAGGCATTTGTTATTCTGTCATTAGACCCTTGTATTGCATGCTAGTAATTCTTATTTCATAGTATTAAAAATTTAAGATAGAAAGTTGTCAGCAATGGATTAAATCATGTGTTTAATGTATAAAATTTCCACATTTTGGTGGATATAATGAGATGTTTATTTTAAAAAGATCAAAATGAATTCAACAGTTCATCTGCTCCAAGTCTAGAATTCACTAGAACGTGATTTACTTTTGGCAAAAGGTTAATTACTAAACAAACTTGCAATAAAATGTTTTAATGCCAGATTAATAACCCCTATATAGATTTGGCCTTTTCTTGTATTCTAAGTCAGTGCAGTTAACTGACGTTTAGCACATTTAGCTGAGGAACATGTCAACATCAAGCATACAAAATTGACATATTCAACTAGCATTTCAATTGTGCAGCATCCCTGCATACCTATTATTATGCTTCCACCTTTTCCTTCTTTTTGTTCTTTTTCAGAAATGATGGTGTACGGAATTTCTTTTTCTTCTTGGAGGGTGATTTAGAAGGAGACCCCTCAGGTGAAAGGGTATCACTGACATTCAGATCTATCTTTTCTGTTGTCTTGATAGTAATTTCCACACTTTCCATTGTGCTGGTTGTTAACTGACTGATACGTTTTGTCACATCTTCTGTCAAAGCTTGTCCATCATCTTTTCCTCCATTCACCACCACTGCTGGCACATTGTTTTCTAAGGCAGAATAATCAATAAGAAAGTTTAATTACAATTATGAAAGTCTTCAATATTTTTGTTATCTGTTCATTTATTCATGGAATATGTATGTCACTGGCACAGTTGGCCAATATTGTTTTTGAAAGTGGTGATGAGCTACCTTGTCAACTGGATAACTTGCCCTCTGCAATGACCCAGCAAGTCAAGATGCAACCACATAGAATCATAAAATAGTTACAGGACAGAAGGCCCATCAAGCCTGTGCAGGCTGAAGAACAATTTAGCTAATCTCACACTCGGGCCCTTTCCCCGTACCCTTTTTTTTCAGGTGTTGTCTAATTCCCTTTGACAGCCATGTGTCCTCACCACTTCAGGCTGCCGTTCTTCCTCTTGTAGCAATACCACTTATTCTATGGACCAAAATGTAGTAATTGCTGGATTACTTCCAGTACCAAGTGTGAGTGAGTCCAGAAATAACAGAATCAGGCAGAAAACATGTTGTTGCAGAGCTAGACAGGTTGCACCTGAACAGAGGTCCTTGCAGGCCATTTTGCTAGTGCTAGTGGGAGGGCTTTAAACTAACTTCACAGTGTGTGGGAAAGAGATAATTAGAGGTGAATACTCGGCAAAGTGTAGCAAGATAATTGGTGAAATTGGAACAGGGTCGAAACCAACTCTAGGACACAGTTAATGTGCATATACATCAATACACAAAATATAATGAATAAGCTTGGGGAGTTACAGACACAGATCAGTGTGAATCTTGTTGTTGTGGTGACAGAGACCTGGCTCAAGGAAAGGCAAGACTGGCTGTTAAATATTTGAGTATAAGTTGTTCAGGAAAGATAGGAAAAGGAAGACTTCAGGGGAGGGTAGCAGTGTTGGTTAGGAAGTGCGGTGCAGTGCATCAGAATGCTGTTGTCTAAGAGGGTTCAAGGACAGATTCAATTTGAATAGAGCTATGGAATGAAAAGAGAGCAATTACATTGCTCTGTTTAGTCTACAAATTGCCAATTTGTGGAAAAGATACAGAAGAACATAGCTGCAGGCAGGTTCTTGAGAAATGCCTGTATTATAGAGTAATTATATCAGGACACTAATTACCCAAATATTGACTGAGATACTGTTAGCTTAAGGGGCAGCCAGAGGCAAGTGTTTCTGCATTGTTTCCTGCAGCAGTAGGTGTTCAGTCCATTAAGGATGGATGTACTATTGGACTTAGTTCTTGGAAATAACTTGGGCCAAGTGGATCAAGTGTCAGTGGCGGAACATTTCAAAGACAGTGATCATTGTATCACATGGTTCAGCTTGGTGTTGGAGAATTTGAACCTCTGAACTCTTCATCATTCTTAATGTCTCTGTGAAATGTCTCCAGAAGTGAAATATCTCTTCCATGTAACTAGAGTATCTGATGTGTGAAACTTCTTCGTCACCTCTGAACCCTTGACATTTTAAAATGCGGTACACAGACACTGACGCAGTACTTGCTCTGAAGTCAAAATCAGGATTTTATAAAAGTTCATCAGAACATTCTTGCTTTTGTAATCTATGCCTCTTTCCGGTCCACCTTATGACTTTCAATAATTTGTGCACATATCCCTTGACTACTTTGATCCTGAACCTGCCTGAGAGTTGCATCCTTCAGTTTATATCGTTTCTCATTTTTTTCCACCATGGCTGCATATTCCACCAGCCTATCTGTAATTTGCTCTAGCTCTGGAAGCCAGACATGTAAAGATGAATGTCCTTTTCTAAGGCACATTAGTGAATCAATTTGTTTTCCTAAGCAACCTGGTAGTTACATGATTCCTATTACTGATACTAACTTTTCTCCTATTTCAGATTTATACACAGAGGTGTGAATTATTACTGGATATCAAATTACTAATCCCATGACATAACCACTAAGCTACCATATACCCTTTCAAATCACTTGCATATATTTGAAGTGTCTTAAAATTCTGTTCACAATATACCAGAATAAACAAACTTGTGTGACTGCATGTGGAAGGGGAGAAGACATGATTGATGTGTGGTTATTTTGAGGAATGTGCTCAAAGTGTTTTAATAATAATAAAAAAACTGTCTTAGTCAGGTGTGTAGTTGAACTTAATGAGAATTAGTATATTTCCAATATAAAAGCTGTGATAAACAAAAGAATGTAAGGAAGACAACTTATTTCCAAACTAGAAATAATGATAGAGCCAAATAATAGGTTTGAATGGGATAATGGACTCTTTTTACAGCAGATAACAGTTCCATACTTACAGAAGTTAGCATCCACTCCACATCTATTTTACCCACATCATTTATCATCTTTAATACCTCAGTCTGAGATCTCCTTATTCTGAATTTCACAGCATTTGGCTTAAACTGTTCAATTTCTCTTCATATGACAAACCCCTCATCCAAGGGATCAATCTAGTGAACCTCCTCTGCCAGTAAATCTTTCCTCAAATAAGGGGACCAAACCTGTGTCCAATGCTCCAGGTGCAGTCTCACCAATATCTTGTGTACTTCCTTACCTTTACATTCTATTCTCTTAGCTATAAAAGCCAACATTCCATTCGCTTTCTTTAACTGCTGTACCTACATGCTCGTTTTCTGTGACTCATGAACGAGTTCACCTAGATCCTCTGCACCAGAGCATCCCAAAGTCTCTCCCAATTAAGATAATAGATTGCCTTCCCATTTTTTTGACCCACATGCATGATCTCTCAATTATCCACATTAAACTCCATCTGCTACATTTTGGCACACTCTCCTATCCTATCTATATCCATTTGTAAGTTTCTTATTTACCCGTTGCAATTTACCATCCTGCCTATTTTTGTGTCATTTGCGGATTTGGTTATAGAGCCTTCTATCCTGTATCCAAGTCATTAATGTAGATTGTAAATAGCTAGGGTCCAAGAACTAAACCCTCGCACCTTGCCATCTAGAAAAAAAAAATATCTCTACTCTCTGTCCATCAGCCAGTCATCTATTCAGGCTAAATTACCCCTAATCCCATATGATCCAACTTTCTGAATTAACCTTTTGTGCAGCACCTTATCAAATGCCTTCCAGAAGTCCAGATAAATCATAACTATAGCATCCCCATTATCCACTTTGCTTGTTACTTCTTTGAAGAACTCTAGCAAATTAGTCAAACATGATTTTCCCTTCACAAAGGCATGCTGACTCCAATGGATAGCATTTTGACTTTCCAAATGTCCTGATATTGCTTCCTTGATAACTGATTCTAATATTTTCCCAATAATAGATGTTAAATTGTAATTTCCCACATTTTGGCTCCCTCCCTTTTTGAATAAGGGCATTATATACAGCGCAATACAAAAGCTAGCACTCATTCAAAAATATTAAATCAATCTTAAGACCATAAGACATAGGAGTGGAAGTAAGGCCATTTGACCCGTCGAGTCCACTCCACCATTCAATCATGGCTGATGGGTATTTCAATGCCACTTACCCACACTCCCTGTATCCCTTAATTCCTTACGAGATTAAGAATTTATCAATCTCTGCCTTGAAGACATTTAACGTCCCGGCCTCCACTGCGCTCCGTGGCAATGAATTCCACAGGCCCACCACTCTGGCTGAAGAAATGTCTCCTCACTTCCGTTTTGATTTGACGCCCCTCTAATTTTAAGGCTGTGCCCATGGGTCCTAATATCCCCACCTGATGGAAACAAATTCCCAGCGTCCACGTTTCTAAGCCATCCATTAGATTTCCCCTCAGCCTTCTAAACTCTAATGAATAAAACCTCAGGATCCTCAGCCGTTCATCTTATGTTAGGCCTACCATTCCAGGAATCATCCGTGTGAAACTCTGCTGGACACACTCCAGTGCCAATGTGTCCTTCCTGAGATGTGGAGCTCAAAACTGGACACAGTATTCTAAATGGGGTCTAACCAGAGCTTTAAAAAGTCTCAATAGCACATCACTGCTTTAACATCTTGCGATAAATGACAACATTACACTGATTTCTTAATCACGGACTCAACCTGCAAGTCAACCTTTAGAGAATCCTGGGCTAGCACTCCCAAATCCCTTTGTACTTTGGCTTTAGGAATTTTCTCACCGGTTAGGAAATAGTCTGTCCCTATATTTTTTTTCCCCGAAGTGCAAGATCTCACATTGAATTTCATCAGCCATTTCTTGGACCACACTCCTAAACTGTCTAAATCTTTCTGCAGCCTCCCCACCTCCTCAGTACTACCTGCTGCACCTAACTTCGTACCATCGGCGAACTTTGCCAGAATGCCCCCAGTCTCTTCGTTCAGATCATTAATATATAAAGTGAATAGCTGCGGCCCCAACACTGAACCCTGTGGGACACCACTTGTCATTAGCTTCCATTCCAAAAAAAAACCTTTTAATTGAACTCTCTGCCTTCTGTCAGACAGCCAATTCTCAATCCATGCCAGTAGCTCACTTTGAACACAACGGGCCCTCACCTTACTCAGCAGCCTCCTATGAGGTACCATATCAAAGGCCTTTTGGAAAGTCTAGGTAGATAACATCCACTGGGTTTCCCTGGTCTAACCTACTTGTTACCTCTTCAAAGAATTCTGACAGGCTTGTCAGGCACTATTTCTCCTTACTAAATCCATGCTGACTTGTTCTAATCAGACTCTGCACTTCCAAGAATTTAGAAATCTCATCCTTAAAGATGGATTCTAGAATTTTACTTACAACCGAGGTTACGCTAATTGGCCTATAATTTTCCATCTTTTGTCTTGATCCTTTCTTGAACAAGGGGGATACAACAGCGATTTTCCAATCATCTGGGACTTTCCCTGACTTCAGTGATTTTTGAAAGATTACAACCAACGCCTCCACTATTTCTTCAGTCACCTCCCTCAGAACTCTAGGATGTAGCCCTTTGGGGCCAGGAGATTTATCAATTTTTAGACCTTTTAGCTTTTCTAGCACTTTTGCTTTTGTAATGGTTACCATATTCAACTCTGCCCCTTGACTCTACTTAATTATTGGGATATTACTCATGTCTTCCACTGTAAAGACTGACACAAAGTCTTTATTACGTTCTTCAGCTATTTCCTTATCTCCCATCACTAGCCTTCCTGCATCAATTTGGAGCAGCCCAATTTCTACTTTTGCCTCTAGTTTGTTTCTTACGTATTGAAAGAAACTTTTACGATCATTTCTAATATTACTGGCTAGCTTCATATTTGATCCTCTCCTTCCTCTTTGTTATCCACTGTTTGTTTTTGTCGTCTTCCCAATTTTCTGATTTCCCAGTTTCTCTTAGCCACTTTATAGGCTCTCTTTTTCTCCAATACATTTCCTGACTTCCTTTGTCAGCCATGGCTGTCTAATTCCTACCCCCCCCCCCCCCCCAAACGAAATTATTCTTTTCTTTGGGATGAACTTCTGTACTATGTCCTCAATTACTCCTGCCATTGTTGCTCTACTGTCTTCCCCATTAGGCTCTGCTTCCAGTTGATTTTCATCAGTTCCTCTCTCGTGTCCTTGTAATTATTTAATTGTAACACCATTACATCCAATTTTGCCTTCTCTCTTTCAAACTGCAAACTGGACTCTACCATATTGTGATTGCTACCAGAACACTGGTTCCAGATCGGTTCAGGTGGAGACCGTCCCATTGGTACAGATCTCCCCAGTTCCAAAACTGATGTCCATGTCCCATGACATAGAAACCCTCTTTACGACACCAATCTCTTAGCCATGTGTTTACTTCCCTAATTTTCTTATCCCTATGCCAATTAGCACATGGCTTGGGCAGTAATCCAGAGATTATGACCCACGTGGATCTGTTCCCGTCTGAGTCATTACATTGCACTAGGTCCAGAATAGCTTGCTCCCATGTGGGGTCCATCACAAGCTGTTCCAAAAAGCCATCCTATAAGCATTCCATGAATTCCCTTTCTTTGGATCCACTGACAACATTACTCACCCAGTCTATTAGCATATTGAAGTCCCCCATGATCACCGTGACCTTTGTCTTTCTGACATGCCCTATCTATTTCCCAGTACATCCTGCGCCCTTGGTCCTGACCACTGCTGGGAGGTCGTACATAACTCCCATTTTTGTTTTGTCTTTGTGGTTCTTCAACTCCATCCACACAGACTCCACGTTATCTGACCCTAGTCATTCAGTGCCATAGATTTAATTTCATTCTTAACAGGGCAACCCCGCCCCCCCCCCCGCCCACCTCCCTGTCTTTTTGATAAGTTGTAAATCCTTGATTGTTTAACTGCCAGTTCTGAACCCCCTGCAACCATGTCTCTGCGATGCCTACCACATCATAATCATTCATAATGATTTCTGCTGTTAATTCATCTACTTTGTAACAAATACTACTAGCATCCAGGTAAAGCACCTTAATGCTAATTTTCTTATCCTCATGATTTCCATCACCTTTGGTAGTATGTCCTACGTTCTCCTTCCTTTTTGCTTCATTCCTAGCCTGCCTCGAACTTTAGCCCTGCACACATTCTAACCTGCTGCTTATCTTTCTACTGGACTCCATACTCCCTGTTGCTTTCCTTTTCCCTTCCCCCGACTCAAGTTTAAAGTCCTGGTGACCACTCTATTTATCCTTTTCACCAGAACACTGGTTCCAGATCGGTTCAGGTGGAGACCGTCCCATTGGTACACACCTCCACAGTTCCAAAACTGATGTCCATGTCCCATGAGATGGAAACCTTCTTTCCCACACCAATCTCTTAGCCATATGTTTACTTCCCTAATTTTCTTATCCCTATGCCAATTAGCACATGGCTTGGGCAGTAATCCAGAGATTATGACCCTTGAGGACCTGTTCTTCAATTTCCTTCCTAGAGCTTGACAATCCCCCAAGAGGTCCCCCTTCCTAGCCTTGCCTATGTTGTTTGTCCCAATGTGGACCACAATAACTGGATCCTCCCCCTGCCGCTCCAATATCCTTTCAAGCTGGTCGGAGATGTCATGCACCCTGGCACCAGGCAGGCAACATACTATGCGGGACTCCCGATCAGACTCTCACAGGATACTATCTGTCCCCCCAATTATAGAATTCCCTATAACAGCTACTTGTCTTTTTGCTCCCCCCTCTTGAGTGGCCTTCTGTACCATGCTGTGGTCAGCTGGCTCATCCTATCCAAAGCCCTTTTCCTCATCCATATAGGGAGTAAAACTCTCATACCTGTTGGATAAGGTCAAGGGCTGAGGCTCCTCCACTCCTGAACTCAGAATTCCCTTACCTGCCTCACTTTAGAGTCACACCCTGTTGTGTGGTGTGTAAATATTTAAATAGAATGCTCAAATGCTTTCCTTGAGAAGATGCAATATTCATAATGCAAACAGAAATATGTAAAAGGTTGAGACATAAATGCCAGAAGGGTATGCAAATGGTTAATAAACTACAGTTAGTATCCCACCTTCTAATTTTGCTGGTATGACTTGTGGGGATTGAGGTGGTGATAACGCAGAACCATCATCTGATGTTAGTTCCTGTTCAATATCTGTAGAAGAGGAGTTAGTTTTTCTTCTTTTTAAATGATGTTATAATACCACATGCAGTGCAAGATATCATCATGCTTCTTTTAGAACAAACTAAAACGTATTTTATTTACAAAGCCAACAACAGTGATTTATTGTGGTTAAAACGTTAACTCTGCTATTTCACTGTGGAATATGAAATGCTGGAGTTTGTGGAAAACACAACTAAAAGCAGCATTATTTTCATAAATGAACCAAGCAAAAAACTGAACAGAATACCAAATTAATTACAAAGTCAGCAGGTCACAATATCCAGCAAGCAACTTTTGAATAAGCTCCATCTGTTTCTTTTACTCAATCATTTGGATGCAAGCTATGATGGGAAGTTCAACACAAAATTAATTTTAAAATATTCTTAAGTGTTGATCAATGTTGCTGAGAGTTATCTTTTTTGCTCCATGGACTCCAGAGGGCCAAACACGGTAGTGACTTCCGGAACTGGAAAAATCAATAGCGCAAATAGTGCTGGCACGCTGGTTGGCATGGCAAACTCTCTGAGCAGTCCTGTGCATGCACAGCTCAGAGGCAAGGTTGGTCTTGACGCCAGTGACTCATGCCAAGTATTGTTCCAGTAACTGGTATCCTTCTGTTATAGTGTTTAAACGTTCAAGCTTCACGAGTCAGCCTAAATAATAAAACAAGCCACTGAACAAAGACAGAAGTGGACGTGCACAATATTCAATTGGAAAAACAATATTCTACTGTGTCTACTTTTTTCATTTCTCTTGCTGCTCAGAATAGGTGATGCACTAAAGATAGAGAACCTGGACTATAAAAATCTGTTTATTTTTGACATTGCTTGGTAGTTTTTAACTTCATAGGACTGATTGAGACATTGTTTAGGGCAGTTGGCACAACTGTCCATACAACAGGATATCCAAGTTGTTTCATTGCAAGTTAGAAAAAAAAAACAGGTAAAGATCTGAAACTCAAAGTGAAATGAAGGGAGTAGGGAAACAATGTTTTAGTATTGGGACATTAAGGGAACAGATGGATGAATGACTTTTTTTTACAATGAAACAAGTATGCATTTTAAAGGTGGGAACATGCATGCCTCTAAAGAAACCTGGTCTAAATAAGAACTATTTTCATTATTTCTCAAATCTCATGATTATAGTAGTCGTAAAAAAATACTACTCAATAATGCATTTCAATCCTTGTCATGCTTCAGTCTCCTGTCAAATAGCAGGGAAGCTAGCAAAGAAACTGCCAAGAGATAGTGGCACGAAAGATCAAATATGATCAAAAATACATTCTAACACTTAGTAACAGGGATAGCTCCTTCATCTCTCAAATTAATTTTAATACTTTCACCACTGGCAGGATGATATCAGACATTCCTCTTAAGAGAGAGCAAGGGAAGAGCTTATCCTAAGCCAGTTTACCCTCAATGAAAAACAGTTCAAGAATCACCTTTGAATAAGCCTCTGGGAGCTTAACTTCAACTCAAGGACTATGCAGGTAAACCTAAAAAAATTAGAATAGAAAATACTACACAAGCTTCTAATCACAGGCTCTTTAAAATGTAATTTCCAATTTTAAACAAAGGGGTTTGGTGTGATACCACGTGGTAACTTGAAATATCATTAAGTGGACAAAGCATCAACAGCTTCAACACTTTCTTAACTAAGAAGAATACAACTATTGGGGATGTAGATGATATTTCATAGGTTAGGGTCCGATTGAAGTTCTCAAAAAAAGCTATTAAAATTAAAGTACATGTAGAATTTAGCTTTGTTAACCACAAGAGGTCACTGTTTTCAATTTATTCTAATACAACTTCTCCATAATACAGAAATTTAAAGCTTCTTTGCAATATTGTTATTATAATTTTCTGCATATTTAACCATTTTAAAATATTTTAAACATAATTTATTTTACCATCCAATCCTTGTTGCTTCCGTTCAATTATCCTTTTGTATTCCTCCAATTCACATTCATTCAGGTAGCTGAATGGGTTTGGTGGTCCTGATGGTAACTGATCTTCCAGTTCTTTAATTTCCAGCTGTACAGGATGGGAGGTAAATATATTTACACAGCTTTAGGTTCCAGCAGCAGAGAATTTTGACTTCATCACAATATTCACAGCATTTTCTTACAGACTTCTAATAACTGACCAATGATTGTATCATTGTTGAGGAGACAATTTAGCAAGTTTTGAGAAGAGTTGTAGCTCAGGTTGAGGATCTGGATGTAGGTTTGCTCATGGAGCTGGAATGTTTAGTTTCAGTTCCTTTTTCATAGTAAGAGCAATGTAGAGGTACGACTTTAACTGAACTAATTACCATTCAAAATCACCTAAGCGAATCTTAACAGGAATGACTGTCGTACTGAACTAATCGTCTAGTCTTTCCTCAAGGCAAATCTCTCATTGCAGGTATTAGTACAGTTAACTGTTTCTGAACTGGTATTAACACAATAACATCCTTCTCTAAGTACGGTGACTAGAACAGTGCTTCATACATGGTCTCAATGCCCTCTATAACTGAAGCATAACCTCTTTACTCTTGCATTCAATTCCCCTCACAATTAACCATCACATTCTATTAGCTTTTCTGACTACTTGCTGTATCTGCATACTAACCTGCTATTCATGCATGAGAACATCAAGATCTCTTTGCGTTGCTGCTCAGCAACCTCTTAACCCCTCTCTTTTCTATCAAAATTTTAAGAATATGCTCCTGTCTCCAAATTCAAATTAACCATATTTACAAGAACAAATGGAGACCACAGTGACATCTAAGGGTAACAATGTTTCAGCTAGGTTTTCAAAAATCTGTCAAATTTTTTGAACAATGCTTGTCTTTAACAAGTTCCTGCTGACTATCTTTGAATAATCCCCAAATTTCTAAATACTCAATAGTTTCACTTTATTTTATTAAAAATGTACGTCACTCATGGACATTCTCAAGATGGTTTTCTTCCTTTCTTTATAAAAACATTTTTGAAAAAACAGGCTAGCACAGCACACTCTAGTCATCTCAATCATTTGAAAGAGAACATGATTCTTTGACACTGACCAGTCTTAAAAATAATTGGCATTGCTGCTGCAGTTATGCAAATCCAGTTATGGTTCCAGTTTTTGGCAGTTATTAGTGGCTCAGTCTTAGATATTGTTGTTTTAAATGGAGAGAACTGTAACTTTATAAAAACACAAACCACTCAATGAAAGAAAAAAAAGTATAGAATGAAATATTTGATACAACGTTACCGGGGCGCTTTTCTTCTCGACAACAATACCAGCCAGTAATTGCGACTGTGGCCCAGCAGTCTTCATGTCATATCGATTCTGTTCACGAATCTGTAACAAAAATAGTTTGTCGATCCTTGGTTCAGATATGCTGTGTATTGTACGAGACATGATACTACCATAAATATCAAGCAGCTTTGACCTAATCAAAGAGCATCATGCAATATTTTTGGCTTCAATTAAAATCACCTGGCTCTGGGCAGATCAGCGAGAAGACATCCTGAAAAGGCTTTTGGAAGAATTTTTCACCATGAATACATGGAACTGAGGAAACAGCAAACTGTTCACATTATATAAATATAACAATTCCAAATTCTCCACAAATGGAATCGAAAAATATTTTAAAATGGAAATTAAAGAGAATTTACAAAATAATGTGGAGAAAAGGAACCATTTTAACATATCTCCTATCTCGTCAGTCTCTGCTTTTTATGTTGCCATGCCATCCAAAGCTCAAGCTCCTATACAGGTTATTTTGGAAACAGTAAAAGTACTTTAACTGCCAGTAATTTCATAATGATTCTTCAGGTATGTTTATGAAAACATTCAAAACATTTTTTGGAAATTTTCATTTGTATGCATTTAATAAAAACATAATGGGTCCATCTTATAATAAATAAATTGGTTGACGTACAATTTGGTGATAATGCACATAATTGAATTCAACATATTTATATACTTGTCAAATATATGTTGAATATATTGTTGAAATAGGATTTTCCACCTGGACCACTGAACAATAGATTAACACTTTAAGACAGTGTTCTTGTGGCACAGTGGTAGTGCCCCTCCTCTGAGCCAAAAGATTTGTGTTCAGATCTGGTCCAAAGGTGGGTCATTACCGATATAAACATGTTGATTAAAAATAGAGATCGCTTTAAGAGAGCACAAAGCAAAAAATAGAACTGTTTCATATATGGAACTAGATACAGCCACAAGGTTTACCTTGTTTCTTCTGTCCTGGACCTCCCGGGGATCTGTATTTAATGGAACAAACTGATTAGGATCTTCTATCTTGATTGGTGTTCCACTACTCTGTTTTGACACATTATCTGTCTTTTTCCACTGGGGGGGGAAAAACAAAAATATCTACATAATTCTTAGAAAAATAATAGACCACATTTTCCAGTCAAAGTAATGCAAGTCTGCTGGCACTCATTAATAATTAAAGAAAGTAGGACTTTTCCATATCTGCTGTTGTAGTCATTGTAATGACGTCAGCCAGGTAGGCCTCTCAGAATTAGTTTCCTAATGGGGGCTGTTAACCTGGTCCAATCAGAGTCCTGGCTGACAGATAAGAACAGGAATGTCTTCACTGTGTCTCACACCTGCGCACACACATGGGTGCGGGGGAATAAATAAGCACTACCGCAGTTATAGACAAAAAAGAACAGGGGTGTCAGGCCGTGGAGGGGGTCCTTACAGCCGATTGCCTGCTCCTCTTCCGCGGTTATGTTAGAGTCCGGGTGTGTCTGAAGAAGGAGCATGGGGTGTCCACCAACACCCTCAAGCTGTTCAGGGAGAGGTGGGCGCCGCAGGGAGTGGAGTGCATTATTTTCCCGTCCAATTCTATTTTGATTTAATCCCTGCCCTCCCCTTCACTGTTTGATCACACAGCATTGCCCTTTGATGTCAAGGGCACTGCTTGTCTCTGGCCACTTGGGTGCTGCTTTTCCTCCTGTTGGTGGAAACTGAATAAAGATTCGTGCACCTTGTGTCTTTTTTCACTGTGTCTCAC
The DNA here is from genome assembly GCF_037043375.1 of Chiloscyllium plagiosum. Classification (NCBI taxonomy): domain Eukaryota; kingdom Metazoa; phylum Chordata; class Chondrichthyes; order Orectolobiformes; family Hemiscylliidae; genus Chiloscyllium; species Chiloscyllium plagiosum. The sequence continues at coordinate 2,978,150 of NW_028270160.1, forward strand.
ACCTGCACACACACAACATGGGTGCTGGGGAATAAATAAGCACTACCGCAGTTAGAGAAAAAAAAGAACAGGGGTGTCAGGCCGTGAGGGGTTCCTTACAGCCGATTGCCTGCTCCTCTTCCGCGGTTATGTTAGAGTCCGGGTGTCTCTGGAGGAGGAGCACGCGGTGTCCACCAACACCCTCGAGCTGTTCAGGGAGTGGAGTGCGTTATTTCCCCGTCCAACTCTATTTTGATTTAATCCCTGCCCTCCCCTTCACTGTTTGATCACACATCATTGCCCTTTGATCTGAAGAGCACTGCTTGTCAAAGGCCACTTGGGTGTTTCCTTTCTTCCTGGTGGTGGAAATTGAATAAAGATTTGTACACGTGCTGTCTTTCCCTGTGTCTCACGCCTGCACACACACAACATGGCTGCTGCGGAAAATATAAACACTACCACAGTTAGGCGGTAGTGTGGGGGTAATAACAAAAAAAACCTAGGAAAAAAAAAAGAACAGGAGTGTCCACTGGCCACTCGGGTGTTTCCTTTCTTCTTGGTGGTGGAATATAAATAAAGATTTACACACTTGTTGTTTTTCACTGTGTCCACACCTGCACACATATGACATGGGTGTGGGGGAAAATAGGCACTACCGCTGTCAGGCAGTTGTGTGGGGAAAAAGGAAAGAAAATATAATCAGGAGATTTAGAGTCTCTTCTGTTTAGGGCACTGACTGTGTGCTGGCTGGTGCTACAGTCAGTGTGTTACTGCTGCTGTTGGTTTCTTTTTTGGGGGAAACCTGATTCGTGAACTAGCTGAATTATTTAGCCAGTTTTTTTAAAAACTGGTATTCCTTTTTTAGTGAGGACTAATTTTTAAACTGCCTGATCCACATAGTCGATGCATTTCAGGTGTAATAGTTCTCAATAGGGGATTGTTGTTTCCCTGGCTGGGTACGGCCTGTATGTTACTCTTGTCTCTTTTTCTTTGATAAAAGGACAATGTTGACTTTGTGGGAGGGCTTAGCCCTTGGACTCTGGGTTTCTTTGTTTTTTAGGAGAAAGTGAGGACTGCAGATGCTGGAGGTCAGAGCTTAAAAATGTGTTGCTGGAAAAGCGCAGCAGGTCAGGCAGCATCCAAGGAGGAGGAGAATCGACGTTTCGGGCATAAGCCCTTCTTCAGGAATGTTTCTTTGTTTTTTGTCATGATTTGGAGGTGCTGGTGTTGGACTTGAGTGTACAAAGTTAAAAATCACATAACACCAGGTTATTGTCCAACAGGTTTAATTGGAAGCACACTAGCTTTCGGAGCGATGCTCCTTCATCAGGTGGTTGACTACCACCTGATGAAGGAGCATCGCTCCGAAAGCTAGTGTGCTTCCAATTAAACCTGTTGAACTACAACTTGGTGTTGTGTGATTTTTAAATTTGTTTTTTGTATGTATCTTCACTGTTTTTGGTATTTGGACTGAGCCCTTGAGAAAATACATCTTACCAGATGAGCTGTTCCTGTGGGTAGGCCTGACCCTGGGATTAGGCCTCTATAATGACTGAACACCTGTGTGTGCTGGGAGCTGAGCACTTACTGCATCCTGGAGTTCAGGAGGAGACCTTGCCTTTGGAAATGGACCAAACACCTGTGAGTTAACTGCACCTTTACAATGTACTGTGTTCCTGTGAGTGGGCCTGGTTCTCCAAGGATGGGCCAGGACTCGATGAAGACTGAACACCTGTGTACTGTTGGGTGTGCATTTGCTGCCTTCAGGAATGGATTCTGCCCTCGGTTGTGGACTCTTTTTAGCAACGGATTCTGCAGTTTGGAGTGGACTCTATTTCTGACAGTGCACTTTGTATACTGGAATGCACTCTGCTCCTGGGAATGGACCCTACATTTTGAAGAGAACTGTTTATGGTAATGGACTCTGTGTACCAGAAAGATCTCAGTCAATTACCAAAAAACAGTCTTGTTGCTTGTTGGGTTTATCATCTGCACTGTCTTGTGTGCCCCTGGGTCTAGCAGGCCTCTCGGTGAGCTGGGAGGCTCATAGGTTATCCCGAAAGCTGTCATCCTGAGAGCTGGAGGGTGGGTAGACCGTCCTGTGAATCTGAAAGTTGGTAGGCTGTCTCGATGCCGGTCGCCCCGAAAGCCGGAGGGTGGGTAGCCATTCTGAGCACTATTGTCCCAAGAAGGGGTGAATGGAATGGGCTGTCCTAGAGGTGGTCTGAAGGTGTGTCAGAGTGGCCAACAGCCAGAAGGTGCGTAGGGGCAGGCAGAGATCTAGCGGGTTTGTGGCCTCCCCTGCATCCTGTTGTCCCAGGGAAGGGGACAGGCTGTCAGAGAGGTGGCTGGAAGCTATGTCAGGGCAGTTTACAGGACGGATGGCACATCAAGGTGGGCGAGACCCCAATGGTACGTAGGGGCAGACAGAGAACCGGAAGGCAGGTAGGTCGACCTCAGCGCTGTCACCCCGGGCAGTGGAACAACAATGGCAGGTATTTCTGAATATAATGCAGAAGGTGCAGGATCAGTTCATTCCAAAGAGGAAGAAAGATCCTAAGTGGAGGCAGAGGCAGCCATGGCTGACGAGGTAAGTTAAGGACTGTACAAAGATAAAAGAGAAGTATAACAAAGCAAAGCTGAGCAGGAAGCCAGAGGACTGGGAAACTTTTAAAGAGCAACAGAGGATAACTAAAAAGGCAACACGCAGAGAAAAAATGAGATATGGAGGCAAACTGGCCAAAAATAAAAAGGAGGATAATAAAAGGTTTTTTAGGTAAGTGAAAAGAAGAAAAAATGTTTAAGACTAAAATTGGGCTCTTGAAGACAGAAATGGGTGAATTTATTATGGGAAACAAAGAAATGGCAGAAGAGTTGAATAGGTAGGTACTTTGGATCTGTCTTCATTGGGGAAGATACAAGCAATCTCCCAGATGTAATAGTAGCTGAAGGACCTAGAGTAATGGATGAACTGAAGGGAATTTATATTAGGCAGGAAATGGTGTTGGATAGACTGTTAGGTCTGAAGGCTGATAAGTCCCCGGGACCGAATAGTCTGCATCCCAGGTTACTTAAGGAAGTGGCTCCAGAAATCGTGAATGCTTTGGTAATCATTTTCCAATGTTCTATAGATTCAGGATCGGTACCTGCGGATTGGAGGGTGGCTAATGTTGTCTCATTTTTCAAGAAAGGAGGGAGAGAAGAAACAGGAAATTATAGTGGTGGGAAAGATGCTGGAATAAATTATAAAAGATGAAATTACAACTCATTTGGATAGCAGTAACAGGATAGGTGCTTGATTAATCTTGTGGAATGTTTTGAGGATGTAACTAAGAAGATGGACAAGGGAGAGCCAGTGAATGTAATGTACCTGGACTTCCAGAAAGCCTTTGATGAAGTCCCACATAGGAGGTTAGTGAGCAAAAGTGGGGCACATGGGATTGGGGGCAAAATACCGACTTGGATTGAAAACTGGCTGACTGACAGGAAGCAAAGAGTAGTGATAAACAGGTCCCTTTCGGAATGACAGGCGGTGACCAGTGGGGTATCACAAGGTTCGGTGCTGGGACCGCAGCTGTTTACAACATATATTAATGATATAAATGAAGTAATTAAAAGTAATATTAGCAAATTTGCTGATGACACAAAGCTGAGTGGCAGGGTGAAATGAGAGGAGGATGTTATGAGAATACAGGTTGACTTGGACAGGCTAGGTGAGTGGACGGATGCATTGCAGATGCAGTTTAATGTGGATAAATGTGTGGTTATCCACTTTGGCAAGAAAGGAAGGTAGATTACTACCTAAATGGAGTCAAGTTAGGTAAAGGGGAAGTACAACGAGATCTAGGTGTTCTTGTACATCAGTCAATGAAAGCAAGCATGCAGGTACAACAGGCAGTGAAGAAAGCTAATAGCATGCTGGCCTTCATAACAAGTGGAATTGAGTATAAGACCATAAGACATAGGAGCGGAAGTAAGGCCATTCGGCCCATCGAGGCCACTCCACCATTCAATCATGGCTGATGGGCATTTCAACTCCACTTACCCGCATTCTCCCCGTAGCCCTTAATTCCTTGTGACACCAAGAATTTATCAATTTCTGCCTTGAAGACATTTAGCGTCCCAGCCTCCACTGCAGGAGCAAAGAGATCCTTCTGCAGCTGTACAGGGCCCTGGGGAGACCGCACTTGGAGTATTGTGTGCAGTTTTAATCTCCAAATTTGAGAAAGGACATTCTGGCTATTGAGGGAGTGCAGCATAGGTTCATGAAGTCAATTCCCGGAATGGCGGGACTATCAGATGTTGAAAGATTGGAGCGACTGGGCTTATATACACTTGAGTTTTGAAGGATGAGAGGGGATCTGATTGAGACGTATAAGCTTAGAGTCATAGAGATGTACAGCACGGAAACAGACCCTTCAGTTCAACTTGTCCATGCCGACCAGACATCCCAACCCAATCTAGTCCCACCTGCCAGCACCTGGCTCATATCCCTCCAAACCTTTCCTATTCATATGCCCATCCAGATGCCTTTTAAATATTACAATTGTACCAGCATCCTCCACTTCCTCTGGCAACTCATTCCATACACGTCCACCCTCTGTGAAAAAGTTGCCTCTTTGGTCTCTTTTATACCTTTCCCCTCTCACCCAAAACCTGTGCCCTCTAGTTCTGGACTCCCCCACCCCACAGAAAAGACTTAGTCTATTTATCCTATCCATGCCCTCATGATTTTATAAACCTCTATAAGGTCACCTCTCAGCCTCCGACACTCCCTTTCAACTTTCACAACATCTTTCCGATAGGAAGGAGACCAGAATTGCACGCAATATTCCAACAGTGGCCTAACATATGTCCTGTACAGCCGCAATATGACCTCCCAACTCTTGTACTCAATACTCTGACCAATAAAGTAAAGCATACCAAACACCTTCTTCACTATCCTATCTACCTGCGACTCCATTTTCAAGGAGCTATGAACCTGCACTCCAAAGTCTCTTTGTTCAGCAACACTCCCTAGGACCTTACCATTAAGTGTATAAGTCCTGTTAAGACTTGCTTTCCCAAAATGCAGCACCTCACATTTATCTAAATTAAACTCCATCTGCCACTTCCCAGCCCATTGGCTCATCTGATTAAGATCCCATTGTAATTAGATTAGATTAGATTAGATTCCCTACAGTGTGGAAACAGGCCCTTCGGCCCAACCAGTCCACATCGACCCTCTGAAGAGTAACCCACCCAGATCCATTTCCCTCTGACTAATGCACCTAACACTATGGGCAACTTAGCATGGCCAATTCACCTAACCTGCACATCTTTGGACTGTGGGACGAAACCGGAGCACCCAAAGGAAACCCACGCAGACATGGGGAGAATGTGCAAACTCGACACAGACAGTCGTCCAAGGCTGAAATCGAACTTGGGACCCTGGTGCTGTGAAGTAGCAATGAATCTGAGGCCATTGGCCCATCTGATCAAGAACCCAATTGTAATCGGAGGTAACCTTCTTCGCTGTCCACTACACCTCCAATTTTGGTGTCATCTACAAACTTACTAACTATACCTCTTATGCTCCCATCCAAATCATGTATATAAATGATGAAAAGTAGTGGACCCAGCATTGATCCTTGTGGCACTCCACTGGTCACAGGCCTCCAGTCTGAAAAACAACCCTCCACCACAACCTTCTGTCTTCTACTTTTGAGCCAGTTCTGTATCCAAATGGTGAGTTCTCCCCATATTCCATGAGATCTTACCTTGCCCACCAGTCTCCCTCGTGAACCTTGTCAAATGCCTTACTGAAGTCCATGTAGATCACATCTACCGCTCTGCCCTCATCAATCCTCTTTGTTACTTCTTCAAAAAAACTCAATCATCAAGTTTGTGAGACATGATTTCCCATGCACAAAGCCATATTGACTATTTTATTAAAGGATTGGACATTCTGGAGGCAGGAAGCTTGTTTCTGCTGATAGGGAGTCCAGAACCAGAGGACAGAGTTTAAAAATAAGGGGTAGGCCATTTAGAACAGAGTTGAGGAGAAACCTCTTCGAGAGTGGTGGATATATGGAATGCTCTGCCCCAGAAGCCAGTGGAGGCCAAGTCTCTGGCTACTTTCAAGAAACAGCTCTTAAAAATAGTGGAAAGTTCAGCCATGATCATAGTGAATGTTGGTGCTGGCTCGAATGGCCTACTCCTGCACCTATTGTCTATTGGGTGGGCTGACCTAGAGGTGGCCGGAAGGTGCGAAGGGCGGCTAGGGAAGCCAGAAGGTGGGTAAGCCGCCCTGACTGCTGTTGCCCTGGGCTCTCCTACAGGAGGCCGGAAGGGCTGTCAGGTCGAACTGAAAGGGGCATGGGGTGGACCAAGAGCCGGAAGAGGTGTAGGGGCGGGCTGCCTTAGAGTGGCCGGAAGGTGGGAGGGACGGGTGGGTTGCTGGGGTGTCTGTATTGTATGCACTGTTTTTATGTAATTGGACTGTTTTATATGTAAAAATGTCATTGCTACTGTTAGTAATGATTGAAACAGGGATTTGAGGTTTGTCCTCATTTCCCTGAAAACTGGTTGAACGGTAGGGTTTGGGGCCTGGCTTTGCCATTCCTCTCCCTTGTAAAATTGCTGTTTCTCTGTATACAGCTGTTAATGTTAATTGTTCTGTAAACTGTGTATTGTTTAATAAAATATATAACCAGGAAAAAAAAGAACAGGAGTGTCCACTAGCCACTCGGGTGTTTCCTTTCTTCCTGGTGGTGGATTATAAATAAAGATTTACACACTTGTTGTTTTTCACTGTGTCCGACACCTGCACACACACAACACAGGTGTGGGGGAAAAATAGGCACTACCGCTGTCAGGCAGTTGTGTGGGAAAAAGGAAAGAAAATATAATCAGGAGATTTAGAGTCTCTTCTGTTTAGGGCACTGACTCTGTGCTGGCTGGTGCTACAGTCAGTATGTTACTGTTGGTTTCTGCTTCCTTATTTTTTTGGAGGGGGAAAACCTGATTCCTGAACTGGCTGAATTATTTAGCCAGTTTGTTAACTGGCATTCCTTTAATAAGGACTGATTTCTAAACTGCCTGATGCACATGTGTTTCAAGTGTAACTCAGTTCTCATTAGGGGAGTGTTGTTTCACTGGCTGGTTACAGCCTGTGTGTTATCCTTTTCTCAAAAGAAGAGTAATGTTACTTTTGTGGTAGGGCTTAGCCCTTGGACTAGAGTTTCCTTTGGTTTTTTTTGTATGTGTCTTCACTGTTTTTGGTGTTTGGACTGAGCCCTTGTGGAAGACATACATTTTACCAGAACTGTTCCTGTGGGGAGGCCTAGCCCTGGGACTCTGAAGATTGAACACCTGTGTGTGTGCTGGGAGGTGAGCACTTGCTGTATCCTGGAGGTTGGGCGAAGACCTTTCCTTCAGGAGTGGACCAAACCCCTGTGAGTTAACTGCACCTGTACTATGTTCCTGTAAATGGGCCTGGTTCTCCAAGGCTGGGCCAGGACTCCATGGAGACTGAACACTTGTGTGCTGTGGGCATGGAGTCTGTAGTTTGGAGTGGACTCCATTTTGGACAATGCACCTCAAAAACTGCCGTGGAATACATTCCTGGGAATGGACTCTATATTTTGAAGACACTATTTGGACTATGTACCAGAAAGGACTTTTTTTTGGTAATTGACTGTATTGTGTTGTTTGTTGGGGTTATCACCTGCACTGTCTTGCGTGTCCCTGGGTCTGGCAGGTCTTACTGTGAGCTGGGAGGCTCATGGGCCGTCCTGAAAGCTGTCACCCCGAGAACCAGAGGGTGGGTAGGCCATTCTGTGAACCTAAAGGTTGGTCTAACATACGAGCAAAGGCTGAGGATCCTGGGATTGTATTCATTGGAGTTTAGAAGATTAAGGGGAGATCTAATAGAAACTTACAAGATAATACATGGCTTGGAAAGGGTGGATGCTAGGAAATTGTTTCCGTTAGGCGAGGAGACTAGGACCATGGACACAGCCTTAGAATTAGAGGGGGTAAATTCAGAACAGAAATGCGGAGACATTTCTTCAGCCAGAGAGTGGTGGGCCTGTGGAATTCATTGCCACAGAGTGCAGTGGAGGTTGGGACGCTAAATGTCTTCAAGGCAGAAATTGATAAATTCTTGATGTCACAAGGAATTAAGGGCTACGGGGAGAATGTGGGTAAGTGGAGTTGAAATGCCCATCAGCCATGATTGAATGGCAGAGTGGACTCGATGGGCCGAATGGCCTTACTTCCGCTCCTATGTCTTATGGTAGGCTGTCCCGAAAGCTGGAGGGTGGGTAGGCCACCCTGATGCCAGTCGCCCCGAGAGCCAGATGGTGGGTAGGCCGTTCTGAGCGCTGTCGTCCCGAAAAGGGGTAATCGGGACGGGCTGTCCGAGGTGGTCGAAAGGTGTGTCAAAGCAGCCGAGAGCGAAAAGGCACATAGGACCAGGCTGAGATCCGGAAGGCTTGTGGGCTACCCTGCACGCTGTCGTCCCAGGGAAGGGGACATGCTGTCCTAGAGGTGGCTGGAAGGTGTGCCAGGATAGCCCACTGGCCGCACGGCGCATCGGGGTGAGTGAGAGCCCAATGGTACGTAGGGGCAGACTGAGAGCCAGAAGGCGGGTAGCCGTCCTCAGTGCTGTCACCCCGGACAGGTACCGGGGTGGGCTGCCCCAGAGGTGGTCGAAAGGTGCTGAGGGTGGTTAGTGAAGCTGGAAGGTGGGTAAAAACAATGACTGCAGATGCTGGAAACCAGATTCTGGATCAATGGTGCTGGAAGAGCACAGCAGTTCAGGCAGCATCCGAGGAGCTTCAGCCATCCTGACCACTGTTACCCTGGGCGGGTACCGGGGCGGGCTGCCCTAGAGGTGGTCGAAAGGTGTGTCAGGGTGGACCGAGAACTGGAAGAGGCATGGGGTGAACTGAGAGCCGGAAGGTACGTAGGGGCGGGCTGCCTTAGAGTCGCCAGAAGGTGGGAGGGACAGGGGCTTGCTGGGTCTGTATTGTATGCACTGTTTATGTAACTGGTTTAGCTTTTTATGTACAAATGTCATTGTCGCTATCTTTTATATGTGGAACTGGGATTTGAGGGTTGTCCTCATCTCCTTGTAAACTGATTGAATGGTACGGTTTGGGGCCTGGCTTTGCTGCTCCTCTCCCTTGTAAAATTGCTGTTGTAGACAGCTGTAAATGTTAACTGTTTTCTGTAGACAGTTTTGTAATTTGTTTAATTAAATATTATAAACAGGAAGAAAACAAATATATAACCAGGAAAAAACAGAACAGGAGTGTCCACGAGCCACTCGGGTATTTCCTTTCTTCCTGGTGGTGGAATATAAATAAAGATTTACACACTTGTTTTTCACTGTGTCCGACACCTGCACACACACAACACAGGTGTGGGGGAAAAATAGGCACTACCGCTGTCAGGCAGTTGTGTGGGGAAAAAGGAAAGAAAATATAATCAGGAGATTTAGAGTCTCTTCTGTTTAGGGCACTGACTCTGTGCTGGCTGGTGCTACAGTCAGTGTGTTACTGCTGCTGTTGGTTTGTTTCTTTTTTGGGGGAAACCTGATTCCTGAACTGGCTGAATTATTTAGCCAGTTTTTTTTTTAAAACTGGTATTCTTTTTTAGTGAGTACTAATTTTTAAACTGCCTGATCCACACAGTCGATGCATTTCGGGTGTAATAGTTCTCAATAGGGGATTGTTGTTTCCCTGGCTGGGCACGGCCTGTATGTTACTCTTGTCTCTTTGTCCTTTTCTCAAAGAAAATGTTGACTTTGTGGCAGGGCTTAGCCCTTGGACTCTGGGTTTCTTTGTTTTTTGTTTGTGTCTTCACTGTTTTTTGGTGTTTGGACTGAGCCCTTTTGAGAAAATACATCTTTCCAGATGAGCTGTTCCTGTGGGTAGGCCTGACCCTGGGACTAGGCCTCTATAAAGACTGAACACCTGTGTGTGCTGGGAAGTGAGCACTTGCTGCATCCTGGAGTCTGGGAGTAGACCTTGCCTCCAGGAATAAAAGAATGACTAGGGTAGGAATAGGTCCAGTCAAGGATAGTAGTGGGAAGTTGCGTGTGGAGGCTGAAGAGATTGGGGAGACACTGAATGAATACTTTTCGTCAGTATTCAATCAGGAACAGGACATTGTTGTCAATGTGAGTACTGAGTCACAATTAAGTAGAATGGATGGCTTTGAGGTATGTAGAGAAGAGGTGTTGGAAATTCTGGAAAGGGTGCAAATAGATACGTCCCCTGGGCCTGATGGCATTTATCCTAGGATTCTCTGGGAAGCAAGGGAAGAGATTGCAGAGCCATTGGCCTTGATTTTTATGTCCTCGATGTCTACAGGAGTAGTGCCAGAAGATTGGAGGCTAGCAAATGTGGTTCCCTTGTTCAAGAAGGGGAGTAGGGATAACCCTAGTAACTATAGGCCGGTGAGTCTCACTTCTGTTGTGGGCAAAGTCTTAGAGAGAATTGTAAGGGATAGGATTTATGCACATCTGGATAGGAATAATGTGATCAAGGATAGTCAGCATGGTTTTGTGAAGGGCAGGTCGTGCCTCACAAACCTTATTGAATTCTTTGAGAAGGTGACTAAGGAGGTGGACGAGGGGAAAGCAGTAGATGTGGTGTATATGGATTTTAGTAAGGCATTTGATAAGGTTCCCCATGGTAGACTACTGCAAAAAATACGGAGGTATGGCATTGAGGGTGAGTTGGAGGTTTGGATTAGGAGTTGGCTGGCTGGAAGAAGACAAAGGGTAGTAGTTGATGGCAAATGTTCATCTTGGAGTGCCGTCACTAGCGGTGTTCCGCAAGGATCTGTTTTGGGACCATTGCTGTTTGTCATTTTTATAAATGACCTGGAGGAGGGGTTAGAAGGTTGGGTGAGTAAGTTTGCGGATGATACGAAAGTCGGAGGAGTTGTAGACAGTGAGGAAGGATGTGGCAGGTTACAGCAGGATATCGATAAGCTGCAGAACTGGGCAGAAAGGTGGCAAATGGAGTTCAATGTAGGTAAGTGTGAGGTGATTCACTTTGGTAAGAGTAATAAAAAGATGGGGTACTGGGCTAATGGTCGGATACTTGGTAGTGTGGATGAGCAGAGGGATCTTGGTGTCCATGTACACAGATCTTTGAAAGTTGCCACCCAGGTAAATAGTGCGGTGAAGAAGGCATATGGCGTACTGGCTTTTATTGGTAGAGGAATTGAGTTCCGGAGTACTGAGGTCATGTTGCAGTTGTATAAGACTCTGGTGCGGCCACATCTGGAGTATTGTGTGCAGTTTTGGTCGCCATACTATAGGAAGGATGTGGAGGCACTGGAACGGGTGCAGAGGAGGTTTACCAGGATGTTGCCTGGTATGGTAGAAGGATCGTATGAGGAAAGGCTGAGGCACTTGGGGTTGTTTTCATTGGAGAAAAGAAGGTTTAGGGGTGACTTGATAGAGGTGTATAAGATGATTAGGGGTTTAGATAGGGTCGACAGTGAGAATCTTTTTCCACGTATGAAGTCAGCTATTACAAGGGGGCATAGCTTTAAATTAAGGGGGGTAGGTATAGGACAGATGTTAGGGGTAGGTTCTTTACTCAGCGAGTCGTGAGTTCATGGAATGCCCTGCCAGTAGCAGTGGTGGACTCTCCCTCATTATGGGCATTTAAGCGGGCATTGGATAGGCATATGGAGGATAGTGGGCTAGTGTAGGTTAGGTGGGCTTGGATCGGCACAACATCGAGGGCCGAAGGGCCTGTACTGCGCTGTATTCTTCTATGTTCTATGTTCTAAATGGACCAAAACCCCTGAGAGTTAACTGTACCTTTACAGTGTACTGTTTCTGTGAGTGGGCCCGGTTCTCCAAGGATGGGCCAGGAATCTTATGGACACTGAACACCTGTGTGCTGTGGGATGTGCATTTACTGCCTTCAGGAGTGGACTCTGTTTTTAGCAATGGACTCTGCAGTTTGGAATGGACTCCATTTATGACAATGCACTTTGTACACTGGAGTAGGATCTGTTCCTGGGAATGGACTCTACATTTTGAAGAGAACGGTTTATGGTAATGTACTCTGTACTAGAAGGGACTCTGTTGTTAATTGACTCTGTCTTGTTGATTGTTGGGTTACACTGTCTTCTGTGTCCCTGGGTCTGGCAGGCCTTACTGTGAGCTGGGAGGCTCAGAGGTCGTTCTGAAAGCTGTCACCCTAACAGGCAGAGGGTGGGTAGGCCATCCTGTGAACCTGAAGGTGGGTAAGCCACCCCGATGCCGGCTGCCCCAAGAGCCAGAGGGTGGATAGGCCATTCTGAGCGCTGTCGTCCTGAGAAGGGGTAATCGGGACGGATTGTCCTAGAGGTGGTCAGAAGGTGTATCAGAGCAGCTGAGAGCCAGAAGGTGCTTCGGGGCAGGCTGAGATCCGGAAGGCTTGTGGTTTGCCCTGTACATTGTCGTCCCAGGGAAGGGGGCGGGCTGTCCTAGAGGTAGCCGGAAGGTGTGTCGGGGCATTCCACAGGCTGGATGGTACGTAGGGGAAGACAGAGCCAGAAGGCGGGTAGGTCGTCCTCAGCGCTATCACCCCGGGCAGCTGTCCTAGAGGTGGCTGGAAGATGCAAAGGGTGGTTAGGGAAGGTGGGTAGGCTGTCCTGACTGCTGTCATCCTGGGAGTGCTTGGGGAATCTCCGCAGTTCAGGGGACTGACTCTGTGCTGGCTGGTGCTACAGTTGGTGTGTTCCTGCTGTTAAAGAAGAGGAGGAGAGTTTCTTTGATCCCCCCCCTTGTTTAGGGAAGACATTTGCTTCTTTTTTGTTTGGGTTAAAGGAAAAAAAACAAGTGCGTCAGCTGTTCAGGGAGTGGAATGCTTTATTCCCTCTCCAACTCTATTTTGATTTAATCCCTGCCCTCCCCTTCACTTTCTGATCACACAGCATTGCCCTCTGAGAAGGGCACTGCTCATCACTGGCCACTCGGGTACTTCCTTTCTGCCTGGTGGTGGAATACAAACAAAGATTTACACATTTGTCATTTCCCACAATGCCCGACACCTGCACAAACATGACATGGGTGCTGGAGAAAAATAAGCACTACTGCTGTCAGGCTTTGTGGGGAAAAAAAAAGTAGGAGTGTCAAGGGTTCTGTTCACTCGGAGAGCTGGCTCTGAGGGAGCTGGGTCAGTGTCAAGGACTCTCCCAAAAAAGAAAAATAAACAGGAGTGTCAGCTATTCAGGGAGAGATGGACACTGCAGGGAGTGAAGTGCTTTATTTCCCCCTCCAATTCTAATTTGATTTTATCCCTGCCCTCTCCTTCACTTTTTTGATCACACAGCATTGCCCTTTGATGAGAAGGACACTACTTGTCACTGGCCACTCGACTGCTTCCTCCCTTGGTGGTAGAACATAAATAAAAATTTACACACTTCTTGTTTTTCACTGTGTCCAACACCTGCAGACACACATTCCTGAAGAAGGGCTAATGCCCGAAACGTCGATTCTCCTGTTCCCTAGATGCTGCCTGACCTGCTGCGCTTTTCCAGCAACACATTTCCATCTCTGATCTCCAGCATCTGCAGACCTCACTTTCTCCACAACATGGGTGTTGGGAAAAATAAGGTAAAAACAATGACTGCAGATGCTGGAAACCAGAGTTTAGATTAGAGTGGTGCTGGAAAAGCACAACAGTTCAGGCAGCATCCGAGGAGCAGTAAAACCGACCTTTCGGGCAAAAGCCCTTCATCAGGAATACAAGCAGAGATCTCTCCACCCTTCAGGCTTTCTGCCTGTATTCCTGATGAAGGGCTTTTGCCCGAAAGGTCAATTTTACTGCTCCTCGGATGCTGCCTGAACTGCTGTGCTTTTCCAGCACCACTCTAATCTAAAAACTGGAAAAAATAAGCACTACCACGGTCAGGTGGTAGGGTGAGGAAGAGGGGAAAAAAGGGAATGTCAGAGCTTCTGATAGCTGGCACTGAGGGAGCTGGATCGGTGTTTGAAGGACTCTTCATTTTTTGTGTGGTCGGGAGAGAAGGAGACTGAGCTCTGAAGTGCGGATTATTACTTCTCACAGTCAGTGTGGCTTATTACTTCTGTCAGTGTTTCCTACTGAGGAGGAGAGTTCTTTTTTTGTGTCTTCCCCCATTGTTAGGCGGTAGTGTGGGGGAAAATTTAAAAAATATATAACCAGGAGATTTAGAATCTCCTCCGTTTGGGTGACTTACTCTGTGCTGGCTGGGCCATAGTGTGTTCCTGCTACTGTCGGTAATTTAAAAAAATGAAAAGATAAAAAAGAACAGGAGTATCAGACATTGTTCACTCACAGCTTGCTCTAAGGAAGCTGGATCATGTCAAGGACTCTCCATATGTAAATAAAGGATCATTTGGTGACAGGATACCAGCCTCTGTTGAGTTATTTCTGCTGTGAAATGCAGAAATGAGGAAATTGCTGTCTGAGAAGCTCTTCTCTTCTAAAAGCTGCATAACCACAGTGTCTCACTCAGAGACAGTCATCACTCAAACACATTAAATAGCATGAAATTGTCTGGAGAATGTTTCTGTGGGTGAAACAAAGGCCTGGCCCATTTCACTTCATACATCCTTTGAACAATGTGGCAGATCCTCTTCATTGTCACACAGACTTTTGGTGATACTCTAGCACTGAAAATTAACTTTTAAGTGTGAAGTGTTCTTTCTTCAGATTTTAATTATTGTAGGTGTTGAAGAGTAAATTATTTTTTCAAAGGTGGCAGTGGAGGATTGGGGACACTCAACAGTAATGACGGCATTATTGAAGGTTGTGGGGAACATGTGGTCATTAGATTTAAGGGAAATATGGGAGGAGGACAGAGTCAAAAGACAGATTCATGAGGAGGGACAGATAAGGACTTGCAAGCTAGTGATACAGAGCAAACCAACAGCACTATTTTTCTTAATTAACATTTAGAATTTTCTGTGTGGTGTTATCCAACAGTAAATACATTGCAGTCAGTGAGGTAGGTACACAGGTATGAAGCCTGAAATACAATTTCAATTCCTATGTACAAGTACTACTTTAGACAGATTTTTAATCAGCTAGGGATTCAAGGATTTTGTGATAAATTCAGGAAAGTGGAGACAAGGAGTATCAGATCTTGCACTCCAGAACTTGCTGCGCCCCTAGCTAAGCTCTTTCATTACAGTTACAACATTGGCATCTACTTGTCAATGTGGAACACTGCCCAGGTATGTCCTGTTTACAAAAAGCAGGACAAATCCAACCCAGCCAGACGCCATTCATCGCTTTGCTCTCAATCACCAGAAAGTGATGAAGATGTCATCAAGAATGCTATCAAGCAGCAACTGCTCCGTGACGCCCAGTTTGGGTTCCACCAGGAACACTCAGCTCCTGACCTCATTACAGCCTTGCTTCAAACATGGACAAAAGAGCTGAATTCCAGAGATGAGGCGCGTGTCACAGCCCTTAAGATCAAAGTTGTATTTGACAGAGTTTGGCATCAAGGAGTCTGAGCAACACTGAAATCAATGAGTAACAGTGGGCAAACTTTCTGCTGGTTGGAGTCATACCTAGCACATAAGGAAGGTGGTTATGGTTGTTGGAAGCTAATCATCTCAACCCTAGAACATCTTTGTAGGAGTTCCTTGGCCTTCAGCTGCTTCATCAATGACCTTCCCTCCATCATAAAGTCAGAAATGGGGATGCTTGCACAATGTTCAGCACCATTTGCCACTCCTCAGATACTGAAGCAGTCCATGTTCAAATGAAACAAGATCTACAAAATATCTAGCTTGGGCTGGCAAGTAATATTCGTGCCACACAATGCCAGACTATGACCATCTCCATAAGAGATGATCAAACCACTGCTCAATGAGAATCAATGACATTACCATCATGGAATCCCCCACTGTCAACATCCTCAGGGTTAGCACTGACCAGGAATTCAACTGGACTCACCACATGACAACAGTGCCTACAAGAGCAGGTCAGAGGCTATGAATACTGTGGTGAGTTACTCACTTCCTGACTCTCTAGTGCCTTGACAATCATCTATAAGGCACAGTTAGGTGTAATGGAATACTCCCAACTTACCAATAACACATTAAGCTTGACAGCATCCAGGACAAGGAGAATCAACGTTTTGGGCTTAAGCCCTTCTTCAGGAATCATTCCTGAAGAAGGGCTTTTGCCCGAAACGTCAATTCTCCTGCTCCTTGGATGCTGCCTGACCTGCTGCGCTTTTCCAGCAACACATTTTCAGCTCTGATCTCCAGCATCTGCAGTCCTCACTTTCTCCCCTTAGCACCCAGGACAAAGCAGCCTGCTTGATTGGCATCCACCTCCAACACTTATTTAGCAGAAATTCACCAAATATCTTTAGACAGCATGTTTCAAACCCACGATCACTTCCATCTTGAAGGACAAGGGCAGCAGATACTTGGCAACACTAGACGTGCATGTTCCCCTCCAATCCACTCACTATCCAGATTTGGAAATACAATGCCATTACTTCACTACTGCTAATTCCCTCCTTAAGGGTTTTGTGGGTCTACCTACAGCATGTGGACAGCAATGGTTCAAAACTGCAGCATACCACCACCTTAAGGGCAACTAGACGGGTATTAAAAGCTGCCAGTCAGCGATGCCCACATTCCATGAGTAAGTTTTAAAAAAAGGTAATTATCTCAAATGAATGGCAGAGCAGACTCAAATGGGCTGAACCGTCTACTTATGCTCCTATGTTTCATTACATAGAAAATAGAATAGCTGCAGCATGAAATCATTATAATTTTAGGAAGAAAAGTTTATACATCTGTGACTAGGTCTTAGCCAACATTCAGTTGAATTGCTAGGAGTAATGAATTTGTTTGTACTTAGTCAACCTACGCTGCCTAGTCTGCTCTCTGGAATGATGTATTCTGGCACTTGAGATACTGGAAAGCACTGCTGGTGGAAACTTTGGGGAATTACATAACATGTTGACCTACCCTCCAGATGGAGTACTGCATGAAAACAACTAGTTTTAGCAAGAGGGGCAATCTGGGAAAAATCTGAAGAAAAATATACGCTGTGCATAAAACTGTCCCTCACCCATTTCAAGAGAATGTTTAGAATTTAACAGCTTGAGTTTTGATGCCTACCAGTGTGTTCTGTCAACTACCTTTTCCTTAAGGAAATGAAAAAAGAACTTGTGAATAGGTCTTACAATACCATGTACATGTTCTAGACCTTAAAATGTTGGTAAGCTGAGTAACTAGTCTTCTTGTTGGTCCTCCTACATTGTTGGTATTTTCTAAACAGTAATCATCTAACCTCTTGCCACCAAAGGTAATTCTTCTTTCTAAACCACATTTATGTATTGTACTATGATCAGATTTCAGTCTAATGTATTTGTACAGGATCTGGGTTTCATAGGAAAACACAGGCTTCCTTAAATTGCTAACCTAACAGATGTGTAAGCTGAACTTTCTAACTATATTTACAGTTATTGTGAACATCTTTCACTAGAACTTGGGTAATTGCAGTTAATCTTATGGACATATGCATTGTTTAAACAATCTTAATGAGAATTATACCTAAAAACACAATTAAATGATCTTTGTTGGCTATTTAACATCTAGCTAATTGGAGCTACTGAATATTTTAGTATACTACAGAACTTGATTTCATTTATTTCATATTTAAGTCATCCTAATGGCATGTGCAAATCTGAAGGCACAACTTTAATTAGGAACAGATTGACAACTAAAAGAAAAATACATGCAATTTAGGGCTTTGGGTGGAACACTGGGTGTAACTAGGAGCAATTGTGACCAATTTGACTTTGATGTTTACCTCAGTTTCAAGATCTGAAGAAATTGTGCTTGTACTAACATGCATACCTAAATCACACTTAAAGAATGCCATTTCAACAACCTGAATTTATATTCCCCATTGTATGAAATAAAATGATAGGTAAAGGGAAAATAGATATCAGGCTAGCGGTGAAATATTAAGAGAGGAAATTCTAGGTAGTCAGACACAGTCAATGATTGGGCACAGAACTCTGGATGCAAGAAACTGGTTACAAGGAAGATGATTTTCAATTTGTATACTAGACAATGGAGAGTTAAGTGAACCAGCAAGGACAAATAATACTCAAGCAAGGATTCTGGAAGGTGAATTAATCAAACTACCAAGTAAATTTGTACAGATAAATCTGTAATGGATTAGCTGAAAATTCTATTAAGAATTGATTAAAAATTCCATGATCTAAATCATGAGGATTAAAAAGAACCGAAACAACTACAAATATATCAGGTAAACATCTTTATTCCAATCAAATAAAGACTTTCCCTGCAAAATCCATGCTGTTGGCCCCTAATAAAGTAATTTGTCACCTTTTTGACACATTAAGCCAAATCATATTTATTACAAAACTTGTAGCATTTGTCAGACAAATGTATGTTTAACATCTGGAAGGACAGTAGGATATCAAACTGGACTCTGCTTGCTTGTAAATGTGTACATTCTAACCAGACTAACTAGTTTATTTTACATTATGCTTCTAACAAGTGACCCATTTGTTTAACTTAAAATATCATAGAATCACAGAGTAATACAGCATGGAAACAGGCCCAAATTAGTCCATGCTGACCATGGTGCCCCCTCAGCTAGTTCCAATTGCCTGCATTTGGTCCATATCCCTCTTAAATCCTCAGCCATATGGAATGCCCATTCGGTATTCCTGTAGTACATGGGCACATGGGGATGTTTCATATGATTTGGACGGACACATACAGTAAATGTTACTGGCTACACAAACTAGAGCTTTAAGTTATCGAACTGAACTTTGTGATTTCAATTGCTGCTTATGTTGCTAACACATTCAGAAAGGTGGTCACACAACATGTAAGGGGCATGTAGGCAGATAAGGAACATGTTAAAGAGTTTAGGTGAACTAAGTGGGTAAATGGAGGTACAGTAGCATTATATGCTGGATCAACTAATGTTCTGGGGACCTAGGTTTGAATCTCACCACAGCAGATAGTGGAATTTAAATTCAACTTTAAAAAAGGAATTAAAAGTCTAATGGTGACACTGAAAATATTACTGATTGGTGGAAATAAAACCTACCTGGTTCATGAATGTTCTTTAGGGAAGAAAACTATCATTAACTGGTCAGACCTATGTGTGACTCCTGACCCACAGCAATGTGGTTAGCTTTTAACTGCCCTCTGAAATGGCCCAGCCAGCAACACTTTCTAGTTGAAATGTTAACTCTGTTTCACTTTCCACGGATGCTGCCAGATTTGCTAAGCTTCTCCAGTATTCTGTTTGTTAGTTTGTGATGAAATCCTTCCTACTTGTTTTGATGAGTGCAGCTCCAACACTACTTCACCATCCAGGACAAAGCAGCCCACTTGATTGGCACCTCATCCACAAACATCCACTCTCTCCACCACCAATACTCAGTAGCAGCGGTGTGTACCATCTGCAAGGTGCACTGCAAAAATTAAACAAGGCTTCTTAGATAGCACCTTCCAAACAGATGACCACTACCATCTAGAATGATAAGAACAGCTTTTATATGGGAACATTACCACTTGCAAATTCCTCTCCAAGCCAAGTGGCAAGTAACATTCACAATAGAAGAACTCCAGGCAATGACCACTGCCAATAACAGACTATCCAACCACCGCCCTTGGTAGTCAATGGTGTTACCATCACTGAATCTTCCACTATCCTTCAGCAAGTAACTCATCTTCTAACTCTCAAGTCTGACCAAAATTGTACACAATGCTCCAGGTGTGGTCTCACTTATGCCTTGTACAGTTGCAGCAATACCTCCCTACTTTTATACTGTATTCCTTTTGCAATAAATACCAAAATTCCATTTACCTTCCTTATTGTCTGTTGTACCTGCATACCAAATTTTGTGATTCTGCTTCTTCTTCGAGATCACTTTAAATCCATGCCATTTTTTTCATTCACTTGCGGGACGTGGGTGTCACTGTTTGGGCCAGCATTTATTGCCCATCCCTAATGCCCCTTGAGGTGGTGGTGGTGAGCAGCCTTGAACCACTGTAGTCCACGTTCTGTAGGTAGATCCACAATGTCTTTAGGGAGGGAATTCCACTATTTTGACCAGAATGTGAAGGAACAGCAATATAGTTCCAGGTCAGGATGGAGAGTGGCTCGAAGGGGAACTTGCAAGTGGTGGTGTTTCCATATATCTGTTGCTCCTGTACTTCTACATGGAAGTAGTGGGGGGTATGGAAGGTACTACCTAAAGAACTTTGGTGAATTTCTGCAGTGCATCTTGTAGATAAGACACACTGCTGCTACTAAGTGCTGTTTGGTGGCAATCAGGTAGGCTGCTTTGTCCTGGATGGTGTCAAGCTTTTTGACTGTTGTTGGATCCACACCCATCCAGGCAACTGGGGAGTGTTCTATCACACTCCTAACTTGTGCCTTGCAGATGATGGACTGGCTTTAGGGAGTCATGAAGTGACTTACTTGCTTCAGTATTCCTAGCCTCTGACCTGCTCTTGTAACCACATGTTTATGTGGTGGGTCCAGTGGAGTTTGTCATGGTAATCCTGGGTAATTCCCAGGATGTTGATAGTGGGGGATTCAGTGATGGTAACACCATTGGATGCCAAAGGGAATTATTACATTGTCTCTTACTGGTGATGGTTATTCCCTGGCATTTGTGTGGAGCGAATGTGACTTGCAACTTGTCAGCCCAAGTCTGGATGCTGTTCCTTTTCTGGGGGAACAGTTTCTCCTTAGCCTGCTCATGATTTCGAAAACCTTGATAAGATGTCCTCTTAACCACCTTCTCTCCAAGGAAAATAGCCCAACCGCTTCAATCTATCCTCATAACTTAAGTTGCTCATTCCTGGAACCGATCTTGTAAACCAATTATGCACTCTCTCTGATGCAATCACATCCTTCCTGTAATGTGGCACCCAGACTGTACACAATATTACAGCGGAGGTCTAAAAGCTGTTTTATACAAGTTCATCATCTTGCTCTTACACATTATGCCACTTGATAATGTGGAGGCTACTGCTTGATTTATTTACTGCTCTCTGAACTGTTCTGCTATCCTCAGCAAGCTGTGTACATATACATTTAGGTCCCTCTGAAAATTGTCCCCACTATTTGATATTGTCTTTCAATATTCTTCACACCAAAATGCTTCCTCTCACATTTCTGTATAAAATAACTGAGGTGATACTGTATATCCACAAAAACCTTTATTTCACTTGCTATATCTTATAGAAGGTTCTTTGTTTACCTAGCAGGCACAGATACATTATAGGAGCATCTTGAGCACCTCTGGGGGTAATTAAAAAAAGAAAAGCTGAAGGGAAGTTATTGCATACAGTACCACTGGCACGGAAGCAGAACTATTCATGGCTATTTTCAGCCACCATTATAAGGGCACCAGAAGCTCACTACTTGTTGCAACAAAGATATACTCCTGGGGAGTATTAGTAAACGTTGTCTAATTCAGGGCCTATAGAGTTTAAAAAATATCTGCAACCTGTAGTCAGAAAAATTTGTAAGGGAAGATAGATTCTACATTCAAAAGCACTATTTAAACATATATTGTCTTCATGTAATGTCTTTAAGACTTGAACACAAAACTTATGCAATGAGACGGACAAAAAGTGTGCATAGAGGGAAGTTTTAATTCCAGGTCCTTCACATTTTAACAGTACAGAAATTTCCTAAGTGATCCTTACATTGCTAAATTGAATTGACAATAACCTCACACAGTTAGTGATCCTTCCCCTACTGCATAAACAATGACTCAGGTATACGCACAGTGATTCCTGCACTGAGTAAAAACTGATTCTGTATAATTACACATCATAATAAACACCAGTTAAGCAGCACAAGTAACAGCTTTCTGTATAAGCAAAATTATAAACTTGACTTCAATCTACCTGGTGGAAAACCATCACTTTTTTGATAAATTAATGAGAACAAATAAAATATTGATTGCACTTTACTTTGACTGGTAAAGGAGAGACCGTGTAATGTGAATATTTGACATGTCAGTCTGTACTCAAAAGTGTGTGTTGATTTATTGTTAGAAAGTAAGTGCAAATAGATCAAAGGCTTGTAAACTTATTTTTCTCCTCTAGCCATATCATAAACCTTTTGCTCAGGTTGGGAACTCCAGATCTGGCTATTTATTGCTAGTGTATGCACCTTTACAGACAACATTCCTGATGAAGGGCTGATGTCTGAAACATCACTCTCCAGCTCCTCGGATGTTGCCTGACCTGCTGTGCTTTTCCACTGCCGCACTTTTTGACTCTGATTCTCTAGCATCCGCAGTCCTCACTTGCTCCTAGACAACAGGACCCAGTAGAGTTGGACAACTGGTATACAGGAAAATCCATTGCCAAAGCTTATGTTAAATCATCTCCCTAAGGCTATTGTACTTCAGCTCCATCATTTATTGCTAAAAATGCAACCCTGGAGACAGACCAATGATGAACCAAAGGCCACACTAACCTTTTATCTCCAAAAAGAATCTTCTCCTGGCTACAAGGAACAAATTTGAAATTTCAACTCAATTTCTAAGTGGCCTGGATCCACAAGACAAAAAACAGGTACTAACTCTGCATCACATTTTGATGATTAGTTTAAGGAAACTTTACAAACCTCTTAAAAGAATGCTTGTCCTAGAAATAAAAATCTCTCTTTTAATAATCCTGTCTATGCTAAAGTTAATTTTCAAAATTGCTTCTAGTATACGATTTACCAATTGTAAATATTCTCCAGCTTTTGTTTCATAGTTGCTTGCATTCAGTTTTACTGATTGAAATCTAAATAATAGACAATTATTTAGAACTTCAATTTTTGATCTATGATGAATCAACAACATTTTATTTCAATGCTATCAATTTATTGGTTCAAAAGAAAATGCTATTCTATAATACTTACGCCAAAGTATATATTTTTGAGTAATAGGTTTTTTATAATCAATACATACTGTGATTTTTGACCGAGGGCTGCAGTCGCCTGTTGGAGACTCTTCTGGGACATTGACCTTTGTGTACGTGTTTGGAGTGTTCAGCCATCTCGTCTTTTCACGCTGCTGTTTCTGCGCCAGGAATTTGAGGGGAGAGCATTGCACAGCATCATCTTCAAAGGAGAATGCTGTGACAGTTGCAGGGATTTCCACCTCACTCTTGTGTCGTAGCTTCTCTCTCAGAATAGGGTGCCTGTAAGTGTAGCCAGTTCTGTAGCCCTGTGGAGAGAAAATAATAAGTGCAATAACCTCATTGAAAGCTTGAGTTAAATTTGAATGTTTCAGTCATGATTGCTACCTCAACTAGTTGGACTGTTATTGTCAGGGAGTTGGTCTCCTCCTAATTTACAGGAAAATACAAGAGACAAATTTTAACTCAATAACAATGATTCTGATTTATCCAATTAATTGAATAGAAATGAAGATCGGACATGAACATGCAATCATACAGAATAGGTAATCATGTTTGTATTTCTTGAATTTACTCATGAAATAAATAAATTGTATTTATACTTAGGCCAGCCTGGGTTACTCAGCTATTTCTCTTCTTAGAATGTGTAGAGATCAAAGATATGGTTTGTTATATAACTGATGTATATTTACGAAAATAAAGAAATAATGCTAAAATGCTTTTAGGTTCACCCCAAAATACATTGCGGTAATGCATTTCTTTTGACGTTTAGACTAATGCTTCGCAATCTGTGTTCAGAGACCTTCTGGGGTACTGGGAATAGTTTAGCAGATTCTGGAGATAGGCTTGGTTTAAGCAAAGAGTAGAGTGGGCTGGTAGTTTAGAAGGGGAATATGCATGGCAGGCTGCTGAAGGACAGGAAAATTGACTATTAAAACAGTAGTTATCAAAGCTTGTGGTGGCCACCACGTAACTTTTAAGGAGAAAGTGAGGACTGCAGATGCTGGGGATCAGCGTTGAAGATTGTGGTGCTGGAAAAGCACAGCCAGTCGGGCAGCATCTGAGAAGCAGGAGAGTTGACGTTTTGGGCATTCCTCATGAAGGGCTTATGCCCAAAACGTCGACTCTCCTGCTCCTCAGATGCTGACTGACCGGCTGTGCTTTTCCAGCACCACAGTCTTCGACCAGGTAACTTTAGTCTTGTTTGAGTGATTTTGTTTTTCAAACAAACATTCAACGACTAGATATTAAGTGCCCAAGTATTAAATGTATCAGAGACTATTAAAATGTAGTTGGGTTAGGGGTGATGTTTATGAACTCTAATCCATTCGAAAATGAATCCTTTGATGAAAATGGGTTGATGTTTTTCGTACTTGAACATAAGAAGCAATTTGCATACAGAAAATTCCTGAAGTCAGTGACAATAATATGCAATTTGCGTATCTAAAAATCATGTTGTTGATGTCTAAGGGTCTGTCGAGCTCTGTTCAGCACTAGTGGACTAATTAGATACCATAAAACATTACTGCAGTCTTCAAGAGTACAATTTTTGTTCCATCTGATACAAGTGATCTGGAGTAAGGTCCTGAGTGTTTCTCCGAATATATGCCATGAAAATAATTTAAGAGAAGTGATTTTAACAAAAAAAAATCATTCACAGGATGAGGCCAACATTTATTTAGTCACATGTAGGCCAGAACAGGCAAGGATGAAAGTTTCCTTCCCTCAAGGACATTAGTCAACCAGATGGGTTTTTCCAAGAGTCAACAATGGTTTCATGATCATCAGACTCCTCATTCCAGATTTTTATTGAATTCAAATTCTATCACCTGCTGTGGCAGATTTGAACCCGGGTCCCCAGAATATTACCTGGGTCTCTGGATTAACAGTCCAGCGATAATTCCACTTGGCCATTGCCTTCCTCAGATTGCTACACAAGACTCAAAATACATAGTGAGCCCCTGCCCAGAAATCTCAACTCTCCCAGCAAAATTCAATCTTGGGCGATCAGAGAAAAGTCACCCCATGATTAGAATGGCAGGGAAAAGGTGAGAAGCTACTCTTCCTATCATAGGCTGGTGTTCTCCTGTACTTCCTGCTGGTAGCTTTACTAGGGCACGCTGAGATTGTAAGGGGATTGGGTGGTGATGGCAACTCACGAGAGGGGAGGCTACAAGGTGGCCAGAGGGAGAGGAGGTTTCAAAGAAGAAAGAACAGATTCAATACAGTCCATGACAGAACCCTCACCTAATTACAAGCTAGGAAAACCTGACTTTACCGAGTTAAAAAATCACTTGCAAATGAACGAATGAATTAATTTAAGGCCACATATGTCCAGAAGACTGTAGGGGACCCTATTGTAATAAATATTGTCAATTATTAAGTTTAATTATGAGACCAAGATCTGAAATTAAGTGGCATGTAGAACTGGCCTGGTTAAAACACTCCAACTTTTGTGAATATTCAATCGTAATGCACAAACTGTGACCTTATCGGTTTGCAGAAAGTGTGTCCACAGTGTGTTCAAAGTACATGTCAGTTGCTTTGAAAAAAAGCTCTGAACTTAACCTGTTGTTTTCAGCCAACTTAAGTCTGTGGTATCTTGGAAATTAATGCTTTCCTTGTGTGTGGTGACATAAAATTTAATGGGGTTGATAATTAAGGACATTGTTTCTGTTTCTATACAAGTTGAAATTCTATACGTCAACACAAATGCAGAAAGCAATATTACTAACATGACTACATCAACTAATAAGGAAGTGAGAATGAGAAAAGCTGTCCTGAAAATCAAACTGTAATCCTCAAGTGAAACCCTCAACCAAGCTAATAACTGTGGCCTCCAGGAGATAGAATACAAAGGATAGAATAGCTTATGCTGGGGATAAGCTTGCTGATGTCAGAAAGATGGAACGACATTTGATAGGGACAGTACAGAAAAGATAGAATGGTGGTGTGCTGGTGGGACAGGATGAGCAAATGTTTAATTAAAGAGAAGGAAGGGGTCTCGAACGAGATAACATTTTTAAGTATACTACTGTGAAGACAAATGTTTGCACCTCTGTCCTGTTAATGAGATAATTAACTAGTTAATCTCTTTTGGGTGGTATTGGTTAATGTATGATTGTTGGCCAATTTTGAACTCAGAAAAGGGTAAGTGTACTGAAGTAGTATCACTAATAGAGTGTTCACATGATTCTCCAAACATGGTAACAAGGCGATTTAATAACAGTATCCTCTCCCAAGGTAATATGACTTAATTCAAAAACAGCTCCTGTGAGCTGCAGCTGTGGCTTACATGCCTGACACCAAATTCTCAAGGCAATTGCTCTGCTTGGAGCTCTTCAGGGATGTCCACAGAGCACCCCTGAAGAGAACGAACATACTTGCCAATTCATAGGATGCTGTAGTAGTGACTGATCAAATTTGAGAAGACATGTCAGAGGGCACCAAGTACATCGAGAGACAAAGTCATTGGACTGTATACAAATCTCCAAACAACTTACACATCCAACATTTCAAGCATTACCTTCCTCATCTGTGCCAGAGTTTGCAGACCATGCATTGAACTTAGCAGCTGTTTCAAAGCCCATCAAACCAGAGCAGCAGCAAATCAACTTTGATCTCAATAAGCTGCCTAATGAGAAGGTGAGATATCATGTCCATTCCTTTAGAGTCAGAATTCTATTTGTCAGCATTATGGTTCAGTCTTCTTCACAAGGGTTGCAGTAATTCAAGAGAGCAGCTCACCACCACCTTCAAGGGCAAATAGGGATGGGCAATAAATGCTGCTATCTATGAATAACTCAAGGTTAGAAGTGCCATCAAATTGAAACAAAAAGCACACAAAATCTTCACAAGATTAGTGGCAGGCCAGAAGTTTGAGAGTTTCAAAATTTTTTCCTTAGACCATAAGGCATGGGAGCAGAAGTTGGCCATTCAGCCCATTGAGACTACTACACCCTTCAATGAGATCATATGAATGAGTAATAAAATAAAAAGAATGAACCTGGAATGTGAGAAAACTAGCAACAAATATAAAAACAGAGTGAAAACTTGTACAAGGATAAAAAAAGCTAAAATAAACATTGGTCCCTTAGAGGATGAGATTAGGGAATTAGTAATGAGAAACCAGGAAATAGCAGAAGCTTTAAACAATTATTTTGTAACTACCTTCACAATGGTTGATACAAAAAAAAACCACAGGAACAGTGCAAAATCAAGAGGTACTGTGATGAAGGCAAAATAATCATGAACGCTACAGAAATGAAATGGGAGTACAAACAGATTTAAAGGCTGACAAATCCCCTGGACTTGTTGGCAGTGCTTCCCAAACCTTCTCCTTTTATGAACCCATTTTGAGGCTTCGAAATTGTTGTGACCCCTTGGTGAGCAGTGGCTGAAGGGCGACATTGATTCAGTGGTTAGCACTGCTGCCTCACAGTACCAGGGATCTGGGTTCGATTCCAGCCTCAGGCAACTGTCAGTGTGGAGTCTGCACATTCTCTCAGTGTCTGAGAGAGTTTCCTCTGGGTGCTCCAGTTTCCTCCCACAAACCAAAGAGGTGTAGGTTAGGTGAATTGCCCATAGTGTACTGAGATGTGTAGGTTAGGTGCATTAGTCAGGAGCAAACGTAGAGTAATAAGGGAATGGGTCTGGGTGGGTTACTCTTCAGAGGGTCAGTGTGGACTTACTAGGCTGAAGAGCCGGTTTCCACATTGTAGGGATTCTATCATATAGTGGCGGGCAAGGGAGTTCATTGATGTTGAGGAGCTCACAAACTCAAGATTTCAGCTCACAATCTCACTTCAGCAAACCCTATGCTTGGGTCTTAAAATAAATTAATGGCTGCAGAGATTGTAGATATATTTACTTGTAATCTTCCAAAATTTTCTAGACTCTGGGAAGGCCCCGCTGGTTTGGAAAGCTATAAAAGGTAACACCACTTCAACAAAGGATGGAGAAAGACAGTGTTCTGAGGGATCTGACTGAAAAAAATGTTTGAGCAGATTGGGTCGATACTCATTGAATTTAGAAAAATGAGATGACCTTTATGGAAGATATAAAATTCTGAAAGGGCTTGGTGCGGTAGATACTAAGAGGATATTTCTTCCCATGGGGAGTCTAGAACCAACTAGTACACTTTAAAATGAAGGGGCTTCCCATTCAAGTTGGAGATAATGGATTTCTTCTGAGTGTCCATAGTTTTTGGAAATTTTCCTAATCAACCTGTTCCTAGATTTTACATAGGGATATGAACCCAGGTCTCTTGACTGTAAAAGGGAGGGACACCACCACTGTGCCACAAGAAGCCCTTGTTAGGATTTGGAATGATCTTCTCTAATGGGCTGTGGAGGTTGGGCCATTGAGTATATTCAAGGCTGATTCAGAGAAGTTTTTGATCAATAGGGCAGATCAGAAAATAGCTGAACTGCGCATGGCCTAAAATCTATAATCTCATAGAATGGTCAAGTATGCTCAAGGGCTGGTCTACGCCTGGTCCCTATTTTTTACCTCCTTTACCACAGTTTTGATTATTTTTAATCAACCTGTTAAGAGTTGTAGAGTCTTAGCAAGACGACAGGCCCTTTGGCCCAAACTGGTCCATGCTGACCAAAATGTCCATCCATGCTAATCCCATTTCCCTGCACTTGGCCCATATCCTTCTAAGAAGAGAAAATGAGGTCTGCAGATGCTGGAGATCAGAGATGGAAATGTGTTGCTGGAGAAGCGCAGCAGGTCAGGCAGCATCTAGGGAACAGGAGAATCGCGTTTCGGGCATTAGCCCTTCTTCAGGAGGCTAATGCCCGAAACGTCGATTCTCCTGTTTCCTAGATGCTGCCTGACCTGCTGCGCTTCTCCAGCAACACATTTCCATCCCATATCCTTCTAATCCTTTCTTATCCACATATTTATCCAAATGCCTTTTAAATGTTTAATATACCTGCCTCAACCACTTCCGCTGGCAGGTCATTTCACATGTGACCACCCTGTGTGTAAAAAACATTGCCCCTCAGACTTCCTTTTATTTTTTCCCCACTAACCCTCTATTCCCCAACCCGGAGAAAAAGACAGAACGCATTTACCCTATCCATGCCTCTCATGATCTTATACATCTCTATAAGAAGGTCCCCCCTCAGTCTCCTATGGTCTAAAAAAGGTCTTGGCTTGTCCATTCTCTCCCTATAACTCAGACTACGGAGTCCTGGCAACATCTTTGTAAATTTCTTCTGCATTCTTTCCAGTTTAATCACACCCTTTCTTTAACAAGGTGACCAAAACTGAACACAGTACTCCACGTGCAGCATCACCAATGTCCTGTATAATTGCAAAGTAACTTCCCAACTTCTGTATTCTATGCCCCAACTGATGAAGGCCAGTGTGTCTTTACTGCCATGTCTACCTGTGACGCCACTTTCAGGGAGCTGTGCACCTGAATTCCAAGGTCCCTCTGTTCCAGTACACTCCCTAAAGCCCTACCAGTCACCATGAAACTCCTACCTTGATTTAACTTTTCAAAATGCAAGACCTCACATTTATGTATATTAAACTTCATTTGATCACTTTCCCAGCTGATCAATGCCCTGTTGTAGTTTCTGATAACCTTCCTCACTATCCATGATACCGCCTATTTTTAGTGTCATGTGTGAACTTACTAATCATGCTTTATACATTCTCATCCAAATCATTGATATAGATAACAAACAAAGAAACAAACAAACAATGATGAGTCCAGCACTGACCTGAGGCACTCCACTAGTCACAGGCCTCCAGTCGACAAGCATCCTTCCACTATTACACTCTTCTCCCTACAATTTTGTATCCAATTTGCCAGCTCACCTTAGATTCCATTCGATCTAACCTTTCAGAGCAACCTAACATGTAGAACCTTTTCAAAGGCCTTACTGAAATCCATATAGACAACGTCCATCACCTTGCCCTTGTCAACCTTCCTGGTGACTTTATCAAAGAACTCTAACAAATTTGTGAGGCATGATCGCCCACTCACCAAGACATGCTGACTACTCCTGATCAAACCCTGTCTTTCTAAACCAATGTCTTTTGTTTCCCTCAGAATCTTCTCAAGTAACTTACCCACCACAGATGTTAGGCTTACTGGTCTATAGATCTCAGGCTTTTCTTTGCAGCCCTTCTTGAAAAATGGCACAATATTCGCTACCCTCCAGTCTTCCGGGACCTTACTCATGGCTAATAATGATGCAAAAATATCAGCCAGTGTGCATGCAATTACTTCTCTAGCTTCTTGCAGTGTTCTTGGATATATCTGGTCAGGACCTAAGACTTTCATACATTCTAATTCATCCAACACCTCCTGCTCTACTGTGATATGGACTGTCCCCAAGATATCACCACTAACTTCCCAAGTTTTCATGGCTTTCTCCATGGTAAATACAGAGGGGAAATATTCATTGAGAACCTCGCCCATCTCCTGCGGTTCTACACATATATGTCCACTTTGGTCCTTGAGGGGCCCTATTCTCTCTCTCTAGTCATTCTTTTTCCTTTGATATACTTAAAATACCTCTTTGGAATGTACAGCATGGAAACAGACCCTTCAGTCCAACTTGTTCAAGTCTACGCAAAATCCCAACCTAATCTAGTCCCATTTGCCAGCACTTGGCCCATATCCCTCTAATCCCTGCCTATTCATATACTCATCCAGATGCTTTTTTAAATGCTGTAATTGTACCAACCTCCACCACTTCCTCTGGCAACTCATTGCACTACCCTCTGTGTGAAAAAGTTGCCCCTCAGGTCCCTTTTATGTCTTTCCCCTCTCACCATAAATGTATGCTCTCTAGTTCTGGACCCTCCCACCCCAGGGAAAAGACCTTGTCTATTTACCCTATCTTAATCTTCTCAGCCAAGACTATCCTGTGCCCCCATTTCGCCCGCCTCATTTCCTTCTTCAGTAAACTCCTGTATTCCCTGCATACCTCCAGGAATTCCCTTGATCCCAGCTGCCTTTACCTGAGCCACACCTCTTCTTTTCTTATTAAAGCCTCAATATCTCATCATCCAGGGTTCCCTATTCCTGCCAACCTTGCCCTTCACCCTCTCAGAAACAAAGACCTTGAACACTAGCTATGTCACTTTTAAAGGCCTCTCACTTCCCAGATGTCCCTATAACTGTAAACAAACTACTCCAATCGACCCCTGCAAGCTGCTGTCTAATTCCATCAAACCTCGCTCCAATTTAGAACTTGAACTATAATTATTTTAAAATTAATGGAATTCTGGTCATGAATCCCAAAGTACGCACCCACTGTCACCTCCATCACCTGTCCTGCTCTATTTCCCAAGAATTATGTCCCTTCCTGAGTAGGGCCCTCTACATACAGCTTGAGGAAACCTTAAATTCCATCCCATCCAAGTCCTTAACGCTCTGACAGTCCCAGTATACATTAGGAAAATTAAAATCCCCGACTATGACAACCCTATTGATCCTGCAAGTCTACCCAGTTTCTCTGCATTTGTTCCTCTAATTCCTATTGACTATCTGGGGGCCCAAAGTACAATCCCAATAACGTCACCATCCCTTCTTATTTCGTAGCTCCACCCACAAAGTCTCACTGGATAATCAGTTATTTCATCTCTGATTACTGGTGTGATACTCTCCTTGATCAAAGGTGCAACATCCCCTCCCCTCCTTCCATTAAATCTGTCCTCCTTAAAACATCTGTACCCTGGCACATTAAGCTGCCAGTCATGTTCAGATAGGTTATGACACACCTTCACGGCAGATGGTACTTGAACCCGGACCTTCTGGCTCAGAGGTTGGAAGACTATCACTGCAAAAGTCCTTTGAAACCATAGTTTTTGTCTGTATCTATTTATATGTAAGGAGTTAAAGCAAATGCACACTAACTGCATACAATTAAATAAAATCATAAAATTAACAAGTGGTACACTGGGAAAACATGCCTGCACTTCAAAGAATGTCAATGGTTCTTTTATAGCTATTTGAACTTGTATGTGAGGAATGCAGGTTCAGCCATGATCTTATTGAGTGCAGAGCAGGCTCAAGGGACCTACCTTTGTTCCTATTTCTTATGGTTTAATATCTAATCCAAAAGATGGAATCTCAACACTGCAGAACCCCTTCATTTCTGCACGGAAATGGCTGACCAGATAATGCTGACAAGTCCTGGAGTGGGGCTGAAACCCAAAATCTCCTCACTCGGGGACAAGGAGTATCATCGCTATATCAAGGCTGAAGTCTTTCCTTGTAAATTAAATCCTACAAGATGTAAATGGTTTGGAATCTCAATTCAAAAGTAAAGCTTTACTCACTAGCACTCTGTTATCTGTAGTAGAGTACTGTTATGTGAGGCTTGGAGAGGTTTGAAAGCAAAAAATCAGGATCCTGAAAATATACACACCAAATTGTCCAACATTCTCATCATAGCTTCAAATTCCTGTTCTCCAACTCTCCACTTCTGTGCGACTCCCATATTAACTCCATCAATGGCCACCTTGTGAGTGTAAGGCTTGAATTTTTCCAAATCCAGTAGCAGCAAGTTATCCACACTACCTGCACTTGCCAGGGCTCTCACCTACAAATAAATCACTTTGTTAAAAGCACATAGATCACTTCCAGGTTTTAAAAGAATAATATGGATCAATAGAAGCAATATTTTGAAAATCATTCCAAAAAATATTTTCGCTGTACAAGTAGCATGTTGTAATTACACAGACATTTTGCAGCATTGTGCATGTGATGTGTTATATACACAGGAGAAAGTGAGGCTTGCAGATGCTGGACATCAGAGTCAAAAAATGTGGCGCTGGGAAAGCACAGCCAGGTAGGCAGCATCCAAGGAGCAGAAGAGTTGACATTTCGAGCATGTTCTCTTCATCAAGAATGTGGGGGTGGCCCAAGAGGGCTGAAAGGTAAATGGGAAAAGATGGGGTTTACCTCCCCCCACCCCCTTCCCATTTATCTTTCAGTCCCCTTGGGTCACCCCCACATTCCTGATGAAGGGCGTATGCTCGAAATGTCAACTCTTCTGCTCCTTGGATACTGCTTGACTGGCTGTGCTTTCCCAGCATCACACTTTGACTGTGTTATATATATATTCAACAATGTAATACAGCACCATTCATAGAATAAATATTCAATGCACATTTAAGTTCAACATATGTAGTGTTGCTTATTGAAAATGATTTGTAAATAATAATTTATAGAAATATAAAAATTGCAAAATGATTACTTACTCTAATAAGCTCTTTATTAATAGTTTTAAAATTAAATTCATACAACTGAACTCCTATCGAACTGAAAACATCTGAACCAATTTTACTGAAAAAGCACTTCAATGGATTGTGTCAAGTCTCGGCCAGTTATGACTAAGTACTATGAGTGGGTTGAATTTGAAGGAAAAACTCTTTCTACAGGGATTCACAAGTGATATAAACATTGACATTCGTACATTATTCCCTCTCTTACGTGGATTATTTAATGCATGCTCCCCTTTCTCATTTTCTACCTTTACAAAGATTTCCAAAAGTTTCATGATCAGACACATTGGTTTCATATACTCCAGCCTGGTGCAGCAATGATAGCAATTCCTTGTATTGTGAAAGGCATCCCTCTAAGCATGGCCAAGGGAGAAGACCATAACCGTCACAAACACATGCTTTCTTGCAACAGTTTCCAGTTTACAAAGTGATGAAACACATGTTTTCTGATAACAGTTGGAACAGCACAGTTATCAAAGACACGGTGAAAACATTGATTTTACCTAACTTTGAAAAGTGTAAACATTTAGGAAAAGAATTTCAGAGTTTAGACATGTGATCACTAAATGTGCTACTATTGACAGTGGAACATGCTGAATGAAATATAGGGCTAGATTTGTTTTAGAAGTGAGACAGGACTGTAAAGATACCTGTGAACAAGAATGAGTGTGGAAATGAGTGTAGGAATGACAAATGAGTGGTTGCAATTTACAATTATAAATATCTGTGTTAGATGGCTGAAATGGAAAGCAATGAATAGGGTGAACTTCGAGGTGACAAGAACTTTGGGATTTGAGATATCTAAATAATTGATGGCAGAGAAAGGAATGTGGAAATTGGACTTGCAATTTATATGATGAGAGGTTTGGAATTACCATTCAAACAGCTATCAAACTACATACCATTAGCTTCAAGATAAACAAGCAGTCATTGAAATGGTATAGAATTGAGGTATAGGTGCTGAGCATAGCTCACGAGATAGTAACCCAACCTGGCCAATTAGTGCCCCATCAATTCACTCTCCATCATCAGTAAAGCAATGGAAGGGGTCATCAGCAGTGCTGTTAAGCAGCACCTGCTCAGCAATAATCTGCTTAGTGACGCCCAGTTTGGGTTCTGCCAGGGCCACTCAGCTCCTGACTTCATTCCAGCCTTGGTTCAAACATGGACAAAGAGCAAAATTCTAGAGGTGAGGAGAGAGTGACAGCTCTTGACATCAAGGCTACATTCGACAGGGGTGGTGGCATTAAGGAGCCCGAGCAAAACTGAAATCAAGGGATATCAGGGGCAAAATCTCAGGTGGTTAGAGTCATACCTAACACTTGGAATCTGGTTATGGGAGGTCGGTCATCTCAGTTCCAGGACATCTCTGCAGGGGTTCCTCAGGGTCATGTCCTAGGTCCAACCATCTTCAGTTGTTTCATCAAAGACCTTCCCTCCATCATAAGGTCATAAGCAATCATGTTCACTATGACTGCACAATATTCAGCGCCATTCATGAATCCTCTGATACTGAAGCAGTCCATGTTCAAATGCAACGAGATCTGGACAATATCTGGGCTTGGGCTGACAAGTGGCAAGTAACATTCGCACCATGGAAATGCCAGGCAATGACCATCATCAATAAGAGACAATCTGTCGTCCCTTGACATTCAATAGTATTACCATCAATGAAGCCTCCACTATCAACATTCTGGGAAGGGGGGGGGGGGGGGGGGGGGGGGGTTAACCATTGACCAGAAACTCAACTGGCATATAAATACAGTGGTGATAAGAACAGGTCAAGGGCAAGGAATACTGTAGTGAGTAACTCACTTTCTCACTCCTGAAAGTGTATCAACCATCTACAAGGCACAAACCATGAGTGTGATGGAATATTCCCCACTTTCACTTCAAGCTTATAATTTTCACCCTATTCCCACCTTCATCTGGTCCAATGATTTGGTGGAAAACACAGCTGGTCTAATTAGTCAATTTGCGGATGACACCAAGATTGGAGGAGTTGCGGATAGTGAGGAGAATTGACAGAGGATACAACCGGATATCAATCAGTTAGAGGCACAGGCAGAAAAATTCAAAACTCCTCAGACACTGAAGTAATCCGTGCCCAAATGCAACATGATCTGGTCCCCTTGACATTCGATGGTAACTGAATCCTCCACTATCAACATCCTGGGAGTTATCATTGATGAGAAACTTAACAGGACTCATCACATGAACAGGTCAGAGGCTAGAAACACTGTGGCAAGTAACTCACCACCTGATTTCCAAAAGCCAGTCCACCACCCACATGGCACAAGTCAGGAGTGTGATGGAATACTACCCACTTGCCTGGATGGGGGCGGCTCCAACAACACTACAGAACTTGACAACATCCAGAACAGAGCAACCCACTTGATTGGCACCACATCCAAGAGCACCACTCTCTCCACCAGTGACGCTCAGTAGTGGCAGTGCGTACAAGATGCTCTGCAGAAATTCAAAGATCCTCAGCCAGCACCTTCCAAACACAAAACCACTTCCATCTAGAAGGACAAGTACAACAGATATATAGGAGCACCAGCACCTTCAAGTTCCCCTCCAAGCCACTCACCATCCTGAGTTGGAAATATATCACTGTCACTGGGTCAAAACCTGGAATTCTCTCCTTAAGGGCATTGTGGGTCAAGTGACAGCAGGTGGACTGCAGCAGTTCAAGAAGGCAGCTCACCACCACCTTCTGAAGGGCAACTAGGGATGGACAAACGCTGTCCAGCCAGTGATACCCACATACCACTAAAAAAAAGTAAAAAAAAAAATCAATGGAAACCAAAGTTTATTTTTGCCCTCTGTCTTTAGAAAGCTTAGGACAATACTTCTTCTGTGACCTTTGGTAAAAATATGGAACTATACACAGACCAGATATTGGAAAGTGAAATGTAATTGTGTATATATCCAAAATACTCTAAAAACAATACACAGTATGGGTTAATTAAAACATTTTAAAAGTTACCTATTCTGTTAAGATCAACTTTGATATGAAAAACATTTCTAAAACTTGATCATTACATTTAAAAGTAGGAACCAGATTTTCCAAGTGTAAAACAGGTTTGAATGCAATTGCTATTCATAATATAAATGATTGGCATCAGTTGTATATTATTTTTAATGTTACCTGGATTTCACAAGCCAACTGAACGGTGTAGATATAGTGAAAAGCTTCCTCTATGGTCTCACCAAGTGCCACTACACCATGGTTTCTCAGAACCAATACCTGAAAATAAAATCAAGATTAGATATGATAGAAAACAAATAAATATTTAAGCTTTGGTTTAAGTCAATGGCCAATTTAAATTTTTTTTTTCTATTTACTTTTGTTACAAAACTTTTTCTTTCCTTTCCCTTCTCTTTCTTCTCTCCTGAAGGTACTGAAGATGCAAAGCTTTGCCATTTATATCATCCAAGTAACTATTAGTGAGGAGGCTCGATAGCGAGGTTAGTGGAGCATCACAACTGAGACGATTATGTCATTAAATGAATCATACAGTATGAAGATTAGTTGGCCAAGTGATTAGATTAGATTAGATCCCCTACAGTGTGGAAACAGGCCTTTCGGCCCAACAAGTCCACACCGACCCTCTGAAGAGCAACCCATCCAGACCCATTCCTCTACATTTACCCCCTCACCTAACACAACGGGCAATTTAGCATGGCCAATTCACCTAACCTGTACATTTTGGACTGTGGGAGGAAACCGGAGCACCTGGAGGAAACCCATGCAGACACGGGGATAATGTGCAAGCTTCACACAGACAGTTGCCCGAGGCAGGAATTGAACCTGGGTCTCTGGTGCTGTGAGGCAGCAGTGCTAACCACTGTGCCACCTCCATGCATCATTGAAAGGTCCAAATTTGGTCCACATCCTAGCTTTTGTTACATAACCCTGCAAATTAATCCTCTGTTAGTTACTGTAGATGCAACAGAAAATCCAATTTCAGACTATAATTTTCCCACCTCCAAATCTTTTATTCTTATTTCGGTTATTCCTTTTGGACTGTAGCTATTCATCATTCTGCCATTCACATCTTCTCCAGACTCTACTTTCGTTTCTTTACTAGCTCCCATTACTACTTGATATAATCTGCAACATCAATTCTTTTTTCATTTAATTTCTTTCATCATCCACTCTGTCAAAGACTTTCCTTTTGTTCTTTTTGCCAAAAACTGATTGTACTTTTAGTATTTCTCAGCACTTGCGAAAGGTTATTGAAAAATTTCCTCTCTGCAGATGCTGCCTGACTTGCTGAGCATTTCCAGCAGTTATTATTTTTATTTCAGAATTCCAGCATCTGCAGATACTTTGCTTTTGAATTTCACAGTGATAACTTTTAAGTTTACTCTGCTAAGTTTTGTGAAGGTATTTAAACCCTTGTGATGACTGACCTTCAACCTCAATAATCTGATATAATGTCACAAGTAACTAGGTTGGATTTGTCCTGCTTTTTGTGGACAGGACAGACATGGGCAATTTTCCACATTACTGGGTAGATGCCAACTATGAATATACTGGAACAGCTTGGTGAGGGGCATGGGCAGTTTTAAAATTTTCAGTTCAAGTACTAGAATGCTGTCAAGGCCAATTGCCTTTGCAATGCTCAGCTCCCACATTATTGAGGGTGGGCATATTTATGGAGCCTCTACCAGTAGTTAGTTATTTGATCACCACCATTCATAACTGCATGTGGTAGGATTGCACAGTTTAAATCTTATCTTTGATTTTGGGATCAGCTCTTTCTACTGTATATTGCTTCTGCTGTTTGGCATGCAAGTTTTCCTGTGTCACAGCTTTACCAGCTAGGACCTCATTCTTAGGTAAGTCTCCCTGCATTCTACAGTGAGCTACACCTAGTCCCCAGTTTGCAAGTAGGTTAGATATTTGTTGGGAAATGAAGTTACAGATTGTGTTTGAATATGATGTTACTTTTCCAAAGGGCGCATAGCACTTCATAGATAAGCATTTTTGATTTGCTAGATCTGTTTGATACCTATCCCATTTAGCATGGAGCTAGTGTGATATGACATGATGGACAGTATCCTTGATGAGAAGGTGGGACTTCATCTCAAAGACTGTGTGATATGCACTCCTACCAATACTGTCATTGACAGACGCATCTCTAACAGGCAGACTGATAAGGAGAAGGTCAATTTGGATCACCTCGGCGGTTTCCTCACCATATGTGTCAGACCCAGTTTAGAAGTTACGTCCTTTATGCCTCCACCAATTCATTCAATATTATCGAACCACTCTTTGTGATGGAAATTGAGGTCCCCACCCAAAGTTTATTCTTTGTCTTTGCCACCCTCGATGCTCCTTCCAATTGATGTTTAAAAATTTGTTTTTAGTATGTAACACAACCAAGGTGGGAGAAATAGGAAGTTTGGGAGAGAAAGGGAAGGGATAAAGTAAAAAATGTAAATTTTCCACCTTGAACACTGTAATGACTATTGCAATCTTACCTTGCAAGCTGTACCTAAACACTTTTGGAGCTGAATTCGGTCACTCTCTTCATCGAGTGAACCCTGATAATCATAATATGCGACACTGCCTACAACCATAGCTTCCTGGGATATTGGCAGAATACCACACTTCATGGTAGAAACCTGTAAGTGACAGGGAATTGAGGTGGGATAAATAGGGGAATGAGAAATTTTCCTGAATTGCATGAAATAAATCCTCCAAAATTTAGAACACAAAAAAATGCAAAATAAATGGTCACTTACAGCAGCAGCTGCTGGTGTGTGTATATGTACAACACATCGAACATCAGGGCGTATTGCATAGATGGCAGCATGGGGACTGAATGATGCTTGGTCAATTCTCAAATTAGTGCTTCCCTGGTCCACGACTTCACCTAGTATGTTAACTTTCACCTATATGTAGAAGACATACATGAACAACACTGATTTTTCTGGACTTTTGGTTTTAGAAAGAGGTGAAGAAAATAACAAGCTAGCCTTGCTTTTATATTTTTCAAACTGCAAAACAATTCTTAAAAAGACATGACTAAATTTTTTTTGTTCCAGAATGTCAACTGCATTGTTTATTTTATAAACATATGGTCTTTCTACTACTGCTGCTGACAAGTTCTTACATGTAATGTTCATAAATGTTCAACCATGAAGTATACAGAAATACAGAGGTCAAAAGGTTCCAGACTTAATTTTCAAGTTCTATTGGATAACTAATCACAGCTTCAGTACCCCTGGTTGATAGGAAAAAGAAAGAATAAACCAGACACTGATTACTTTGCTGTGATTCTTGCTAAAAGGTTTACATTGGAAATGTGATCAAGTTCAACACAGATGTGCACTTGAAGCCAACAACTGTTTGTGGATTGACATCAGTCACATTTTTATGAAAAGAAGCCAGGAATACAACTTTTATTGGCATTTTCATTGACTTTAGGAACAGAAATTAAGCCATTCAGCCCATTCAATCTGCTCTGTCATTCAATCATAGCTTATAAGTTTCTCAATCCCATTCTGCTGCTTTCTCCCCATAAGCCTTGATACTCAAGGAAAAACCTCAATCTTAAATATACTCAATGGCCTGGCCTCCACAGCCTTCAGTGGCAAGGAATTCCATAGATTCATCACTTTCTTGCTGAAGGAGCTTCTCCTTATCTCTGTTCTAAAAGGTCTTCCTTTACTCTGAGGCTGTGTCCTTGGGTCCTCGTCTCTCCTCCCAATGGAAACAACTTCCCAACACCCACTCTGTCTAGGCCATTCAGTATTCTGTAAGCTTCAATTAGATCCACACTGGAAAAAGATAATGTTGTAGAGAAGAATACTGAGATACAGGCGACTAGACTAGACAAGATTGAGGTTCACAAGGAGGATGTGTTAGCAATTCTGGAAAGTGCAAAAATCAGTACATCCCCTGGGCCGGATGGGATTTATTCGAGAATTCTCTGGAAAGCCAGGGAGGAGACTGCAGATGCTTTGGCTTTGATCTTTAGATTGCCATTGTCTATAGGAATATAGTGCCAGAAGACTGGAGGATAGCAAATGTTGTCCCCTTGTTCAAGGAGGAGAGTAGAGAAAACCTTGGTAATTATAGACCAGTGAGCTTTACTTTGGTTGTGGGTAAAGTGTTTGAAAAGGTTATAAGAGATAGGATTTATAATAACCTAAAGAGGAAAAGGTTGATTAGTGATAGTCAACACTGTTTTGTGAAGGGTAGGCTGTGCCTCACAAACCTTATTGAGTTCTTTGAGATGGTGACCAAACAGGTGGATGAGGGTAAAGTAGTTGTTGTGGTACAAATGGATTTCAGTAAGGCATTTGATAAGATTCCCCAAGGTAGGCTATTGCACAAAATACACGGGATTGAGGCTGACTTAGTGGTTTGAATCAGAAATTGGCTAGCTGAAAGAAGGTAGACGGTGGTGGCTGATAGGAAATGTTCATCTTGGAATTCAGTTGCTAGTGGTGTAGCACCACTGATGTTTGTCATTTTTATAAATGGCTTGGATGAGGGCATAGAAGGATGGGTTGGTAAATGTACGACTAAACGCGGAGTTGTGGACAGTGCAGAAGGATGTTGCAGGTTACAGAGGGACATAGATAAGCTTAGCGAGTTTTGAAAGCTGCAGAGTTGGGCCAAGAGGTGGCCTATCGGAAGAATGTTGTGAAACTTGAAAGGGTTCAGGAAAGATCTACAAGGATGTTGCCAGGGTTGGAGGATTTGAGCTCTAGAGAGAGGTTGAATAGGCTGGGGCTGTTTTCCCTGGAGTGTTGGAGGTTGAGGGGTGACCTTATAGAGGTTTATAAAATCATGAGAGGAATGGATAGGATAAATAGACAAGGTCTTTTCCCTGGGGTCGGGGTTTCGGGTGAGAGGGGAAAGATATAAAAGAGATCCAAGGGGCAACGTTTTCACGCAGAGGGTGGTACGTGTATGGAATGAGCTTCCAGAAGAAGTGGTGGAGGCTGGTACAATTGCAACATTTAAGAGGCATTTGGATGGGTATATGAATAGGAAGGGTTTGGAGGAATATGTGCCAGGTGCTGGCAGGTGGGACTAGATTGGGTTGGAATATCTGGTCGGCATGGACGAGTTGGATGGAAGGGTCTTTTTCCATGTTGTACATCTCTATGACTCTAGAACAATCGAGGTTTGTTCAATATATAATTTTACTTGCATGACACTGTAATATTTTGCTATAAATTCTGAGTCTTATGGTCCTGCTACACAACCACCTGAAGGAGGAGTAGCACTCCGAAAGCTAGTGCTTCCAAATAAATCTGTTGGACTATAACCTGGTGTTATGTGATTTGTAACTTTGTCCACCTTAGTGCAACACCGGCTCCTCCACATAGTAAAAATTCATACATTTCCAACTACTTATCACAGTAGAACCTTTGAAAAAGGAACAATTATATAAAAGATATGTGCAAACTTACAAGGTTGGAAGCAGTGGCTTCAGCATATGAGAGGCCCTTGGGAATAATGAGAAAATGTTCCTGTTCTTTGCTCACTCTGACCTAAGAGAAAGAAAATTAAGATTTCACAATATTTCATTTTAAATAAAATTTATTAATCACCAATGTAATATCACTGTACAGATAATTCTCCAAAGGTGTGTCATTGTACAAAGTAAGACTTTGTCCAGAATACACATAGTATAGACATTCGAACAGAAGCCGACCATTTGGCCCATTGAGTCCACTACGTCTTTCAATGAGATTATGTTTGATCTGATAATCCTCAATTCCTTTTTCCTGTCTTTTCCAGAAGACACTTGCTTCCCTTACTGATTAAAATCTATGTCACAGACTTTGAATACACCTATTGACTCAGCCTTGACAACCACCTGGCATAAAGAATTTTACAGATTAACTACTGTCTGACAGAAAGAAAAAATTCTCTTCATCTATCTTACTTAGAGTCAGAGAGTCATAGACATGTATAGCACAGAAGCAGACCCTTTGGTCCAACTTGTCCAAGCCGATCAGATATCCCAACCTAATCCAGTCCCATTTGCCAGCACTTGGCCCATATCCCACTAAACCTTTCCTATTCACATATCCAGATGCCTCTTAAATGTTGCAATTGTACCAGCCTCCACCACTTGCTCTGGTTGCCCCTTAGGTCTCTTTCATATCCTTCCCCTCTCACCCTAAACTTATGCCCCCCAGTTCTGGACTCCCCAACCCCAGGGAAAAGATTTTGTCTATTTATCCTATTCATGCCCCTCATCATTTTATAAACCTCTATAATGTCACCCCTCAGCCTTCGACGATCCAGGGAAAACAGACCCGGCTTATTCAGCCTTTCCCTATAGCTCAAATCCTTCAACCCTGGCAAAATCATTGTAAATCTTTTCTGAACCCTTTCAAGTTTCACAACATCCTTCCGATAGGAAGGAGACTAGAACTGCATGCAATATTCCAACAGTGGACTAATCAATGTCCTGAAAACCTGCAACATGACCTCCCAAGTCCTATACTCGATGCTCTGACCAATAAAGGAAAGCATACCAAACGCCTTCTTCACTATCCTATCTGCCTGTGACTCTACTTTCAAGGAGCTATGAACCTGCACTCCAAGGTCTCTTTGTTCAGCAGGACCTTACCATTAAGTCCTGCCCTGATTTGCTTTCCCAAAATGCAGCACCTCCCATTTATCAAAATTAAACTCATCTGTCATTTCTCAGCCCATTGGCCCATCTGATCAAGATCCCGTTGTAATCTGAGGTAATCTTCTTCGCTGTCCACTATACCTCCAATTTTGGTGTCATCTGCAAACTTACTAACTATATCTCCTATGTTCATATCCAAATCATTTATATAAATGACGAAAAGTAGTGGACCCATCACTGATCCTTGTGGCACTCCAGGGGTCACAGGGCTCCAGTCTGAAAAACAATTCTCCACCACCACCCTCTGTCTTCTACCTTCGAGCCAGTTCTGTATCCAAATGGCTAGTGCTCCCTGTATTCCATGAGATCTAACCTTTCCAAACAGACTCCCATGGGGAACCTCGGCAAACGCCTTACTGAAGTCCATATAGATCATGCCCACGTCTCTGCCCTCATCAATCCACTCTGTTACTTTTTCAAAAACTCAATCAAGTGTGTGAGACATGATTTCCCATGCACAAAGCCATGCTGACTATCCTGAATCAGTCCTTGCCTTTCTAACAACTTGCCCATCACAGACAGCAGGCACACCAGTCTTTCATTTCCTGGCTTGCCCTTTCTTAAATAATGGTAACACTTTGGCTAACCTCCCATCTTCTGGCACCTCACCTGTGACTATCGATGATACAAATATCTCAGCAAGTGGCCCAGCAATCATTTCTCTAGCTTCCCGCAAAGTTCTAGGGTACACCTGATCAGGTCCTGGGGATTTATCAACCTTTATGTACTTCCAGACATCCAGCACTTCCTCCTCTGTAATATGAACATTTTTCAAGATGTCACCATCTATTTCCCTACATTCTATATCTTCCATGTCCTTCTCCACAGTAAACACTGATGCAAAATACTCATTTAGTATCTCCCCCATGTCCTGCAGCTCCACACAAAGGCTGCCTTGCTGATCTTTGAAGGGCCTTATCTGCTCCCCAGGTACCCTTTTGTCCTTAATGTATTTGTAAAAACCCTTGGGATTCTCCTTAACCCTATTTGCCAAAGCTATCTCATGTCCCCTTTTCGCCCTCCTGATTTCTCACTTAAGTATACTCCTACAGCCTTTATACTCTTCTAAGGATTCACTCGATCTTTCCTGTCTATACCTGACATATGTTTCCTTTTTCTTAACCAAACCCTCAATTCTATAGTTATCCAGCATTCCCTACACCTATCAGCCCTTCCTTTCACCCTAACAGGAATATACTGTCTCTGGACCCTTGTGATCTCATTTCTGAAGGCTTCCCATTTTCCAGCTGTCCCTTTACTTGCGAATATCTGTACCCACAATCAGCTTTTAAAAGTTCTTGCCGAATACCATCAAAATTAGTCTTCCTCTAATGTAGAACTTCAAATGTTAGATCTGGTCTATTGTTTTCCATCACAATGTCAAAACTAATAGAATTATGATCGCTGGCCCCAAAGTGCTCCCAAACTGACACCTCAGTCACCTGCCATGCCAGAGTCGG
This sequence comes from Chiloscyllium plagiosum, assembly GCF_037043375.1. Lineage (NCBI taxonomy): Eukaryota > Metazoa > Chordata > Chondrichthyes > Orectolobiformes > Hemiscylliidae > Chiloscyllium > Chiloscyllium plagiosum. The sequence goes on from NW_028270160.1 coordinate 3,022,474, forward strand.
TCAGGTTTTGCACCTTTTCTTGTAGGTATATCCACATACTGACTCAGAAAATTTTCTTGTATGCTCTCAACAAATTCCTCTCCATATAATCCCTTAACACTATGGCAGTCCCAGTCTATATTAGGAAATATAAAAAGAACTGCCCTGCTTGACCGGCTTCTTTTCTCAACTGTACCAGTCTCAGATTGATCTCTTTTCTCAATATCTCCCTGGGTTTTCCCCCCCCGCCCAATCCTTACTCGCTGAAATCCTCCCAAACAGCTCCAGCAAATCTTCCTGCCAGTTTCTTAGTCCCCTTCCGATTCAGGTGCAATCCATCCTTCTTGCCTTTGCTGAGATCATGCCCTCTGGCCCCAAACTCTTTCATTACAAGAAAACAGCCTCTCAGCATCTAGCCTCTCAAGCCCCCAAAGAACCTGGTATGTTTCAATAAGTTTTTCTCCTTCTTCTAACCTCTAATGGAAAAAAAGAGAATCTTCTCTGGGCCAGCTCCAATGCCAGTATATCTTTCCTTGGATAAATAGGCCAGAGCTGCACAGTATTCCAGGAGAAATTGAGGACTGCAGATGCTGGAGTACCAGAGTTAAAGATGGAAAAACACAGCAGGTCAGGCAGCATCAGAGGAGGAGAATCGATGTTTCGGGCATAAGCCCTTCATCAGGAATGAGGCTTGTGAGCCAAGAGAGTAAGAGAAATAAATGGGGCGGGGGGAGGGGGGTGGTGTAGCTGTGAGTGTGATAGGTAGATGAAAGTGGGGATAATGGTGACAGGTGGGAGAGGAGGGTGGAATTGTTAGGGGGGGAAAGGAAGATGGACAGGTAGAGAGTGTGGTGCTGGAAAAGCACTGCAGGTCAGACAGCATCTGAGGAACAGGAGAATTGACTTTTGGGCAGGAGCCCTTCCTCAGGAATGAGGCTGGGAGCCTTGGGGGTGAAAAGATAAATAGGAGAGGGGTGGGGTTGGGGCGGGGAGAAGGTAGCAATAGGTGGATGGAAATGGGGGTGAAGGTGATAGGTAGAGAGGAGGGTGGAGTGGATAGGTGGGAAGGAAGATTGGCAGTTAGGACAGGTCATGGGGACAGTGCTGAGTTGGAAGGTTAGAACTGAGGTAAGCTGGGGGAGGAAAAAGAGAAATGAGGAAACTGGTGAAGTCCACATTGATGCCCTGGGATTGAAGAGTCCCGACACGGAAAATGAGGTGTTCTTCCTCCAGGCGTCGGGTGGAGAGGGAATGGTGATGGAAGAGGTCTGGGACTGCATGTCCTCGGCAGAGTGGGAGGGGGAGTTAAAATGTTCGGCCACAGAGCAGTGGGGTTGATTGGTGCGGGTGTCCCGGAGATGTTCCCGAAAGTGCTCTGCCAGTCTCCTCAATGTAAAAGGAGACCGCATCAGGAACAAGAGATACAATAATTGACATTTGTGGATGTGCAGGTGAAACTTTGATGGATGTGGAAGGCTCTTTTGGGCCTTCAATAGAGGTGAGGGAGGTGGTGTGGGCACAGGCTTTGCAATTCCTGCGGCGGCAGGGGAATGTGCCAGGAGGGGAGGGTGTGTCATTAGGTGGCATGGACCTAATACCAGGTAGTCACGAAGAGAACGGAAAGCAGATAGGGGTGGGGAGGGAAATATATCACTGGTGGTGGTGTCCATTTGTAGCTGGTGGACCCTTCTGTTTCTTCCTCTTCTGATGTCCCCACCAGTACCCTTCCACTGTCACACATTCATTTGGCTGAACAGATCCTTACCCTCAACATTTCTCCTTCGAATCCTCCCACTTCCTCCAGACAAAAGGGGTAGCCAAGGGCACCAAATATGTCTGTCTGCCACCTACAATTTCCAGCACCACACACTCAGCTCTGATCTCCAGTATCTGCAGTCCTCAATTTCTCCCAGATGGACAGGTAGGACAGGTCATGAGGGCGGTGCAGAGCTGGAAGGTTGATCTACGATAAAGGTGGGGGGAGGGGAAGTGAATTCCACATTGATCCCGTGTAATTAGAGGGCCCCAAGGCGGAAGATGAGGCGTCCTTCCTCCAGGTGTTGAGTGGTTAGGGTTTGACAATGGAGGCGGCGGCTCAGCACCTGCATGTCCTTGGCAGAGTGGGGAGGAACTTAAGTATTCAGCCATGGGATGGTGGAGTTGCTTGTATTCCACTTGCACTTTGGCTAGTGCCTTGTAAAGTTTTACCAAGATCTCCCAAAATTTACATTCTATTATCTTTGAAATGAAGACCAACAGTCTAATTGCCTTCCTACTTATCCTGTGTACGTGGATGCTAGTTATTTGTGATTCATGTAGGAGGATCCTCAAATCTCCTTGTGCTGCAGCTTTCATTCCTCAATTAACCAAACTCCAGCTCTTCTATTCTTCATGCAAAGGTACATAAGTTCACATTATCCTACATTATATTCCATCTGCCAAGTTTGTCCACTCACTCAACCTATCTTTATCTCTGTGTTAACCCTTTATGTCATCCTCACTCTGTTGTTCCACCTGTTTTTGTGTCATCCTCAAGTATCACAATAATACATTCCCACCATCATCCAAAGTCATACATGTTGTAAATAATTATGGCCCCAACACTGCTCCCTGCGACACTATGATGGTTACAAGTTGCCATTCTGAAAAGGCCTCCTTTATGCCAACCTGGTTTTCTATTACTTAGCCAATCTTCGATCTCTGCCCAGCGGGTAGGGAATAGTATATTATCTCTTATCAGTAGTCTTGTGTAGTACATCAAATGTCTTTTGCAAGTCCAAAGATATTACATCTAATTATTCCCTTTATCTATCATGCTTGTTACCTCAAGTGGAGCTTGTTTCCTCTCTCATCCATCCACTTTTTAAGCTTTGATTATTTAGTATTTTTGGAATGCTATTAACACTGATGACTGCAAAGTCTGTTGCCAAGAATTTTTCAACTCCCCTGGTTCATTTCTTGGTTCTTCAATATTGTTTCCCCTACCTCATTCTCTAATTCTCTCATGTTCACTTTGGCCTCTCTTATTTTTTAACATATTTAAAGAAGCTCTTACTATCTATTTTGAGATTATAGCTAGTTTCTCCCTTTTAATTATTTTTGGTCAACTTTCCTAGACTTTTAAAATTTTCATAATCCTTCAGTTTAACACTAACCTTTGCCATATTGCATATGTTTTTTTAAACCCTGGCCAGTTTTTCACCTCAGAATTGTTTCTCCTCAGTGGGATATATCTTTGCTGTGACTTATGACTATTTCCTTAAATATCTGGCCAATGTTCCTCAACCCTCTTTTCTACTAAACTCCTTTTCCAATTCACTCCAGCCCACTTTGCCCTTATCCTGACGTAGCTGCTCCTACTTAAAATTTAACACAGTTGTTTCTGACCCAAGTTTCTCATTCTCAAACTGAATACTAAATTCTGTTGATCATGGTGACTTGTTTTTTTTGAGAATACTTTTACACTGAGATTGTTTCATAAACCTGCCTTGTTATTTCTCATCAGATCCCAGGTAGTGAGATTCTTGGTCAGATCCATAATGTGCTGTTCTAGGATAATGTCCTAATATATTCAGAAACTTATCAACAGCTAGGTACATTAGTTACAAGGCTACAAGACGACTTGAATGAAGGGAATCTTTGTGAAAAACTCATTTATGAATTTTGTGCCAGAAGGGTTGGCATGGACGGGTTGGACCAAAGGGTCTGTTTCCATGCTGTACATCTCTATGACTCTCTGCACACTGGGGAATGGAATATGTTGCATTCTGGACAAATGTTGTCCAATACTTTCAAGACAAGAAAAACAGTCACTGTAGAATGAATCTCTCATTGCATTAGGTGGCACTTTAGGAAGACGGGCAGCACTGTGGCTCAGTGGTTAGCAATGCTGCCTCAGTGCCAGGGACCTGGGTTTGATTCCCACCTCAGGTCGACTGTGTCGGTGTGGAGTTTGCACATTCTTTCCATGTCTGCGTGGTTTTCCTCCAGGTGCTCTGGTTTCCTCCCATAATCCAAAGATGTGCAGGTCAGGTGAATTGGCCATGCTAAATTGTCCATAGTGATAGGTGCAGGGGTAAATACAAATTAGGGAAATGGGTCTGGGTGGACTTGTTGGACCAAAGGGCCTGTTTCCACACTGTAGGGAATCTAATCTAATCAAAGCTTTTCTTTTATACCAGTCGAATAGTTTTCCATTCTTTCTCTTCATACTCTCTTTTGCTTACATGTCATGCATATTGGGGGCAAGTGAATACCAAATCTAGGTGGCTATTTTTTACTTGATATTGAAATGCTGGCAGTCTATTTCACCTTAGATGCACCACAGCTGAGCTAGATGCTGTCCCCACCTGAAGATCAAGTGAATCATTCAAAGCACGGATCACCAACCAGTAACACAAGTAATCCTTCTGCATTGCTTACTCACTCTATGGGTATACTGCACCACCTTTCTCCAGCACTAACTGCTATAACCAGTTTCATCTCACTTAGTCCCTCCCTTTGGCTTATTCCAGAAAAAAATGGCCCACAAAGGCAGAGAGCGAGCCAAGGTGGGTGAAGAGGAACTTGAAAAGGGAGTTCAAGAAGCCTTTGATCCATGGGGACTAACAAAATTCAAACATCCTTGTTCAGTGCTTTATTCAAGCATATAGAACATAACAGCACAGTACAGGTCCTTCGGCCCTCGATGTTGCGCTGACCTGTGAAATTAATCTGATGCCCATCTAATCTACACCATTCCATTATTATCCATATGTATGTCCAATGCCCTTAACTCTGAGTCTACTACTGTTGCAGACAGGCCATTCCATGTCTCTACTACTCATTGAAGAAACTACCCCTAATATCTATCTTAAATCTATGTCCCCTCGTGCTATCCTCCACCATCTGAGGAAAAAGGCTCTCACTGTCCACCCGATTGAACCCTCTGATTATCTTATACATCTCAATTAAGTCACCTCTTAACGTTCTTCTCTCCAATGAAAACAGCCTCAGTTCCCTCATCCCTTCCTCATAAAACCTTCCTTCCATACCTGGCAACATCCTAGTAAATCTCCTCAACCTTTTCCAAAGCTTCTCATCCTTCCTATGTGGTGACCAGAACTGCAATTAATACTCCAGGAGTAGCCATACCAGTGTCTTCTTCTATAGCTGAGGCATGATTTTGTGGCTCCGAAACTCAAACCTCCTACCAATAAACACTAAAACACCATATATGCCTTCTCAACAGCCCTATCAACCTGGATGGCAACTTTCAGGGATGTTTGCACCTGGACACAAATCTCTGTTCATCGCCACTGCCAAAAATTTTACCATTAGCCCAGTTCTCTGCATTCCTGTTACTTCTTCCAAAGTGAACTACCTCACACTTTTCGGCATTAAACTCCATTTGCCACTTCTCAGTCCAGCACTGCATCTTATCTACGTTCCTCTGTAACCCACAAGATCCTTTGGCACTATCCACAACTCTGCCTACCTTAGTGTCATCTTCAAATTTACTAACCCATCCTTCTATGCCCACATCCAGATCATTTATAAAAAGTGATCAACAGCAATGGCCACAAAACAGATCCTTGTGGCATACCACTGATAACGGACCTCCAGGATGAACATTTCCCATCAACCACCACCCTCTGTCTTCTTTCAGCTCGCCAATTTCTGATCCAATTCACTAAATTACCTTCAATCCTGAAACTCCGTATTTAGTGCAATAGCCTACAGTGTGGAACCTTATCAAACGCCTTACTGAAGTCCATGTACACCTTGTCAACCAAATATGCAGGGGAGTTGCACCCACATAAAATGACATACAAGCTCCTTGATCAACTTCGATACGTCAGCCTTATACTGTTTTAAGGATAACAGTTTGTTTATATCTACCATTCATGACGTTAGACACGGTCACACTCACCTCTATTCAATTTTGTGTGCTTACACAATTAGGTTACCTATTACATTCTAGACACATACATGTGACTATACTATCCAATCATGACCAAATCACCTATACATGAATCTTTGACCCTTATCTAATTTGGTAATTCTTGCCTACTTGTGGTTCATCAAGCCTCTTTCTCTATCAATTGTTCTTGTTTTTAACTCCTTCACCATCATGCTTTAACACGATTAAATCTTGCTTCTGAAACAGAAGATATTTAAGCCAAGACTGGAGCATATAAACGTAGGCAACTTTTTTACTGCAGCACTTAAGGAAAGTTGCATAATGGGGGTGGGATAGAGATCTAGGTGTTAAACCAGTCCTTTCAAATAACATTTCAAAATCCTAAAACATTATTTGAACAGCGTTCTCCCATTGCCCTGGCTAAAACTTCTTCCTACAACTAGCAGCACCACATCATAACACTGAGAAAAATCTAATTCACTCATGAGTACCTTATCAGCATTGTTGCTATGTTTTAGAATTATTATTTGAAGGAGGCATTTTGAATAAAAATATCCCGCAAAAATAAAATTAACTTGTCATTCGCCTCACTATTATTTCTGTCAGATTTCTCAAAGCAAAATACTTATGTACCAACAAGGATTGTTTCAAAATAATTAATTGTATGAGAAACATTTTAAGACAATATTTATGCAAACTCTTCCCTTTCTTGTTTCTGACAGGACTTGTGTAAATGGAAAATCAAACCCATACATAAATGATTACCATTACTGTAATTAGGCTTTGAAAGCTTGTAGAAGTGAAAAGGCACCATATAAGATATATTGTTATTGTTGAATGGCCCCAACAAGAGAGTATAAGTGAAAAAAAACTTGCACACATTTTGTTCTTGAAGAGTTTTTTTGCTTGCAGTCGACAATTGCATATCTATTTTACAGATAATTTTAAGGTTGCGATCTACAGTAGAATATGAAGATGGAAATGGGAAATTTCATGGGTATCCAATAGATTAAGTATGTGAACAAAACTGGCAGGTGGATTGTACTATGGGAAAGTATAGTGTTATCAAAGAAGGACAAGATGGGATATTTTCTTTAATAGTGAGAAGCAAGGAACACGTGGAGCAAAAGGGTTCAGTTATCCGTCAACAACTACTAACAACAACAACTGGTGTTGAGATTGTTATCAAGACGGCATGGTTGACAACTTGACTTTTGAAGGATTGTGGTAAAAGTGATTTATTCTAAATTCCATGGAGATATCCTTATTTTAATAAGGAAGAAAGTGAACAACAAGACATTGAACTTTTTCTTTTTAAAAACAAGGCATTTCTTGGAAATTGTGGTTTCAGCTCAATTCTAGATTTGCTACTTGTGACCCAAGACTCATTCCAGCAATGTGATTGACAATAAACTACCCTCTGAAATGTGTTGAAGCTGCTCCTTTAAAAAAAGTTATGCAGTCATTGGCATTTGTTTTCAAGAGAGGTCATAAATGACAGAGGCCAAAAAGTCTGGGGTGTATGATTTCAGGGTCAATTTGATAATAGATAACAGGCACTGCTTCAGGCAGAAGGTTTTCAAGTTTAAAAAGTACACTTAGACAATGAAAGGGGTGTGGCCAGTTCTCCCAGCTCAGCTTTTCTCTGTTTGGATTGGTTTTTGGCAGTACTATGAAAAAGCTGCTGCACCCAATGCAAGGTCGAGGCTGGTACTCTCTCTCTCCGACTTCTATCCTGGAAGAACTTGTGTTTTGATTTTTTTCCTTTTGTGCCAAGGGTTGTTTATGGGGATTGTCACAAGTATTTGGAACACTATCATTTTGTCAGGATGATCTGTTGGGTTTTCAGAGAGGTTAAGTTATGCGGTATTCTGTTTACTGTTGTTTGTGTTTCAATCAGTAATTTTGTAAATAAATTCTGTTTTGTTTAAAACTAAGTGGTTTGACCAGCTGATTCTCTCCTGGAATATCCGCTGTACACCTGCTTAAAACAACTAGCAAAGCTTGGGTCTGGGCTACCTTCTTGAAATGTTTTGAGGGGTTTGGCCTGGTCCAGTCCGTAACAGATTGGGGGCTCTTTGTGGGATTTGTTCTATAGTTCAGATTTGGGATTAGGGATGTTGAACTCAAAGGCAGTGAGTGGTAGACGATGGTGACGTTTGTTCTGCGTGGTGAATTCTATTGGTTTACAGAGTGCTTGAGATAGCAATGGCTCTTTCAGTCACCAAGAGGTTTCTGGGGATGGAAGAAGTGTCCTTGGGCTTTTCCAAAAGGTGATTAAGGCCAAGCTGCTGGAACGAGCAGAGAAGCTGCAGCTGGAGCTGCCTCCTTCCTTAAGGAGAGGAGAGATAATTACAGCAATAGCTCAACATTTAAATTTGCTGGAAACACCATCAGAATCTTTAGAGATGACTAAAATTCAATTGAAAATGAAGTAGCTTTACCATTAAAAGCAGAGGAAAGAGAAAAGGGAGAGAAGAGAGAGAGAGAAAAGGAAAGGGAAAGGGAGGAAAGGAAGAGAAGGAGCTTGAACTTCAGAAACTGGCACTTAGGAGTTCAAAAATTCACTTTCTGAAGAAGTGAGAACTCATGTAGAAGAGCAGAAAGTTAAAATGGCAAGATTAGCAGCTGAAACGGCAGATGGTTATGAGTAAGTCCATGAAGCAAAGTTTTGCTTCCGGAATCAATTTCAATCAGTGAGGGATAGAAACTGGGAAAGAAATCCTTGTGTGGCGAGGGAAAGGTAGATCTCAGTGAAGATCATCAGGATAACTTACCACAGGGTAAAAAGGAAACCTTTGAAGGGGACAGAGAAGGTAAAAAGCTCCAGTGTTTTCACTACAATAAAGTAGGCCACATGAAATCACTATGTTGGTGGGTTAGGAAAAGCACTGGAAAGCCAGATGTAGGAAAACAGGATGAGCCAGTGAATTTTGTTGGAGTGGCCATGGAAAGCACAGTGGAGGCTAGAAAGCTGCACCAGAATGTACAAGCCTATCAGAGGTTGGTTAAGGAGGAAGTGCCAGATCTTCTTAAACCATATACGTGCGAAGATAAAGTTTATTCGCATAGGCCAGGAGCAGCAGGTAAAGAAGTTACAATATTAAGAGACACAGGATTCTCTCCATCTGTGATGCTGAAAGATGAGGAGATTATGTACTTTTGAAGGACTATTGTCAGAAAAGATACTAGTAATGGGAATTCGTGGTGAGTCACGAAGTGCTCAACTATGTAAAGTGAGGTTAAAGTGTCCAGTGAAGACTGGAGAATTTGTGGTAGGTGTACTGGACAAACTCTCAGCTCCAGGAATGCAACTGGTCCTTGATAATGATATAGTGGATTCATCGGTAGGAGTGCTGCCTACTGTGGTTAAAAAGCCAGTGGAAACTCAGGCAACTGGACTATTGCAGGTCATATATCCTGGGACTTTTCCTTTCTATGTAGTAACGAGGTCACAAAATCACTAGTTGAAACCAGGGAGATCAAAGAGTACAGATAAGAAAGTTGAAGTGGAATTAGCAGAGTCCCTGTTTGATCAGATGTTTGAGACAAGCCAGGAGCAGATAGATGACACAGGTGACATCTTTAGATCAGAGAAATTAACTGCATTACAGCAGAAAGATGAAAACTTGAAGCAATTGTATCAAAAGGCATAAATAGAAAAAGAATCCGAATGTATCCCTGAATGTTATTATCTTAAAAACGATGTCATAGAGTCAGAGATGTACAGCACGGAAACAGACCTTTGAGTCCACCTTGTCCATGCCAACTTGATATCCCAACCCAATCTAGTCCCACCTGCCAGCACCTGGCCCATGTATCTTAATGAGGAAATGGAGACCATCACATATTCAGGCAGATGAGAAGTGGGCAGAATCAAATCATATTGCCAGTGGGTTATAGAAAGGAGGTGTTGCAAATGGCGCAAATGGGGGTCATTTAGGAGTCAGAAAAACTCGAGCGAAAATACAAGATCATTTTTACTGGCCTGGACTCCACAAGGATGGAGTTGTATTTTGCCAGATGCGACATACACGTCAGGTAATTGAAAAATCATAGGCAGTAATAAAACTTGCACCTTTATTCCTGCATTTGAGGAAGCTTTTACAAGAATCTTAATTGATTGTGTAGATCCCCTACCTCAAACAAAAAGTGGGAATCAATATTTGTTAACAATAATGGATGTGTCAACTAGATTTCCAGAGGTCGTTCCATTACACAAGATTACAGCTAAAAGGATAGTGGAGGATTAGTCAAATTTTTTACTAGACACAGACGACCAACTGAGATACATTCAGATCAAGGGTCAAACTTCACATCAAAATTATTCAAGGAAATTATGGTCAGCTTAGGAATATAACTACTCAAATCTACTGCTTACCATCCAGAATCACAGGGAGCGCTAGAAAGGTGGCATCAGACATTGAAGACCATGTTGACAGCCTATAGTCAAGACTATCCAGATGATTGGGATAAGGGAATTCTGTTTATGTTTTTTGCGAGCAGAGATGCACCAAATGAATCGACCAAATTCAGTCCATTTGAATTAGTTTTTGGGAATGTAGTGAGATGACCATAAAAATTGATTAAGGAGAAATTGGTAAATCAGAATTGAGAGAGGACATATTTGGACTTTATATCATATTTTAGAGAACGATTAAATAGAACTAGGGAGTTGGCTAGACAGCATTTAAAAGTATCACAGCATACAATGAAACAGGAAGCAGACAAGAAATTAAAAATTCACAATTTTGCTGTCAGGTACAAGGTATTAGTGTTATTTCCAGTGATAGATGAACCTTTAAAAGCAAGGTTTAGTAGACCTTATCAAGTAGAAAGGAAATTGAATGAGGTGGACTACTTGATAAGGATTCCAGACAGAAAGAAACCTCACAGAGTGAGTCATGTGAATATGCTCAAAAGATATTTTGACAGGGAAGGAAAGCAAAAAGAGAATGTATTATTGATTACAACAGAGGGAAGAACAAAGTTCAGAGGATTCTGAATTGGACATTCCTCAAATTAAATTGGACAATGAGGAAGCGTCAAAAAATGGGATACATTATTGAGTTGAAACTTTATTGCTGGAACAGCACAGCAGGTCAGGCAGCATCCAGGGAACAGGAGATTCGACGTTTCGGGCACAGGCCCTTCTTCAGGAATGAGCAGAGAGTGTTCAGCAGGAGAAGATAAAAGGTAGGGAGGAGGGACTTGGAGGAGGGGAGTTGGAAATGTGATAGGTGGAAAGAGGTCAAGGTGAGGGTGATAGGTCGGAGTAGGGTGGAGGCGGAGAGGTCAAGAAGAAGACTGCAGGTCAGGAAGGCGGTGCCGGGCTGGAAGGATCCGGCTGAGACAAGGTGGGGGGAGGGGGGGATGAAGAAACTGGTGAAGTCCAAGTTCATCCCCTGCGGTTGGAGGGTTCCCAGTCGGAAGATAAGACGCTCCTCCTCCGACCGTCGGGTTGTTGTGGTTTGGCGGTGGATGAGTCCAATGACCTGCATATCCTCGGTGGAGTGGGAGGGGGAGTTGAAATGCTGTGCCACAGGTTGGTTGGGTTGGTTCGTCCGGGTGGCCCAGAGGTGCTCCCTGAATCGCTCCGCAAGTAGGCGGCCTGTCTCCCCAATATAGAGGAGGCCACACCGGCTGCAGCGGATGCAGTAGATGATGTGGGTGGAGGTGCAGGTGAATCTGTGGCGGATATGGAAGTTTCCCTTGGGGCCTTGGAGAGAAGTGAGGGGGGAGGTGTGGGCGCAAGTGTTGCACCTCCTGCGGTTGCAAGGGAAGGTGCCGGGAGTGGTGGTTGGGTCGGTGGGGGGTGTGGATCTGACAAGGGAGTCGCGGAGGGAGTGGTCTCTACGGAAAGCTGATAGGGGAGGGGAGGGAAATATATCCTTGGTGCTGGGGTCTGTTTGGAGGTGGCGGAAGTGACGGCGGATGATGCGCTGTACATGGAGATTGGTGGGGTGGTAGGTGAGGACCAGTGGGGTTCTGTCTCCAAGGCCCCAAGGGAAACTTCCATATCCGCCACAGATTCACCTGCACCTCCACCCACATCATCTACTGCATCCGCTGCAGCCGGTGTGGCCTCCTCTATATTGGGGAGACAGGCCGCCTACTTGCGGAGCGATTCAGGGAGCACCTCTGGGCCACCCGGACGAACCAACCCAACCAACCTGTGGCACAGCATTTCAACTCCCCCTCCCACTCCACCGAGGATATGCAGGTCATTGGACTCATCCACCGCCAAACCACAACAACCCGACGGTCGGAGGAGGAGCGTCTTATCTTCCGACTGGGAACCCTCCAACCGCAGGGGATGAACTTGGACTTCACCAGTTTCTTCATCCCCCCTCCCCCCACCTTGTCTCAGCCGGATCCTTCCAGCCCGGCACCGCCTTCCTGACCTGCAGTCTTCTTCTTGACCTCTCCGCCTCCACCCTACTCCGACCTATCACCCTCACCTTGACCTCTTTCCACCTATCACATTTCCAACTCCCCTCCTCCAAGTCCCTCCTCCCTACCTTTTATCTTCTCCTGCTGAACACTCTCTGCTCATTCCTGAAGAAGGGCCTGTGCCCGAAACGTCGAATCTCCTGTTCCCTGGATGCTGCCTGACCTGCTGTGCTGTTCCAGCAATAAAGTTTCAACTTTGATCTCCAGCATCTGCAGACCTCACTTTCTCCTCCTACATTATTGAGTTACCTTCCAGAGGAAAATAGAAATGACCTGAAAGAGTTATTACTGTCACATGGGGAGCTAAGTGGAAATAAGCTGGGAAGTACTAATCTGATTATCCATGATGTAGATATAGGAGATGCTGTTACAATTAAGCAACATCCTTATCGGCATAACCATCTAAAGTTGGCATGGGTTCAAAAACGCATGCTCTGAGATGACATAATCAAAGTGAGTTACAGTGACTGCAGCTCACCCATAGTAATGGTGCTAAAGCCAGATGGCACCCAACGGTTTTGCGAGGACTATTGCAAAGTCAATGCAATTACAAAGATGGATGCATATCCGATTCAGTGTTTGGAAGACTGTGTTGAGGTGGTGGGACAAGCAACTTATACCTTTAAGTTGGATTTGTCACAAACAGCAAAAGGCCATTTCAACTTTTGTAAAGCTGAATGAACTGTATCAGTCTAAAGTCATGCCATTTGGCATGAAAAATGCGCCAGCCACATTTCAGAGACTAGCCAATAAGTTCATTGCCAGATTACTCAACTGCGTCGTACACATCGATGACCTGGTGATTTTTGGTCACACATGGAAGGAACATATACAACATTTAACAGACTAGGTCGATTAACTTCGGAAGGCAGGCTTGTTGATAAACCTGGCTAAAAGTGAATTTGCTAAAGTCCAAGTCACCTGCCTTGGCCATGTTATTGGATTTCGACAAATGACCCCACGGGATACATAAACAAAGATAACTGGGGAGTTTCCCATACCATCAACAAAAAGATTATTACTATGGTTCCTGGGATTGAGTGGATTTTATTGAAAATTTGGATTAAATTTTAGCACTGTGGCTGCTCCACTCATTGAATTACTAAAGAAAGGCAAAAACTTTCAATGGACAGCAGACTATCAGAAGGCATTTGACAGCCTGAAAGCTTTGTTAACGACTGCCCCAGTATTAGCCACACCTAATTACGCAAAGCCATTCAGGGTGGCTATCGATGCAAGTGATGTGGGTGTTGGTGCTGTGCTCTTGTAGGAGGATGACAGGATGACAGAAAGACATATCAGGTATCTGTCCAGGAAGGTGAACATTCATCAGCAGAAATATTCGACGGCTGAGGAGATGACTTGGAGCTTGGTGTTGGCATTACAACATTTCAGTGTTTATGTTACCAGTAATGTTTCTAAGACAATCATATACACTGATCATAACTCATTGAAGTTTGTGGAGAAATTCAAGGACAAAAAACGCCAGACTGTTTAGATGGAGCTTGTTGTTACAGCCATTCAATTTGAAAATTGTGTATATGGTAGGATGAGAAAACGTGATTGCTGACGCATTGTCGAGATTCAAATGAGAAACTGAGGTGCTCGGTGCCAGAGTACAACAGACTGAAATGTAATGTAGTTGTGCATGCTTGCATGTTTAGACTCAATGTAATATATATGTATGTTTAAGAGTACTAACATTTTTTAAGGGGTTTTAAAATGAAGCCATCTTTGGATTTTGATTTTTTTTAAGGGGGGGGGGGGGCAGGTGTGATGAAGCACCTCCTTTAACAACGTTCTGCAGTCCTTGGAATTTTTTTCCAGAGAGGTCGTAAACAACAGACTCCAAAACGTCCGGGGTACTGTGTTTTAGGGTCAATTTGATAATAGATAACAGATACTGCCTCAGGCAGAAGGCTTTCAAGTTTAAAAAAAAAACACTTGTACAATGAAAGGAATGTGGTCAGTTCTCTCAGCTCAGCTTTTTTCTGGTTTGGTTTCGTTTTTAGCAGTTCTGTGAAAATAGCAGCTGGAAACAAAGAAGTCGGCCCATGCTGGTACTCTTTCTCTCTATTCGGGAAGAACTTGTGTTTGATTTTTCCTTTTGTGCCAAGGGGTGTTTATGGGAATTTTTCAAAGCATTTGGGACACTATCATAAAGTTGGGATGATCCATTGGGTTTTCAGAGAGGTTATGTTATTCGGTATTCTGTTTTCTGTTGATTATGTGTCATTCAGTAATATTGTAAATAAATTTTGCTTTGTTTAAAACTAAGTGGCTTGGGAATCATGATCATAAGTCCCAAGTTTTAGAATACACATGCACAAAGATGAGTGTGGTCCTAAAGGAAGAGTACTAAATTGGGGGAAGGCCAACCATACCTGTTTGAAGGTCGATCCACATTTTATATGCAGGAGGTTTTTAAAAGAGAAGTTGATTAGAGTGCCTGTAAAAATGAGGGATAGAAATGGCAAGATCAGGGAACCATGGATGATAGGAGAAATTGAGACTAGTTAAAAGGAAAAAGGAAGCATTCATAGGTCTAGGTGACTGAAGACAGACAAAGCTCAGACTAATCTGAAACAAGGTATTAAGAGGGCTAAAAGGGGTTATGAGATATCTTTAGCAAACAGGGTTAAGGATAATCCCAAAGCCTTTTATTCATGTAGAAGGAGTAACAGGGTAACAGGGTAACTAGAGAAGGGTTGGCCCACTCAAGGACAAAGGAGGAAAGTTATATGTGGAGTCAGAGAAAATAGGTGAGATTCTTAATGAGTTCCTTGCATCGGTGTTCAGCGAGGAAAGGGACATGACGGATATTGAGGTTAGGGATAGATGTTTGATTACTCTAAGGCAAGTTGGCATAAGGAGGGAGTAAGAGTTGGGTGTTCTAAAAGGCATTAAGCTGGACAAGTCCCCAGATCCAGGTGGGATCTATCCAGGTTACTGAGGGAAGTGAGAGAGGAAATAGCTGGGGCCTTAGCAGATATCTTTGCAGCATCCTTGAATACAGGTAAGGTTCCAGAGGATTGGAGAATTGCTAATGTTGTCCCCTTGTTTCAGAAGGGTAGCAGGGATAATCCAGTTAATTATTGAGCTTGACATCAGTGAGCTTGACATCAGAGGTAGGGAAGCTGCTGGAAAAGATACTAAGGGATAGGATCTATTCCCATGTGGAAGAAAATGGGCGTATCAGTGATAGGCAACATTGTTTTGTGCAGGAGGGTCATGTCTTACCAACTTAATAGAATTCTTTGAGGAAGTGACAAAGTTGATTGATGAGGGAAGGGCTGTAGATGTCATATACATGGACTTCAGTAAGGTTTGACAAGGTTCCCCATGGAAGGCTGCTGGAGAAAATGAAGTCAAATGGAGTCCAGGGTGTACTGGCTAGATGGATAAAGAACTGGATGGGCAACAGGAGACAGAGAGAGTAGTAGTGAAAGGGAGTTTCTCAAAATGGAGAACTGTGATCAGTGGTGTTCCACAAGGAGCAATGCTGGGACCACTGTTGTTTGTGATATACACAAATGATCTGGAGGAAGGTTTAGGTAGTCTGATTAGCAAGTTTTCAGATGGCACTATGATTGGTAGAATAGCAGACAGTGAAGGGGACTGTCAGAAAATACACTAGAATATAGATAGATTGGACAGTTGGGTGGAGAAATGGCAGATGGAGTTCAATCCAGGCAAATGCAAAGTGGTGCATTTTGGAAGGTCCAATTCAACAGTGAAGTATACGGTAAATGGAAAAACCCTGGGGAAAACTGAAACACAGGAGAGATCTGGGTGTTCAGGTCCATTGTTCCCCGAGGGTGGAAACACAGGTCAATAGAGTGGTCAAAAAGGCATACGGCATGCTTTCCTTCATTGGACAGGGTATTGAGTACAAGAGCTGGCAGGTCATGTTACAGTGTATAAAACTTTGGTTCGGCCACATCTGGAATACTGCATACAGTTCTGGTTGCCACATTACCAAAAGGATGTGGATACTTTGGAGAGGGTGCAGAGGAGGTTCACCAGGATGTTGTCTGGTATGGAGGACACTAGGTACGAAGAGAGGTTGAGTAGATTAGGATTATTTTCACTAGAAAGACAGGGTGAGGGGGGACCTGATTGAGATCTACAAAATCATGGGAGGTATAGACAGGGTGGATAGCAAGCAGCTTTTCCCCAGTGGAGGACTCAATTACTGGGGTCACGAGTTCAAGGTGAGAAGGGAAACGTTTAAGGGAGATGTGAGGGCAAAATTCTTTACACAGAGGTAGTGGGTGACTGGTACACATTGCCAGCGGAGGTAGTTAAGGCATGCATGATAGCACTAGATCTATCTTAAGATAGATCTAGACAGAAACATGAATTGGCAGGGAGCAGAGGGACACAAATCCTTAGAAAATAGGCGACAGGTTTAGATGGATCTGAATCGGTGCAGGCTTGGAGGGCCGAAGGGTCTGTTCCTGTGCTGTAATTTTCTTTGTTCTTTGTTTGACCAGGTGATCATCTCTTGGAATATCCACTTTACACTTGCTTAAAACAACTAGCAAAGTTAGGGTCTGCGCTACCTTCTTGAAATATTTTGAGGGGTCTGGCCTAATCCATAACAAATGGCCGAGCAAAATCACTTAGGCAAGGTCAGCATTCGTGCCCGGTGATTCCCACATTTTGTGAAATTTTAAAAAAAAGTTCCTGTGGTCATAACATCCAGAACGCAAGGCAGAAACATTATTCACTTAAGAGAAAAACAAAAGAAAAAAGATTGTTAAGCTGTCAATGGATTAAGGTGTTTTCTAAATTTTAAAGCATGTAAGGAGCAGTGGTCTGAAAGCTAGTGCTTCCAAATAAACCTGCTGGACTATAACCTTGTGTTGTGCGATTTTTTTAAAACTTAAGGCATGTACTTAGCAATACTTGTTTCATCTATTCTTATTACTTAGTTCCTTCAAACTTTCTCAGATCTAAAATTAGAAGCATAAGGAAAACACTAAAAATTGAACATATTGCTGTAACACATACTTACTGTTATGCAGGTATTGGTCAAATGTGCCCATCCAAACAGATCCACCATTCTGTAAAGGCTTGCAACTTTACAACGTGTCAACTTTTCTCCTTTCACAAAAGTAGCAGACTCAACGCCGCGCAGGTCATTGATTGGTGTGGTTATCCCTAGATCTAAAGTAAATATAAAGCTTAACAGAATTGTCTGTAAAACATTTGAGTTCCACACTTTTCGAAATATATAATTTGAATTTTTTTCAGGCACTTACTAAATTGCGCTGTGGGAAAAGCTGAAACAGAGCTTGCCATTACAAAATCTGCTATTTGTCGTAGGGCAAGCAGACCAGCTGGGTTATTACCCTTTTTCATCTGCTCTTGAATAAGGAACTCAAGTTCATCTCTGAAGGCCTACAATTAAATACATTTATATTAATACTTTATTATGAAATCATAAATCTATTAGTCATACAGTAATTCACTATCCAAAATATTGATATCTCATAACATACAAGTCACAAATGAGAATTTATATGTACCAGATAAAACTTTGAAAGGAATGCATGCACTAAATACCCTTTTCCTTTCCATAATATAATCTTACAACAGTCATTTTAATATTTGCAAGTATTTCCCCATATCAATTGGGAAAAAAAGCTGAATGCAGCAATCATTTCACATTATAACATGGTTTCATATTTCTGAATTATTCCAGTTAAATATCTAATAAAAATAGAATGACATGGACAAAGACATTATATATATCTACATTGAACTTATGAAGCAAGCATCAATCACTTGCACATTATCTGACTAGCATCATGTATGGAAAGATTCAAGTTATGACTGGATGCTGTTTCTTAAATGGAGACATCAGCTTAAGCAGACAGAAAGTGGGAATTATTTAAATTCAGGTTCTGCAAGATAATTGCACTCATAGGATGAATAGCAAATCTCACCTGCTAAATAATTACTCAAAGGCAAGTCCTTTCTGTCTAAAATTCATTGTGCTTTTCACATAAAAAAATTAACTGTTGTTTGTTTATCATCAGAATTAAAAGCATTTCCTATCAAAGTTTTAATAAACCATTGAACATTTATCATACAAACAGATCTACAGGACAGAAAAAGACCCTTTGGCCCATGCTAGTCAAAAACAATTGCCAAACTGTTCTAATCCCATTTCCTAACACTCAGGTGGGCCCCAATGCCTCATCTTCACCATGGACATCCAATCCCTCTACACCTCCATCTGCCATGACCAGGGCCTCCAAGCCCTCTGTTTCTTCCTCTCCCAACGTCCCTACCAGGACCCTTTCATTGACACACACATTCTTTTGGCTGAACTAGTCCTCACCTTTAACCATTTCTACTTTGAATCGTCCCACTTCCTCCAGACGAAAGGGGTAGTCATGGGCACCTGCAAGAGCCCTAGCTATGCCTCTCTTTGTTGGCTACGTAGAACAGTCCATCTTCCGTAGTTACACAGTCACCACTCCCCATCTCTTCTTCCGCTACATTGATGACTGCATCGGCGCAACCTCGTGCTCCCGCAACTTCACCAACACATTCCACCCAGACTTTAAATTCACCTGGACCATCTCTGACACCTCTCTCCCATTCCTGGACCTCTCCACCTTCATCAATGACGACCTACTTAACACTGCTATTTTCTACAAACCCAACTCCCACGGCTACCTGGATTACACCTCTGCCCACCCTACCTCCTGCAAAAAATGTTATCTCGTATACCCAATTCCTCCACTGTATCTGCTTCCAGGAGGACCAGTTCCACCACAGAACAAACCAGATGGCCTCCTTCTTTGGAGACCGTAATTTCCCTTCCCACGTGGTTGAAGATGCCCTCCAACGCATCTCGTCCACATCCCGCACCTCCGCCCTCAGACCCCACCCCTCTAACCGTAACAAGGACAGAACCCCCCCTGGATCTCACCTTCCACCCCACCAACTTCCGCATAAACCGCATTATCCGCCGCCATTTCTGCCACCTACAAACGGACCCCACCAACATGGGTATATTTCCCTCCCCACCTCTATCTGCTTTCCGCAAAGACCATTCCCTCCATGACTACCTGGTCAGGTCCATGCCCAACAAACCACCCTCCCCTCCTGGCGCCTTCCCCTGCCATTGCAGGAATTGCAAAACCAGCGCTCACGCCTCATCTCCAACCAAGACCCCAAAGGAGCCTTCTACATCCATCAAAGTTTCACCTGCACATCCACAAATGTCATTTATTGTATCCGTTGCTCCCGATGCGGTCTCCTTTACATTGAAGAGACTGGACACCTTCTTGCAGAGCGCTTTAGGGAATATCTCCGGGACACCCGCACCAATCAACCCCACTGGCCCGTGGCCGAACATTTCAACTCCCCCTTCCACTCTGCCAAGAAAATACAGGTCCTGGGCTTCCTCCACCACCACTCCCACACCACCCAACGCCTGGAGGAAGAACACCTCATCTTCCGCCTCGGGACCCTTCAACTCCATGGCATCAATGTGGACTTCACCAGTTTCCTCATTTCCCCTTAACCTAGTTCCAACCTTCCAGCTCAGCACCGTCCTCTTGACCTGTCCTACCTGCCAATCGCCCTTCCTACCTATCCGCTCCACCCTCCTCTCCGACCTATCACCTTCATCCCCACCTCCATCCACCTACTCTTGGCTACCTTCTCCTCAACCCCACCCCCCCTCCTATTTGTCTCTCCACCCCAGAGGCTCACTGCCTCATTCCTGATGAAGGGCTTTTGCCAGAAACATAGATTTTCCTGTCCATCGGATGCTGCCTGATCAGCTGTGCTTTTCCAGCACCACTCTAATCTGGACTCTGATCTCCAGCATCTGTAGTCTTCACTTTCACCAAAGCTTTTTTATGCCTTACATCGTAAGTGCAGATTTAAATACTTCTTTAATGTTATTACGGTTTTTATCTCTATCTGACAGGTAGCAAGTTCTAAATTCCCACCATCCTCCAGGTGAAAAGGTTTTCCTTTTAATCTCCTCTAAACCTCTTGACCCTTACCTTAATCTATGCCCCTGGTCACTGATCCCTCCATCAAGAGAAAACATTTTTTCCTGTCAAACCTATCTCTGTCCCTCAATTTTTTACATCTCAACCTCCTTTGCTCTAAGGAAAGGCGAGTATCCCATATGCCTTCTTTACCGCTTTATCCACTCGTTCTGATCAGCAGACATGCACACCAAGGTCCCTCTGATCCTCAGTGCTTCCCAGAGTTCATGTTCTCCCTTGCCTTGTTTGTCCTGCTCAAGTGCATCACCTCACATTTATTCAGATTAAATTCCATTTGCCACTTATCAGTCCACCTGACCAGCTTGTCTGTATCCTCCTGTAATTTAAGGCTATCCCCCTCACTATTTACACCCCAATTTTTGATTCATCTGCAAACTTACTGATCTAAATTTTTATGTAAACCACAAATAGTAAGGGTCCCAAACACTTACCTCTATGGGACCCCACTGAACACAGACTTTCAGACAGAATTACACTCTCTGCTTCCTGCCACTCAGGCAATTATGGATCCAATTTGCCTAATTTCCTTCATCACATTTGCTCTTACCTTCGCTATCAGTCTCCCATGCAAAACCTTGTCCAAAGCCTTGCAGAAGTCCAAGTAGGCTACATCAAAAAACACTGACCTCATCTTCAATCCTGGCTACCATTTCAAAAATGTTCAAGCTGGTCAGACGTGAGTTCTCATTAACAAAACCAGGCTGACTGTTCTTGATTAATCCCTCCCTTGAGCAATATGTAGGGTGATCGAAGATAGCTTTAAGAAAGTAGGGATGTAACAGTGGGGATTTTAGTTTTCCAACATAGATACTGACTGCCATAGTGTTACGGTCTTGGACAGGGAGGAATTTGTGAAATGTAAGTCTATATGGATTTCAGTAAGGCGTTCGACAAGGTTCCTCAAGGGAGACTGGATAGCAAGGTTCGATCACAGGGAATACAGGAAGAACTAGCCATTTGGATACAGAACTGGCTGGAAGGTAGAAGACAGAGATTAGCGGTGGAGATTTGCCTTTCAGACTGGAAGCCTGTGACCAGAAGTGCGCCACTGCTTTTTCATCATTTGTATAAATGATTTGTATGTGAGGTATAGTTAGTAAGTTTGCAGGTGACACCAAAATTGGAGGTGTAGTGGAGAGCAAAGAAGGTTATCTCAGAGTACAACGGGATCTTAATGGGATGGGCCAATGGGCTGAGGAGTGGCAGATAGAGTTTAATTTAGATAAATGTGAGGCACTGAATATTGGAAAGGCAAAATCAGGGCAGGACTTATACACTTAATGGAGAAAGTGAGGACTGCAGATGCTGGAGATCAGAGCTGAATTTCCTGAAGAAGGGCTTATGCTCAAAACGTCGATTCTCCTGTTCCTTGGATGCTGCCTGACCTGCTGTGCTTTTCCAGCAACACATTTTCAGCTCTTATACACTTAATGGTCAGGTCCTGGGGAATGTTGCTGAACAAAGAGACCTTGGAGTACAGGTTCATAGTTCTTTGAAAGTTGAGTCTCAGGTAGACAAGATAGTGAAGGAGGAGTTTGGTATGCTTGCTTTTATTGCTCAGACAGAGTACAGGAGTTGGGAGGTCATGCTGCAGCTGTACAGGATAATGATTAGGCCACTTTTGGAATATTGCATCTAATTCTGGTCTCCCTGCTTTCAGAAGGTTGTGAAACTTGAAAGGGTTCAAAGAAAGATTTACAAGGATATTGCCAGGGTTTGAGCTATAGGGAGAGGCCAAATAGGCTGGTGCTGTTTTCCATGGTGAGGGCAGACCTTATAAAGTTTTATAAAATCATGAAGGGCATGGATTGTGTAAATAGCCAACGTATTTTCCCTGGGGTGGGGGAGTCCAGAACTAGAGGACAGAGGTTTAGAGTGAGGGGGAAAAGATTTAAAAAGGGGCCTGAGGAGCAAATGTTTCACACAGGGGTGGTGCGTG
The DNA here is from genome assembly GCF_037043375.1 of Chiloscyllium plagiosum. Lineage (NCBI taxonomy): Eukaryota > Metazoa > Chordata > Chondrichthyes > Orectolobiformes > Hemiscylliidae > Chiloscyllium > Chiloscyllium plagiosum. The sequence continues at coordinate 3,044,792 of NW_028270160.1, forward strand.
TATGGAATGAGCTGCCAGAGGAAATGGAGGAGGCTGGTACAGTTACAACATTTAAAAGGATCTGGGTGGGCATATGCATAGGAAGGGATTGGAGGGATGTGGGCCAAATGCTGGCAAATGGGACTAGATTTGTGAGGATATCTGGTCGAAGGGTCTGTTTCTCTGTACATCTCTTGACCTCATCTTGGTTAAGGCAGGGAAACGTCACAGAGATGTCAGTGGGGAGCACTTCTGGAGCAGTAACCATAACGCTATTAGTTTCAAAAGTTACAGAAAAGGATAGGTCTGGCCCACAAGTCTAAACTGTGGTCGAGGCCAACTTTGATGGTCTTAGACAGTAACTTTCAAAAGTTGATTGGGGGAAGATGTTCATGGAATGCCTGGCAAGTGGGAGGCTTTCAAAAGTGAGATAACAGAGTTCAGGGCCAGCATGATCCTGTTAGTGTGAAGGGCAAAGCTGGCAGGAGTAGGGAACACTGGATGTCTTGAGATATTGAGGCTTTGGTCAAGAAAAGAAGAGGCATTTGTCTGGTATAGACAATTAGGATCAAATAAACCTCTGAGGGGTATAGGGAGAGGAGGAGTACATTTAACAGGGAAATCAGGAGGGCAAAAAAAGGGACACAAGAATAGCTTTGGCAGATAGGGTAGAAGAAAATCTAAAGAGATTCTATAAGCATATTAAAGGCAAAAAGAGTAACTAGGGAGAGAATAGGAAACCTTAAAAGATCAGGGGAGGTGCTGGAAGACTGAAGGTTGGCTAACATGGTGCTACTATTTAAGAAAGGAGGTAAGGAAAGACCAAGGTACTATAGACCAGTGAGCCTGACATCGGTGGTGGGCAAGTTGTTGGAGGGAATCCTGAGGGACAGGGTTTACATATATTTGGAAAGGCAAGGACTGATTGGGGATAGTCAGCATGACTTTGTGCGTGGGAAATCATGATCAAATTTTTTGAAGTAGTAACAAAGAGGATTGATGGGGGCAGAGCGGTAGATGTGATCTTTATAGGTTTAAGGTTAGATCTCATGGAATGCAGGGAGAACTAGCCATTTGGATACAGAACTGACTTGAAGGTAGAAGACACAGGGTGATGGTGGAGGGTTGTTTTTCAGACTGGAGGCCTATGACCAGTGGTGTGCTGCTATGATCGGTGCTGGGTCCACTGCTTTTCATCATTTACGTAAATGATTTGGATGTAAACATAGGAGGTATAGTTAGTAAGTTTGCAGATGACACCAGAATTGGAGGTGTAATGGACAGCAAAGAAAGTTACCTTAGAGAGCCATAGCATCTTGATCAGGTGGGTCAATGGGCTGAGGAGTGGCAGATGGAGTTTAATTTAGATAAATCCAAGGTGCTGCATTTTGGAACTTTACGGAATGAACTGCCAGAGGAAATGGAGGGGGCTGGTACAATTATACCATTTAAAAGCCTTCTGGATGGATTTATGAATAGGAAGTGTTGAGAGAGATTTGGGCCAAATGCTGGCAAATGGGACTAGGTGAGGTTAGGGTTTCTGGTTGGCATGGATGGGTTGGGCTGAAGGGTCTGTTTCCGTGCTGTACATCTCTATGACTCTCTCAACGAGGTTGTCTATGTAAGGAGCCAGAGGAGATGGGTGAGGCTATAAACAAAAATTTCTTGTCAGTATTTACCATAGAGGAAGACATGGAAGCTGGGGAAATCAGGGAAGTAAATACTGATGTCTTGAAGTCTACATTATTGAAGGAGACGTTGGAGGTCTTAAAATATATCAAGGTAAAAAAAGTCTCCAGATCCTGATCAAGCATATCCCACGACATTGTAGGAATCTAGAGAAGAAATTGTGTGGCCCCTAATAGAGATATTTGTATCACTGACAGCCACAGATAAGGTGCTGTAAGACAGCAGGGCAGCTAATATGCCATTATTTAAGAAAGGAAAAGCCAGGGAACTACAGACTGGTGAGACTACATGGACTTGTCTACACGGACTTTAGCAAAGCTTTTAACAAGATACATGGTATACTGGTTATTAAATTTAGATCACATGGGATCCAGGGAGAGCCAGCCAACTGGATACAAAATTGGCTTGATAGCAGGAGACAGAGGGTGGTGGTAGAAGGCTGATGTTTAGACAGGAGGTCTGTGACAGTGTGCTGTAAGGCTTGGTGCTGGGTCCACTGTTGTTCGTCATTTATATAAACAATTTGAAACGAGAACATAGGAGCATGGTTACTAAGTCTGCGAATGACACCAAAATTGGTGATATAGTTGACAGTGAAAAAGGTTGTCTAACTTGACCAACTGGGCCAGTGGGATGAGGAATCGCAGATGGAATTTAATTCAGATAAATGTGAGGTGTTGAACTTTGGAAAGACAAGCCAGGGCAGGACTTACATAGTTAACGACAGGACCCTGTGAAGTGAAGTGTGTTTGAAGGAACTGGTTCTCTTTGTTCAAAGTGCAGTGACAGGCAAACAGGGCAGTGAAGATGGTGTCTGGCACACTTGCCTTCACTGGTCAGAGCACAGAGTACAGCAGTTGAGACATCATATTACATTTGTACAAGACATTCGTGAGGCCACATTTGGAGTGCTGTGTACAATTCTGATCGCCCTGCTATAAGAAAGATGTCATAAAACTGGAAGGATGTAAAAAGGAATGTTACCGATACTGGAGGGCTTGAGGACAGGCTGGACATTTTTCCCCTGGAGTGTTGGAAGCTGAGGGGTGAGTTTATAGCAATTAATAAAATGATGAGGGGCAATGAGGTAAGGTCTTTTTCCCAGGGTATAGAAGTTCAAAACTCTAGGGTTTAGGTTGGCGGTGAAAGGAGAAAGGTTTTAAAGATACCTATGGGGAAACTTTTTCTACAGAGAAGGCGGTGTATACTGTATATGGAATGAGCTGCCAGAGGAGTACCTCCCCCCCACCACATTCCTAATGAAGGGCTCATGCCTGAAATGTCGACTTTTGCTCCTTGATATAAAATGTTACGCTGACAAACCTGGAAATCTACAGATACAAACTTAGCCTGTTGGGGCCAGTAAGGGTGTTGAGCAGCAATTATGAAGTTAGTTTATCGCTAAAACCTCAGTTGCAATTCAGTCAACAAGATTTAACTTTTCTCCTAAGCATTTTAAAATAAAACATTTAAAAGACCTTTGGACAGGTACATGCATAGGAAAGCTTTGAGGAATAGGGGCCAAATGCTGGCAAATGGGACCAGCTCAGTTTAGGAAACCTGTTTGGCATGGACAAGTTGGGCTGAAGAGCTTATTTCCACACTGTATACCTCAATTATACCAGCAGGCTTCAAGAACAACAGAATCAAAAAGCTTATATACAATTCTCATTGCGTCACAATCACAATCACACTCCAACAGGATCAGACACTTTTGAGGAGAACTGGGACTTAGGATATCACAACAATGAAGCAGGATAACCATCATGTAATCCAATTAAGAAATGAAATAGACACATCTGTTCACCGCTGTCACAGGAAGACAGAAATCCTCTAAAGACAAACCTTGGAGTTAAGGACAGCTTGCCTTGCTAGGACCCATTGCTTTCAGTTATAGAAACAACGTCAGTACTTAGTATGTTTTAAAAAAAAGACTTACAGGATCAAAGTTGGGGCTAAGGACTAATCATGCTGTGGAGGTGCCGGTGTTGGGCTGGGGTGGACAAAGTTAATCATGCAGCAGGATGTCCTCAAGAGATTTGTTTGCGATATTATCTATTAGAACAAACCATGCGACTCACAGCTGCAATAACATTGCTTTGTGGCTTTTATGCTTTATAAGCTTAGTGTTGGAGAACCATTTTAACCCCATAATTGTTGCACGGCTTGAAATCCCTACTTCTGCACACGTGAGTGAGTGAGTGGAAGACTGAGCATGAGAACGTGACAGTGAGTGAGTGAAAGACAGTAAGCTGAAAATTGGAACATTAATGGCACAGGATGTTCCAACACTGAATCAAAATCAAAGTCAGAGACAGAAAGTGAGAAAGGGAAGAGAAAGAGAAAAAAAACAGTCAAAATGGGCAGTTTCTTGCAGTGAAAATGCTTCTGTTATCTTTGAAGAACTTAGGTTTCATTAAAAAGTCTTGAGCCATTTTGCAGCTCTGTGTAGTTGTGGCTCAGAAGCCCTTGGAGTCATTTATTGGGATAACACTTAAGAAAACAAAGGATCAGAAAACATTCTGATAGCTGTTTGATGCAATTGAGAGTTGGGCTCAATGAATGCCATGAGCTGCCATTTGTTTAGTGCCACTCAGAAGTCTGGAGCTCAGAGAAACCCAATTTGATTTAAATTTAAATGTTCAAATCATGAAATACAGAATTATGATTGCATGTAGATAAAAGTATACAAAAAGTCTTGAGAAAGTGAGGATGAAGATGCTAGAGATCAGAGTCAAGAACTGTGGTGCTGGAAAAGCACAGGTCAGGAAGCATCCAAGAAGCAGGACAATCAATATTTTGGGCATAAGCCCTTCATCAGGAATGGGCCACCCGTACATTCTTAATGAAGGGCTTATGCCCGAAACATCAATTCTCCTGCCCCTCTGAATACAATTTTATGCTGACAAATATGGAAATTTATAGATACAAACTTGGCCTTTTGGGGCCAGTAAGGGTGCTGAGCAGCAATTATGAAGTTAGTTTATCACTAAAACTCCAGTTACAACTCAGTCAACAAGGTTTAACTTTTCTTCCAAGCATTTTTACAATGACAGTTATGGAGTCATAGAGATGTCCAGCACAGGAATAGATCTTTTAGGCCAACTTGTCCATACTGACCAGATATCTTAACCTAATCTAGTCCCATTCCCAGCACTTGGCCCATATCCCTCTAAACCCTTCCTATTCATATATCCATCCAGATGCCTTTAGCACGGACATTGAGGTTTTCTTCAATACAGGATTGTAATCAGTTGGGACCTCTATGGCATATCCTCTGGTGAGTTTAGACTCAATGACAGCAACTTCAGACATTTCTGTCAGTATTCAGTGTAGTAATAATACTGCAGGCTGCCTGTTATTACCACAAAGTTCAGGCCATTGGGTCCCAACTTGGATCGAGGCCAGGGTCTGAAGCTGCAACTTTCCAAGTATGCATTGCAAATTGTCACATTAAGTAGGAATGAGAACTAGAACCACCTTCAACTGTTCTCTTTCTTAAAACAGTAATTCAGTTTCAGTAACTCAACATTTCCATGCCATTTTTGCGGACTCTACAATTCTGTTGTTAGCTATTTTAAATAGTTAAAAATGGTAAAGTTTTCTTTTGGCTCTGAAAGAACGAATAGCTAGAAATTTAAATTCTTTTCTTTGGATTTTAAAACACTACTTCTAAAAAAAAGTCTTTAGAAGATGAGATGTGACTGAGCAATTGTTAAGACTGTAAGCTGCCAAAGAACACAAAGGCCAGCAAAGACCTTGAGTTCTATGTTCAACCCACACATGGCTAATCCAACCATCTGTAAACCAGACATGTTTACTGCTGAAATACAAAATAGAATTGGAACCATAAAAGTCAGTTCAATAACCACATTGTTCCAAAGCAGTTTTATCAAACACAAAGCTATTGATCTTTCACAATATTTTAGTTTATGGAGAGATAGAGAAATACACAGTGCAATTATATTGGTTAGATCATAAGATGTGGGTATTACAACTCTTTTTAAGCCATTCAGAACCTTTCCTTAGGTTGGTCTGTAATCTTTATTACTTTAAAGGAGGAAGATAAGTTAATGCTTTTGGCAACACCCTTTACAGTTTTTATTCCAGAAGGTAGGTTCTGCTTCATAAATTTAACAAAAAAAAAACAAAACTCAGTACACATGAATTAAATTGTAGTGTGGAATGAATTTTGCAGGTGTTAATAATCAAGCCCACACTTCTAAAAAAGCATCTTTAAAACCGTATTCTTAGTGTCAGATCTACTCTTGTAGCCACAGTACGTATTTCTCACATGCATTAAAAGCTCAGCTGCTTTTCAGTATATTGAAATATACTTAGTTGAGATTAAGCAACTTGCTCCCAGGTCTCTTCAAATTATAGTTTTCAAACTGAATATTGGAATGCGTAGTTGAGTATTCAATGAGGAACTTATAATGTTTTTCCCTCTTTCTGGGTCAATTCACATTTTTTATTTGTTCTTTTCCACAGAGAGAAGAGGAGGTCAGCTATTTAGTGATTTTGCTTGTTCACAGGATGTGAGCATTGCTGGTCACAGCAGCATTTATTTCCCAAGGTAAATTGTCCTAGAAGATGGCCATAAGTTTAAGACCATAAGAACATAAGATATAGGAGTGGAAGTAAGGCCATTCATTTACTTGCCGGAACGATTGCCGTCCATGTGAGGGAACATTGACACAGTTCAATTTTGTTTTGTTTCAGCAGCAGGAAAACCGGGATCGTTGACCAGGGGCTGACAGGAAGGTGAATCACTGATTTTAAAACTTACCTCGTGAATAGGCAGAGCGCACACTGAGCAGGAGCAGACACGATCCTGCTGAGTAAGTGAAGTAATATATTTGGGTGATTGCATTACCCAAAACACTAGTTCGGTAGTATCTCCCACCTATCCTCCTCCTCTCACCAAAAAAAAAGATTCTGTGCCCCAGATTGATAAAGTAAGTAGGTAGGTTTTATTTCTTTATTTTTCTACAGTCCCTTTGGGAATTTGGAATAGTGGGAATGGAGGTTAGGGCAGTTGAATGTTTCTCCTGCAAAACGCGGGAGGTAAGGGTCACCACTAGTGTCCCTGATGTCTGCATCTGTGGGAAGTGCACCCAACTTCAGCTCCTCTAAAACTGGGTTAGAGAACTGGAACTGGATGAACTTCGGATCGATTGGAAGCCAGAGGGGTTATTGAGAGGAGTTACAGGGAGGTAGTCACATTTCAGGTACATTTAAAAGGCAGATGGGTTACAGTCGGGGACGGAAAGGGAACCCTTGTGGCCGTTTCTCTCAACAATAAGTATACCATTTTGGATACTGTTGGGAGGGAGGGGGGGTAGACATTTCAGGGATAAGCCATAGGGTACAGGTCTCCGGCACAGAGTCTGTCCCTGTTGCTCAGAAGGGAAGAGGAGATGAGCAGAGCATTAGTCATTGGGGACTCCATAGTTGGGGGGTCAGACAGGAGGTTCTGTGGGAACGAGAGAGACTCACAGTTGGTGTGTTGCCTCCCAGGTGCAGGAGGGAGGATTTCAGATACCTGGATAATTGGGGCTCTTTCTAGCGTACGTCTACTTCAACGGTTAGGAGCATCCAAATAAGGTGGGTCAACTTGCAGCATGGTTGGTGCCTGGGACTTCAATGTTGTGGCCATTTCGGAGACATGGGTAGAGCAGGGACAAGAATGGTTTGTTGCAGGTTCTGGGATTTAGATGTTTCATTAAGAACAGAGAAGATGGTACAAAGGATGTTTGGGGACTCGTTTATGAGGTAGTATGGACTGAGGTTAGAAACAGGAAAGGAAAGGAAAGGTCACCCTATTGGGAGCTTCCTATACGTCTCCGAATAGTTCCATAGATGTAAAGGAAAGGAAAGGATAGCAAAGATAATTCTGGATAGAAGCGAGAGTAACAGGGTAGTTGCGATGGGGGACTTTAACATTCTAAATATTGACTGGAAATACAGTAATTTGAATACTTTAGATGGGTCAGCTTTTGTCCAATGTGTGCAGGATGGTTTCCCGACAGTATTTGACAAGCCAACAAGGGGTGAGACCACATTGGATTTGGTACTGGTTAATGATCCTGGCCAGGTGTCAGATTTGAAGGTAGGTGAGCACTTTGGGGATAGTAACCACAATTCGGTTATGTTCTCTTTAGCAATGGAAAGAGATAGGTATATACTGCAGGGCAAGAGTTATTGCAGGGGGAAAGGCAATTTTAGGACGCATAGAATGGGGAAGGAAACTGCTAGGGATTGGCACAATTGAAATGTGGAGCTTGTTCATGGAATAGCTACTGCTTGGCCTTGATCTACCTGTCAGCAGGGAGGAAGTGGTCAAGTTAGGGAGCCGTGGTTTACTAAAGATGTTGAATCTCTTGTCAAAAGGAAGAAGCTTATGTTGGGATGAGATGTGAAGGCTCAGCTAGGGCCTTCTTTAAGACCTAAAAAGAGAGAGCGAAGAGGGGACATGAGAAGTCATTGGCAGATAAGATCAAGGAAACCTTAAAGCTTTCTACAGGTATATCAGGAATAAAAGAATGACTAGAGAAAGATTAGGGCCAATCAAGGATTGTAGTGGGACGTTGTGCATGGAGTCCAAGGAGATAGGGGAAGCGCTAAATGAATATTTTTTGTCAGTATTCACACTAGAAAAGAGGGTTGTCGAGGAAATACTGAGATACAGGCTACTAAACTAGGTGGTTTTGAGGTTCACAAAGAGGAGGTGTCAGCAATTCTGGAAAGAGTGAAAATAAATAAGTCCCCTGGGCTGGATGGGATTTATCCTAGGATTCTCTGGGAAGCCACTGAGAGGACCACCGAACCTTAGGCTTTGATCCTTATGTCGTCATTGTCTACAGGAATAGTGCCAGAAATTGGAGGATAGCAAATGTTGTTCCCTTGTTCAAGGAGGGGAGTAGAGACAATGCTGGAAACTATAAACCTTTGTGCCTTACTTCGGTTGTGGGGAAAGTGTTGGAAAAGGTCGTAAGAGATAGGAATTCTAATCCTCTAGAGGGGATTAAGTTGATTAAAGATAGTCAATTGGGGTATTTTGTGAAAGGTCGGTTGTGCCTCACAAACCTTAGAGTTCTTTGAGAAAGTCACCAAACAGGTGGATAAGGGTAAAGCGGTTGATATGGTGTATATAGATTTCAGTAAGGCATTTGATAAGGTTCCCCACGGTAAGCTATTGCATAAAATACAGAGGCATGGGATTGAGGGTGATTTAGCGGTTTGGATCAGAAATTGGCTCGCTGAAAGAAGACAGAGGGTGGTCGTGGATGGGAAATATTCATCCTGGAGTTCAGTTACTTGTGGTGTACTGCGAGGATCTGTTTTGGGGCCACTGCTGTTTGTCATTTTTATAACTGACCTGGATGAGGGCATAGAAGGATGGGTTAGTAAATTTGCTAACTGAGGTTGGAGTTGTGGATAGTGACGAAAGATGTTGCAGGTTACAGAGGGACATAAATAAGATGCAGAGCTGGGCTGAGAGGTGGCAAATGGAGTTTAATGTGGAAAAGTGTGAGGTGATTTACTTTGGAAGGAGCAACAGGAATGCAGAGTGCTGGGCTAATGGTAAGATTCTTGGCAGTGCAGATGAGCAGAGAGATCTTCTTGTCCATGTACATTGTTCCCTCAAAGTTGCCACCAAGATTGATAGGGTTGTTAAGAAGGCATATGGTGCGTTATCTTTTATTGGCAGAAGGATTGAGTTTCGGAGCCACGAGGTCTTGTTGCAGCTGTATAAAACTCTTGTGCTGCAGCACTTGAGTACCTGTATTGCATATAGTTCTGGTCACCACATTATAGGAAGGACGGGGAAGCTTTGGAAAGGGTTCAGAGGAGATTTATTAGAATGTTGCTTGGTATGGAGGGAATTTCTTATGAAGAAAGGTTGAGGGACTGGAGGCTGTACCGTTAGAGAGAAGGTTGAGAGGTGGCTTAATTGAGACATACAAGATAATCAGAAGGTTAGATAGGGTGGACAATGAGAGCCCTTTTCCTCAGACGGTGATGGCAAGCACGAGCACGAGCTTGAAAATTGAGGGGTGACAGATATAGGACAGATGTCAGAGGTAGAGGGGCGTGGAATGCACTGCCTGCAACAGAGGTAGACTTGCCAACTTTAAGGGCATTTAAAATAATCATTGGATAAATCTATGGATGAAAATGAAATAGTGCAAGATAGATATGCTTCAGATTGGTTCAACAGGTCGATGCAAAATAGAGAGCTGAAGAGCCTGTACTGCGCTGTAATGTTCTAAGTTCTAGAACTGATGAGAGACTTGGAAGGAAAAACTTTCAGGTAGCGGTATTTCCAGACATCTGCTGCCCTTCTACTTCTTGGAGATAAAAAGCAAGCTTTAGTAAGTTCTGTTGAAGGAGCGTGACAATTTATTGCAGTAAATCTTACAAACTGTACATGCTGCTGCTATTGTGCACTTTTGGTCGAAGTAATAAATATTTAAAGTGGCCGCTGGGCAACCAAGATAATTTCATTAGATTCCTACCATACACCTTGTAGGTGGCTTTAGGACAGGGGTTCCCAAAGTGGGCACGGGTCCCCAAGAGGGGGTCATGCGATATGAAGCAGTAATGATTGTGTGGAGTTCAGACCAAGTTTTAGCAGCTGTGGTCCTCCTGATCTAACAGGTCCTCACTATATTTTCACTGAGAGTTTGTAACAATTTTCAAGATTCAAAATGTGGCCACATTGGGAAAAGTTTGGGAACACTTCTTTAGGGAGACACGCGATGACTTACTTGCTGCAGAATCACCAGTCTCAGATCTGCGTTTCTAGCTACAGGACTTGTGGTTGGTCCAGTTAAATTATTGGTGGAAATGTGTTGCTGGAGAAGCGCAGCAGGTCAGGCAGCATCTAGGGAACAGGAGAATCGACGTTTCGGGCATTAGCCCTTCTTCAGGAATGAGGAAAGTTTGTCCAGCAGGCTAAGATAAAGATGGGGAGGAGGGACTTGGGGGAGGGGCGTCGGAAATGTGATAGGTGGAAAAAGGTCAAGGTGAGGGTGATAGGACAGATTGGGGTGGGGGCGGAGAGGTCGGGAAGAAGATTGCAGGTTAGGGAGGCGGTGCTGAATTTGATGGATTTGACTGAGACAGGCTGGGGGGAGGGGAAATGAGGAAACTGGTGAAATCCGAGTTCATCCCTTGTGGTTGGAGGGTTCCTAGCCGGAAGATGAGGCGTTCTTCCTCCAACCGTCGTTTCGCTGTGGTCTGACGATGGAGGAGTCCAAAGACCTGCATATCCTTGGTGGAGTGGGAGGGGGAATTGAAATGTTGAGCTACAGGGTGGTTGGGTTGGTTGGTCCGGGTGTCCCAGAGGTGTTCTCTGAAACGCTCCGCAAGTAGGCGGCCTGTCTCCCCAATATAGAGGAGGCCACATCGGGTACAGAGGATGCAATAGATGATATGTGTGGAGGTACAGGTGAATCTGTGGCGGATATGGAAGTTTCCTTTGGGGCCTTGGAGGGAGGTGAGAGGGGAGGTGTGGGCGCAAGTCTTGCACCTCCTGCGGTTGCAGGGGAAGGTGCCGGGAGTGGAGGTTGGGTTGGTGGGGGGTGTGGATCTGACGAGGGAGTCACGGAGGGAGTGGTCTTTACGGAATGCTGATAGGGGAGGGGAGGGAAATATATCCTTGGTGGTGGGGTCCGTTTGGAGGTGGCGGAAATGACGGCGGATGATGCGCTGTACATGGAGGTTAGTGGGGTGGTAGGTGAGGACCAGTGGGGTTCTGTCCTGGTGGCGGTTGGAAGGGCGGGGTTCAAGGGCGGAGGATCGGGAAGTGGAAGAGATGCGGTGGAGGGCATCGTCGATCACGTCGGGGGGGAAATTGCGGTCCTTGAAGAAGGAGGCCATCTGGGATGTGCGTTTTTGGAACTGGTCCTCCTGGGAGCAGATGCGGCGGAGTCGAAGGAATTGGGAGAATGGGATGGCGTTTTTGCAGGGGGCAGGATGGGAGGAGGTGTAGTCCAGGTAGCTGTGGGAGTCGGTCGGTTTGTAGTAGATGTTGATGGTAGGGCAATTCAATTATAGTAATTTTGAAATACTGTATGTAAAGGGGAGAGGATTAAATTCTCTTTTGCTGGAGATAGTCATTACTTGCAATTTCTGTGGCACGAATATTACTTGCCACTTATCAGCCCAAACCTCAATGGTGTCCAGGTCTTGCTGCACACAGGCATAATTTGCATTCTGAATGCATGGAGATGGTGATGGCATGTCACTTGATTATTAATCCAGAGGCCCCCAGGCTAATGTACTGGGGCTACAGGCTCGAATCTCTCTTGGCAATTGGTGAAATTTGAATTTAATAAAAAAATCTAAAGAAAAGCTAGTCGAATGGCAACCATGTAATCAGTGGTTAAAAACCATTGGGCTCACTAACTTGACTGGTCTGGCTGACGTGAGACTCCAGACCCACAACAATGAGACCGACAATTAACTGCCTTCTGGGTAATTAATGCTGATCCAGTTAGAGGCACCCACACCATGTGACGGAATAAAAATTGTGCAAACAACAAAACAAAAACCCTGCTTGTGATCCTATGATGGAAGAACGGTCTTTGAGTAGCTGAAGATTGTTATATCTAGGACACGACCCTGAGGAACTTCGGCAGCAGTAATTGGCCTCCAACAATGGCAACTATACTCTTTTGCATCATGTGTGATTCCAGTTTTAGAGAACTTTTTCCCCAACTTTCCTTAGGGCGGCATGGTGGCTCAGTGGTTAGCACTGCTGCATCGCAGCACCAGGGACCCAGGTTCAATTCCAGCCTTGGGTCTTTGTGGAGTTTGCACATTGTCCCCGTGTCTGTGTGGGTTTCGTCCAGGTGCTTCGGTTTCCTCCCACAGTCCAAAGATGTGCAGATTAGGTGAAATAGCCATGCATGAATAGGGGAATGGGTTTGGGTGGGTTACTCTTCAGAGGGTTGGTGTGGACTGGTGGGGCCGAAGGGCCTGTTTCCGCACTGTAAGGAATCTAATCTAATTTCCTGGATTTCAATTTTACCACCATATTGCTGTTTCATAATTTTGCTTTATTTTGATTAGATTAATTTGCATGGTAGAAATTAAAATTGAGAATTACAAATTAAAGTTCACATTTCCAGGATTCACAATTTCTGAAAATATTCAATTTGAGTTACAAAGAGTTGAATTCCCTTTATAAAATTACTATATTGCAAAAAGAACAGTAAATAAAAACAGAAAGAACTGCAGATGCTGTAAATTGGAATCAAAAACACAAATTGCTGGACACGTTCAGCAAGTCTGGCAGCATCTGTGGAGAGAAATCAGAGTTTATGTTTTGGGTCCCTTTTATATCTTTCCCCTCACACCCTAAATCTATGCCCACTAGTTCTGGACTCCCCGACCCCAGTGAAAAGACTTTGCCTATTTACCCTATCCATGCCCCTCATAATTTTGTAAACCTCAACAAGGTCACCACTCAGCCTACGACGCTCCAGAGAAAACAGCCCCAGCCTGTTCAGCCTCTCCCTGTAGCTCAAATCCTCCATTCCTGGCAACATCCTTGTAAATCTTTTCAGAACCCTTTCAGATTTCACAACATCTTTCCGATAGGAAGGAGACCAGAATCGCACGCAATATTCCAACAGTGGCCTAACCAATGTCCTGTACAGCTGCAACATGACCTCCCAACTCCTGTACTCAATATTCTGACCAATAAAGGAAAGCATACCAAAACGCCTTCTTCACTATCCTATCTACCTGCGACTCCACTTTCAAGGAGCGATGAACCTGCACTCCAAGGTCTCTTTGTTCAGCAACACACCCTCGGACCTTACCATTAAGTGTATAAGTCCTCCTAAGATTTGCAATCCCAAAATGCAGCACCTCCCATTTATCGGAATTAAACTCCATCTACCACTTCTCAGCCCATTGGCCCATCTGGTCAAGATCCTGTTGTAATCTGAGGTAACCCTCTTGGTTGTCCACTACACCTCCAGAAAACTTGCACTACACCTGCAAACTTACTAACTGTACCTCTTATGCTCGCATCTAAATCATTTATGTAAATGACAAAAAGTAGAGGGCCAGCACCGATCCTTGTGGCACTCCACTGGTCACAGGCCTCCAGTCTGAAAAACAACCCTCCACCACCACCCTCTGTCTTCTACCTTTGAACCAGTTCTGTATCCAAATGGCTAGGTATCCCTGTATTCTGAGAGATCCAACCTTGCTGATCGGTCTCCCATGGGGAACCTTGTCATACGCCTTACTGAAGTCCATATAGATCACATCTATCGCTCTGCCCTCATCAATCCTCTTTGTTACTTCCCAAAAAAACTTAATCACGTTCATGAGACATGATTTCCCACGCACAAAGCCATGTTGACTATCCCTAATCAGTCCTTGCCTTTCCAAATACATGTACATCCTGACCCTCAGGATTCCCTCCAACAACTTGCCCAACACCGACATCAGGCTCACTGGTCTATAGTTCCCTGGCTTGGCCCTACCACCCTTCTTAAACAGTGGCACCACATTAGCCAACCTCCAGTCTTCTGGCACCTCACCTGTGACTATCGATGATACAAATATTTCAGCAAGAGGGCCAGCAATCACTTCTCTAGCTTCCCACAGAGTTCTATGGTACACCTGATCAGGTCTGGGGATTTATCCACTTTTATGTGTTTCAAGACATCCAGCACTTCCTCCTCTGTAATCTGGACATTTTGCAAGATGTCACCATCTATTTCCCTACAGTCTATATCTTCCATATCCTTTTCCACAGTAAATACTGATGCAAAATATTCATTTAGCATCTCCCCCATTTTCTGCGGCTCCACATAAACATTGCCGTGCCGATCTTTGAGGGGCTCTATTCTCTCCCCAGTTACCCTATTGTCCTTAATGTATTTGTAACAACTCTTTAGATTGTCCTTAACTCTATTTGCCAAAGCTATCTCATGTCTCCTTTTTGCCATCCTGATTTCCCTCTTAAGTATACTCCTACTTCCTTTGTACTCTTCTAGGGATTCACTCGATCTATCCTGTCTATACCTTACATATGCTTCCTTCTTTTTCTTAACCAAACCCTCAATTTCTTTAGTTAACCAGCATTCCCGATACCTACCAGTCTTTCTTTTCGCCCTAACAGGAATATACTTTCTCTGGATTCTCGTGATATCTCATTTCTGAAGGCTTCCCATTTTCCAGCCGTCCCTTTAACTGCTAACATCTGGCCCCAATCAGCTTTTGAAAGTTCTTGCCTAATATCGTCAAAATTGGCCTTTCTCCAATTTAGAACTTCAATTTTTAGATCTGGTCTATCTTTTTCCATCATTATTTTAAATTAATAGAATTATGGTCGCTGGCCCCAAAGTGCTCCCACACTGACACCTCAGTCACCTGTCCTGCCTTATTTCCCAAGAGCAAGTCAAGTTTTGCACCTTCGCTACTAGGTACATCCACATACTGAATCAGAAAATGGTCTTGTACACACTTAAATTCCTCTCTATCTAAACCCTTAACAGATTTCTTACAGATAGCTGAGATCTCCTTAAAAGTTTGTTTCTCAATTTCCCTCCGATTATTAGGGGGTCTATAATACAATCCCAATAAGGTGATCATCCCTTCATTTCTCAGTTCCACCCAAATAACTTCCCCGGATGTATTTCCGGGAATATCCTCCCTTAGCACAGCTGTCATGCTATCCCTGATCAAAAATGCCGCCACCCCCCCCCCCCCCTTTTCTTGCCCCCCTTTCTATCCTTCCTGTAGCATTTGTATCCTGGAACATTAAGCTGCCAGTCCTGCCCATCACTGTGCCATGTTTCTGTAATTGCTATGATATCCCAGTCCCACGTTCCTAAACATGCCCTGAGTTCATCTGCCTTCCCTGTTCGGCCCCTTGCATTGAAATAAATGCAGTTTAATTTATTAGTCCTACCTTATCCCTGCCTACCCTGACTGTTTGACTCGCTTCTGTTCTCAACTGTACTATAATTGTTTGGAACACTTAGAATCCCAAAACATTAACTGATTTTTCTCCTTAGATCCTGCCAGACCTGCTGAGCTTTTCCAGCAATTTCTGTTTTTGTTTTTGATCTACAGAATCCACAGTTCTTTCGATTTTTACCATTTTAATGTTGTTCAGGAAGTCTGATAGCAAATCCTTTGTGTTGTTCACATATCCTAGCCAAGTATGATTAGTCAAATGATGCAGCCTTTTTCATAGAAAAACCAATCCAGGCGACATGGTCAGTTCACAATGGTTTTAACATCTCTCCTGACGTCAGCAGATGACACAGCACTTGGGTCCAGCTGGACAAAGGTTTGAAATTTCCATTATCTCAATAGAAACTCATCATAGTAACATTGGCCAAGTTCTCTGGTACTGGCAGGGAATGACATTTCTCTACATCATTGTCCCATGATAGCACACAGATGATGTTAAATCCCTATGCTGACCAACTGTCTGAATTTAACGCCTGTGGCATTTGTGCCGATTATTGGCTTTGATTTCCAGCACTGTGTCCACAGGTTTTAAGGTTCTTTTTTCCTATTTCATCAAGTCCAGTTGGACAGATTCTAATCCTGCAACAGTAATGCAGAGGTAATCATAGATTGTCTTGTCTGTGATTGATATACTAGTGTTATGAAGGTCAAGGAACAGCCATGGTTATGAGTTTGAGGGAAGCAAGCCAGGAAGATAGCACGGTGAGAGATTTATTTTGGAGCCTTATATGTTTGAGAACAATGATTTTAAGTGAGAGGGGAGAGTAGTGAAATGAGTTCATATAATGGAGGAAATCTGCAACTAAATTTTAGAATATCTCAGTGGAGTTTACAGCTATTCAAGCAATGATTGTGATCCAATGCAAATACTGTGTATGAACTTAATATTAAAATCAATGAAATAATGTGGTCAACATTAGTATAAAGCTTAGGAAATCTTTTACTGGGAGAAAGTGGGAAAATGGGGTTGAGAAACAAATCAGGCATGATTGAATGGTTGAGCAGACTCTATGGGCCGACTGGCCTAATTTCTGCTCTTATGGTCTTAAAGAATGTTCTTTTAGCCACTAACAGTCTACATTAATAGCTATTCTAGCTGGATCATTATCCACTCCTTTGTCTGTCCTTTATTCTCACTCTTTGGGCTCTATTTCCACCGAGCGTTTACTTCTTACCCCCTATTCCCCACCCTGTCTTCTGCATGTAAACCAACATTTTCTGAGATACCATCAGCTTTGAGGAATGGTGAGCATGGATAGGATAAATAGACAAAGTCTTTTTCCTGGGTTTGGGGAGTCCAGAGCTAGAGGGCATAGGTTTAGGGTGAGAGGGGAAAGATATAAAAGAGACCTACGGGGCAACTTTTTCCACGCAGAGGGTGGTATGTGTATGGAATGAGCTGCCAGAGGAAGTGGTGGAGGCTGGTACAATTGCAACATTTAAGAGGCATTTGGATGGGTATATGAATATGAATAGGAAGGGTTTGGAGAGATATGGGCCGGGTGCTGGCAGGTTGGACTAGATTGGGTTGGGATATCTGGTCAGCATGGACCGAAAGGTCTGTTTCCATGCTGTACATCTCTATGACTCTGACTCTAGTGATTGCAATCTTGAGCAGTGTGCAGCCAGGTGGTGGTTCAGGAACAGTTAACTCAACTCATGGATTTTTCTTTTTCATAGGAAGAAACAACTGAATGGAGGACAGTGAGCTAATAAGCCAAATCTGGGCTACCGGGGCTGAGAGGCTGAGGTAGCCAAAGGGCAAAATTCAGTGGGTTTGGGTCTGAATTGAGAAAGGTTTGTGCAGAAATGTGAAGGAATTTAAAATCTGACAAACTGATCAAGGTATTCTGTCACTAAGGACCAGCTAAGAGACTTTGTATCAGGTCATTAGAATATTTATTTTCATAAGCATATTTATATGGATTCAAGCCCAGCGTCTATACAGTTTATAAAGAAACAATCACAATCACAACATCGAAGAACCACTAAGAGGGGAAAGGGAATGGGAACCACTTAGACTCTTCACCTACATCTCCGTTCTCACTCTATTCGTTCTGTTGTCACCCTAGAAAACGCTCCTTCTTAATTCACTCCAAAATATACATCAGAAATTCTTTCTGGCTAGCCTTTCACCTTCTGTTCACCATGACATTTCGGTAGTGAGCAATCTGCTTAGCCACAGCCTTACTTGCATCTTCCATGCTATATTTTTCATTTAAATTAATTTTCTCATTCTCACTCTGACCATTCCCCAGTAGACAGTCATCTTTGCTCTTTTACATCCAAGAAATGCATGTCTATCTCAACACCATGTAGCTATTTACCTCCAGATTTGGATGGACCACAAAACTGGATCCTGCCCTTATGTTGCCAAAATGGCTCACTATTCTATGATCTTGGAATGAAAAGAAAACACCTAACTGGTGTTCTCTATTGAATATTATTATATTAAACTATTTTTCCTCACTTCCAACAGCAAGTATTATCAGCTGAACAAAATAACCCTTAGAACTATGGAAGCAGGAAATCAAACAAAATCAGGAAATGCTGGAAAAAAACCAAGCAGGTCTGGCAGCATCAGTGGATGGAAAACACAATTAATGTTTGGATCCGGTGCCCCTTCAAAGCTCTCAAAATTTCAGTTCTGAAGAAGGGGCACTGGACTCAAACCATTAACTCTGCTTTCTCTCCACAGGTGCTGCCAGACCTGCTGGCTTTTTCTTGCAATTTCTGATTTGTTAAGTATTCAGAGCTCTTTGTTTACTTATTTCTAAGATTGAGACCATCAAATACTGGCTCTACTACTTGCCTTTGTTCTCCCAGCCCATCAGGGCAAACCTCCACAAAAGTGATCCTGAGGTCTTACACTGAACTCTGTTTCCATGCAGATAATTTTTTGAACAGTAAAGGAATTAAACGTTATGGTGAGAGGGCAGGTAAGTCGAGTCGAAGCCACATAAAGATCAGCCATGATCTTATTGAATGGCGGAGTAGGCTTGAAGGCCCTGATGGCCTACTCCTACTTCTTATGTTTGTGTGCCTGTCCTTATATCCCCTCTGAATTTATCTTGTTCACTTGACTCTCTTAACCCTATTCCAATTAAGCTGTTGACAACTCAACTCATTCTGGATTCCCAGATTAGTTGATAGTTCTCCCTTCTCAGGTATGGGTTCAGCCCTCTCCTCGAAAAACCTCTGGCCTTTCCAAGTTTGCAAGGTATTGCGTAATCTCCAACTAACCTTTATCCCCAAAGCCCTCTGTTGTTATCCTCCTAATTCTGTCCCAACTTTAGTAGGACTCTGTGGCCGACAGTTCCAAAGAATCCCTCAATATCCTATACAACCATGAAGACAAATTAAACTTCGATGTTTTCTTGTCCTGTCTGCAGCCTGTGACATGGTTGACCACACTATCCTTCCAACTGCTCTCTACTATTGTTCAGCTGGGTAAGGCTGGCCTCAACTGTTTCTATTCTCAATTTGTTCCTCCACCAACACTTGTAGTGTCCCCCAATGATCTATCCTTAGGCCCCAATTTCTCACTTGCATGCTGCTGCTTGGAATGTGAAACACAGCATTGGGCACAACGTATGCTCTGACAAAACCAGATTCACCTCAACTTTCCCTCTCTTTCGCTCTCCAATTTCTCAAAACTGCTGAATCTCAATTTTAGATCGGAAGTTTCCACCATCTAAATACTGGGAAGACTGAAGCCAGTGTCTTTGGTCCTTACCAAAGTCTCTCTTCCTTGAAAAATGATTCCATCCGTCTCCCAAGCAATTATAAGCTTAAAGCAGACTGGTCAAGATTTTGATGTTGCTTTTGTCACTATGATAAGCTGTCAACCACTTAGACTGCTTATTTCCATCTCCAAAACAATGCTAAACTCATCTACTTAGTTCGTTCCTGACCAACCTTCTACATTCTACCCTCTGTAAACTTAATGGCACCTTAAAGCTTGCTATTGAGGCATACTCACCAATCAGACACTCACTGACCTAGAATGATTCTCAATTAAAATGTCTTGATTTTAAAGTTTCATTCAACCTTTCATACACCTCCATGGCCCCAGGCTGTCCCCATCTCTAATCTCCTTCCAATCCCACAAATTGAGCAGTATTTGTACTCCTCCAATGCTGGCCTCTTAAGCATTCCCAATTTTAATTCACTCCAGCAGTGAATGCAATGTCTATAGTTATCCAGGGCTGAAGCTCTAGAAATAACCACCTCCTATCTCAGGCCTCGTTATTCTCTTTAAAACCTTCACACTCTGCCTTAATAACTCCTTGGTCAGTTTGGTGTCATATTTTGTTTGAAAATATCCCTGTAAAGTGCCTTGGGATGTTTTACTATTTAAAAGACATTACAAAATACAAGATATTATTTCTTACGATAACTAATTATTGAATTTCCTATACTCTGCTGAATTTATAACATACTCTTTGCTATATTTAGATTATCGCATAACAACTTCCTATAACTACACACTAACAAAGCTTAGTGAATAATACAAGTAGTCTCTCTAAAATGGACAGAATTTTTTTTTGCAAAGTGTTACTGTTCATGGCAATGTACGCCTGACAGATAACAGTACTTAATTACATTCTTGAAATAAACGTCATTTGAATGTGCATCAACCTTACAGGACAAGGAAAATTACCTGATTGATACCAGAGATATCTTCTAAGACCTATTTTACATGTCCATACAATTACCAAATCTGTTTAATTCTTACAGAAATAGGATTTTTCCAATGTCATTTAACTACACAGGAGCATTGACAAAAAGATTATACCAGATATGAAAATCACATAGGGGTGATACTTGAAACAACTTGCAGAAAAATTGCAAAATAATGTCTAAAATTTCACTAAGAAGGTTCCATTTACTGATTTAATATGATCACAGATTCAATAAAAGATTTAAATCTTTCAGGTCAGCATCTTTTAATTTTTACTGCATGAAAGAATGCTATACTCTTGTCCAGTCTTTGGAAAAAGAGAAACAAATACAGAAGTTGCTGGAAAAGCTCAGCAGGTCTGGCAGCATCCGTGAAGAGAAATCAGAGTTAAGGTTTCAGGTCCAGTGACCCTTGCTCAGAACTGGGAAAAAGAATGAGTTATCCAAGAGGAAGTCAATTATTCTGAAGTTCTTTGTGTTACAATGAATCAACGTAAAATATACTAGTTAACAAATGTAAGGAAAAGGATAAAAACACAGAATCCTACTCACATTTCTGTAGGACTGAAATCTGTTGAACACTGGGATCCCACTGGATAACTTACAAACACTGGATCACAGCAATAGCACTTACCTGACAATGTGGAATTTGGCCCAAGTTGCCCTCTACATAAAAAGGAGGATAAATCTAACACGGCCAATTGCTGCCCCAGTCTACTGTCGATCATTAATAAGTGATGGAAGGTGTCATCAATGCTATCAAACAATATCTACTTAGTGATAACCTGCTCACTGATGCCAAGTTCTGGTTCCACTAGAGCCACTCAGCTCCTGACCTCATTGGTTCAAACATGGTCAGAAGAGTCAAGTCCAGATGTGAGATGACAGCGACAGCACTTAATATCAAGGCCACGTTTGAACTTCAAGGAGGCCAAACAAAAATGGATTCAATGGGAATCGGGGTGAAACTCTCCGCCTGTCATATTTGGTGCATAGGAGGATACTTGTGTTATAGAACGTCTCTCCTGGAGTTCCTCAGGGTAGTGTCCTAGGTCCAACCATCTTCAGCTATTTCATCAATAATCTTCCTTCTATCTTAAGGTCAGGAGTGGGGATGTTCACTAATAATTACACAATGTTCAGCACAATTTGTGATTCCTTAGATACTAAAGCAAGATTTGGACAATATCCGGGCTTGGGCTTACAAATGGCAAGTAACATTCGCACCATGAAAATGCCAGGCAATGACTATCACCAATAAGAGGCAATCTATCACCCCCTGACATTCAATAATGTTACCATCAATGAAGCCTCCACCATCAACATCTTGGGAGGGTATCATTGACCAGAAACTCAACTGAAGTTGGCATATAAATACAATGGTGACAAGAACAGTCAAGGGCAAGGAATGCTGTAGCGAGTAACTCATTTTCTCACCCTTGAAAGCTTGTCCACCATCTATAAGGCACAAACCAGAAGTGTGATGGAATATTCCCCATTTTCACTTCAAGCTTACAATTTCCACCCTGTTCCCACCTTCATCTGGTCCAATGATTTGGAGGAAACTGTAGCTGGCCTAATTAGTAAGTTTGTGGATGACACCAAGATTGGCAGAGTTGCGGATAGTGAGGAGAATTGTCAGAGGATACAGCAGGATATAGATCAGTTGGAGGCATGGGCAGAAAAATAGCAGGTGGAATTTGATCCAGACAAATGTGAGGTGAGGCATTTTGGAAAGTCAAGTACAGGGGGACATTATACAGTAAATGGTAGAACCCTTAGGAGTATTGATATCCAGAGGAATCTGTGTATACAGGTCCACACATCACTGAAGGTGGCAGTGCAGGTAGATTAGTAAAAAAGGCTGATGGCAAGTTTGCCTTCAGCAGAGGGGCACTAAGTTAGACACGTTACGCTGATACAGATCCTGTAAATGAAGACAGTTTTAGTATGGAAGGGCAAAATGTGGCAGTGCAGGCTTGGAGGGCCAAAGAGCCTGTTCCTATGCTGTTTTGTTCTTTGCTCTCATCTCCGACACCTTCCTTCCCTTCCTCAACATCTCTGTGTCCATTTCTGGGGACAAACTGGCTGGACACTAATAACCAGTATAAACTCACTGACTCCCATAATTACCTTGACTATATATCCTTACATCTCGCTTCCTGCGAAGACTCCATTCAATTCTCACGGTTTCTTTGCTTCTGTTGCATCTGATTCAATTTGGCCAGCTTCTACAAGGTATCCTCCTAAATGTCAACCTTCTTTCTTAACAAAGGATTCTCCACCACTGCAGTTGACAGGGCCCTCAGTGGTGTCCCACCCATCTCTTGCATTTCTGACCACACGCCTCTTCTTCCCTCCCACAACAGTGATAGGATCCTGCTGATTCTCATTTACCATCCCACCAGCATCTACATCCAAAGGAGCATTAGCCTTCATTTCTGCCAATTATAGTAGCTCCAAATGACACACATATTCCCCTCCCCTCCCTTGGCAGCCTTCCGGAATCACCATTCTCTGGAACTCCTTGGTCCACACTTACTTCATTCCCAACACCTCACCACACCCCCAGGTACCTTCTCATGCAATCGCAGGTGTAACACCTGCCCATTTACACTTCCTTCCTCACTTTCTGAGGTCCCAGACACACCTTCCAGGTGGAGTAGCAATTAGCCTGCACTCCTCTCAATCTAATCTACTATACGTGCTGCTCATAATGTGGTCGCCTCTATGAAACATGGACTGGGCACCGCTTTACTGAACACTTGCGTTCTGTCTGCAGAAATGACCCTGAGCTTCCAGTTACCTGCATCTTCAACACACTGTTGTGGTTCTGTTCGCCGAGCTGGGAATTTGTGTTGCAGACGTTTCGTCCCCTGTCTAGGTGACATCCTCAGTGCTTGGGAGCCTCCTGTGAAGCGCTTCTGTGATCTTTTCTCCGGCATTTATAGTGATTTGAATCTGCCGCTTCCAGTTGTCAGTTCCAGCTGTCCGTTGCTGTGGCCGGTATATTGGGTCCAGGTCGATGTGCTTATTGATTGAATCAGTGGATGAGTGCCATGCCTCTAGGAATTCCCTGGCTGTTCTCTGTTTGGGTTGTCCTATGATAATAGTAGTGTTTTCCCAGTCAAACTCATGTTGCTTGTCATCTGCGTGTGTGGCTACTAAGGATAGCTGGTCGTGTCATTTCGTGGCTAGTTGGTGTTCATGAATGCAGATCGTTAGCTGTCTACAAGGACAAACAGGAAGGCAGATAACGATCCGCATCCATGAACACCAACTAGCCACGAAACGACACTACCAGCTATCCCAGGTCACCCCATTCCAGGAAGGATGTGGAAGCATTGGAAAGGGTGAAGAGGAGATTTACCAGGATGTTGCCTGGTGCCTGGTCTGGAGGGAAGGTTTTATGAGGAAAGGCTGAGAGACTTGGGTCTGTTCTCATTGGAAAAGCGGCAGCTGGGGGGGGGGGGGGGAAGGATTTGATAGAGACATACAAGATGATCAGAGGATTAGATAGGGTAGGCAAAGAAATACTTTTTCCTAGGATGATAACATCAGCTTGTATAAGAGGGCATAACTACAAATTGAGTGGTGAAAGATTTAAGACACAGATGTCAGAGGCAGGTTCTTTACACAGAGAGTGGTAAGGGGGAGGAATGCCCTACCTGCTAATGTAGTCAACTCAGCCACATTAGGGAGATTTAAACAATTTTTAGATAAGCACATGGATGATTTTGGGATAGTGTAGGGGGACGAGCTGAGAATAGTTCACAGGCCGGCGCAACATCGAGGGCCAAAGGGCCTGTTCTGTGCTGTATTGTTCTATGTTCTAACAGCACTGTCCACCTGGGTGACAACTTTCTGGGATCTATGTACATGGACTCCAAGATCCCTCTGCACATCCACACGACCAAGAATCTTTCCATTGACCCAGTACTCTGCCTTCCTGTTATTCTTCCCAAAGTGCAACACCTCACATTTAGCTGCATTGAACTCCATTTGCCACCTCTCAGCCCAATTCTGCAGTTTATCCAAGTCCCCCTGCAACCTGTAACATTCTTCCAAACTGTCCACTACTCCACCGACTTTCGTATCATCTACAAATTTAATATCCATCCACCTATGCCTGCGTCTAAGTCATTTATTAAAATGACAAACAGCAGTGGTCCCAAAACAGATTCTTGTGGCATACCACTAGTAACCGGACTCCAGGCTGAATATTTTCCATCAACCACCACTCGCTGCCTTCTTTCAGAAAGCCCGTTTCTAATCCAAACTGCTAAATCACCGTCTATTCCATGTCTCTGCATTTTCTCCAACAGCCTACCATGTGGAACCTTATCAAAGGCTTTACTGAAGTCCATGTACACCACGTCAACTGCCCTACCCTCATCTATATGTTTGGTCACCTTCTCAAAAAACTCAATGAGGTTTGGGGGACATGACCTGCCCTTGACGAAACCATGTTGACTATCTGAAATCAAATTGTCGCTTGCTAGATGATTATAAATCTGATCTCTTTTATAATCCTTACCAAAACCTTTCCTACAACAGAAGTAAGGGTCACTGGTCTATAATTATTTGGGTCATCTCTACTGCCCTTCTTGAACAAGGGCACAAACATTTCCAATCCTCCAGTCCCCTGGTACCAAACCTGTAGACAATGACGACTCAAATATCAAAGCCAAAGGCTCTGCTATCGCCTCCCTAGCTTCCCAGAGCTATTTTGTTGTCACACCTTTCCACATTTTTCCTTCAAATGCATCATATCTCACTTTCCACATTAAATTTAATGTGTTGCCTCTTCTCCCATTCTAATGTCCATACCCTCTTGAAGTCAATCAGTATTCTCCTCAGAATTCACAATTTTCCTTGGTCGACTGCAAATTTTGAAACCATGCCAGATATACCCGAATCCAAGTTAATATATATCAAGGAAAGTGGTGGTCCTGGAAAACATAATTATACCTTCCCCAGTCCCAAAAAGAACAATCATTCACTGTTTAACTTGGCACACTTAGAAACTCCAGAATGTCAAAGGCAAATTGCATTTAACTAACTTGAATAAGTTTTTGTTTAGATAATAAAAGTTTAATGAAGGTAACAACAAAGGTGAAAAGATATTATTTCATTGGAAGCATTTCACTCGAATGATACTTCGTATTGAGAGACTGAGATATCAACAAAATCTAAATTGGTTGGGACTGTACTCACTGGAGTTTACAGGAATGAGGGGTGATCTCATGGAAACATACAGGATTCCTAACGGGCTGGAAAAGGTAAATATTGAGGAGGTACTTCCCTTCATGGGACAGTCTAAGAGCAGAGGACATCGTCTCAGAATAAAGGGGTGTTATTTTAGGACTGAGATGAAGAGGAATTTCTTCTCACAGAGTTGAGGGCGTTTGAAACTTCTATCCCTTCAACTCTGGGGCAAGAGTCATTGTGTCTACTTAAGGCGGAGACAGATTCTTGATCAGTAAGGGAATCAAAGCTATGGGGAAAGGACAGGAAAGGAAACATGAAGAGTTTTGAATCAGCCATGATCTTACTGAAAAACACAGCAGGCTCAAGAGGAAGTTGCTGATTAGGGAATACAACCTCTAAGATTTCCAAAAAGATGGACAGATTTTTTAGACATTAAAGAAATAGAAGAATAAGATAGAACACTATGGCAGAAAAAAACCCAAGAAAGGCGGAACACAGTTCTACCTTTGTACTGTGCTATCTGTCACTCTTCCAACTTTGTAACTGCCACTGCCCCATTTACTATGCGAGATTCAACTTTGCGGTGACTATTGGTTGGTACTTTCTCAAACAGATGAACAAAAGGAGAAGGCCAATCAGCTCACTGGACTGAAATGTTTTGCAATCAACAAGTGGGATTAAGTTGATTGGAAATTTAAATATATTGGATGAGCTTTTATCAAAGATTTTTTAAAAACATAGCAAAGCCACATTAGATGCTTAAAACTTAATTTTATTTCATCTCAACATAAAAATATAGAAAACAGGAACTGGAGTAGGGTCCTTCAAGCCTGCTCCACCATTCAACATGGTGGGCGGCACGGTGGCACAGTGGTTAGCACTGCTGCCTCACAGCGCCAGAGACCCGGGTTCAATTCCCGACTCAGGCGACTGACTGTGTGGAGTTTGCAAGTTCTCCCCGTGTCTGCGTGGGTTTCCTCCGGGTGCTCCGGTTTCCTCCCACAGTCCAAAGATGTGCAGGTCAGGTGAATTGGCCATGCTAAATTGCCCATAGTGTTAGGTAAGGGGTAAATGTAGGGGTATGGGTGGGTTGTGCTTCGGCGGGGCAGTGTGGACTTGTTGGGCCGAAGGGCCTGTTTCCACACTAAGTATTCAAATCAAATCTAATCTAAACATGATCGTGGCTGATTATCTAGTCAGTGCCCTGTTCCTAATTTAGTCCCATTCTCTTGGATCCTTTAGTTCTAAGAACTATATCTAATCTCCTTCTTGAATAGCAACACGGTGGTTCCATGGTTAACACTGCTGCCTCATACTGCCACGGACCAGGTTCAATTCCAGCCTAATTGTCAGTGTCTCCTCATATCTTGCATGGGTTTGCTCCTGTTTCCTCCCACAGTCCAAAGATGTATAAGTTAGGTGAATTGGCCAAGCAAAAAATTGCCCCATAGTGACCAGGCTCGATCTAGTCTACTGCATTCACTACTCACAATGTCGTCTCCTCTAAATTGGGGAAACAAAGCGTAGACTGGGTGAATGCTTCGCAGAACACCAATGTTCTGTCCACAAAAAAATACCATGAGTTTCCAGTTCCTGCCACTTCAACAGACCACCTTGTTGCCTGGTCAACATCTGTCTCAGGCTTGCTGCAGTGCTCCAGCAAAGCACAGTGCAAGCTGAAAGAACAGCACCTCATTTCTGCATGGAAACTCTACAGCCTTCTGGACTCTAATGAGTTCAACAATGTTAGGGCTTGAGACACCTTCTCCCATGTCCTTACTCCAACCTCCACACAACAGGCCTTGTTATGTTCTTATTTGAAAGAGAACACATACAAAGTGGCCAACAGCAGCAGCTACCTCGAAGACTGGGAAAACTTTAAAAGGTCAACAGAAAGCCACAAAAACAGCTATAAAGAAAAGTAATATAGAACATGAGAAAAAGCTAGCACAGAATATCAAGGCAGCTAGCTACAATTTCTATAAATCTATAAAAGAAAAACAGTGGCTAAAGTAAGCTTGGTTCTTTAGAGGATGAAAAGGGGCATTTAATTATGATATGATGAAATGGCTGAGGCATTGAACAGGTATTTTACATCAGTTTTCACATTGGAGGACACTAATCACATGTCAGAAATTGCCAAAGAGATGCAGGTTGGTGAGGACCTAGAAACAATCATTATTGCTGAAGAGATAGTGTTGGGCAAACTAATGGAGCTAAGGATAGATAAGTCTCCTGGCCTTGATGGAATGCATCCCAGGGTTCTAAAAGAGATGGCCGGAAAAATAACAAGTGCATTGGCGGTAATTTTCCAAAATTCGCAAGACTTTGGGGGCAGTTCCAGCAGATTGGAAATCAGCAAATGTGACACCACTGTTTAAAAAGGGAGGTACATAAAAGACAGGGAATTATAGACCAGCTTAATCTCTGAAGCAGGGAAGATGCTGGAGTATATTAACAAGGAAGAAATACAAAGGCATCTTACAAAGATAGAAATTGTCCTGTTGGGCAGACGTAGCATGGGCTCATGAAGGATAGGTCATGCTTAACAAATTTTTTGAAATTCTATGGAGATATTACGAGCAAGGTGAACAATAGGGACCCAGTGGATGTGGCGTCCCACGATTTCTAAAAGGCCATCGACACGGTTCTGCACAAGAGGTTGCTGCAGAAGATAAAGATGTATGGCATTACGGTTAAAGTATTAGCAAGGATAGAGGATTGGTTGATTAACAGAAAACAGAGTGGGGATAAATTAGTGCTATTCTGGTTGGCAATCAGTAACTAATGGTGTGCCTCAGAGATCAGTATTGGAACTGCAATCATTCACAATTTATATAGATGATTTGGAGTTGGGGACCACGTGTTGTGTGTCAAACTTTGCAGATAACATTAAGATGAGTGGCAGAGAAAGGTGTGCAGAGGACTATGAAAATTTGTAGAGGAACATGGATACATTGAGTGAGTGGGCAAAGGTCTGGCAGATAGAATACCAAGTTAATAAATGTGAAGTCAGCCATTTTGGTAGGAGTAACAGTTGAATGGTAAAATGTTGCAGCATGCTGCTATGCAGAGGTACCTGCAGACCTTGTGCATGAATCACAGAGGTCTGCAGGTACAACGAGTAATTAGGAAGGCAAATGGAATTTTGTCCTTCATTGCGAAAGGGATTGAGTTTGAAAGCAGGGAGGTTATGTTGCAGCTGAAAAGGGTGTTGATGAGGCCACACCTGGAGTACTGTGTCCAGTTTTGGTCTCCTTACTTGAGAAAGGATGTACTCTCACACTGGAGGGGGTGCAGAGGTGGTTCACGGGGTTGATTCCGAAGTTGAGGGGGTTGGCTTATGAAGCGAGACTGAGTGGATTGGGATTATATTCATTGAAATTTGGAAGAATGAGTGGGGAATCTTATAGAAACATATAAAACTATGAAGGGAATAGATAAGATAGAAGTAGAAAGGATGTTTTCACTGGCAGGTGAAACTAGGACAAGAGGGCATAGCCTCAAAATTAGGGGGAGCAGATTTAGGACTGAACTGAGAAGGAACTTCTTCACTCAGTCTTGTAAATCTTTGGAATTCCTTGCTCAGCGAAGTTGTTGATGCTACTTCAGTAAATGTTTTTAAAGCCAAGATAGAGCTTTTTCTTTTGAACAATAAAGGAATTGAGAGATACGGTGTATGCGAGTAAATGGAGCTGAGTCCATGAAAAATTCGCCATAATCTATTGAATGGCCTACTCCTGCTCCAAGTTCTTATGCTCTTATCACATGACCTGCTATTACACACAAGCCATTGTTAGCCACTAATAGTCCCCACTAGTAGCTATTCATTCACCTAGGCTGGTTGTTATCCATTCCATTGAAACGTAAGGCAAAGGAGCAAACATTAGGCCATTCAGCCCATTGCGTTTGCTCAACCTTTCAATCATGGCTGGTAAGTTTCTCAACCACATTATCCTGCTTTCACCCTATAACCCTGGACCCCCCGATACTCTAGAACCTATCTCAGCCTTAAATAGACTCAATCACCTGGCTTCCACAGCTTTCTGTGGCAGTGAATTCCTTTGATTCACCACTCTTTGACTGAAGGAGCAGCTTTTCTCCATTTGCAAAGGTCTTCCCTTTGCTCTAAAGCTATGCCCTCAGGTCCTAGTCTCTCCTACCAATGGAAACATCTTCCCAACATCTACTCTGACCAGGCCATTCAGTATTCTCGCTGTTTCAATTAAATCCACCCGCTCCCTCTCTCTTCCCCCCCCCCCCTCCCCGCCCCCCGCCTTCTCCACTCCAACTATAGATCCAGAGTCCTCAAACGTTCCTCATATGTTCAGCTTTTCATTCCTGGGACCATTCTTGTGAATCTCCGAACATGCTCCAGAGCCAGTACATCCTTTGGGGCCCAAAACTGTGCACAATACTCCAAATGTGGTCTGACCAGAACTTTATAGAGCCTCAGAAGTACATCCCTGCTTTTATATTCCCGTCTTCTCAAAATAAATGCCATCATTGCATTCGCCTTCCAAACTACCAACTCAACCTGCAAGTTTACTTTGAGAGAATCCTGGACGAGAACTCCCAAATCGCTTTGCACTTGCAACTTCTTAATTTTCTCCCCATTTAGAAAATAGTCCATGCCTCGATCTTTCCTACCAAAGTGCATGGCCTCACACTTTCCCACATTGTACTCCATCTGCCACTTGTTTGCCAACTCTCCTAAACTGTCCAAATCCTACTTCAGCCTCCCCGCCTCCTCAATGCTACCTGCCCCTCAAATATCTTTGTATTGTCAGCAAAGGAAGCCAGAATGCCCTCAGTTCCCTCATCCAGATCCTTAATGTATAAAGCAAAAAGTTGTAGTCCCAACACGAAGTCTTGCGGTATACCACTTGTCACCGGCTGCCATCCTAAGAAGGACCCTTTTACCCCCACTTGCTGCTTTCTGCCAGAAAGCCAGGCTTCTATCCATGCTAGCAACTTGCCTCTGACACCATGGGCCCTTACCTTACTCAGTAGCCTCTTGTGTGGCACCTTGTCAAAGGCCTTCTTGAAGTCTAGGTAAATAACACCCATTGGCTCTCCTTGGTCTCACCTGTTCATTACTTTGCCTGTTCAACTGTTCTTCTCACTCTTAACAAAATGTTAGCTCTGATTTCTCTCCACAGATACTGCCAGATCAGCTCAACTTTTCCAGCAATTTCTGTTTATGCTTCTGATTTCCAGCATCCACAGTTCTTTTTCTTTTTGTGGTGTTAAAAAATAACCTGTTTTGCCTGGGAGATAACTGTATAACCTCAATTACCTCTGGAGACCATCTTCCAATATAGTTAAATGGAGCCATTTGGAGATATTTTTAAACTTATTTTCTGCACAATGGAATGGCTGGAAAGGTACTGAAAGTGCTATGACATGGTGATAAAGCATGTAACTAGAATAATATTAACACCAGGGACTGTGTGCCACCGAGAGACTGGGATTTTCTCCATTAGTTTGGCTTCGTGAGACCAGTGCCATGGATCTTCCCTATTGAGGACTGAGGTTTGAGGAGCGGTACCGTGGCAACTGAGATAGAGCTCTGAGTGCTAACTATCACCCAGGAGTGCCTGATGGAAAGAAGGCAATGAGACTTGACTGAAAATAACAAATGCTGGAGGTCACAGCAGGTCAGCGAGCATCCATAGTGACAGAGAGCAAGCTAACGTTCTGTTGCCACCTCGCTATGATCGCCAATATTTATTGTTTTCAGTGCTAATTCCAGAATATGCAATAATTTACTCCTACATTGTGTAGGCAATGAGACTGAGATGGAAATGTGTTGCTGGAAAAGCGCAGCAGGTCAGGCAGCATCTAGGGAACAGGAGAATCGACGTTTCGGGCATTAGCCCTTCTTTCTAGGCAATGAGACTAGCTTGTTGAATATGTCAAAAGTAGTTCAAGTTAATAGATTCACTCATTATTTTGCATACATCTAAATTAGATTATGATACTATATTTGCTCTATATCAAAACACATGTATTGCTTTCAGCTGAACAATTACAATCACACAGGAGGACTATGTTCAGTTCTGACCTCCATATTACAGAGCAATATAGAGGTATTGGAGAAGGTGCAAAAACAGATTTTAAAAAATAATGATGAAACTAAAGGTTGTAACTATCAACAAATAAGGAATCTACTGGGGCTTTTTTCTATAAAAGAAGAAATGCTGGAAGTTGAGCTGATAAAAGGTTATGCAGGGGTTTGATAGGTAACATGTAGAGATCATTTTCATTGTGGGCAAGTCTGACACTAGGAATCCTAAATATACCCAATCATCAATGAAAGATTCGGGAGAAAGTTCATCACTCTGAAATGAGCAGAAAATGGAATCTGCTACCACTGGAAATAGGATACAGGCATTTATTCAAAAGGAAGACAAGTTCCTTCAGGGTCATTGGGTCAAATCCTGGAACTTTGTCCCTGACCACATTGTGGATATACCTATACTAAATGAACTGCAGCAGTTCTAGACAGCTCACCAATACCTTCTCAAGGTCAACTAGGAATGGCTAATAAATGCTGGCCCAGCATGTGATGCCCATGTCCTCTGAGTGAATTAAGAAACTAACTTTATAGGGGAGAAAGGAACAAAAAGGTACATTGATAAGGTGAGAACGAATGAAATGGGGAGCAGGCTTGTTTTCTGTGCTGTAAATTTAAATCAGTTAGTAGGAAACTATTACTTTTATCTTTTGCAAAAACATAGTACAACATTTTAAAATAGTCTACCTCAATTTAAAGCTCTAAGAGACATCTTTCTCAAGGAAACTCCATAAATTAAATCCAAGGCAATATCAATTCTTCGAACAGTACTTACAGGACTTTGCAATATTTGAGAAACACGCTTCCTTTGTTCCATCAGGTTGAAATCCTGTCGCAAATCTGGTGACATGTTTCTCTCACGAATATAATCAGAGTCATTTTCATTGATGCGGTCAAAATAGCTCCCTTTATGAATCTCACTGGGTGGGGGAGGGGAAGTTACTACGTCCTGGTTGGTATCACCACTCATTGTCACTGTTGTTTAGTATCTGTTAACATACAATCAAGAAACAAGTAGGTTGATAATACTATTGCACCAAAATCACAAATAAAAAGACAGTTGAAAAAAAAAGCCCTCCAGTTTTGGTTTCCAATACAATATCATAGATAATTAGGCCATCTTCCTTACATTACATTAACTGTTTAATTGCTTAATTCCCCCCACCACACAGTTGCTTCATTTAAGGCACCCAGCTGATCATCTCCAGCTGTGACTTCTTACATTTTTATTTCACCTATTTTCTTTTCAAACTATACAAGGATGTTATTACACACCCCTGGAGCAGATAAGACTTGAACCTGGGCTCCAGGACTTTTGTGGCGCAGCGATAGTGACCCTAACGCTGAACCAGGGTACTAGCAATAATTGGAAAATAGCAATTGTAAGGGGGAAAAGGTGCAAAGACCAGGACGGATAACCAGGAACAGTGGATTTTTGAAGGAATTTGATGTGGTCTTATACACACGATAGTTATGCAAGATTAGGACTCATGGGTTTGGGCGTAATACATCAGCATGGGTTGAGGATTGGCTAACAAACGGATAACAGTAGGAATAAACAGGTCATTTTCTGTACAGGTCGCAGCTA
This sequence comes from Chiloscyllium plagiosum, assembly GCF_037043375.1. Taxonomy (NCBI): domain Eukaryota; kingdom Metazoa; phylum Chordata; class Chondrichthyes; order Orectolobiformes; family Hemiscylliidae; genus Chiloscyllium; species Chiloscyllium plagiosum. The sequence goes on from NW_028270160.1 coordinate 3,078,034, forward strand.
TTTAGGTTTGACATCAATGACTTGTAAGAAGGGTCTAAATGCAATATGTGCAGATTTTCTGATGTTTCAAAGCTAGTTGGGGAGGTAAACTGTGATGAAGATGCAAAGAGGCTGTGAAGGGAGACAGGTGGCAATATTACCAAAAAGAGCAATGTTGCTGAAGCTTGGGGGCTTGCACTCATCAGACAAATGAAAAAATATCAAATTCAGACTGATGGAGGTGGGCAAAAATGATGGTGTATAGGAAAAATGAGAAAAACATAAGCAGCAATTGTCAGTGAGCATATGATTAATGCATTTTAAAGCAGTAACAGATTCTAAGGACAAGGCAGATGATTGGTTTTGATGTTAAGGTTCAGATAGGATTGTATTGATTAGTGGAGTAGATTTGATACATTCTAGACTTACTTATCCTCCTATTTCTTAACACGTTATGGCTTGTCCAATCTATGAAACTTACGTAGGAACAATGTTAAAATTGATGCTGAAGTGGAAAGGAGTTTTAAGAAATATAGGGAAACCCGTGAATAGCACAGAAAGAGAAGATACTGTGGACGGAAAATGAATCCCAGGAGATAGTACCAGTTTGATTAGAAGACTGAAAGAATTATAATTAGTTTAAATAGGTTGGAACAGAAATCAGAAATTAAATTCTCATTTTTAAATGTAGTTGTCCTCCTCCAAATGATATGAATGAAACATTTTGCTACCATTTACTTCTAAATGCTGTTTGGTTCCACAGTGCTCCAAAGAAAATGAGGAGTTTGATTCAAATTTATACCAATATTCTTTCATCAGATTAGATTCCCTACAGTGAGGAAAGAGGCCATTTGGCCTGTCAGAGCAGGTCAGGCAGAAGGCTCGCTGGACCCGAAATGTAAATGCTGCTTTCTCTCCACAGATGCCACCAGATCTGCTGAGTTTCTCTGGCATTTTCTGTTTTTGTTTCAGATTTCCAGTATCTGTCGATCTTTGTCCACATCGACCCTCCAAAAGAGTAACCCACCCAGACCCATTTCCTCTGACTAATGCACCTAATACTATTGGCAATTTACATGGCCAATTCACCTGACCGGCACATCTTTGGACTGTGGGAGGAAACCGGAGCACCTGGAGAAAACCCACGCTGACATGGGGAGAATATCTGTGTGGAGTTTGCACAGTCGCTGGAGGCTGAAATTGAATCTGGGTCCCTAGTGGTGCAAGGCAGCAGTGCCATCGTGCCACCCCATGATCTTTGATACAATGCGGTGAACACGGGATTCAACTGTACAAGAAATACTAATATCACCTTTCTAATCTATTATTTACTTTCAAATCAACCTGTTCAGAAATGTTATCACACATCTTCAGAAACCTCGATCCCAGGCTCTTGTTCTTACAGGGTGGACACTACCACTGAGCCACAACAGCCCTTTTCATGTATAGTAGGTATTTCCCTAATCGAACTGCTCAGATAGATGTTATTACAACTCTAGAGAAAGTAGGGCTTGAATGGAGATGTAAGGACATTACCACTACACCAATACGGCCCTTTTCATGTATTATAGTATTTTTCATCACCTATTTACATGTATTATGATGGAATTCTTGGACTTTAAACTGGATCTTCTGGCTCGCAAGTAGGGGCACTATCACTGCACAAGGAACCCTTTCTAGTTATGGTAATTTTGTTATACAAGCAATTGTTCAAATCAACCCATCGCAGGGATGTCATTACACACCCTTGGTAGGGACATTACGACTGCGCCACATGATCCCTTTTTATTTATTGTAGGAGGTTTTTTTTTAAAACTTGAAGCCATAAGACTTCATTGTATCCTGAATCAATGTTGAGGACTCCTGTGGCAAACTCTAGCTTTCTAACCCTGAATGTTATTTGCTATTTTCCAACCTATTGGATTATTCCAGAATGTAGGGAATTCTGGAAAATCAAATCCAATGCAGATTATTACTATAATCACCCTTTTAACACACAAGAGAGAGTGCAGATTTTCAATTGCAGAGGATCTGCCCGTATTTGATCTCATTAATTTCTCCATCACATTTTCACTCGTGTCAATTATGTTACCTTTCTCAGTTCCCTTGATTCTTGGTTGCCCACAACTTCCAGTATGCACCACGCATCTTCCACTGCGATGACAAATGTGATTTTTCTTTTTAAACCTTCCTAGCACTTCCTGCGGCTAACTGCACTGCTCTCAGCACCAACAGCTAGACTACAATCAAAGTATCTTGGATATGGAACATTCCACTCTCAAACCGCCTGCCGAGAGTAAGCAAAAGATGGAAGAGGAGCATTAGCTGGGACACTGGAGAGCGAGTGAAAGAAACGGATTGCAAAAATTTATTTTACCAACATGAATACTCTAACTAGGCCTACAAAATGTTGACCATCAGTAGGAAAAGCTGATGCTTAACTTGCACATGATCTGAAGTAAATATTTCTACTTTTGGTTTGCCATATCAGCCATCCTTATAAAACAAACAAACAAACAAACAGGAAGATACTTTGAAATCTTTTGAAGAGGGAAGATTCAACTGTTCAAAACAAAAACTTAGTATTTTGAAAGTATTTAGATATTAAGGTTAAAATGTACTGAACAGCATAACTTGTTTGTATGCAATTTCATTGTGGACAAAGACTAAGCAAATAATGGAAAAATCATGATTATAAACTCCAGGCACCTGGAATAATTCATATAAATAAGTTGTAAAGATCCTGGAAAAAACATAATGGAGGTGCTTTTAAATATTCCTGCAGATACATTACTGAAGTCAACTGTTCACTCCACCACTAAGAATTGAAATATTTTGACCTCGAACTGAAGCAATTTTCAAACAGCAAAATTATTAAATGACTTTTTAAAAATGTCTCCAGATATTTCTAAATTGACGGTGATTGCATTTTCCATTTCAGCTTGTACCGTGCTGTATATTGAATAATGAAAAGCTTCTGATAAACAGCTGTTTAAGAATGGAATATGAACTATTTTCAGTTCTGCGAACAGGTCATTTGGTGTATATGCTCTCTTACACTAAATACTTTTGGTCTACCTAACCAGCCAGACGGTTATGAAATTTGTGTGCTTCAATTATAAAACATTTAGCATTGCTGCAGTGCTGCATGAACTGATACTATTGCCAGCTGGCAATAGACTAAAGAGCTTTTTATTCATGCACTAAACCAGAAACATTAGATAAAACTAACATTTTTTTTAAAATCTCCCTGTAAATCAAGTTGCTTTAGTTGTAGTTAATTCTGATTTATTTCTGGTTTGCCAATACTCAAAATTGTTCACCTTTAGCTACTGCAGGAACAGTTATTTTAAGCCTCAGGTTATGTCACAACACTTATCACAATTCCTTTGTATACTATCACTTTAAAATCATTTTACAATTGCTTCTCAGAATCTGCGGATAATGGCCTATTGTGCATCCCTGAAACTGTGGTATCTGCATAGCTTTTATTCATTTCAGAGGTTGATGTACGCTATTGTACAGTCTATTAGCTATGAATGGATCATTCTCACAAACATGGAAAATACAAGTCGAGGGCCAATGGTTCAGTGCAGTGCTTTGTTACTATTCAAAAGTTATAATGTTCAGCTTTTCGGAAAGCGCAAATTGCCCAGTGACAACAAACAGAAAAAACAACAGTAGAAAATCATAATCGAGATTAGTAGACATCTAAAGAGGAGACTGGCTAAAGAAAAGTTGCTGCCAAGTGAGAATGATGTTGTAAAAGTATATTAATCCATAGAACTTGAGGCAAGATTGAAATAACTCATGGCTTAGCTCTAGTTTCAGTATTCATCTTCCAAAACAGGCCAAGGACAAGCAGTACTATAGTGCACAAAACTATTGTTGGGGTCCAGTTTCACTCAAGGCTTTGTTACATGATCCTGAATAACACACTTCAGTGCAGAATGGGGATGTCTTCCAGATGAGAATTTAAACCAAGGTTTTGTTTACTCTCTAAGATGAATGTATTTTATCCCACAATACGATTTGAAAAGTAGTTCTCCCAGTGTCCTGGGAAATATTTATCCCTCAACTAAAACCATGAGATTGTCATTCCTGTATCTCATTGCTGTTCATGGGATCGTTTTAGAATACATTAACTACTGTCTACTTATGGCTGCTCATTTATAAAATAGTCAATCACATTTTTTAAAATTAAAAGTGCTTTGGGTATTGAAGTCATGAAAGATGATACACAAATTAAAGATTTTTCTTCAATTTGAATAACTTTGTTCCCTCTCCCTCTCTGAATGTTATTGCATCTCAATAGACATAACATTTGTTCTACCTTTATGAAACTAAAGATTAAGGTGATTGAATGAAACAAGTTACTTTTTATAATAAAAGGAGTACAGGCAAAACTATGTTGAAGCTGCGATATCCGCTGCTACTGCATATCCTGACAATTGGTCCCTCACCAAATGGAAAAATCTGTGTTTCAAAGCCTTCTTTTTCTTCCTACTGTCAAAAAAAAACAGGCATTTCCTCCTTGTTCTAATTAGGCACTTTCAAAACAGAAAAGCCATCTAGACATATTTTATCATACTTGTTATTCAATGGCAATACTCTACAAACAATATTGCTGAAAAGCATAAATCAATGTTACCGGGCACTCAAAATACATAGAAACAAGAAAATAATTCAGGACTTAACTGACAACTAAGTTCACACACTGAGATTGCTGCTTAGTAGGCTTTTTCATTGTAGAAAAGACAACCAACAACTATGAGGTCAAACAAATATCCTTGTCTGAGTCACACAACCAGCTATCCTGGCCATTATGCAGAAGTATCCAAGATGCAGAAGTTACATGGTGCAAGAGTACTTTCATAGAAAGAAGCACGTGAGAAATAGCACAAACATGACAGTGAGTGAGAAATCAGGTTTGATAGTTCACACTTAAAAATTGTGCAATATACTCTCTGTCCTGAAGTTGAAAAGTTTACGGTCAGTTTCGAGCATTACTCACAGATAGAAATTTAGCATTGCTGCTGAGCCTGTTTGAACAAAATATTCGGGTTTAAAGGGGACACAAAATACTTGACATTGGGTCTTTTCAACTTCCTTCACCAATCATTTTAATAACCTCAGTGAGCAGGAGGGGCAAAGAAGTGGTGTTACAACAGTGGGCGGCACGGTAGCACAGTGGTTAGCCTGCTGCCCCACATTTCCCGCCTCAGGCGACCGACTGTGTGGAGTTTGCACATTCTCCCAGTGTCTGCGTGGGTTTCCTCCAGGTGCTCTGGTTTCCTCCCATAGTCCAAAGATGTGCAGGTCAGGTGAATTGGCCATGCTAAATTGCCCTAGTGTTAGGTGAAGGGGTAAATGTAGGGGTATGGGTGGGTTGTGCTTCGGCGGGTCGGTGTGGACCTGTTGGGCCGAAGGGTCTGTTTCCACACTGTAAGTAATCTAAAGTAATCTAATCTAATCTAAAAACATGGGGTAAATCCCTCTGCTAATTAAACCCGACACATAAAAGCTCACCTCATGCTGTAATTTGTTAAAATTTCGAGAGTCAAAGAACTATCCCAGAGGTCACTATCTAAAGTAAAGTTTAACAATTTATTAAGTCCAAACAAGAACATTAAACAACTATTTACAACTCCTTTCTCTTAAACCTATCTTTTACCTCCCATTCTACAATACTGGTCTGATTTAAAAAAAACCTGATAAAGATTTACAACAAAAAAAAATCACATTTCAAAACCAGTCTGCTTTGTCGATTCATCTTTGTATATTTTCCTCTGTAGACTTTCTAGGTTGGCTTTTCTTTGGTCTTCTGGTGTACAACGTTTCCTGTGGACAGGTGCCTTTCAGAGGGCTATTTGGCTAGCAGTCTATACTTGTTGGTATTTGTGGCAGTTCTCCTCCTAACTGTTCAAAATGTCTGGTTTTATACCCCAAAACATCGGGTAATTTCATTGATTTGATATCACCCCAAACAGTAAAATTCAAATTCATTTGGATTTTGCTGTTTGGGGCATAATTTAAAGTGATTGGCCAATTTGAATTTGTTTTTAATTCCATGGCAAAGCAACTCCAGCTATTTGTTTCAACCAAATGTTACATTTTTAAATTGTTCAACACACACCGTGCTTTTAGTCAGTCCTTGCTAGCTTCCTCTCTTGCTTAAAAGGTATAGTACACACCTACGCCTTCATAACAGTAGCAAATGAAAAAAAAAAGGTACCAACTCCTATTAAATTCAACACAGTCACCACAGCTGATGATTCTGCATCCTGTAGAACATCAGGTATGAAAGGTTCATTCACCGATGGAAGCTTGTAGCTTTTTCCGTTTGAACAGAGAAGGTTAAAGGAAGTCACAATTCTGACTTAGAAATTTGTTGTTATTCAGTGTCACTAAGTCAAAATCTTAGATGTTTCACCACAACGGCAATGTGACTGTTCCTACAGTAAATAGATTGCAACTGTTCAAAACAGCAGCTCACCTTATCAAGGGCAACAAAACCTAAACACTAGCCCAAGTAGTGATGCCCACATTTGTAAATGATTTTTTTTAAAAAAAGGGGCGGCACAGTGGTTCGCATTGCTGCCTCTAAGCGCCAGGAACCTGGGTTCAATTCCCACCTCGGGCAACTGACTGTGTGGAGTTTGCACATTCTCCCAGTGTCTGCATGGGTTTCCGCCGGGTGCTCAAGTTTCCTCCCACAGTCCAAAGATGTGCAGGTTAGGTGAATTGGACCATGCTAAATTGCCTGTAGTGTTAGGTGGGTTAGTCAGGGGTAATTACAGGGATGTGGATTTCTCTTTGGAAGGTTGGTGTGGATTTGTTGGGCCGAAGAACCTGTTTCCACACTGTAGGTAATCTAATCTAAACTCAAAATTTAGTAAGAATGTCCAAAACTACATTAAAAAAAATGAAGACACACATCTATACAGAAATGTTCACAACCCCAAGATATCCCAAAACACTTTACAACCATTTTTGAAGCACATCATTGTTGTAGTCTAGGAAAAGAGTGTATAACTACGTCCTACAAGCATCATAAACAAATTAACAAAAAAAAACAGAAGGTTATGAATGGTTTTGAATTGATTTGAATTAACCTTACTGTCAAATGAGTACAGTGAAGAGTTTAGAAGTTGCCACTTACAGCGCCATCTTAGGTACAAGGTACCTAGGTACAGTTTCATCAGTTACAAGGTTAGTGTAAAAATGTTGCCAACACAAGGTGCCATTTTAGGTACAGAATACCTAAGTACAATCCTTCGTGAATCAAGAAATGAAGAGAATAAAAGAAGTTATACACAGTATAATCCTAGGTCAAAAAACAAGCAGCAAAGTTAAAAAGACAAACATCACAGTCTCTCTCCAAGGGCTCTCCACAGCAGACCAGCACAGCTGGCATGCTTTGCACCAGGCCACTGTCTCTGCTTCTGCAGCAGCCACGCTCTGTCCCAGTGCTTCACCACCCCCACCATGCTCTGCACAGTTTTTGCGCCCTGCTCCACCACCGCCACACTGCCATGTTCTGCACTGTGCTGCTGCCCCTTCCATTCTCTGTACTGGGCTGCTGGCATCTCTGCTCTGGGTTGCCGACTGCCAACCCCACTTCAGAGGCCAGGGGTCAGAGACTGAGAGTCTAAGACAGAAGAGGAGAAGAAAACCACAGAAGGAAGGCAAAAGGGAGAAAAAGAGGAAAAAGAAGGGGCTGGGCAGAGCAGACAAGCTCTGGCTGCAGTGTCCTACTCTGCAGTTCAAGTTGAGATGAACATAAAAGATTATTTTGATTTATTAGTGAATTAACAGAATGACAAAAGTTAATTCTGGGAGGAGAAGAAACTTTTGCATACTGAGGATTATTGCTATCAGATGTTTTATCATTACAAGCCATTGAACACAGACTATAAACATAACTCAAGAAGAATATGAATTATTGTTCAAAAAAAAAAGGAACCAGTTATAGAGTACAGCACAGAAACAGACCCTTCGGTCCAACTCATCCATGCCAACCACATATCCTAACCTAATCTAGTCTCATTAGCCAGCTCTTGGCCTACATCCCTCTAAACCCTTCTTATTCATATATCCATTTGAGAGGCCTTTTAAATGTTGTAATTGTACCAGCCTCCACCACTTCCTCTGGCAGTTCATTCTATACACGCACCACCCTCTGTGTGAAACAGTTGTCCCTTAGGTCTCTTTTATATCTTTCCCCTCTCACCTTAAACTTAAGGCCTCTAGTTCTGGACTACCCCGCCCCAGGGCAATGACCTATGGTCGTCTAAAACAAACCATGGTCACACAATGTTAGCCAGTAATGTCAATCATGAAGTGGTCATGCTTTTGAATAAGATATTGAACACTGTCACTTTTGTGAATAAATGTGCAGACAACACAGTCAATGAAGTATGACCAGACATAAAACAGGCATGAAACAATTTGAATATGCAAATAAGTGCTGTCCTGCGCACATTTGCAATAGCCTTGACCTGAGAGAGTCAAACCCCCACAGTACAGTACTGAAAGAACAGAGGACTATCAGGACTGTTTTCATCTGAATGCAATTTTAAACTAATGTTTGCAGGGGGTGAAAGCTCTCACGGCACTTTTCAGACAGTGTGGGTTGGCAGGGGAATTAAGCTTCAACCAGTATCCTCAGTAAAACAGATCAGTCAGACAGTCAATGTCATTGCTGTTTGTGGGACCTTGTTGGGTGCAAATTACCACCAAGACTGCATACCAAAATATGACTATGCTTTAAAAACAACTATTTGTCTTGCAACATGCCTCAATATAAACTCAAATTCATTACATCATGTGAAACCAAAACTGGTACCAAACTGACAACACGGCGTCTCTTTTGAAATCCTGAGATTTTGAATCGCATTAGAAGTAAGAGAATCAAAGAGGTAGAAACTGGTTTATTGCAATATCAATTTATACACAAAACATATTCAGTGTGCAGTGTTCCAGCAAATTAGAAGTGAGAGTCAAATTCCCCTGTCAGTGTGACAAGTTTATCACAAGCAATACAAATTACAAAATATCACAGCTTGGTTTGTGGTCTTCATTGAGCTAAGTCAGGCATAACCTCATTAAACTCTAAAAGGTTACAGAAGAAAAGCATTGCATGAGGCAAGATTGGAAATTAGATAACACCTTCAATCAAACTGCCATAATTGTCTAGATTCATTTTATACATACACTTCATATGTAGCTATCTGCCACCCGCTGCACTTTGCTAAAAAAAAACAATTTTAACCAGGAGATATTAATCATAGATTCTTTAAATAGATTCTTTGCTGTAGTGTGCTGTATAAGCAGAATCTGATTCAATCAACCTTGATTACTGTAAAACACATCTGCCCTCGTCCTTCTGCAAATCCAAACCTAACAATGACTCATTAGTGGCACATTGCAACTCAATAGCTAATAGGGGTGGCAATAAATTATTATAGTCTTGTGGGGTGGCTTACAATCTTAGAAATATTGCAAAAACACAAGTTGCTGTTACTGCTCTTGATGTTATTCAGTAAATGATTTAAACAACAAGATATGTTTCTTTAATCAATTGACATTGACTAATTAGATTAAGTAATACGACAGAACATTTTGTTTTATTCACTTGTGGGATATAAGTGTTACAGGCTGACCAGCATTTACTCCCAACTCTTGTTACCCATGAGAAGGGGGTGGTGAGCTGCTTTCTTGAACTGCTGCAGTTCACATGCTGAAGGTAGACCCATAATGCCTTTAGGGAAAGAATTTCAGCGATAGTGAAGGAACAGAGATGGATTTCCAAGTGAGGATGGAGGGGAACATGCAGGTGATCGTGTTCTCATATCTGCTGCCCTGGTCCTTCTAGATGGAAATGGTCATGGGTTTGGAAGGTGCTGTCTAAGAATCTTGCGCTGCAGAAAGTCCCTCATCTTATAGATGGTACATTTAGGAAAGAGCTACAATGTTTAGGATAAAGGAGGTAGGAAAAAAGGTAAGCATAACGATAAAATATATTGTTTCCCAAATAAGAAAGCATACAAACATAGAAAATGGAAGCAGAAACAGGCCAATCAGCCCTTTGAGCTTTCTCCCTACATCTTTGATCCCTTTAGTTTTAAGAACTTTAACTAACTCCTCCTTGAAATCATTCAATATTTTGGCCCACGTTGATTTTCTGTGGCAGAGAATACCACAGGATCCTGATCTCTATCCTAAATGGATAAGGGTACAGGGATAGGACCTCTGTACCCTTAGACTGGGATCCTGATCTGGAGTTCTCAGTCATCAGGAACATTGGTCTTGCATTTGCCCAGTCTAGTCCTCTTAGAATTTTCTAGATTTTTTAAGAGTCCCCTCCCCTTTCATCTACACTCTACTAAGTACAACCCTAACTGATCCATCCTCTTTTCATACATCAGTCCAGTAATCGATCCGGTAAAGTTTCATTGCACTTCCTCCATAGCCAGAACACTGTTCCTCAGATGCAAAGACCAAAACAGCAAATGGTACTCCAAGTAGGATCTCACGAAGTAGGATTTCCTGAAGAAGGGCTCATGCCCGAAACGTCGATTCTCCTGCTCCTTGGATGCTGCCTGACCTGCTGCGCTTTTCCTGCAACATATTTTCAGCTCGGATCTCACGAAGGCCCTGTACATTTGCAGCAAGATTTCTCTGCTCCTGTACGCTTGCTACAAAGTTAAAAATCACACAACACCTGGTTATAGTCCAACAAGTTTATTTGAAAGTACAAGCTTTCAGAGCACTGCTCCTTCATCAGCTAGCTACCTATAAAGGAGCAACACTCAAAGCTTGTGCTTTCAAATAAACTTGTTGGATTATAATCTGGTGTTGCGTGATTTTTACCTTTGTCCACCCCAGTCTAACATCAGCACCTCCACATCTTGTTATGAAGGGCACATGCCATTTGCCTTCTACATCACCTGCTGCATCTGCAAACTTACTTTCAGCAACTGATGTATAAGAACACATCATTTGACGATATTTCTTTGATATTCAAGGTGTTACCGGCACTCAATCCCCCACAATCAACATCCTGGGGGTTACCATTGACCAGAAACTCAAGTGAACTCGCCACATAAACAAAGTGGACACAAGAGCAGGTCAGGTATTAGAAGTCTCATCTCTTACTCCCTAATGTCTGTTCACCATCTACAAGTCTCAAGTCAGGAGTGTGATGGAATACTCCCAAATTGCCTGGATGGGTCCAACACCAACAACACTCAAGAAGCTTAACGCCATCCAGGATAAAGCAGCCTGCTTGACTGGCGCCATATCCACAAGCATCCACTCCCTTCATCTCCAATGCTCAGTAGTGGCTTTATGTAGTATCTACAAGATGAACTGCAGAAATTCACCACAGATCCTTAGGCTGCATCTTCCAAACCTATGACCACTTTTATCTAGAAGGAAGAGGACAGCAGATACAACAGCTACAGAAAGCAATGTCCTCTGGAACACCTTACGTACTGAATATTGCATATATGATTATGAATATTGAGAGAGTTTTCATTGAAGGAACCACTCATAAAAGGGGAAGGGCTGTTGTGTATTTGGTAAGTAGATTGTCACTTTAAGAGCTAAATCACCTGACAACGTTGTCTATTTCATGCAGGAAGCAGTTCAGTCTGATCTTACTGCCTGAAGAGTGAACACCTTAACAAAGCTCTTAAGTGTTGTTAAACACATTGGCTCCTTTCGGGTGAGAGTAAAAGGTCAAAGGAACTAAATATCTGCAGTGAACACTGGGTGCATCAAAATGGCAAATGTCAACAAAAACTGCACATGAATTGACATGTCTAGGGCATAATGTCTATCCATGAAGTAAAAGATATATTCGCCAGGAATCCCATCCAGTCTGATACATTGAACACAAACTTCAAGCAAGGACGACAATGAATTAAACCTTGGGCATGGTACATTGGCGAGACCTAGCAAATACTGACAACTGACGAAAGGACATCACGCAACAATCACCAGATAGGGATGTTCCCTTCCAGTCAGAGAACACTTCAGCAGTCAAGGACATTCGGCCTCAGATCTTCGGGTGACCATCTTCCAAGGCGGACTTCAGGATATGCATAACAGAGTAGCTGAGCAGAGGCTGATAGCCAGTTCAGTGCCCATGAAGATATCCTCAACCAGGACCTTGGGTTCATGTCACACTACAGGTGACCCCACTACACTATACACACACACCCCAGGAAACCCCCTCTCATATACACGCTCTCCCGGAAACACCCCAACACTCTCATCGGCTAATATTGCATCACACTCGCGCACACGCAAACAAACAGACACTTTTTCTCTCATGGACGCTCACACCCATATTAGTCTATGGGGGTGAATTTGCAGAAGGGTATTTGCAAATACATTCTATTTTGCTCAAAAAGCACACACACACACTGCAGGCACTCAATCCATTTAATATTTTATAAATTCCTACTTTGGAAGTAGAACCAGTCTGACTCAAGACTGGGTAGACAGACTCTAACTTCACACCTTTAATGCATTGTCTGAGCCAAGATGTCACCTTAAGTTATCTCTAAAATGTGACTTGAAAGAAGTTCCGGGAGTTATATATTAATGACCCAAAACCTGCAACCCATTCTAAAAGTTGAAAGACTTAACAGCAATCTAGGTCTATTCAATATGTCATTTCAGTTGCATGATACTGTAATCTTTTGCTATAAATTCTGTGCCTTATGATCCTGCTCCACAGTTACCTGAAGGAACAATTCTCCAAAAGCTAGTACTTCCAAATAAGCCTGTTGGACTATAACCTGGTGTTGTGTGTGATTTTTAACTTTTTCCACCCCAGTCCAACACCAGCACCTCCACACCACATTTTAGATTAGATTACTTACACAGTGTGGAAACAGGCCCTTTGGCCCAACAAGTCCACACTGACCCTCCGAAGAGAAACCCATCCAGACCCATTGCCCTACATTTACCCCTTCACCTAACACTATGGGCAATTTACCTAACTTGCACATCTTTGGACTGTGGGAGGAAACCGGAGCATCCGGAGGAAACCCACGCAGACGCAGGGAGAATGTGCAAACTCCACACAGACAGTTGCCTGAGGCGGAAATTGAACCCTGGTCTCTGGCGCTGTGAGGCAGCAGTGCTAACCACTGAGCCACTGTGCCGCTCCCCTCTGAATGCCTCTCAGACCTCTCAGAATGCACTCCTCTGCTGTCTATGTAGAATGTTTGCTTTGTTGTTCCCTTATGGCTATATCATCCAAACAAGGAGCAGGAGTAGGCCATTCAGTATCTTTAGCCTACTGTGCCATTCAATAATATCATTGCGGATCTAACTGGATCCTCAAATCTCAAGACTTGCTGTTAGTTCTGAGAGGTTTCTAATGTAGAGTAGGATGGTCAGTGTGTTGGAGGGCAAAGTGTCTTCTTGGTGTTGTTTGTATGCCAGGCAAAGCCTTTGTGTAGGTGCTTCTCTTCTTTTTTGCAGAGTGTTGGGGTGTTGCAGTGTGTTATGGCTTGTTTAAACAGGATCTCGACACAGTTTTGTTTATGGACCTTGGGGTGGTTACCACTGTAACTGAGGATCTGGTCTGTATATGTAGCTTTTCTGTACATTCAGATGTTATGGCCGAGGTCACACCACTCAAAACATTCTTGAGCAGGCAACCCAGACCGTAACTTTGCAATTTGTTTTGGTAACTGTACATTGAAAATTACTCAGACTAAGTTAGCTAGGTTGACTACTAGGTTTTAAAACAGAAGTTAATTCACAAAATTACACAATGAAACACAAAGAACAGAATAAAAACCCCCTACAGAACTCTATCTATCCAAACTAGACTTAATTATGCTGTTCTGAATATACACAACAGCCCCAATAAGCAAACCCTCTTAAAAAAAGTAATAAAAAATTAAACAGATGCTTACAGCTTGAAGCTAAAAGAGCAGAGAGAGAGAGAGAGAGAGAGAGGGTTTCCACACAGCTGAACTCTAAACTAGTTCTGGACTGCTCAGCCAGAGAGCTGACCACTCCCCTTTCATTCTACAGGTCACTTCTAAAACATGACCACTTTGGCCTGAAGTCTCACCTGTTTACATATAAACAAAATAGCCTCTCAATACCCTTTGATCTCTATACGAAGAGTGTCTAATCGGAGCCGTGAGCAGTTTATTGTCCCTCTGAAAAGAAAACAAGGACACAGTACCCTTGAGAAAAGGAACAACTTTTAGAAAAAAAAAGGACCAGCTTTGTGACACTGGTAAGAAGAACTAACAATGAAACTTCTCCGTTCTCTGGGAATAATGACAGCACACAAACCAACAGCCACACTTCGCCAGCTACTATTCAGGGTAAAGGATCTGATACCCGTAAAATGCAGGATGAATGTGATAAATAAAATACCTCGCAGCAACCGCGAGAAACATTACGTAGGACAAATGGGCAAGAAACTCACCACCAGAATACATGACCAGTCCTCCCTCATATCAATATACATCGACAATGAAGGACACCAATTCAACTGGGACAATATTATGATACTGAGGAAGGCTAAACAAAGTCAAGGTAAGGATATCCTGAAGGTCTGGTATTAGAACATAGAACAATACAGTGCAGAACAGGCTCTTCGGCCCTCGATGTTGCGCCAACCTGTGAACTATTCTCAGCTCGTTCCCCTACACTATCCCAAACTCACCCACGTGAGTATCTAAGAATTGTTTAAATCTCCCTAATGTGGCTGAGTTGACTACATTAGCAGGTAGTGCATTCCATGTTCTTACCACACTCTGTGCAAAAAATCTGCCTCTGACATATGTCTTAAATCTATCACCCCTTAATTTGTAGTTATGCCCCCTCATACACGCTGACGTCATCATCCGAGGAAAAAGACTTTCACTGTCTACCCTATCTAATCCTCTGATCATCTTATATGTCTCTATCAAATCCCCACTTAGTCTCCTTCTTACCAATGAGAACAGGTTCAAGTCTCTTAATCTTTCCTCAGAAGACCTTCCCTCTGGTAAAACTCCTTTGCACCCTTTCCAATGCTTCCACATCCTTCGCGAAATATGGCAATCAGAACTGTACAGAACTGTACATAATACATAATACAGTGTGGCCGCACCAGCGTTTTGTACAGTTGCAGCATGGTATTGCGGCTCCAGAACTCAATCCCTCTACAAAAGACACCTAATACATCGTATGCCGTCAGGATTAGCAAAATTATTCTGAGTAGGAGTGAAAGGAACAGGGTGGTCATTATGGGGGACTTCAACTTCCCCAACATTGACTGGAAATGTTACAGCTCTTGTATGTCAGTTGGCTCAGTTTTTTCCAAGGTGTACAGGAGGGTTTCCTGATACAGTATGTCGAAGGGCTGACAAGAGGGGAAGCCACACTGGATCTGGTACTTGGTAATGAACCAGGCCAGGTGTTTGATTTAGTTGTAGTGAGCACTTTGGAGAGAGTGACCATAATTCAGTTATGTTTAATTTAGCGGTGGAAAGGGATAGATACAGGCCACAGGTCAAGAGTTATCGATGGGGCAAGGGTAATTATAACGTGATTAGGCAAGAATTAGGTTGCATAGCATGGGGTAGCAAAATGCAGAGGATGCAGACAATCAAAATGTGGAGCTGGTTTAAGGAACAGATATTGCATGTCCTTGATAGGTATGTCCCTGTCAGGCAGGGAGGATGCGATAAGGTAAGGGAACCGTGGTTTACTACAGAAATTGCATCTCTTGTTGCGAAGAAGGAGGAGGCTTATGTGTTGATGAGGCAAGATGGTACAAATGAGGCGATGGAGAGTTACAAATCAGCTAGGAAGGATTTAAAGAGAGAGAGTTAAGAAGAGCAAAGAGAGGACACGAGCAGTCTTTAGCAAATAGAACAAAGGAGAACCCTAAACCTTTCTATAGGTATGTGAGGAATAAAAGGATGATTAGGGTAGGAATAGGGCCAAAGACAGAAGTGGGAAGTTCAGTGTGGACCCTGTAGAGATCGGAGAGGTGCTAAATGAACATTTCTCATCGGTGTTCACTCAGGAAAAGGTGAATATTGTGGAGGAGAAGAATGAGGTACAAGATATTAGACAAGAAAGGATCGAGGTTAGTTACACACAGGTGTTATCAATTCGAGAAGGAGTGAAAGTAGTCAAGTTCCCTGGGCTGGATGGGATTTATCCGAGGATTCTCTGGGAAGCTAGGGAGGAGATAGCAGAGCTTTTGGCTTTGATATTTGAGTCGTCATTGTCTACAGGTTTAGTATCTGAGAACTGGAGGATTGCAAATGTTGTGCCATTGTTCAAGAAGGGCAGTAGAGATGACCCAAATAATTATAGACCAGTGACCCTTACTTCTGTTGTAGGAAAGGTTTTGGTAAGGATTATAAAAGAGATCAGATTTATAATCATCTAGCAAGCAACAATTTGATTTCAGATAGTCAACATGGTTTCGTCAAAGGCAGGTCATGTCTCACAAACCTCATTGAGGTTTTTGAGAAGGTGACCAAACATATAGATGAGGGTAGGGCAGTTGACGTGGTGCACATGGATTTCAGCAAAGCCTTTGATAAGGTTCCACATGGTAGGCTGTTGGAGAAAATGCAGAGACATGGAATAGAGGGTGATTTAATAGTTTGGATTAGAAACTGGCTTTCCGTAAGAAGGCAGCGAGTGGTGGTTGATGGAAAATATTCAGCCTGGAGTCCGGTTATTAGTGGTGTGCCACAAGGATCTGTTTTGGGACCACTGCTGTTTGTCATTTTTATAAATGACTTAGACGCAGGCATAGGTGGATGGATTAGCAAATTTGCAGACGGCACTAAAGTCGGTGGAGTAGTGGACAGTTTGGAAGAATGTTACAGGTTGCAGGGGGACTTGGATAAACTACAGAATTGGGCTGAGAGATGGCAAATGGAGTTCAATGCAGCTAAACGTGAGGTGATTTGGGAAGAATAACAGGAAGGCAGAGTACTGGGTCAATGGAAAGATTCTTGGTAGTGTGGATATGCAGAGGGATCTTGGAGTCCATGTACATAGATTCCAGAAAGTTGCCACCCAGGTGGACAGTGCTGTTAAGGCGGCATACGGTGTGTTAGGTTTCATTGGTAGAGGGATTCAGTTCCAGACCCACAATATCAAGCTGCAACTATACAAAACGCTGGTGCGGCCACACTTGGAATATTGTGTACATTTCTGGTCGCCCCATTCCAGGAAGGATGTGGAAGCATTGGAAAGGGTGAAGAGGAGATTTACCAGGATGTTGCCTGGTCTGGAGGGAAGGTCTTATAAGGAAAGGCTGAGAGACTTACATAGAACATAGAAGAATACAGCGCAGTACAGGCCCTTTGGCCCTCGATGTTGCGCCGATCCAAGCCCACCTAACCTATACTAACCCACTATCCTCCATATACCTATCCAATGCCCGGGTCTGTTCTCATTGGAAGGAAGGCACCTTAGGGAGGGATTTGATAAAGACATACAAGATGATCAGAGGATTAGATAGGGAAGACAAAGAAATACTATTTCCTAGGATGATGACATCAGTTTGTACGAGAGGGCATAACTACAAATCGAGTGGTGAGAGATTTAAGACAGATGTCAGAGGCAGGTTCTTTACACAGAGTGGTATGGGGGTGGAATGCCCTACCTGCTAATGTAATCAACTCAGCCACATTAGGGAGATTTAAACAATTTTTAGATAAGCACATGGATGATTTTGGA
This sequence comes from Chiloscyllium plagiosum, assembly GCF_037043375.1. Taxonomy (NCBI): domain Eukaryota; kingdom Metazoa; phylum Chordata; class Chondrichthyes; order Orectolobiformes; family Hemiscylliidae; genus Chiloscyllium; species Chiloscyllium plagiosum. Next base: position 3,095,752 of record NW_028270160.1, read on the forward strand.
ATAGTGTAGGGGGACGAGCTGAGAATAGTTCACAGGCCGGCGCAATATCGAGGGCCAAAGGGCCTGTTCTGTGCTGTATTGTTCTATGTTCTAACAGCACTATCCATCTGGGTGACAACTTTCTGGGATCTATGTACATGGACTCCAAGATCCCTCTGCACATCCACACTACCAAGAATCTTTCCATTGACCCAGTACTCTGCCTTCCTGCTATTCTTCCCAAAGTGAATCACCTCACATTTAGCTGCATTGAATTCCATTTGCCACCTCTCAGCCCAATTCTGCAGTTTATCCAAGTCCCCCTGCAACTTGTAACATTCTTCCACACTGTCCACTACTCCACTGACTTTAGAGTCATCTGCAAATTTACTAATCCACCCACCTTTGACCACCTAAGTCAAACAGCAGTGGTCCCAAACAGATCCTTGTGGCGTACCACTAGTAACTGGACTCCAGGCTGAATATTTTCCAGGGAGGGATATGGGCCAAGCACAGACAGGTGGGACTAGCTTAGTTTGGGAATATGGTTGGACCGAAGGTTCTGTTTCCATGCAGTATGACTATGTATCTCAACTGCATGCTGTGCAAATTGTTTTTTGATGTATCAGGTTCATGCTGCTATTTTGATGCACTGCCAAACAACAGAGAGCAAAAAAAAAACTGACACAAAGTCCCTGATGTGAACCTTATATACAACTATTGTTCATAGTTTACTGACTCAGCAATCCAAATAGTCTCACTTCCTGTCAGGAATCGATCACAGTTGTGCAATTCCCAGGTGTTAAGAGCACAATGGCTTCCCTGTCACAGAACAAAATCTAAATAATTGAAAATGTTTGTTTTTGAAGCAATTAACGACACTATTAACGGCTTGGTCAATATAGAACTTAAACTTGGAAGGCAAGAAATGGAACTTTCTCAATGCAAGAAACCATAGCAAAAAAAAGGACACTATTTTATACAGCATGAGAAGAGGGTGCTGATGGTCTGGGCCAGCGCTGGCATGGAGATGCAGTGAGAACAGTTACCTGACAATCTTAACTGTCAAGCCAGGTAGATTCTGATTGGTTAGGCTGTTGCCATTGGGATACAGCAGGAATTGGCTGTTTCCATGACCTGTATTTTTGAAAAAGGTGCAATGAATGTCAATTCCTCCTGGCTATAAAAGATAGAATCTTGAGCATTCATATACAGTTTCTAGCACATGCAGATGCATCATATTGCAGGTCTAGCTGATTATCTTAAATTGATTTCCAATGTAGCACCATCTGGATTATTTAATATAAATGATTTTGTCTCCAGGCAACCAGCTACACTAGCTGCTGGATCAAAAGGTTACATTGTATCTTGCTCAGAACACTTGATGCTGATAGGTAATTCTGCTAGCTTTTAACTTTCTTAAAAAGGTACAGTATGCTTCTACCTTCATAACAACATTGACAACTTGAAATTACCAATGACCCTTCATGCAGGGATGCAGAGATCCATGTGTCAACCACAGAAAAAAACAAATGGAGGCAATAGCCAAGTGGTATTATCACTAGATTAATTATCCTTCTGCAGCCTCCCCTATAAAAAAGGGGCAATGTTTTCACGCAGAGGGTGGTATGTGTATGGAATAAGCTGCCAGAGGAAGTGGTGGAGGCTAGTACAATTGCAACATTTAAAAGGCATCTGAATGGGTATAGGAATAGGAAGGGTTTGGAGGGATATGGGCTGGGTGCTGGCAGGTGGGACTAGATTGGGTTGGAATATCTGGTCGGCATGGATGAGTTGGACCGAAGGGTCTGTTTCCGTGCTGTACATCTCTATGACTCTATCCAGAAGCTCAACTCAATGATTTGACGACTCGAGTTCAAATCCCACCATGGCAGATAGTGGAATTTGAATTCAATAAAGAACTAAGAATCTATTGATGACCAAGAAATTAGCCAGTTGATTGTTGAAAAAAACCCTCCTGGCTCACTAATGTCCTTCCACAGAAGGAAATCGGTCATCCTCAACTGGTCTGGCCTACATATGACTCATGACCAACAGCAATCTGGCTGACTCTTAACTGCCCTCTGAAATGGCCTAATTAGGCAGACAGACAATCAGTTCAAAGTCAACTTGCCTTTGCCAGTTAGCAATACCCACATTACACGAGCGAATAAAAAAGCCTACATAACAAATCAGAAATAATGTCATCATTAATTTCCAAAAGAATGTTGTGAAACTTGAAAGGGTTCAGAAATGATTTACAAGGATGTTACCAGGGTTGGAGGATTTGAGCTATAAGGAGAGGCTGAACAGGCTGTGGCTGTTTTCCCTGGAGTGTCGGAGGCTGAGGGGTGACCTTATAGAGGTTTACAAAATTATGAGGGGCATGAATAGGATAAATAGACAAAGTCTTTTCCCTGGGGTCGGGGAGTCCAGAACTAGAGGGCATAGGTTTAGGGTGAAAAGGGAAAGATATTAAAAAAAGAGACCTAAGGGGAAACTTTTTCACGCAGAGGGTGGTACGTGTATGGAATGAGCTGCCAGAGGATGTGGTGGAGGTTGATACAATTGCAACATTTAAGAAGCATTTGGATGGGTATAGGAATAGGAAGGGTTTGGAGGGATATGGGCTGGGTGCTGGCAGTTGGGACTAGATTGGGTGGGGATATCTGGTCAGCAGGGACAGGTTGGACCGAAGGGTCTGTTTCCATGCTGTACATCTCTAGGACTCTAAACAGGAAGTGGTGGGGATGCAGTTCCAGTTACAGCATTTAAAAGAAATTTGGACAATTTGAATAGGAAAGGTTTGCAAGGATTTGGGCCTAACACAGGGAGGTGGGCCTAGGTTGGTTTGGGAACATGGCGTGGACTATTTGGATCGAAGGTCTCTATGCCAAAAATTAACTTCATATTAGGAAGAATCAGGACCAGATTTATAGAAAAACAACTCTGCTCTTGAGCTTGCAGATATGTTGTCACAAGCTGCATGCTCAACTTTGCAGCCAGGTTTCTGAGCAGAGTAACAAAGTCATGACAGGGGAAAAGGCTAATGTCAATGAAGAATGAGTAGTGTGGAACAATGAATTGGGAACTAACACAGCAACTTGCACATAATTATCTTTAACATGGTAAAGCACAAGATGCTTCACATTTCTAAGGAGTGCCACAGCGACACAATTTCTTCATTCAGTAAATCGCAAGTAACATTTAACAGACATGATTCAGTTATTTAAGGAACTTTCAAACCATTTTATTCAACATTTGTTTTGGATTTTCACACTTTTTTTGCTTTAAATACTACTATCCAATAATGGACTCTTACTGTAATGGAACCAGTAAGAAACAAATAGCTTGCACAAAATATTTAATCCTTTTATTTATTATGTAAACATTGACAACTTGTTCAGCAAAATTTTCCACTGTTGTCATCAAGTTGCATATGTGCATGACATATAACTTACCACTACTTTTAAGTGATTCTCTTGCAGAAAATAAAAGTGGTTTATCTATCTTGAGTTTAGCCTGAGCTGTGTCTGATGACAGACCTCCATATGGGTTCACACACCTTTCACTGTGTTCCAGACTTCGGCAAGCTTCAATTTACTCTGTCCATTTTTGTTGCAGCAGGTTCTTTTGGGTTTACATTTATATACAGCAGATTATATTTAAGGACTTTGTAGCAAATTATTGTTTTTGCAGGGTAACTACAATTTCCTTAAATTGTACACAAAAAAAATTGCTGGAAAAGCTCAGCAGGTCTGGCAGCATCTTCGGAGAGAAATTAGAGTTACTGTTTCAGGTCCAGTGATCCTTCCTCAGATTTGACGAACTTCCTTAAATTGTGTGCTTTCCAAGTCTTTACGAAAGAACCTGCAGATGTCATCTATAAAATGGGCTTTCCTTTATACTGACCAATTTTACACTTTTCTAGGATAAACAGCTAATGACTGATTATTGCTCACCACCAAAAGATTAGCATTTAAACATTTTCTCGCAGCATAATCGAGGGGTCAAAAGTAATTTCCACTCTTGCAAACTGACCAAGTGTCTTCTTCAATAACATACCCGAATTCCATAAGCATTAACTCAGGGTCCCGTGTTTTTAAAAAGACAAGTGAAATGCATTTAAGAGTTAAAACGTTTGTTAATTTTCTTACTCTGCACAGTACAATAGCCTAGATTGAGTATGTAAAAATACATTGCAATAATTACACCTGCCTTTGAAGCCTTGCATTAACATAACAATTCAGAGAGGTTAAATACTGATTATATTCCAAGACTTTTTTTAATGTCTTGACAAGTTTCGAGTAATCAGCTGCAAATAAAAAATTAATGATTTTTCAAAAAACAAATGTCTCAGTCGTGTGTCCCTTAAATACTGTTCACTGAACTTCAAACATTCCTATGATAGAATAACTAATCATACAAACCAAGGTACTTCACAGAAATGTTACGCCAAAAAATATGATGCCAAGCCACAAAAGGGGCATGAAAAGTCAGATGACCAAAAGCTCAAGGTCTAGGCAAATGAAGGCACAGCCACCAATACCAAAGCAGTTAATCAAGAGAAAGATCAAAAGGCCAACTTAAATGAGTGTAGATGTCTGGCAGGAATTTGGGGTTATTGGTAATTGCAAAACTATGGTGGAGCAAAGTGATACAAGGAGTTGAAAGGAAAGAGGTTAGTTGTCTGACAGCAATCTAGATCAACAAGCTTATTCCTGAACATGGATTTAGTACAAGGACTTTAAGGTATTGGCAGTTGAGTTTTGAATTGTTAAAAATTTCACTCATAGAATGCGGGTGTTACTGGCTAGGCCAGTATTTATTGCTCATCCCTAACTGCTCGAGGAGCAGTTAAGAGTCAACCACATAATTGAAGTCTGGCCTACAACAATATGAAGCTTATAATGTATAGATCAGCTAGGAGTGCTTTGGAATTGTCAAGTCCAGAGGTAAGAAAGGCATGAGTGAGGGCATCAGCACATGAAATGAGATGGGGTGAGGTTACAGATGTATAATAAATGGCCGTTAGAACACTGTTCATTTTGGGATAAAAAGTGAAACCAACATTACAAACAGCCTTGTTTAATCTCAGACTTTTGGCAAGTAGAGCAGTGAGGTTGGTATCTAGAGAATAATACTTGAAGCAGGCGCTGAAAACAATGGCCTCAATCTTTGTAATGTTTCATTGGAGGTAACTTGTGCTCATTCAGTCCTGGATCTCAAATGAGGAGTCTGGAAATTTAGGAAGTTATAGTAAAACCTTATACTTCTGTTTCCATGTACTTTCCAAACAGAATTTAAGATTAAAGCTCTGTCCCAATTCAATGTTTTCAATGTTAATCCTGCTTGGATTAAGAATGTATCAGCTTCTGCATTAATGATGCCTGCAGTCCTAAAACTCCAAATTACAACTAACAATTCTCTTTGATTGATTCAATCAATCATACTATCAAAATAATTCATGGTGAATGTATGAAAAATACTATAACATTAAGAAAACTACTCTAGATAATCAAGAGGTACACATAACTGCTGTAAACCCCGACCAAATGAAACTTCAAGACATCAACATCCCTTAAAAAAAAGCACAAATATCTAAAACCACCTAAATCAATGTAAAAACCCATAGTTAAGTAATAGAAACATACTGCAGGGGCACACATCACTTATATTTTACTTACAGCATTAATACTCATATCCCGTGAGAATGCAGTATTCAAAGTTTGTGAGAAGATTTGTAGCTCGGGTGCTCGTTGTTGTGGTTCTGTTCGCCGAGCTGGGTATTTATGTTGCAGACGTTTCGTCCCCTGTCTAGGTGACATCCTCAGGTGTTTGGGAGCCTCCTTGAAGTGCTTCTGTGATGTTTCCTCCGGCATTTATATGATTTGTCTCTGTCGCTTCCGGTTGTCAGTTCCAGCTGTCCGCTGCAGTGGCCGGTATATTGGGCCCAAGTCGATGTGCTTATTGATTGAATCTGTGAATGAGTGCCATGCCTCTAGGAATTCCCTGGCTGTTCTCTGTTTGGCTTGTCCTATGATAATAGTGTTGTTCCAGTCGAATTCATGTTGCTTGGCATCTGCGTGTGTGGCTACTAAGGATAGCTGGTCGTGTCGTTGCGTGGCTAGTTGGTGTTCATGGATGCGGATCGTTAGCTGTCTTCCTGTTTGTCCTATGTAGTGTTTTGTGCAGTCCTTGCATGGGATTTTGTACACTACATTGGCACAAGCAAAACCAATGTAGTGTACAAAATCCCATGCAAGGACTGCACAAAACACTACATAGGACAAACAGGAAGACAGCTAATGATCCGCATCCATGAACATCAACTAGCCACGAAACGACACGACCAGCTATCCTTAGTAGCCACACACGCAGATGACAAGCAACATGAGTTCGACTGGGACAACACTACTATTATAGGACAAGCCAAACAGAGAACAGCCAGGGAATTCCTAGAGGCATGGCACTCATCCACAGATTCAATCAATAAGCACATCGACCTGGACCAAATATACTGGCCACTGCAGCGGACAGCTGGAACTGACAACCGGAAGCGGCAGATACAAATCACTATAAATGCTGGAGGAAACATCACAGAAGCGCTTCACAGAAGGTTCCCAAGCACTGAGGATGTCACCTAGACAGGGGACGAAACATCTGCAACACAAATTCCCAGCTCGGCGAACAGAACCACAACAGAATGCAGTATTTGAGGGATATAATTTTTCCCGGTTTGTCAAAAGCACCTGTTGATAAGGTGCCTGTTAAAACAATGTTTGCTGCATTTGATTGCACTAAACTAAAAGATTTTTAGATCAACTGCATTTCGAAGACAATAAATCATAAAACAATAGTTTGGGATGAGATATTTATTAACAACTAAAGATTCTTTGAAATTAAATTTTGTGACAATGATTACATGAACAAGTTGCAGACAGGTGGTCAACTGGAGGTTGAGTGCTTAAAATCCAGAAATTTAAAGTGAAGGAATTCTATACAATATGGAGGAGATTTCCTTCAAATAAAGGAGAGTTCAAGAGGGGTGACATGTTTGAGGTGTACAAAATTGTGAGGGATAGAGAGTAGACAGGAGAAACTTATTTCCCATGGCAGATAGTTCAAAAACCAGAGGCCATAGATTCAAGCTAAAAGGCAGAAACATCAAAGGGGACATGAGGAAAATTTAAAAAAAAAAATACAGATGGTGGATGTCTGGAATTCAATGCCTGCATCGGTGGAGGCAGAGACCTTAAACTCTTATATTACCTGGATCTGCACCTTAAGTGCTGTAAGCCGCAGACTTCCTACTGTCTTCCTTCAAGTTGCTCCTTTTCTACAACCCCTGCATTACCTGCGGTTATAATATACTTGTGTCCTCCACTGTGAAAACTGAGGCAAACAACTGATTTACTATCTCTGCCATTCTGTATTCCCCACTATTAACTCCCCAGTTGTCTCTTCTACAGGGATAACATTCACTTTAGCTATTCTCTTCCCTATAATATATTTATAGAAGCTTTTACTATCTGTTTTTACATTTTGAGCTCATTTTTCTTTCATGATTTACCTTTGCTCTTTACATTTTTTGGAACCATTTAAAAAGCTTCCTAATCTTCCAACCTGCCACTGGCCTTTGCAATAAGGTTTGCTTTTGTTAGAACATAGAATATTACAGCGCAGTACAGGCCCTTCAGCCCTCGATGTTGCGCCGCCTTGTCATACTAATCTGAAGACCATCCCACCTACACTATTCCATGTACGTCCATATGCCTGTCCAATGATTACTTAAATGCACTTAAACTTGGCGAATCTACTACCAATGCAGGCAAAGCATTCCATACCCTTACTACTCTCTGAGTAAAGAAACTACCTCTGACATCTATCTTATACCTATCTTCCCTCACTTTAAAGTTGTGTCCCCGCGTGTTTGCTGTCCCCATACTTGGAAAAAGGCTCTCCCTGTCCACCCTATCTAACCATCTGATTATCTTGTATGTCTCTATTAAGTCACCTCTCAACCTTCTTCTCTCTAACGAGAACAGCCTCAAGGCCCTCAACCTTTCCTCGTAAGACATCCCTTCCACACCAGGCAACATCCTAGTAAATCTCCTCTGCACCCTTTCCAAAGCTTCCACATCCTGCTTGTAATGCGGTGACCAGAACAGTACATAATAGTCCCAAGTGTGGCTGTACCAGAGCTTTGTACAGCTGCAGCATAACTTCCTGGTTCTGGAACTCAATCCCTCTATTAATAAAAGCCAAAACACTGTATGCCTTCTTAACAACCCTGTCAATCTGGGTGGCAACTTTCAGGGACCTGTGTACATGGACACCGAGATCTCTCTGCTCATCTGCACTCCCAAGAATCCTACCATTAGCCCAGTACTTTGCATTCTGATTACTCTGTCCAAAGTGTATCATCTCACACTTGTCCACATTAAACTCCATTTGCCACCTCTCAGCCCAGCTCTGCATCCTGTCTATGTCTCTCTGCAACCTACTACATCCTTCGTCACTATCCACAACTCCACCGACCTTAGTGTCGTCCGCAAATTTACTAACCCACCCTTCTAAGCCCTCATCCAGGTCATTTATAAAAATGACGAATAGCAGTGGACCCAACACCGACCCTTTGTTATTTCTAACTTCCTTGCTTAGCCACAAATATTTTCCCCCCGTGACAATCTTTCCGCTCCTTGGAATATTTTAGTTGGGAGAAATTGAATATCTCCTTAAACATCTGCCATTGTTGATAAATTGTTCTACCATTTTAGTCTTCCTGTCCAGTCCATCAGGACCAGATCACCTTCCCTACGGGATTCTTTACTCTAAGATCTTTAATTATAATGGTAGTGAAACTGATGATAGTTCTGAGGAAGAGTCACTGGACCTGAAATGTTAACTCTGATTTCTCTTCACAGATGCTGCCAGACCGGCTGAGCTTTTTCAGCAAATTCTGTTTTTGTTACAAGAAGATATAGATAGTTTGAGTAAGTGAGTAAAAACTTGCCAGGTGGAATTCAATATAGAAAAGTGTGAAGTCATGCACGTTAGTAAGAAGAATCAAAAGTCAAACTATTACTTAAATACACTTATAGTGTCACACAACAGACAGGAAAGTATTCTCATTGTGAAGGTGGGACTTCCTCTTGATAATGATTGTGCAGTAGCCACTCTTATCGATACTGTCATGGACAGATGCATCCGCAGCCGGAAGAGTGAGGGCGAGGTCAAGTATATTATTCCCTCTCGTTAGCTCCCTCACTATGAGTGCAGACCCAGTCTAGCAGGTATGTCCTTTAGGACCTGACCAGCTCGATCAGTTGTGCTGCTACCAAGTCACTCTTGGTGGTGGCTATTGAAATATCCCAACCAGAGCACATTTTGCATCCTTGCCATCCTAAGTGCTTCCTCCAAGTGTTGTTCAACTTGGAGGCATAAGGATTCCTCAGTGGAAGGAGGTGGTAACTAGCGGGTTTTCTTGCCCACTTTCAATCTGAAGGCATGACATCAGGATGATCAAGGGCTTTTGCCCGAAACATCGATGTTCCTGCTCCTTGGATGTTGCCTGACCTGCTGTGCTTTTCCAGCACCACTCTAATATAGACTCTGATTTCCAGCATCTACAGTCCTCACTTTTGCCTTAAAAGTTCAGACTCCCAGGCCAACTCTCTCCTGCCTGTATACCAGTCCTGCCACCTCAGAAGGGTCTGTCCTGCTGGTGGACAGGTCATATTCAGGGACAGTGACGGTGTTGTCTGGGACATTATTTGTTAGGTATGATTCTGTAAGCATGATTACTTCAGGCTGTTATTTGACAGCTCTCCATGAGACAGCTCTTAATTTTGGCACTAGCCCCCAATGCTAATAAGGAGGTTTTTGCAGGGTTGAGAAGGCTGCTTCTGCCTCGGTCAATGCCAGGTGGTCCATCCAGTTTAATTGTTTTGTTGAGACTTCGTAGCAATTGATAAAATTGAGTGGCTTGCTGGACCCTTTCAGAGGGCAGCTGAGGTTCAAGCACGCTGTTGTGGATTTGGAGAGGATGTTTCCGCTCATAGGAGAATCTCAGACCAGAATATAGTCTGAAAGGAGGAGGTGCTAATTTAAGGCAGGTGAGGAGGAATTTCTTGTCTTATAGGGTTGAGTCTCTTTAGATCTCCTTGCCCCCATAGGGTGCTCTGTGTACATTCAAGGTCAAGATTAATAGATTCTTGATCAGTAGGGGAAATTAAGGGTTATGGGGAAAATGTAGGAAAGTCAATGTGAGGAATGTTGGATCAGCCATGGTTCTATTGGATGGTGGAACATGCTTGAGGGTCAAACAACCTACTCCTGTACCTGATGGTCTTATAAACTACAATTATTCAGACATTCATCACATTGATAGTAATCACTTGATATTGTTATTTTATTTTTCTTCTTGGCAAAAATGCTGTTCTTAACTGGTTAAAGTAATTCTGTTTTAAATTTTCAACAGCAGAGCCTTTATGGAACAACTGACCTTAAAGACCAAACAAAAACAAACAGAGTCAAGGAGTGGTCCAATAGTATAAATACATTGTTCCATTCAATGCAGCTCTGCAGATTAAACAAAAACTTTATGGCACTGAATGCTTAATCTTGAAGTATGGAAAATCTTGAAAAGAGTCCGATAACGGCAGATGTCCCATGACTCACAGTAAGTCAGAAACATAACATTTCAAAAATGATGAGAATTTATAACATATAATGAGTTATATGCTACAACTGTCTCTATGCAGTTTGCACTTTCTCCCTATGTCTGCCTGGGATTGCTCCAGTTTCCTCCCACAGTACAAAGATGTGCAAGTTTGCTGAATTGGCTGTGAATTGGTAAGTTGCCCAAGATGTGTAAGTGAGGTGCATTAATCAGGGGTAAATATAAGGTAGGGGGAATGGGTCTTGGTGGGATACTCTTCCGAGTGTCACGTGGATTTGTTAGGCCAAAGGGCCTGTTTCCACACTGTAGGGATTTTATTTTAAAAATTTATATATAAATAAATAAAAGCTTAATTTTATGGTTGCTTTTCTTCCTCTGTTCACCAATTCTTTCTCCTTCTTCGAGTCATAGAGATGTACAGCATGTTCTTGACAAATTTAGTAAATTCAAATAGAAGTGCAATTTCAGATACAGGTACTGTCATTGAAAGGAATCAAAAATAATTCCAAATATTTAATGAAGCAGTACTAAGACACTGCTTGGTATAAAATTGATTAAACTGACAAAAGAGTCAGTCTGGGCTATACGTGCAGGAGAATGCTAATCATGGGTGTGTTTTTTTTTAAATGCAGAATACAACTTAAGACCAAACTTCAAAATAAAAAAAGTGTGAGCAGAGGAATATTATTGTAGGTATTTTCAAGACAATATGGATTGATTATTGTTTCACCATATTATGTGCAATGTATGGGTGTATAGGAAGTGATTCAAAATTAACCTGGAAGTTTGAAAAAATACGTCAGTGATTTAACTAGCTCATCTAATGTTAGTCACTGTTTCCATGTGGCAGGTTCAGGAAAAATGTGAAGCTTGATCAATTACTTCTTTCTGACTATTAAGTTTACCAACCATTCAAATGTCAACATATCTATATACAGTGCTTTTAAAATCAAAGGATAGAAGTGTGATAATTTATCATATTGACATTTTATGGTAAAACACAAACAATTACAGTCTGACTATGTTTACAACATAGGAGACAGATCTCAAAACAGCTTTGTCTATATTATACTTCATCTAGGAAATATGCAATTCTAAAAGTAATGTGTCACCCATCGCAAGACTGAGACACTATAAGCCAATGAGATTTCTGTAAAAGTAGTACTGCAACATCAGGGAACTGGACAGAAAACAGTAGTCTCTTTACATCTTATGGTGTAAATCTGATAAGACACATGTTGATGCATATAAATTTAGTCCTTTGCCCTTGGGATTGGCAATTGCACAACAAATTAAAACAGCTCAAAATCTGACAAAACTATGAAGCTCAGATAGGTGGTGAAGACAGTTGAAGGACTTGCTTTAGCACAAAAGGAAAAACACGCCAGGGAATGGAGTAGCTTCAATTATATGTGGGTATCTAGCACTATTTTCTATATATCAACTTTTTGGTACATTTAGGAAGATTTCTAGCTGCTGGTTTGCCCTGGTCTTAACCAAATCACAGATCCAAAAGGGCTCTTGGTCAAGTAATAGTTATCATGTTGACTAGTTAAGTAGCAAACATTTCACATTTCTGCAATGATTTTGTACTTAAGTGCAAAAGATGAGAATAAAGAAAAAGGGCTTTAAATAGCATAACAGAGACTCCAATTCAAAAAAGTCTTTTACTGTCTATAAAGCACTTTGGGTTATTCTGCAGAATCATGCAATAGTTATGGCAAAGGATTCAGTCATTTTGTTTATCATGTCTGTGAGAACATTCCACAAGAAAACCTCAGTTAGTCTCACTCCCTTGCCCTTTCTATATACATTTACAATATTTCTCTCTTCAGACAAGGTTCAAATTTTCCATCATGTTCTCAAGCAGTATATTCCAGATTCTAACCACATACAATGTGAAAAAAAATTGCTCATGTTGCCATTGATCCCTTTCCCATCTGGCTCAATTGACTTTCCCCATGGTTCTCAGCCATTCTACCAATGGGGCCAACTTCTTCTCTTCTATTATTAGCTGTTAGTCTATTCTCACACTTGCTAATTCAACTTGACATCTGCCGTGCATAACTTTTCTGGTTCATCTTACTCTCTATAGTCATTCAGAGCCCTCTGGCTGTTTGTCCTACCTTTCCCACTCATGGGAATGCACCTCAAATTACATCCAAACCAACTCCTCTTTAAAGGCAGTCCATTGTTCCATTACATCACTGCCCATCAATATTTCATTCCAGTTGACCTGGAACAGCAGCACGAGCAAAGTGCTCTCAGGGATATCGGTCCTAGACTAGTGAGGTACAATCTATACCTTTTAGCTTGCCCAGGTTCAAACCTTCCCCCAACAGCTATCTCAATCTTCCAGGAAAATGTGGTCAAAGATGGCATGAAAGTGGATGTCTACCATGGTAGAGTTTTGCAATAAAAAAGGGAAAACAAATACACCTCTAACTGTGAACAAACACTCATGCTTGGTACAAAAATTCTGAACATTTTCAAATTAGAAAGGGAATCAGCCAAGAATGACAACAGAAAAATAATTTAATTCGTAAGTCTTCCAACCACAAAGCTGTGAAAATTCAGGAAAAATTATCACAACTGTTGAAACATTAATTTAAACTTCAATACTGAATGTGTGTTGTTGAGAAAATATTTAATTTTATGACCAACAAGAACCTATCTATTATTTGTGCATTGAGATCATGCCCATCACAGCTGCAAAAAAACGACATCATAACAAAAACAGTGATAGAATTTAAGAATTACTAGTTTCATCCACAGCTGCACACAGCATAGGGGAACCAGTACTTTTTCATTTTTCTTAAAAAAAAACAAGTATAACTAAAACACGTTTGACAGAGTAAGTATTTTAACCGACTCAAAAATGATTACAAGTCAGAATTAGAGACAGACATCAAACGCTGGAAACTAAAACTAAACAGTGCATTACTGTGTGCTGCACCCAATCTTAGTTTAATATTTTGCAAAGAAACTGTCCATTGCAGGACTATCTTGCAGTGGTAACCACACAAGATGTGAGTAATTGAATTGCATTAAACTCCTAATGCACTCTTTGCTGTCAAACTTGAAACTGTTTCTGAAGTCTGATAGGTTGTCCCAGTAGATGAGGATTATTTCAACTCCATAACTATTTAAACATTTAACAGAATTAATATTTGCCAGAAATCCTTCACCAGGCAAACCAAAGTGAACCCAATATGCTGATTACGTATTGACAATTTTTTTAGAAAATAAATTGACGTTCCATGACAAAACCTTGCAAGAACTGAGGGCAGAGGCCAATTTTTTTTTTAAAAACAATATTCCTGCACTTTTTGGTAGTCAAAGAAATAGATCAGTCTCAATTCTCACAACTATTCTACTTGACTAACCACCTTAACTTCCATTCACACCTAATTGCACAGATTTTCTTTCCCCTTCTAATGGCAGCCAGTATAACTTATTAATTTAAATTTCCTGTATAGCTTTAAATTGTCTTGTCAGATTCCATGTCTCACTCGAATGATGAAAATTTGACACCATTGATTGACCAGAAAATTTTACTCCAAGCTTACTGATACCCAGATAGACATAATTAGATTATCCTGGATTCACTGGAGAATTTAACAAATGGTTGTATGGCATGTCTACCCTTCAGGAATCAGGCAAGATATGAGCATATCGTCGAGAATTGGCAAACCTAAAACAAAGACTGTTAGTGTAATAATCACAATACGTTCACATACTTGGTACAGATCTGGAAATGTAACATGTATATTTTCTGTAAAAGCCCTGAACTGAAAGTCTTTTTCATTTTACTTTTAGCTAAAAAGATAAATTGTGTCATTCCATAGAGCCACTGTAGATATGGTCTTGTGACAGGAGGTCCAGGTTCAAGTTGCATCAGCTTCAGAGGTGTGTAATAACAGCTCTGAATGGGCTGATTAGAAAATATCTAAAGGCTTTAAAGAGCATTCAGAACACCAGTTAAACAACCCATAAACCAAAACGATAAGTGCAATTTAAGAAAGCATCATCTAGTCTCAGAACATTATCCCAAAATATGTATAATAATGTCAGTCAAAATTGAAAACCCATTCACTCACTGCCTGCACTAATCAAGACTGACTAACAAGGGAGGTTTTGATTGCAAACACAAACATTTCAATGTAGGATACGAAACTTGCATTACTGGGAAGCGAACAAACAAAACTAGGGAACTGAAGTCTCAACATAGCAAATGGTGACAAAAGTAGTTTGCAACACTGTAGACAGCATACGAAGAGAGATGTCATCACAGGACACATGGAAAACAAGGAGAAACACTCTTCCTGACCTCAGGAATGGCCAGTGTCAAAGATATACCAAACTCGAAAACTAACTTCATTAAGAGGGGTCATTTCCCAATTCTAAATCTTAATATTCTTCAATTTCTCATTTATACCACCCTTGTGTAGCTGAACCAATGGCAATGGTTGGAGTAGTGCTGAGTAGCACAGGTCAAGCAGTTATTTGGGTAGCTCCAGCAGCAGGTGGTGATAGTGAGGGCGGGCAACAAGCAAGACAGCTGAAGCTGTTAAATGAATCCTCTCTGGAAGAAACCATAGCTTTGTGAAAAGGAGGCCTCAGAGAGAAAGATCAGACAAAGGATTTCCTCAACCAGTTGTAAACCCCAGGCTTATTCCATGTAAACACTGTACCTTTTCTGTTTAATTTTAATTTCTATTCATGTTTGTAATGACATAATGCTAGTGGACTAAAGAATGCCCTGCTTTATGATCTTCAGATTTGAAACTTTTGAGACGCATCTGGCATAGTTGGCAGGATTCCATAGTACAGGCAGCAAATGAAGATCAATGCAATTGGAAAGAGTCATGATGAAAATGGAGTGGATGGTGGAGGAGCTTAAACTGGCAATCTAATGAGGGAAGCAGAATTTGCTCTGATATCATTAAAGGGTCAAACATAGTGGAATAAAATCGGATATTTAGGCCAAATCCATAGTAACCTCCCCACATGCTTTGCCTTGAGGCTGTAGAAGAAAGACGCAGTACTCCTAGTCAGATATTCTGCTTGTGGATAAGGAGGAAGCTGGATAGATTTTGGGGGGGGGGGGGGGGGAAAGAGGAGGAGGAGGTAGATAAACACCGGTGATCCGGTGACTGAAAACCAATTATGACCTCAATGTGAGCTCGCAGGCAGCATTTTTGATTAACATTTGTGTCGGAAACCTCACTGGAAAGAGGTAGAGTGTTCAAAGAAATCTGTAGTGGATCTTTGAGACACTGACAGGAGTTCGGAGGACAGCAGCGCTTGATACAGCTACAGTGGAGGCTTTATTGTTATAAGCAAGCCAAAGGGAGGACCTGGTTTCAATATCCCTACAATTGGTGAAGTTATTCGATCACAACATCCTGAAACCATACTTCAAATCAATCTGGAACTGACTGCCGAGCAGATGCAGAGAGGGATGGGAACTTCCAAATGGAGCCAAGGAGTGTCAGAAATGACAAACCTCAACTGTTGTTCTTTGATGCGTGGTGTGATAGTACTGTGCTTTCAAGACAGATGCGTTTGGTGCTGTTTCTCTTGCAGAAAGACGTTGCACATTTGTGCCGGAATATCTGCTTCAGATAGGTAGATGGTAAACAGGTTGTGAATTCTCCCACGGTGTTTTATTACTGATATATAATTTAAAAAAATAATGCAAAAGCATGCATGGGATGGTCAAGGCTCACAGACCAGGAAGGTTTTTAGTTTTGTTTTCAGTTAGTTAGTGAGAAGTTTTCTGCTAGCTGGCTGCTGCAGCTAACAGCTGGAGCTCTCTTTCTCTCCACTGCCAGAGTAAGAAAACAGCATGTGAAATTAAAACGGTTTTGCTAAATTATCTTGCCAACGGTTGATAATGGGATGCTGCCTATATTAGAACAGTTGGTGATTAGTGGTTAAATCACATATTATCTTCTCAAGCATTTCAACAGAGTTAATGTTACGCCAATCCTATTTTTGTATTTTAACTGTGTTGTAAGAATAAGGTGTGTTTTGCTTAAAACCTAATGAAGGACGAAATCGAATCACATCTGGAACAGTGCCTTGGACTTGCCTTTAAATAAATACAAGAGTTAGGGTTCAGACTATCTTCTTACGCTACTTTAATTGGGGTGGGGGTGGTGATGGTGTTAAGAATCTAATCTGGTACAAAACAGTGGGACCACATCACCTGGATCACAGGGAAACACTGGACTCTTAAAGCCTAGGAAAGAGACCACCTTCAGGAAAGACTCTGTTGGTGCAGACAGGAATGTAGACCTTAGGCTGAATATGCAAATGGATCTGACTGATGAACAGCAACTACAGGCAACAAGGACTAGGCCTATCTCCACACAAAGCCTCACGGCCAATCCCACCCAAGGGATGCTGCAAAAGAAGTGCTGGAATTGTGACTCTGCTGGGCACTTCATATGAAACTGTCCTCAACAACGATGGCCACCAATATCATCAGGAACAGAGACGACATTCAGTGCCACAGCCTTCCCGTCTCACCTGACATTTAAGTAGACATTTAAGTTGGGCTTTCCACTGAGAAACAGGCAAAGGGATGAGGTTCCTTCATGAACAGCCTCAAAATGATAGGGAACTGCCCAATGGTGAACATGAAATTTGGGTAGAAGCTTCATACCTAACTGACACATAAGAGGTATCAACCATTATCAGTTTTTTTTTGAGCAACTTGCTGAAAAGTGCAAACTAATTGGTGTCTGTTCCCTTCTCCTCATCTTTGCAGCACAGGGGTTGGTTACACTGAGCTCTTCAATCATACTTAACATAGCCTAGGGGCTATTGGTAGCTCACAATTTAATTGATACTTTTGGTGAAAGTAAAGAAATTAAGAATGTATGTGGTGTTGGGGTCAAACATGCTGATAGAAATCCAGGCGTTCATGGAAAGCATGCAATGTAACTATTGTGAGCAACAGATGATGAGACGAGATGGGCTCAGGTGCCATTGACTTTTCTCCATAAAATCAAGGCGAGTCAGCCTGCATGGGACCAGAGAACTATTCCAGTAACAGGCAATTTGTGTGTTCTTTTACTCGCCCATGCCTTCAATGTTCTTGAAGGCTCATGATACTGGACAATATCAGTCTTTAAGAGTCATATGACACATCAAGCAGAACTTTTACTTGGTACAATTTTGGAAGCCACCCATGCCACTGTTGGCAAAAAGGAGAGGGTATTCATGCTGTGATTTGGATGGTGAGATTTATGCTTATTTTTAATATTAATTCAAATTTCAAAAATCGAAATTATGACACATGGGTTTTCCAGTGTATCTGAAAGAATTAAAGATTAACTAGTAGGTATTTCTATAGAGCCAGAGTCAAGAGAGCTGTACAGCACAGAAACAAACATAAAACATAGAAGAATATAGCGCAGTACAGGCCCTTCGGCCCTCGATGTTGCGCTGATCCAAGCCCACCTAACCTACACTAGCCCACTGTCCTCCATATGCCTATCCAATGCCCGCTTAAATGCCCATAATGAGGGAGAGTCCACCACTGCTACTGGCAGGGCATTCCATGAACTCACGACTCACTGAGTAAAGAATCTACCCCTAACATCTGTCCTATACCTACCCCCCCCCTTAATTTAAAGCTATGCCCCCTTGTAATAGCTGACTCCATACGTGGAAAAAAGATTCTCACTGTCAACCCTATCTAAACCCCTAATCATCTTATACACCTCTATCAAGTCACCCCTAAACCTTCTTTTCTCCAATGAAAACAACCCCAAGTGCCTCAGCCTTTCCTCATACGATCTTTCTGCCATACCAGGCAACATCCTGGTAAACCTCCTCTGCACCCGTTCCAGTGCCTCCACATCCTTCCTATAGTATGGCGACCAAAACTGCACACAATACTCCAGATGCGGCCGCACCAGAGTCTTATACAACTGCAACATGACCTCAATACTCCGGAACTCAATTCCTCTACCAATAAAAGCCAGTACGCCATATGCCTTCTTCACCGCACTATTTACCTGGGTGGCAACTTTCAAAGATTTGTGTACATGGACACCAAGATCCCTCTGCTCATCACACTACCAAGTATCCGACCGTTAGCCCAGTACCCCATCTTTTTATTACTCTTACCAAAGTGAATCACCTCACACTTAGCTACATTGAACTCCATTTGCCACCTTTCTGCCCAGTTCTGCAGCTTATCTATATCCCGCTGTAACCTGCCACATCCTTCCTCACTGTCTACAACTCCTCCGACTTTTGTATCATCCGCAAACTTGCTCACCCAACCTTCTAACCCCTCCTCCAGGTCATTTATAAAAATGACAAACAGCAATGGTCCCAAAACAGATCCTTGCGGAACACCGCTAGTGACGGCACTCCAAGATGAACCTTTGCCATCAACTACTACCCTCTGTCTTCTTCCAGCCAGCCAACTCCTAATCCAAATCTCCAACTCACCCTCAATGCCATACTTCCGTATTTTTTGCAGTAGTCTACCATGGAGAACCTTATCAAACGCCTTACTAAAATCCATATACACCACATCTGCTTTCCCCTCGTCCACCTCCTTAGTCACCTTCTCAAAGAATTCAACAAGGTTTGTGAGGCACGACCTGCCCTTCACAAAACCATGCTGACTATCCTTGATCACATTATTCCTATCCAGATGTTCATAAATCCTATCCCTTACAATTCTCTCTAAGACTTTGCCCACAACAGAAGTGAGACTCACCGGCCTATAGTTACCAGGGTTATCCCTACTCCCCTTCTTGTACAAGGGAACCACATTTGCCAGCCTCCAATCTTCTGGCACTACTCCTGTAGACATCGAGGACATAAAAATCAAGGCCAATGGCTCTGCAATCTCCTCCCTTGCTTCCCAGAGAATCCTAGGATAAATGCAATCAGGCCCAGGGGACGTATCTATTTTCACGCTTTCCAGAATTTCCAACATCTCTTCTCTACATACCTCAAAGCCATCCATTCTACTTAATTGTGACTCAGTACTCACATTGACAACAATGTCCTGTTCCTGATTGAATACTGACGAAAAGTATTCATTCAGTGTCTCCCCAATCTCTTCAGCCTCCACACGCAACTTCCCACTACTATCCTTAACTGGACCTATTCCTACCCTAGTCATTCTTTTATTCCTGACAGACCTATAGAAAGCCTTAGGGTTTTCCCTAATCCTACCAACTAAGGACCTTTCATGTCCCCTCCTTGCTGCTCTTAGCTCTCTCTTCAGGTCCTTCCTGGCTACCTTATAACTCTCAATCGCCCCAATTGAACCTTCTCGCCTCATCTTTACATAGGCCGCCCTCTTCCATTTAACAAGGGATTCCAATTCCTTATTAAACCACGGCTCCCTCACACGACCCTTTCCTCCCTGTCTGACGGGCACATACTTATCAAGGACACTCACTAGTTGCTCCTTGAACAAGCTCCACATATCAATTACACCCTTGCCTTGAAGCTTACTTTTCCAGGCCACACATCCTAAGTCATGCCTCACAGCATCATAATTTCCCTGCCCCCATCTATAACTCTTGCCCTGTAGTGCACAATTATCCCTCTCCATCACTAGAGTAAAAGTCACCGAATTGTGGTCACTGTCCCCAAAGTGCTCACCTACCTCTAATTCTAACACCTGGCCTGGTTCGTTACCCAGAACCAAATCCAGTATGGCCTCACCTCTTGTTGGCCTATCTACATATTGTGTCAGGAAACCCTCCTGCACACATTGGACAAACACTGACCCATCTAACGAACTTGAGCTATAGCTTTCCCAATCAATATCAGGAAAGTTAAAGTCCCCCATAACAACCACCCTATTACTTTCACTCTTCTCTTGAATCATCCTCGCAATCCTTTCTTCTACGTCTCTAGGACTATTAGGAGGCCTGTAAAAAACTCCTAACAGGGTGAGCTCACCTTTCCTATTCCTAACCTCAGCCCAAACCCTTCAGTCCAATCCATCCATGTCGACCAGATATCCTAACCTAATCTAGTCCCATTTGCGAGGACTTGGCCTATTTCCCTCTAACCCTTTCCCATTCATATACCCATCCACATGCCTTTTAAATAGCCGTGGTGATTTCAATTAAAACAATTTGAAGGATCAGATTTGAAAACTGATGTGTTTCTTTTACTTTAGAAGGGTTTACGACCAAGCAAGATAAACAAAATAAATGCTTCAAGGCTTCAATTTAAAGAAACAATTCCAGTATTTTATAAACTTAAGGAAAACTCCCCGTAGCTTGCATAAAGTTCTCTTTTACTTTTCCATTTTGGGAAATCTCACAGATGTCCTTGCATAAACATGTATGAATAAAGCAATGGTAATAAGAAGGGGAGCAAATAAAACAAATCAGGTTACCTTCAAGCAAGGGGTTTAGTAATAATTAGGTAAAAACAATGACTGCAGATGCTGGAAACCAGATTCTGGATTCGTGGTGCTGGAAGAGCACAGCAGGCAGCATCCTTGGATGCCTGAACTGCTGTGCTCTTCCAGCACCACTAATCCAGAGTTTAGTAATAATCCCAGACTGGAAATGTTTGAACAAAATGCTGAAGAGATTAGTTGAAGCTGAGAATGTTTAATCTCATGTGTATTAAAACTCTGGGGGTAAAACAAACTATAATATAACTAATATAATTCAACTCTATCAAGAGGTTAGAGAAAGGGATTCTTCTCTGGTACATGTGTGGACAAGAACTGCTTTTGGGTACTGTATAAGGGATGTTTTAGGGATTTATAAAGGATATTTTTGGGATTTATAAGGGACGTTTTGGGATAAATGGGATTATACAAACAACAGAGGATAAAAAGGTGAGATTTAAGTTATTCTATTTTGTCTGCATTTCTTTTGTGAAATAAATTTATCGTTTATTGTTAAAACCAAACTGGTAACATTGTATGCAGAGATTTCTGAGAGAGAGAGATCACTGTGACTAAAACTAAAACAAAATAAATTATGAACTTTCAGACCAGATTTCAGCGGGTTTCAGAATACAGGTAACAGATTTCACTGAAAGATGTTTCCCTCCAACCAAGGAGAGCCATAGGTGTCCTTAAAACTGCCAGCGTCATGGACAGTTCACTAACTGAAAGTATTTCTATTCTTGTTTCAAAGATTGACTCTTACTATTTACCACCCCACCAATTTTCACATCATCCACAAATTTATTACTTAATGTAGGAGGGTTTAAAAGTACAAAGCATTTACAAACACGACAAACAATAAAGGCCCCAAAGGGATTCTGTAGTCTGAGGTACAGACAGAAGTTTCTGTGGCCAGCAGAGAAAAAGCAGAATGGTGTGTTGTTTCCCTGGTGTCAGGATCAAGGATGTCACAGAGAGAGTGCAGAATGTTCTCACGGGGGAGAGGGGCCAACAGGAGGTCATTGTCCACGTTGAAACCAACGACATAGGAAGGGAAAAGGTTGAGATTCTGAAGGGAAATTACAGAGAGTTAGACAGAAATTTAAAAAGGAGGTCCTTAAGGGTAGTAATATCTGGATTACTCCCAGTGCTACGAGTGAGTGAGGGCAGGAATAGGAGGATAGAGCATATTAATGCATGGCTGAGGAGCTGGTGTATGGGAGAAGGATTCATATTTTTGGATCATTGGAATCTCTTTTGGGGTAGAAGTGACCTGTACAAGGAGGACGAATTGCACCTAAATTGGAAGGGGACTAATATACTGACAGGGAAATTTGCTAGAACTGCTTGGGAGGATTTACACTAGTAAGATTAGATTAGATTAGATTAGTGTGGAAACAGGCCCTTCGGCCCAACAAGTCCACACCGACCCGCCGAAGCGAAACCCACCCATACCCCTACATTTACCCCTTACCTAACACTACAGGCAATTTAGTATGGCCAATTCACCTGACCCTGCACATCTTTGGATGGTGGGAGGAAACCGGAGCACCCGGAGGAAACCCACGCAGACACGGGGAGAACGTGCAAACTCCACACAGTCAGTCGCCTGAGGCAGGAATTGAACCCGGGTCTCTGGCGCTGTGAGGCGGCAGTGCTAACCACTGTGCCACCGTGAGACCCAGGGAGATAGTGAGGAAAGAGATCGATCTGAGACGGGTACAGCTGAGAACAGAAGTGAGTCAAACAAACAAACAAACAAACAAAGTCAGGGCAGGCAGGGACAAGGTAGGATGAATAAATTAAACTGCATTTATTTCAATGCAAGGGGCCTAACAGGGAAGGCAGATGAACTCAGGGCATGGTTAGGAACATGGGACTGGAATATCATAGCAATTACAAAAACATGGCTCAGGGATGGGCAGGACTGGCAGCTGAATGTTCCAGGATACAAATGCTATAGGAAGGATAGAAAGGGAGGCAAGAGAGGAGGGGCAGTGGCATTTTTGAAAAGGAATAGCATTACAGCTGTGCTGAGGGAGGATATTCCTGGAAATACATCCAGGGAAGTTATTTGGGTGGAACTGAGAATTAAAAAAGGGATGATCACCTTATTGGGATGGTATTATAGACCCCCCAATAGTAAGAGGGAAATTGAGTAACAAACTTGTGAGGAGATCTCAGCTACCTGGAAGAATAATAGAGTAGTTATGGTAGGGGATTTTAACTTTCCAAACATAGACTGGGACTGCCATAGCATTAAGGGTTTAGATGGAGAGGAATTTGTTCAGTGTGTACAAGACAATTTTCTGATTCAGTATGTGGATGTACCTACTAGAGAAGGTGCAAAACTTGACCTACTCTTGGGAAATAAGGCAGGGCAGGTGACGGAGGTGTCAGTGGGGGAGCACTTTGGGGCCAGTGACCATAATTCTATTAGATTTAAAATAGTGATGGAAAAGGATAGACCAGATCTAAAAGTTGAAGTTCTAAATTGGAGAAAGGCCAATTTTGACGGTATTAGGCAAGAACTTTCAAAAGCTGATTGGAGGCAAATGTTCGCATGGAAAGGGACGGCTGGAAAATGGGAAGCCTTCAGAAATGAGTTAACAAGAATCCAGAGAAAGTATATTCCTGTCAGGGTGAAAGGGAAGGCTGGTAGGTGTAGGGAATGCTGGATGACTAAAGAAATTGAGGGTTTGATTAAGAAGCATATGTGAGGTATAGACAGGATAGATCGAGTGAATCCTTAGAAGAGTATAAAGAAAGTAGGAGTATACTAAAGGGAAATCAGGAGGGCAAAACAGGGACATGAGATAGCGTTGGCAAATAGAATTAAGGAGAATCCAAAAAGTGTTTTTACAAATATATTAAGGACAAATGGGTAACTAGGGGGAGAATAGGGACCCTCAAAGATCAGCAAGGCGGCCTTTGTGTGGAGCCACAGAAAATGGGGGAGATACTAAATGAATATTTTGCATCAGTATTTACTGTGGAAGGGGATATGGAAGAAATAGACGGCAGGGAAATAGATGGTGACATCTTGCAAAATGTCCATATTACAGAGGAAAGTGTTGGATGTCTTGAAACGCATAAAAGTGGATAAATCCGCAGGACCTCATCAGGTGTACTCGATAACTCTGTGGGAAGCTAGAGAAGTGAATGCTGGGCCTCTTGCTGGGATATTTGTATCATCGATAGTCACAGGTGAGGTGCCGGAAGACTGGAGGTTGGCTAACACGGTGCCACTGTTTAAGGGCGGTAAAGACCAGCCAGGGAATGATAGACCGGTGAGCCAGACCTCAGTGGGGGCAAGTTGTTGGAGGGAATCCTGAGGGACAGGATGTACATGTATTTGGAAAGGCAAGGACTGATTAGGGATAGTCAACATGGCTTTGTGCGTGGGAAATCATATTTCACAAACTTGATTGAGTTTTTTGAAGAAGTAACAAAGATGATTGATTAGGGAAGAGCAGTAGATGTGATCTGTATGGACTTCAGTAAGGCGTTCGACAAGATTCCCCATGGTAGACTGGTTAGCAAGGTAAGATCTCATGGAATACAGGGAGAACTAGCCATTTGGACACAGAACTGGCTCAAAAAGGTAGAAGGTGGTGGTGAAGGGTTGTTTTTCAGACTGGAGGCCTGTGACCAGTGGAGTGCCACAAGGATCAGTGCTGGGTCCTCTACTTTTTGTCAATTATATAAATGATTTGGATGCGAGCATAAGAGGCACAGTTAGTAAGTTTGCAGATGACACCAAAATTGGAGGTGTAGTGGACAGCGAAGAGGGTTACCTCAGATTACAACAGGATCTGGACCAGATGGGCCAATGGGCTGAGAAGTGGCAGATGGAGTTTAATTCAGATAAATGCGAGGTGCTGCATTTTGGGAAAGCAAATCTTAGCAGGACTTATACACTTAATGTTAAAGCCCTAGAGAGTGTTGCTGAACAAAGAGACCTTGGAGTGCAGGTTCATAGCTCCTTGAAAGTGGAATCGCAGGTAGATAGGATAGTGAAGGCGGCGCTTGGTATGCTTTCCTTTGTTGGTCACAGCATTGAGTACAGGAGTTGGGAGGTCATGTTGCGGCTATACAGGACATTGGTTAGGCCACTGTTGGAATATTGCATGCAATTCTGGTCTCCTTCCTATAGGAAAGATGTTGTGAAACTTGAAAGGGTTCAGAAAAGATTGACAAGGATGTTGCCAGGGTTGGAGGATCTGAGCTACAGGGAGGGGCTGAACAGGCTGGGTCTGTTTTCCCTGGAGCGTTGGAGGCTGAGGGGTGACCTTATAAAGGTTTACAAAATTATGAGGGGCATAGATGGGATAAATAAATAAAGTCTTTTCCCTGGGGTCGGGGAGTCCAGAACTAGAGGGCATAGGTTTAGGGTGAGAGGGGAAAGATATAAAAGAGACCCAAGGGGCAACTTTTTCACGCAGAGGGTGGTACGTGTATGGAATGAGCTGCCAGAAGAAGTGGTGGAGGCTGGTACAATTGCAACATTTAAAAGGCATTTGGATGGGTATATGAATAGGAAGGGTTTGGAGGGATATGGGCCGGGTGCTGGCAGGTGGGACAAGATTGGGTTAGGATATCTGGTCGGCATGGACAGGTTGGACTGAAGGGTCTGTTTCCATGCTGCACATCTCTATGACTCTATGAGATACAGGCTTCCGGTCACAAAAGCACCCCACTACCCCGACCCTCACCCCGCGCTTCCTGCCACTCAGGCAATTAAATATTCAGTTTTCCAAAATTCTCATAGGCTTTAGGGTGTAGGTTTGCTCGCTGAACTGTAGGTTTGATATCCAGACGTTTCATTCCCTGGCTAGGTAACATCATCAGTGGCGACCTCCAAGTGAAGCGAAGTGGTTGTCTCCTGCTTTCTATTTATATCTTTCTCCTGGATGGGGTTCCTGGGGTTTGTGGTGATGTCATTTCCAGTTCGTTTTCAGAGGGGTTGATAGATGGCATCTAGATCTATGCATTTGTTTATGGCGTTGTGGTTGGAGTGCCAGGCCTCTAGGAATTCTCTGGCATGTCTTTGCTTAGCCTGTCCCAGGATAGAGGTGTTGTCCCAGTCGAAATGATGGGTTTTTTTCATCCGTGTGTAGGGCTACGAGGGAGAGCTGGTCTTTTTGTGGCTAGCTGGTGTTCATGTATCCTGGTGGCTAACTTTCTTCCTGTTTGTCCTACGTAGAGTTTATGGCAGTCCTTGCATGGAATTTTGTAGATGACGTTGGTTTTGTCCATGGATTGTACTGGGTCTTTTAAGTTTGTTAGTTTTTGTTTGAGGTTCTTCAGGATCAGTCTCCCATGCAGAATCTTATCAAGAACCTCGAAGTCCAAGTATAGTACATGCAGTAGACTATAGCAAGTTGGTCAGACGTGATCTCTCCTTAACAAAACCATGCCGAATGTTCTTGATTAATCCCTACCTCTCCAAGACTGTTTCTCAGAATCGTTCCCAATAGCTACCCCACCACAGAGGTTAGACTGACTGGTCTGCAGTTCCCTGGTTTCTCACTTGCTCCCTTCTTGACTGATGCTGCCACAGCAGCTGTCCTCCAGTCATCTAGTACTTCTCCTGTGGCCTGGGAGGAATAGAAACTTATTGCCAATACAATAATAGGAGGAGGGTCACGTCAATTATCGGGCATTCAATGCAAAAACTCAGAAGGGTGCTAAACCCTCTAGTTAGGAGGAAGCATTACAAATGTGTAAAATAGTTCTGCAGTCTTAAAATGGCCCACAGTTACAACCAGCCACCCACCAGTGAACAACACACTGAAAGGATGGTATTTCAAACTGGCACCAGGAGATTAATGGGTGCACAAGAATGGCATTTAGCTTCTGAAACATCCTGATGAAGGGCTCATGTCTAAAATGCTGACTCTCCTCCTCCACAGGTTCTGCCAGACCTGCTGCGCCTTTCCAGCACCACCTTTATCGATTCTGAAATGTCCCTGCCACCTTAATGCATGTGACAGATAACGTTTTCAGTAACCTTCATTGTCAGTTCCTCCTTACATACCTGGACAAAATACTCATCTTTGGCTTAACATTTGAGGAAACCTAGAAAGACTAGATAGTCTTTGAAATAAAACTGCAACAAACAGGCCAAGACAAATCAGAGAAGTGCCAACTTTTCCAGACAAAACAATGGTTCCTTGGGTACTTTGTTAGCAAGAAAGGCATTGCTCCTTATTTTTCACGCCTTACATGTGAAAATCAGAACAGTATATTAGCAGCCTCAGCCCAGGATGGGGAGGGAATTGAGTAAAATCATTGATCTAGCTGGTTACGAGACATGGTTTTTGCAAACTATGAATGGGTGACTGCCCCATTTCATATTTTGCTAAGGAAATCAGAGAACGCTGAAGGAATGATTATGGACAAAGCATGACGCTTCAAGGATCATCACAGGGAGTTGCACTCCTGCATGTGAAGATTCCTCGTCGCCTTAAGCACAGGTTTGTCTAATCGCTAGTCTTTGACTATCCAGATTTCCATCTCCCTATCATACTGGAAACAGATACCAGATTCCTTAGCCTAGGAACAGGGCTGTTAACAGGTTCAAGGCTAGATAAAGAGTGATTATTGCTTAGATCAGACGGAGTCTCAAGGTAACATAGAACAATACAGCACAGAACAGGCCCTTCAGCCCTCAATGTTGCGCAGACATGTGAACTATTCTCAGCTCGTCCCCCTACACTATCCCATCATCATCCATATGCTTATCCAAGGATTGTTTAAATGCCCCTAAATGTGGCTGAGTTGACTACATTGGCAGGTAGGGCATTCCACGCCCTTACCACTCTTTGCGTAAAGGAACTGCCTCGGACATCTGTCTTAAATCTATCACCCCTCAATTTGTAGCTATGCCCCCTCATTTAAACCATCATCATCCTAAGAAAACACTCAATCCAATCCTCTGATCATCTTATATGTCTCTATTAAATCCTCTCTCGGCCTTCTTCTCTCCAATCAGAACAGAACCAAGTCCCTCAGCCTTTCTTCATAAGGCCTACCTCCAGACCAGGCAATATCCTGGTAAATCTCCTCTGCACCTTTTCCAATGCTTCCATATCCTTCCTGTAATGGGCGACCAGAACTGTACACAATATTCCAAGTGAGGCCGCACTAGAGTTTTGTACAGGTGCAGCATGATATTGCGGTTCTGGAACTCAATCCCTCTACCAATAAAACCTAATTCACCATATGCCTTCTTAATAGCACTAATCAACCTGGGTGGCAACTTTCAGGAATCTATGTACATGGACTCCAAGATCCCTCTGCACATCCATGCTACCAAGAATCTTCCCATTGACCCAGTACTCTGCCTTCCTGCTGTTCTTCCCAAAGTGCATCACCTCACATTTAGTTGCATTGAACTCCATTTGCCATCTATTAGCCCAATTCTGCAGTTTATCCAAGTCCCCCTGCAACCTGTAACATTCTTTCACACTGTCCACCACTCCACCGATTTTAGTGTCATCTGCAAACTTACTAACCCATCTACCTATGCCTGCATCCAAGTCATTTAAAACAAATGACAAAACAGTGGTCCCAAAATAGATCCCTGTGGCACAACACTAGTTACTGGACTCCAGGCTGAATATTTCCCATCAACCGCCACTTGCTGCCTTCTTATAGAAAGCCAGTTTCTAATCCAAACTGCTAAATCACCTTCAATCCCATGCCTCCACATTTTCTCCAAAAGTCTACTACGTGGAACCTTTTCAATGGCTTTACTGAAGTTCATGTATACATCAGCTGCCCTACCCTCATCCACATGCTTGGTCACCTTCTCAAAAAATTCAATGACGTTCGAGAGACATGACCTGCCCTTGACGAAACCATGTTGACTATCTCCAATTAAACTACTGTTTGCTAGATAATCGCAAATCCGCTCTCTTATAATCCTTTCCAAAATGTTTCTTACAACAGACATAAGGCTCACTGATCTATACTTGGGTCATATCTACTGCCCTTCTTGAACAAGGACACAACATATGCAATCCTCCAGTCCTCCGGTACTAAACCTGTAGACAATGACGACTCAAAGATCAAGGACAAAGGCTCCGCCATCTCCTCCCTAGCTTCCCAGAGAACCCTTGGATAAATCTCATCCAGCCCAGGGGACTTATCTGCTACACTCCCAGAATTTATAACACCACCTCCTTACTAACCTCAATCCTTTCTAGTCCAATAGGCCGTATCTCAGTCTTCTCTGCAATATTCTCCTTTTCCCGAGTGAAAACCGATGAGAAATAATCGTTTAGTATCTCTCTGATCTCCACAGGGTCCATACTCAACTTCCAACTTCTGTCTTTGACTGGCCCTATTCCTACCCTAGTCATCCTTTTATTCCTCACATACCAATAGAAAGCTTTAGGTTCTCCTTTATTCTACATGGTAAAGACTGGTCATGTTCTCTCCTTGCTCTTCTTAACTCTTTTTAAATCCTTCCTAGCTAATCTGTAACTCTCCATCGACTCATCTGAATCATCTCGCCTCAATGTCACACAAGCATCTTTCTTCCACTTAACAAGAGATACAATTTCTTCAGTAAACCACTGTTTCCTTACCTTATCACTTCCTCCCTGCCCAACAGGGGCATACCTATCAAGGACATGCAATAGCTGTTCCTTAAACCAGCTCCATATTTCAATTGTCCCATCCCCTGCATTTTGTTACCCCATTCTATGCCTCCTATAAGTCTTGCCTAATCACATTATAATTGCCCTTGCCCCATCGATACCTCTTGACCTATGGCATGTACCTAACCCTTCCCACCGCTAACTAACCCTAACCAAATTGTGGTCACTCTCTCCAAAGTGCTCACCTACCACCAAATCAAACACCTGGCCTGGTTCATTCCCAAGTACCACATCCAGTGTGGCCTCCCCTCTTGTTGGCCCTTCGACATACTGTGTCAGGAAACCCTCCTGCACACATTACTACATTGGATGGATCAGTTTTAGTCAGAGTTATAGCATTTCCAGTCAATGTTGGGGAAGTTAAGTCCTCCATAGTGACCACCCTGTTCCTTTCACTCCTACCCAGAATCGTTTTACCAATCCTTTCCTCCACATCCCAGGAACTTTGCAGAGGCCTATAAAAAAAATCTTCAAGCAGTGTGACCTTGCCTCTCCGGTTTCTAACCTCAGCAGACAAGTCCTCACCAAAACGTTCTTTCAGCCATCGTTATATTGTCATTGATTAACAATGCCACAGCTCCCCCTCTTTTACCACCTTCCCTGATCTTAATGAAAGATCTAAACCCTGGGACCTGCAACATCCATGTCTATAAAATGGCCACAACATCAAAGTCTCAGGTACCTATCCATGCTGCAAGCTCACCTACCTTATTTCGGATACTCCTGGTGTTGAAATAGACACACTTCAAACCTACTTGCTGTCTGCCAGCACATTTCTGTGACCGTGAAATCCTGTCCATGTCCTCCCTACTCTCATCCTCTTGTGCACTGGAACTACACCATGGGCGGCATGGTGGCACAGTGGTTAGCACTGCTGCCTCACAGCGCCGGAGACCCGGGTTCAATTCCCGACTCAGGCGACTGACTGTGTGGAGTTTGCACGTTCTCCCCGTGTCTGCGTGGGTTTCCTCCGGGTGCTCCGGTTTCCTCCCACAGTCCAAAGATGTGCAGGTCAGGTGAATTGGCCATGCTAAATTGCCCGTAGTGTTAAGTAAGGGGTAAATGTAGGGGTATGGGTGGGTTGCGCTTCGGCGGGTCGGTGTGGACTTGTTGGGCTGAAGGGCCTGTTTCCACACTGTAATGTAATGTAATGTAATGTAATGTAATCTAATCTAATCAAAAGCTCCCATTCCCCCTGATGAGCTAGTTTAAACCATCCGAGTAACACCAGCAAATTTCCCACCCAGGATATTAGTACCCCTCTGGTTCAAGTGAAGATCGTCCTGGTTGTAGAGGTCCCACCTTCCCCAGAATGAGCCTCAACCATCCACATACATGAAACGCTCGCTCCTGACCATTTAAGTGAAAGGAACATGGGCAATTACCGCAGTATGAAATTTGAATTGCTAGCTTTGAGGTGAGCTATTTCTGATAATTCTAAGACATTCTGATTAGTGCAGAGTTTAAACTGTTTCCAGACAACAACCCACTCAGCTAATTTCAAAAACCTGCCAAGCTGGGAGAAACAGAGACCCTATGGGACCATTGAACTTGCGCTGTTTCGATTCCAGATCCAGGTCAGCTTATCCAAATCTTCATCTACTTTCATCTCTTTGTCAATTACTGACATGTTATTAGAACATAGAAGAATACAGCGCAGTGCAGACCCTTTGGCCCTCGATGTTGCGCCAATCCAAGCCCACCTAACCTACACTAGCCCACTATCCTCCATATGCCTATCCAATGCCCGCTTAAATGTCCATAAAGAGGGAGAGTCCACCACTGCTACTGGCAGGCCATTCCATGAACTCACGACTCACTGAGTAAAGAATCTACCCCTAACATCTGTCCTATACCTTCCACCCCTTAATTTAAAGCTATGTCCCCTCGTAATAGCTGACTCCATACGTGGAAAAAGGTTCTCATGGTCAACCCTATCTAAACCCCTAATCATCTTGTACACCTCTATCAAGTCATCCCAAACCTTCTTTTCTCCAATGAAAACAGCCCCAAGTGCCTCAGCCTTTCCTCATACAATCTTCCTACCATACCAGGCAACATCCTGGTAAACCTCCTCTGCACTCATTCCAGTGCCTCCACATCCTTCCTATAGTATGGCGACCAAAACTGCATACAATTAGTGTCCTCCAATGTGAAAATACCTGTTCAATGCCTCGGCCATTTTATCATATCCCATTACTAAATGCCCCTTCTCATCCTCTCAAGGGCCAACATTTACTTTATCCACTGTGTTTTATATGTTCATAGAAACTTTTGCTATCTGTCTTTCTATTCTGTGCTAGTTTTTTCTCATGTTCTATCTTACTTTTTTTTAATAGATCTTCTTGTGGCTTTCTGTTGACCTTTAAACTTTTCCCAATCTTCTAGCTTCATGATGTTCTTGGCCATTTTGTACGCCTTCTCTTTCAATTTGACAGCCTCCCTTATTTCCATCGGCACCCATGGCAGATTACCCCTTCTCTTACAATCCTTCCTTTTCACTGGAATATACTTTTGCTGAGCACTTTGAAAAATTGTGTTGAAAGTCCTCCACTGCTCGTCAACTGTCCCACCATAAAATCTTTGTTTCCAGTTTATTTTAGCCAAGACCTCCCTCATTCTATTGTAGTCTCCCTTGTTCAAGCACAGTACCCTGGTATTGGATTTTATCTTCACACGCTTGATCTGTATTCTAAATTCAACCATACTGTGGTCACACCTTCCAACAGGATCCCTAACTACGAGGTCATTAATTATTCCTGTCTCATTACACAGGACCAGATCTAGGATAGCTTGCTCCCTCGTCACTTCCAATACACAGTATTCAAGAAAACTATCACGGATATACTCAACCTCCTCAAGACTACCCTGACCGAGCTTGTTCGACCAAACTACATGTAGATTAAAATCTCCCTATGAGAACTGTCGTACTATTTTTACAGGCATTAATTATTTCTTTGTTTATTGTCTGCCCCAATATGATATTATTTGGTGGCCTATAGACTACGCATATCAGTAACCTTTTCTCATTTCCACCCAAATGGATTCAATCTTATTCTCCATAGAACCTATATTATCTCTTAGCACCGCCCCGATGTCGTCCTTGAATATCACAGCTACACCACCTCCTTTATCTTCCTGTCTGTCCTTCCAAATAGTCTGATATCCCTGGATAATCACCACCTAGTTGTGACCATGTCTCTGTAATGGCTACCAAATCATATTCATTCACGATGATTTGTGCCGTGAACTCATCAACCTTGTTATGAATGCTACGAGCATTCAGGTGAAGTGTCTTTATGCTAGCTTTCTTACCCTCATGATTTCCAACGTCTCTAATAATATCTTCTGAGTTATTCTTCCTTTTTACTTCTTTCGTAGTCTGCCTTGAACTTAACCCTTCGTGTTCAATCTCACCTTACTCCAAATCAGTAATTTTTTAATCTCGGTTTAGAAAACTTAATTTGCCTTCCTTCACTTATGCTCAGACCAATAACCACCAAATAGGCCAATTATTCTTGAACATTTTACAAATAATATGTTAGACTGGTACTTGCCGCTCTCGTCTTGAGAAAAAAATAACATTCACTTATGCACTGCCTTTCATGGCCTCAGAACCTCAAATCAATTTACAATAATTGAAAAACCTTTGAAACAAATGTACTGTTCTAAGTATGGGAAACTCAGCAGGCAAGCTACGTTTTACAAAACAGTAAATGTAATAAATAAGTGGATTATCTCCTTTTGGTGTAGATTGAGACAAAAGTGCTGGTCATAACACGAGAATGATTCCTAACATTGCTCAAAAAAAATGTCATGAGATCTTTATTTTTAGTCATGGGTATATAGAGTCTCATTTTAAAAAAAAAAATCAGCCCAACGATGCAGTACTTTTTCAGTTCTGTGCTTGTGGAGAGGGGATAGTCCTTTCATCAGTGCAATAGAAGCTATTTAATGCTTTTGCCAGAGACTTTACCTCAACTAGAGTGCGCCTGTGTGTGGAATAGGGAAGAAGGAAGTCACTGACAGCAGCCCTGGAAATGAGGAAACTATAGTTTTCTCCAGGTTTCCTACGTAAAAACACAATCTTAATTTTGAAAGTTTAAGTGAGAATCCCTGTAACAGAATGTTTTTAAAAATTTATTCGTTGACAGGAATTGGGTGCCACTGGCTCGGCCAGCATTTATTATCCATCTCTAGTTGCCCAGAGGTAGGTAAGAGTCAACCACATTGCTGTGGGTCTGGAGTTACACATCGGCCAGACTCGGTAAGGATGGCAGTTTCCTTCCCTAAAGGACGTTCATGAACCAGATGGATTTTTCTGACAACTGGTAAATGGTTTCATGGTCATCATTAGACTTATAATTCCAGATTCTTTATTTAACTCAAATTCCACCATCTGCCATGATGGGATTCAAACCTGGGTCCCCAGAACATTACCTGGGTCTCTGGATTAACAGTCCAGTTAACACCACCAGGCCATCACCTTCCTAATTATATAGCAAAGCAACAATTAGGGCAAGACAGCTATTGCCGAGCTAGTGAGGACATCATTAGGGAGGGGATATGAACATAGAAACGTACAGCATAGTTGTTATGCCAACGATTAATCCTAATGTAAAATAAAATAACTTAACCTACGCACCCCTCAATTCACTGCTATCCATGTGCATATCCAGCAGTCGCTTAAATGTCCCCAATGACTCTGCTTCCACCACCACAGCTGGCAACAAATTCCATGCATTCACAACTCTCTGCGTAAAGAACCTTCCTCTGATATCTCCTTTATACCTTCCTCCTAATATCTTCAAACTATGACTTCTCGTACCAGTCAAACCTGCCCTGGGGAAAAGTCTCTGTCCACTGACTCTATCTATTCCACTCATTATCTTGTATACTTCGATCAGGTTTGCTCTCTTTCTCCTTCGCTCCAGAGAGAAAAGTGCGAGCTTATTCAACCTTTTCTTCATAAGGCAAGCCATCCAGTCCAGACAGCATCCTGGTAAACCTTCTTTGCACCCTCTCCAAAGCCTCTGTATCTTTCCCACAATAGGGCGACCAGAACTGAAGACAACATTCCAAGTGTGGTCTGCAGCTCTTAAACTCTATCCCACTGTTAATGAAAGCCAAACACCATAAGTTTTCTTAATAACCCTATCCACTTGGGTGGCAACTTTGAGTGATCTATATACTTGCACATCCAGATCCCTCTGTTCCTCCACACTGCCAAGAATCCTGTCTTTAATCCAATATTCAGCATTCAAGTTCGACATTCCAAAATGCACCACTTCGCATTTATCCAGGTTGAACTCCATCTGCCATTTCTCAGCCCAGCTCTGCATCCTGGCTATGTCATGCTGCAGACTGCAGTAGCCCTCTATACTATCGCCGACACCTCCAAACTTTGTGTCATCTGCAAATTTACTAACCCACCCCTCAACCTCCTCATCAAAGTTATTTATAAAAACTACAAAGAGCAGAGGACCAAGAACAGAGCCCTGCGGGACCCACTCAACACTGACCTCCAGGCAGAATACTTTCCATCTACAACCACTCTCTGCCTTCTGTCAGCCAACCAATTCTGAATCCAGATAGCCAAATCTCCCTGTATCCCATAATTCCTGACTTTATGAATGAGCCTACCATGGGGAACCTTATCAAATGCCTTGCTGAAGTCCAGATACACCACATTCACTGCTCGACCATCGGCTGGTCTTGACACCTCCTCAAAGAACTCAATAAGATTCGTGAGACATGACCTGCCCCTCACAAAGCCATGCTGACTGCCTTTAATTACACTATGCTTTGCCAAATAGTTATAAATCCTATCGCTCAGAATTCTTTCCAAGACTTTGCTGACCACAAATGTAAGATTGACTAGTCTGTAATTACCATGGATTTCCCTATTCCCCTTCTTGAAAAGAGGAACAACATTCACCTCCTTCCAATCCTCCGGTACGACCCCTGTGGACAGCGAGGAGGCAAATATCCTTGCCAGCGGCTTAGCAACTTCCTTTGTTGCTTACCGGAGCAGCCTAGGATAAATCTGGTCTGGCCCTGGGGACTTATCAATCTTAATGTTTTCCAAAGTTTCCAGCACATCAACTTCATCGATATTGATCTGGTCAAGACTGTATCCCAGCTCCTCAGTTTTCATTCACAACAAGGTCCCTTACCTTGGTGAAAACTGGAGCAAAAAAGTCATTTATGTCTTCCCCTATCTACTCAGACTTCACGCACAAGTTCCCTCCGCTATCCCTGGGTTCTCCCTAATCCTTCTGGCCAAGCCTTTTTCATGCAGACTCCTGGCTCTGCTCAGTCCATTTCCGAGCTCCTTTCTAGCAAGCCTGTAATCCTCTAAAGCTGTGCTAGATCCTTGCTTCCTCCACCTTACATAAGCTGCCTTCTTCCTTTTGACGAGAAGCTCCTCTTTTCTTGGCAACAACTGCTTCTTAAATAGTCTCCACATGCCTGCTGTGCCCTTTCTGTGAAACAATTGCTCCCAGTCTATACTTACCAATTCCTGTCTGATAGCGTCATAATTTCCTTATCCCCAATCAAACATCTTCCCTCGATAACTGCTCCTTTCCCTGTCCAAGACTATGCTAAATGTGAGGCAGTTGTGATCACTGTCACCAAACTGCTCTCCCACTGTGAGATCTGACACCTGTCCTGGTTCATTGCCGAGCACCAAATCTAAAATCGCCTCTCCCCTTGTCGGTCTGTCTACATACTGAGTGAGGAAACCCTCCTGAACACACCTGACAAAAACAGTTGAGGAGGAATGCAAGGTTGCCAAAACTGCAAGTTAAATTAGTGGTCAGGGTCATGGAGGCGTACAAGGTGTTAGCAGAGATTGCATGTGGTGGGGTTGGTGGGACTAGGGTGGCTTTACAAGCACAAGTTTTTTGGCTTCGGACCAAACAGTCCTATCACTCCTGGACCTAATGTTTAAGGATAATTATAGTTTGAATGTTGCCCTCATAGTCTCCTTTTACCTTTTGGGTTTCCCCAAGGCTTGGGGTTGCCGCATGGCTATCAATCTGTCTCAATTAAAACTGGAAGCACACCGATTTGAGGCAGGCTGAATTCTTGTCCACTATTTAGAATTTTAAAAACTTGCTGTAAACCAAATTCAGGACAGCACCTTAAATCATCTCCAACTCAGCTCAAATCCTTGTTTTACAGTGATTTG
The DNA here is from genome assembly GCF_037043375.1 of Chiloscyllium plagiosum. Lineage (NCBI taxonomy): Eukaryota > Metazoa > Chordata > Chondrichthyes > Orectolobiformes > Hemiscylliidae > Chiloscyllium > Chiloscyllium plagiosum. The sequence goes on from NW_028270160.1 coordinate 3,132,681, forward strand.
CATATTTTCCACAGACTACTTGCACCTCTGGGCCTACAGCAATGGCATCCAACCAAAGCCATTGCCAAGGACCTGCATTGCTCAAAGACCTGAATACACCTAAGAGAAAGGTTGTTTTGGCCAAATTAAACAGGCACAAGCTAATTTTCAGAACAACACTCAATGAAGTAGAAAGAACAGAACGGATTGATAGGCTGCCAAAAAGTCAGCCCAAACCTCAAAACAAACACTTGAATAAGATACCAGATAACAACTGGAATAAATTTTTAATGGCAATTAAATTGCTGCATGCTCTGAAAGAAAAACTTTAAGATTTGACAATGAAATTTCCTAATATTTGTGACCATGAGAACAGAAAAGAAAATTACTGGGAAACATTTTGATTTGTTCTGGCACTTTTTATAACTGAATAAACAAAATCAGATGTTTACTTGTACATATAAATGCTCGTCATAGTAAACCCCCCAACATGCACTAGTCACATTATTTAAACATGACAACTTTATTGTTTATTTTTTGCATTCCCAACATCATTCTCTGAATCTACCGTTATTCAGCAAGAGACATACATTTTTGTTCCTGTCAGCTTTTTCTAATTTCCCATTTCTCTGTTGAACAAGACTCGGCTCCCTCTTCAGAACAAGATACTAGATCCTATTGCTGGCTCCCTGCGCACAGGTTTCATGCAGCAAGCTGCAATTCATCAACTGGCATTTATGTAGTGTCTCAGTGCACTGGGCTCAAAATTAACAAATCCATTTTTGTTTAAGCATGGGCATCAGATATACCTATTTATGTCTAATGTCAATAAAAAGTATAACAGCAATTTTTAATCTTTTACAATAGTTAAAAGAGTGAGTAAAATCGAACATCCATCAAATATATATGTTGCCTCGGTTTAAATGCTGATGACGCAGAAAACAAAACGGACTAATCTTGAAGGACTTCTGGGTTCTAAGCTCTTTAAACATCTCTCCAAGTTGTATTTTTCACTTTTTTTTGGTGATACGTTTTCTGATGTTTCTATTGCATTCCGCAGCACATTTGTTATTTATCAATGTGTATACTGAAAATTCTACATTTTTAATTTTTCTCATTTTGGTTTCATCATTGACCTTTTTAAGTTAATCATTCACATTTAGACAAAAATTAACAGTACTATTCAACTTCACTTGCATAAGTAAATCATTTGGTTACATTTACATCAGTCTACCAATAGAGATGATCAGGCCTACAAATTGCAATAAGTCCAAAATTTAATTACAACAACCTTTAACTACAATTATTAAACTGAACTATAAGCGGAGATGGGAGAGAGATTGAAATGTGTTGCTGGAAAAGCGCAGCAGGTCAGGCAGCATCTAGGGAACAGGAGAATCGACGTTTCGGGCATTAGCCCTTCTTCAGGAAGCCCTTCCAGCAACACATTTCCATCTCTGATCTCCAGCATCTGCAGACCTCACTTTCTCCCCATGGGGGAGAGATTGTCCATCTTAGAAAAATGTTCCTATTTTCTAACATAGTTAATTTAAAAAAGATCATAATCTAAATCACAGAAATATAAACTTCTAAAATGAACAAAAGGCACAATGAATTGCTTTGAAAACAGCAATTCTTTTCTGTGCACTGATTTATGGCTGATAAGCACCATAGCAACAGACATTTCATGAGAAAAATATCATCGAGAACCTCTTTGCAATGTACTTGCAGCATAACTGAAAATATACTTCTGTAAACAAACATCAACATTTTGAAATCAAGCTAAATAGTGAGCTGTTTCAACGTGCATGTTTTAATCAAACATTTCTTACCGTGCCATCTCTTACTGAGAGATTCAAAAGATATGACGATGTAAGTAGCCTGCCATGCCAGCCCTCAATAAAATATTTTAGATACGATTAATTAAATAACAAATCTGACCACAATGAACATCACGAGTTAACCAAATTGCGGCTTTTTGTATAGACAATGTTCTATTGTTAGAAGATGAATTTATCTCCAAAGCAAAATCGAGAGAGTTCCAATCCTCTTGAGAGGTTAATATCCACTACTTCACAAGTTTGAACTTCATCAATTTGACCAAATATTCAGAAAGTGGAAATTATAACTTGATATTTTCAATGATCAGATAACTTATGGATTTCATTTTTCCACTCAAAATTTCCCAAAGATGAATTCACAGAGTTGCACTGGCACTTTTGACAAAATTGTACAGCACATACACACATGAATTTCTGCCTTCATTATTCATTGATTAAAATCTGTATTTCTATGAAGACAATATTCTCTGCTATTGCTGGAAGCATAAATGGGATGGCACCAGAAAGAATGCACCACTTCACAACATTTTCATTGAAATCTTTTTCAAACAACCAAACACCTAATCATAATCACATTTCATAAAATGTAAATAAACAAAACATCTCAATTTCATCCATCTTAAGCTGAGTAGTTGGCCATCTAATCAAAAGAAAGAAATCTTCGACCAGGCTATCCACTCAACTGGGAGTGGGATACAACAAGAATTCACCCTTCCCCAAATTGTTTCAAAACTCAAATCTTCAATAGCACTATTTAACCATGTTTCAGTATGTTTAGCTATGTGGCCTTGATGATGATTCCAGCATCACTCAGTAATGCCATGAAAAAATAAAAAATTTTAATGAATAAAGTAAAATAGGCTAAGACTGTATGGTGTATTGGAAACTTAAGTGCTGCATCTCTCATCTCTCTCAAAGTTACTGTAACTTCCATGAGTACATAAACAGCATCCAGCTGTATCTCACTATAAGTTCCCAAGTGTTCTAAGGTTTCCAATTTCAGGAGATAATATTGAGACACCTTTAAATATCCTACTCGATCAACCAGATTACGGCAAGACCCATTCACAGGAAAGTGCCTTCGAAAAGAAACTCAGTGGCATAATTGGTTTGGAATACTACACACATCTTGGCAACATGGAATAGAGTTTTGGAGATGGGATTAAAATCTCTCCTCAGCAACAAGTCTTAACTTAATAAATTTGGGCAGCTTCAATCAATACATAAATATCTGGAAGCAAAAAATAAGAAAAACAAAAGCCATTAGCATTAATGAGCTCTGCTACAGCCAAAAAGAGAAGCAAAGTGATTACTTTCCCACACAGAGCGTGCCAAAGTTTTTTTTTCCACAAGAAGGTTGAATTCAACATTTTCCAAAAGAAGGACCATGACATGTGACTTAGTTTTGCATTTAAGAAAAGAGATTCTAATGTGCTATTGCTGTCAAACAAGCTCACTGTATTTCTCACAATTTGCCAAGCAGTTCTAGTACTCATTGCCAAACCAATTTCTTGGTTCAATTTTTAGTGCATTTAAACTGAAAAACGTACACAAAGATCTGAATGTGGTTATTCTGTTCGTTAGATAAGTTTATTTGTTTTAAAATAAATACTGAAGTTAGTCAGAACTTCAGTTACAAAGTGTTAAACACTCAGCTCATAGCTACTGATAACACTGTGACACTTCATAGAAAGTTATCGGTAAGAGAGGTTTGTGGTTGCCCATGTTCCAAATGTGTAGCATGATCTGCTATGTTGCTGAAGTACTGGTTGGAGGGAAACACTGGGGGAGAGAGACTGAGGGAGCGCGAGAGCCAGAGAGGAGGGGGGGTGAAGGGAGACAAAAAACTGAGAGTTTATACAAAGTGCGCATTGGGGGGGGGGCGGGGAAAACAGGAGGAGTGCATTGAAGGGGGAGCTCACTGGGTAGATGGGTGGGCATTGGGGAGTGAGAGAGAGGCAGAATCATAGAATTTAAAAGTGCAGTCTCGGTATCATCCACGTACAGAAAGGCTTTCCCTAAGTATTGAAATGCATTGAAAAACTTCCGAGGAGAACTGCAGTTTATGGATGACAACCAAATGCAGGTGCAGTATCATTTTTTATAATGTCCATAAAAGTTTCTATCTAGAGAGCCACAAATATCAAACGCCCTCTTGGCAACCTATCTTGTGACATGAAAACTATTACATCATTTAATGTAGAATAACTTGTAAGTGGAAAAGCTCACTGCGGAACTTTAACATTTCTATAGCATTAGTGAGGAATGTGAATTATACCATACGCACCTGTATCAAGTAAATGACAATGATAGAATCTCTACAGTAGAATAGATTCCCTACTGACCTAGACCCACCCCTCTAAACTATCCCTGTAACCCTGCATTTCCTGTGGCTAAATCTATCTAACCTACACATCTTTGGTCTGTGGAAGGAAACAGGAACACGCAGCTGAAACCCATGCTTTCAGTGGGGGGTGGGGGGGGGGGGGGGGGGGGGAAAGAAATAACATGCAAACTTCAAACACATAATTGCCAGAGGCTGGAATCAAACCCGGATCCCTGGCGTTGTGAGGCAGAGGTGCTAAATAGAAAGGAGTAAAATTTTAATCAATTTCATTATGGAAAGTAGTACTAGCTGGAAACATTAAGGCTTTTCCTGTAAGTAATGGGCTTCCCTTAAAGTGGAATGCTGTTCATGCCACCAAGCTGAGCAACACAGTTGACAAATAAATGGCTCATAGGTAACTCATGTTCAAGAGATAGCTGGCCACAGAAAGAGGTCAGTATATACTTCAATTACGATAAAAGAAACAGCCATAATACAATGTGATCCACAGTCGCTCCACTGCGCGAAAGAGAAAAAGAAATGGTTAGGATGGAGGAGTAGGAGAAAGGAAACATCGAGAGACTGGGTAAATCTCTGCATGGATACCTAATCAGACCCAAGAGCTCAGGTGACTTCTCTCCCTATTGCCAAACCACTATCTCGGATGTTCCTCCAAGGATCTATCCTCAGTCACATTCTATTTTTCATCTTCATGTTATCATTTTCAAATCATGCCAACAAGTGGTTTGTTTTAATTGGTAAACTGACAACACCCAGCTCTTCTTGAAAATTACCGCTTTCAACTCCAATGATAGTAAACTTATCAGACACACTCATCCCTTGTCAAATATTGTACAAGTCCAGCTGTTCCTATAACCTGTTCAAATAGGACTACGGACTGCAATTGGCAAACTTTAGTGCTGATGTGTGTGTAGGCACAAGTAAGCCTGTACAATGAGTCAGCTCAACCCATTAGCCCCAAATTTCTGGTATCTAGTCACCTCAGTCTGTCAATCAAAGACGACACAATGAGCTATGGCTTAGAGTTATAGTGAAGTTCCTGATTCAGTTCTTTAAAAAGGAGGAGTTTATTCAAAGCAACAATCACAATTGGCTTCCATTATCTGGAAACATGGAAAAAGATACAGAAAGATTTCATTCAATTACTATCTATTGATATCTGCTGTTCAAGGCAGATCTATAGTGTCAAAACAAGATTGAGTTTGGCCTTGATGTTACTGAACTGGTGTAAGTCAGTTTTGAAAGTAAAGAAGAGTGAGTGATATGAGGAAACCTTGCAAAAAGTTCAACCTGTTCTCATCAGTAAACAAAAGAACATACAAATATGAATTACAGACAAAATGTTTTTGAATTTCATGCCGATATCTTCCCTTCATGCTGGATGCCTAGTGACTAAATTGGGTTCAGGTAGAAGGTTGGGTTGTTTGAACTGTGATTGAGGATTCGAGACTTCAGCCCTCTCCATCTATTCTATCTCCTTCCAAACCTTGCAGATAGCCTACAATTATGGCCTTGAGCATTCCCAATTTTAATTGCTTCATTGCTTCAACGCCTGCGGTTGTTGACATATAAAACAAATTCTACTTCTGCCATTCTAACTTGTTTTCCTTCTCCAAATCATTTAATTAAAAAAAAACTTACCTCTGACTAAGCGTTTCATCATCTGACCTGGCATCTCATGTGACTCTGTGATGTGTTTTTAATAATAGTTAAATGAACCAGATATTGATGCAAGAGGTACAATTCCAAAATTTGGAAGCATCATGAACGGTGGTGAAAATACTGCAGAACTTCAAAAGGAAACAGACACATTGGTGAATACACTGAACAAGTAGTGAAATTTAATGCAGAAAAGTGCACAGTGATTTCACTGTGGCCTTTAATTTAGACTACTAGACTATGAAGGACTACTGCTCATAACCCAGGCTGACAAAAAGACACTTCCCCAACACTACCCTGAATTATCAGCTGCACTATGTTCTGGATCAAATATTAAGTTGAAGTTTCTATTCACCTGTTGTTATGTGAACATAACAGATCGCATGGAATATTTACTAAGTAGCACAGGCAGCTTCCCCCTGGGGCTGCAGTTGATGGTTCTAATTCAAAAGCTATAAAAAGAGACTATAGAATGCTTATAAAACAGCAGGAGACTGCTTAGGTAAATCAGATCTCCAACAGCTCTCTGTTGCTAGTCCCACCATCTTTTCCTTACAAGTCAGCACATTTCTTCAGGTGCTTGTCTGATTCCTGATCAAGTACCACAATTAACATCAGCGTGCACCGCCTTCTCAGGTAGTGCACTCCAGGTTCAAACCACACTGCATTTAAAAAAGGTGTTTTGCCTGTCACCTTCTGTCATTACTTTAAATCTGTATCCTCTGGTTACTGATTGCTCTATTTTAGAGCTGGTCTTTAGCCCAATAAAACCAAAGAGATCATATAAAAAAACGCAAGTGTTTGAAATATCTATGAAGGAGCTGGATGTGGGTTTGCTCACTGAGCTGGAAGGTTCGTTTTCAGATGTTTCATCACCATACTAGGTAACATCTTCACTGAGCCTCCGAATGAAACACTGGTTATGTAGCCTGCTTTCTATTTATACGTTTATTCCTTGGGTTGGTGATGTCATTTCCTACGGTGACATCATTTCCCATGGTGATGCCATTTCATGTTATTTTTCTCAGTGGGGGGGTGGTAAATGGGATCCAAGTCAATGTGTTTGTTCATAGAGTTCCAGTTGGAATGCCATGCTTCTAGGAATTCTTGTATGTATCTCTGTTTGACTTGTCCTAGGATGGATGTGTTGTCCCAGTCAAAGTGGTTGCCTTCCTCATTGTTATGCAAAGAAGCTAGCGAGAGTGGGTAATGTCCATGGCTCGTTGATGTCCATGTACCCTGGTGGCTGGTTTTCTGCTTGTTTGTCCAATGTACTGTTTGTTACAGTCCTTGCAAGGTATTTTGTAGATGACATTAGTTTTGCTTGTTGTCTGTATAGGGTTTTTCAGGTTCATTAGCTACTGTTTTAGCGGGTTTGTGGGCTACCATGATGCCAAGGGGTCTGAGTAGTCTAGCAGTCATTTGCGAGATGTCTTTGATGTAGGGGGGAGTGGCTAGGGTCACTGAAGATGTTACCTAGTAGGGTGACAAAAATGTCTGAAAATGAACCTTCCAGCTCAGCAAGCAAACCCACATCCAGAAACTCAACCTGAGCTACAAATCTTCTCAAAACATCTGTGAAGGATCTTATTGGAAAAAGGGTTGAAACTTTGGTCAGGTTGATTACATTAAAATCTTTATAAACCGTCTATATACAGTTCTTTTGCATAATAAACTGTATTCTTTTGTTAAAAGAACATTGGAGGTTTTGTATGAATATGCTTAGTGACTAAACACCATAGCAACCAAACTGAAAAAATTAAACACATGATCTAACAAGCTAGGTTTCACTCTGGGTTCTGATTTGTCCAACATTACCATCAACTGAGATCATAATAGTCCACTTTAATCTTTCCATCTGTCACCTTAAACTTATACCCTCTATTCACTGACCTTGGTGCTCAAGTACCTAGGTATTCTCATTCATTCTATTCAGGTCCCTCACAATTATGTACACCTCATATCAAATCTTCCCACAGCTTCTTCCGCACCAAGGACAAAAAGCCTTGCCGATACAACATTTCTTCACAGCTGCAATTTTCCAGTTTACAAAGACTCCTGTAAGTCACCACTGCACCCTCTCTCATCCCATTATACCTCTTCTCTAATAAGATTACTGAATGAGTATTCAAATAGTCAGAGATGTATAGCACAGTCCTACTCATCCATGCCGACCAGATATCCTAACCTAATCTAGTCCCATCTGCCAGCAATTGGCCCATATCCCTCCAAACCCTTCCTATTCACATACCCAACCAGATGCCTTTTAAATGCTGTAATTGTACAAGCCTCCACCACTTCCTCTGGCAGCTTATTCCATATATGCACCAGCCTCTGCATGAAAAGGTTGCCTGTTTGGTGCTTTTATATATTTCCCGTCTCATCCTAAACCTCTGCTTTCTAGTTCTGGAGTCCTCCACCCCAGGGGAATACCTTGTCTATTTATCCTATCCATGTCCCTCATGTTTATAAAATCATCTATAAGGTCACCTTTCAGCCTCCGCGTTCCAGGGAGAACCGCCTCAGCCTATTCAGCATCTCCTGAAAGCTCAAATCCTCCAATCTGGCAACATCCTTGCAAATCTTTTCTGAACCCTTTCAAGTTTCACAACATCCTTCCAATAGGAAGGAGATCAGAATTGCACGCAATATTCCAACAGTGGCTGAACCAATGTCCTGCAACATGACCTCCCAACTCCTATACTCAATGCTCTGACCAATAAAGAAAAGCATACCAAACACCTTCTTCACTATCCTATCTACCGGCGACTCTACTTTCAAGGAACTATAAACCTGCACTCCAAGGTCTCTTTGTTTAGCAACACTCGCTAGGACCTTACCATTGAGTGTATAAGTCCTGCTCTGATTTGCTTTTCCAAAATGCAGCACCTCACATTTATCTAAATTAAAATCCATCTGTCACTCCTCATCCCATTGCCACCTGCTCAAGGTCCTGTTGTACTCGGAGGTAACTTTCTTCGCTGTCCACTACACCTCCAATTTTGGTGTCACCTGCAAACGTACTAACTATACTTCTGTTCACATTCAAATCATTTATGTAAATGGTGAAAAGCAGTGGACCCATCATGGCCTAATGATTTATAAAGTTTAACATCCCTGTTCTTAATCTTATGTTCATGAAGTGCCAAAAGCTATGAACTAAGCATTGAAATATGGGATCAGTTTGATCATGCTTTCTCAGACAGAGAGACTTGATGGGCTGAATGGTTTAGTTTTATGCCCAAAATCATCTATGAGACTTACTGCTACAATACACAGTCTCTAGATCGTATATACTGCAGACATATTAACCACTAACAGAAAGTGAGCCTGGTGGGAATTGCCAATCAAATGAACGGCCTTTCCCTTGATATTGTCAAGCCTGAAGTACTATTGAGGTTGCAGCAATGAAACTGTCAACTTTTGCATCATTTCAAATTTGTAGCAGCAATGTTCACTCTAAATTGAGCAAGCACACAATACCTTGCAAAGTACTGCAGAATAAGTAAAATTAAAGAAAGACATGCTCAGAAACATTAAGGTCAGGCAACATCCAAGGAGCAGGAGAATCGACGTTTCGGGCATAAGCCCTTCTTCAGGAAGGTTCCTTGGATGCTACCTGACCTGCTGCGCTTTTCCAGCAACACATTTTTCAGCTCTGATCTCCGGCATCTGCAGTCCTCACTTTCTCCTCAGAAACATTAAGGTCTGCACTGTTCTTGCAGCCACTGTGGCAATATGGCTGATCCAGCTATTGTGTCTAGTCTACATGTGGAGCTGGGAAAATTACAGTGAATTGATTAATCTTTCTCTTTTTTGAGATGGTCACTAATTGGTACCATCATGGAGCAAATTTCATTCCAATCTGCCAGATCAAGTTTAGCTATTAATCAGGTTTCTGAAAGTAGGCATAGGAGGCTTTTTATTGGATGAGATACAAATGGAGTATTACACAGATTGCCAGCAAATAGCAACTACGACCAAAGGAAAGCCATTGATAAAACAGCTGAAGATTAGGCCAAGGACAGTGAGGTCCCAAAAATTCTGGAGCAACAATTTTCCATAACTAATTCTGATTTCTGAAAAGAAAAACAAACTTGCCTTTCATTTGTGGTGATTTACATTCAGTGCTACTGCAAAGTGTAGAGAGAAACAAAAGACAATGTAGGTGAAAATAAAGCAACAGCTAGTCTCAAAAACTGAGCTGCAGGAAATGAACGTTCTTCATAATTTTAACTTTTTTTGACAAAAATGGTAGCTCTCACTCCTTGTGAACTTTGTATATGAATCAATATTTATTAATTTTAAGGATGACCATTTTTCTACCACAGATTCATAGTGGGGTGCAGCTTCATGACAATAATAATAATTGCCATCCATGGAACTGCACTTTCAAGCAAGATTCACCAAAATGTGGGTGGCACAGTGGCTCAGTGGTTAGCACTGCTGCCTCACAGCACCAGGGTCCCAGGTTCGATTCCAGCCTTGGGAGGTTGTCTGTGTGGAGTTTGCACATTCTCCCAGTGTCTGTGTGGGTTTCCTCCTGGCGCTCTGGTTTCCTCCCACAGTCCAAAGATATGCAGGTTAGGGCAATTAATAGCTAAATTGCCCATAGCGATAGGTGCATTAGTCAGAGGGAAATGGGTCTGGGTGGGTTACTCTTTGGAGGGTCGGTGTGGATTTGTTGGGCTGAATGGCCTGTTTCCACACTGTAGGGAATCTAATGTAATTAATCTTAACATAGAATCAACTATAGCTTATCTTTTGCTCTTCCTGGACAGTGTTTTCAATTGTGAGATACTTTTCACAGAGTGATCAGATTCAAGCAGTAGAAAAAGAATATCAATTAGTAAAACAAACAAACAAACAATCTTTAAAATCAAATTTGTTCCAAGTTCCAAATCTGATATGACTGCTTTGAAGCATCAAACTCAGTTTCTCTCTCCATAGATGCTGCCAAGCCTGCTGAATTTCTCCAGCACAGTTTTTACTTCAAATCTCCCACATCTGCAGTACTTCGCTTTCATCCAAAATCTATTATCCTTTTGGAAGTTGGGTTGCATCATTCTGCTTTGTAAACAAATAAATACATACTAATAACTCATTAGTTAATCCAGTCCAAATCAAGTAGGTTCTACTAAACTACACAGCTTCAACTAATTTATTGATAAATGTGTAGGCATTTTATTTTAAGCTTGAAAAGAAGTACTATGTAGCTGCAGAAAAATAAAATAGATACCGAATTTTGAATACATTAAAAACCAGAGACTGGTAACTAACTTTAGATGTTGAACTCCTACTATTAAGTGAGATCAGCTTAGATAAACGTGCCAAGTCAAATTCAACTGAATACATACCATTTGTAAAATCAATTAAATCAGTCAAAAAAAAGGATTAATTTAAGAATGCTTATCAAAATAAATAATTTGCATTTATATGCTAACAAAATATATCCAAAATTGGAGTGTTTTGTTTGATTATGCCACTAACTTATTTCCACAACTGCTGTAAAATCCTGCAAATGAAACTGGATAACTGGCTTTACACATGATAATTAAGAATGACAGTCAAAAGCAATTGTTGGAAAAATACCTGCACATTTGTTCCAGCCAACAAGTTACAGATGAGGACATAAACAAATAACTTGGAGGCAAATTAATTCCAAACGGTTACTTTTGTTTTTTACTGATAGGATGTCAGTTTGACTTGTTAAATAGTTACGTAGTTATCTTCCGTAAAGAAAACACTTTCAACATTTTTATTTGATTAATGGCAGCAATTAATAACAAAAAAAATCTTATGTTGAAACTATTTGAAAGTAGCAGAGCAAACAGCATCAAATTAATCTTAATATAGGTTAAACAGGCACTTAACAGGAACTTGATTCAGCAATTGCTTTTGAAAATACCAAGCTCTTGGCTTTTTAACACTGCTTCAAATTCATGTTTTGCAAGCTGAAAAAAACAAAAGCATTTACTTTTAAGCTGCTTTTTCCAATAGTTTTTCCTTCACAGAGTGTTTGTAAAATTCCAAAGTTGCACATTATGATTAAAAGCACAGAAATGCAAACATATATGGCATAATCATGAATATCAGATTCTCTTGTCTAGAGTGTTAAGGGGAGTGGAGCAAAGTTCATTTACTCTCTTCAAACTGCATATTAAATAGTTCATGATTTATTATTGGCAAAGAGAAAAGTGACTCATCTCATGTTTCCAGAATGTATAAGCTACTCAGTAAAGTATGTAGGATAAAATAGATTCGGAATTAGATAAAATAGATTCTGTATAAAAACAAATATCTAGGATATTTGTTTATATGTTTTACAACCAGTTTTACACTAGCCTTGGTTTAATTTCACAAAGTAGACATTTCAGTAGATCCAGAATCTACGATTTTTGAATCAACATCTGAAACTAAACAGATGTCACTGAGGGTTTCCTTTTCACTTAAGCAAATGGTGTAACATTTATTTTGCATCTATAAATTTAGTATGTGTCAAATAGGAGCTGCTCCTAGTCTGTGGCAAGCCATATCAACATCCCAACAAAAAATAAACTGCACGGATGCTGGAAATCAGAAGCAAAATCAGATATAGCGAGGAAACTCAGTAGGTCTGGCAGCATCTGTGGAAAGAAAGCAGTTATTTCTTGGAAAGGTATGGGTGACTCAGGGATAGTTAGCATGGTTTTGTTAAGGAAAGGACGTGCCTTACAAATTTGATTGAATTCTTTGAGGAATTGACAAGGAGGATCAATGAGGATACTGCAGTAGATGTTGTTTACATGGATTTTAGCAAAGCACTTGACAAGATCTCACATGGCAGACTGGTCAAAAAGTAAAAGCCCATGGATACTGGGTAACATATTGGATTGGATTCAAGGTTTGCTTTGTAACAGGAAACAGAAGGAAATGGTTAAGAGCTGTCTTTGCGAATGGAAAGTGGTTTTAAGTGATGTACCACTGGGCTCAGTGTTGGGACCCTGCTGATCATCAATGTATAAAACAATTTGGACTTGAACATGGGGGCACTATTGGGAAATTTGCCAACAACACAAGAATTGGTCGCGTAGCAAAAAGTGCAGACAATAGATTTAAGCTCCAAAATGACATCAATGAGTTGGTGGAGTGGGCAGGAAAGTGACAAATGGTGTTCAACTCTGATGAGTGTGGTGTAATGGATTTAGACATGTTAAAAAGTAAAAAGGAAATAACAACAAATGGAAATATACTGAGAGGGGTAAGATGAAGTGAGAGATCTTGGAATGCAAGTAGTCCCTAAAAGGTAGCAGTACAGGTTGACAAGATTGTAAAGAAAGCAAATGAAATGCTTTTCCTCAGTGGCAGAGGTATAGAAGTAACATAACAACGAAACGGTGTAAGACATCAGTAAGGCCACAACTGGAGTAGTGTGCACAGTTTTGGACACCACACTACAAGAAGGATGAATTGCTCTGGAAAGAGTGGAGCGGAGATTTCCTAGAATGTTTCCAGGACTGGAGAACTGTAACTACGAAAAGATTAAATTTGTTTCCCTTCGAACAGAGAAGGCTGTGGGATAACATGATTAAGGCATACAAAATTGCAAGGGGTAAAGATAGACTAGACAGGGGGAAACAGTTTTCTCTTGGCAGAGAATTCAAAAATCAGGGGTCATAGTTTGAATCTAAGTGGCAGAAGGATTAGAGGGATGTGAGGGGGGGCAAAAAAAACTATATGCATAAGATGATGGGTGTCTGAAATTCGCTGCTTCAGTTGATGGTAAAATGCACCTGGATCTGCACCTTAAGTGCCGCATGGCTTTGGGCCGTGTGCAGGAAGATGGGATTAGAAAGAACATCTGGATGTCTTTGTATCTTCATGGACAGGATGGTTGGAATGGCTCTTTTCTTTGTTGTATCATTTCTACAGTCCTATGGCATCAGGTCTGGTGACCATCTTCAGAACATATTCATATCCCAATTTGCAGAGCTCTAATGAGAGAAGGGGCTGAAGGACCTTGTGGCACAGAGATAGTGTCCTGAATTCTGAGCCAGAAGGCCTAGGTTCAAGTCCCACCTGCTCCAGAGTTGTGCCATAATACCACTGATCAGACCGATTAAAAAGCAGACTGAGAAAATAAAAGAACGTCAGGAAGATGGGACCCAAATTCTTCTACAAATATTTTGGGGGATAAAGTTTAAGGTTATAAATCTGATGCTTAGTACACCCAATGGTTCACTCCATTAACCGGAGTGTAATAATGAGCTATTCAACCCCTCATTACATTAACACTTTATTCTTCATTCTTAGCCACAGAAAATAAAGAGAGTGTTCCCAAATTTTAAAAACAAAAAACTGCGATTGACAAAACCCTAGCCAGAGAAACAACAGCCAACCTACTGGACATACAGAACAGAAAACAGGACGCTGAACCTATCAACAAAGACGGCATACTTAAACTACTGGACTTGTGCCTCACAACACACTTCACATTCAACAACCAGATTTATGAACAAATCAACAGAACACCCATGGGATCACCAATCTCGGGACTCATAGCAGAGGCAGTTATGCAAAGATTAGAACAAACAGTCCTACCACAAATTCAACCCAAACTCTGGGTCAGATATGTCGATGACACGTTTGTAATCATTAAAAACACGGAAATAGAAAAAACACACCGGATCATCAACGCCACACTCACAGGAATCCGATTCACGAGAGAAGAAGAAAAGGACAGCCAACTCCCATTCCTAGACGTGATGGTACAGAGAACACCAGATGGAGAATTCACTACAAGAGTATACAGGAAAGCCACACACATAGACCAAGTCCTAAACTATGAAAGTAACCACCCTAACACACACAAACGAAGCTGCATCAGGACTCTATTCAAAAGGGCCACAACACACTGCAGTACACCAGAACTGCAAAAAGAAGAAGAACACCTATACAAGGTATTCGCCAAAAACGGATACCCGTGCAACTTCATCAGCAGATGCCAAAGAGAAAGACCACGGAACGAGGACATACCACAACCAAAAGGACTAGCCACACTACCATACATCAGGAGCATCTCGGAACTGACTGCCAGACTACTGCGACCCCTAGGACTCATAACGGCACACAAACCAACAGCCACGCTCAGACAACAACTCACCAGAACGAAGGACCCGATACCCAACATGAGCAAGACAAATGTAGTGTACAAAATCCCATGCAAGGACTGCACAAAACACTACATAGGACAAACAGGAAGACAGCTAACAATCCGCATACATGAACATCAACTAGCCACGAAACGACACGACCAGCTATCCTTAGTAGCCACACACGCAGACAACAAGCAACATGAATTCGACTGGGACAACACTACTATCATAGGGCAAGCCAGACAGAGAACAGCCAGGGAATTCCTAGAGGCATGGCATTCATCCACAAACTCCATCAACAAACACATCGACCTGGACCCAATATACCAACCACTACAGCGGACAGCTGAAACTGACAACCGGAAGCGGCAGGGACAGACCACTATAAACACCGGAGGAAACATCAAAGAAGCGCTTTGCAGGAGGCTCCCAAGCACTGATGATGTTGCCTAGCCAGGGGACGAAACGTTTGCAACAAAAACTTCCAGCTCGGCGAACAGAACCACAACAACGAGCACCCGAGCTACAAATCTTCGCACAAACTTTAAAAACAAAAAGGCAACAGTATCCCTTTCAGATTCTTATCAAACAACATGGGTTGCTAAGAGTTCATTTGGATATTAGGGAGTTACAGAATGAAATTTGGCTGCAGCCAGCCAGTCCTTACTGTCACTTTCAAACAAAGGCACTGGAATGCTATACAAAGTTATATCTCAGAATTGTAACTCAGCAAAAACAATGCATTCAGAAGACAGAATGCAAGAAAACCGGGTGATGCCATACCACCTGTCACTCATGGATAGGTTGGGGTGAACCATCTCTAACCACAAGTCCATGAGGTGGTGAAAACTGAAAGAACTGCAGATGTTGTGGATCAGAAACAAACAAACACAGAGGTTGCTCGAAAAGTTCAGCAGGTCTAGCAGCATTTTGGGTCTGGTGACCCTTCCTCAGTTCTGAGACATAAAACACAAAATGATCGTAAAACAGAAAAAGTGCACAGTGTATGATCTAACCAAGTTTCAATTATACCTCAAGCATAACTACTTTATAAGCTCTCCTTTTTATGCTCCTTAAAAAAAGCAATAATGCCAGTTTTTCAGAAGAAAATAAGGTTGGATTATGCTTCTGGCCTGTAAATTCTAATCAAAAAGCTGTTGGCTACTTTAAATTGAACTGGTCTAGAAATTATCTGGTTAACTCTTAAATCGTTTTCCACGAGTTCACAAATTAAAACATTGACGTACTTCCTGTTGCTGCTTCCTGCCCGTAGCCACCTCTTGATTCACTGCCTTCCTTCCTAACTCTCCTGCCAAATCCTCATTTTGAGCGAGAACTCAGGAAAGGACAACAAGGTGAAAGGAAGCAAGTGATGGAGATGAACAAGGGGTTGTAGGGAAGATAGCATCCCAAAGGACATGCAGTGAGTACTAGTGGATCAAACTCAAAGAAGCAGATTTTGCGATATCCAACTGGACATTCACTGTTGACTCTGCGAGGAATTGAAATTCTATCAAAGTGGTCCATTTCAGGCTAAATTAGGGTCTAGCATCATCTGCATGAAGATCATTGCTGCCTCATGACCTCCATTGCTATCCCATGACTGCACTGGAAGTTGCACTTGAGTTTTGAAATCCTGAACTAGAAATACGATGCAAAAATCATACAAGCCGAGAAAAATCTTTCATTTAGTAAATTTAAGTAAAAATTAGAGTATTTAGGAGATCAATGGTTGTGACTAAGATACCATAAATACCATAGTAGCAAAATAAGGCCCCTCAGGCCATTGAATGGCAGAGGAGACTCAATCACAAATGATATACATCTCATTCCGATCATCCTGCCTGCACCCATAACCTTTGACCACCTTACTAATCCAGAGTCTCTGTCTTGAAGACATTCGATGACTTGGCCTCCACAACCTTCTGCAGCAATGAGTTCCAGAGATTACCCACCCTCTTGCTGAAGAAATACCTCATCTCAGTTCTAAAAAGGTCGTTCCTTCACTTGGAGGCTGTGCCCTTGGATTCTCGTCACTGCTACTCATGAAAGCATTTTCTCCATGTTCTCCTTATCCAAGCCCCTCAGTATTCTCCAAGTTGCAATCAGATCCCCCCCTCCCATCCTTCTAAACTCCATCAGCTTCAAGTGTTCTGAAGTTGGACCAACTTTGGAATATTGACAGCAGTTTTGGGTCATGTATCTAAGGAAGGATGTGCTTGTGTTGGAGGGGGTTTCAGAGTAGTTCATAAGAATAATCCTGGAAAAGAAAGAAAGGATCCTCAAGTGTTCTTGTTTTTGAGTTTGTTGTTTAAGAATCGGCAGACTGTGTTTATCTGGTACCTGTTGTTCTTGGATACGCTGTATAAGTATTTTTCTTCTGCCACTTCTACTTCCTGGGTGCTGCAGTGTTTTGTGGCCAGTTTTAAATAATATCCTGATGCAGCTTCATTTGCAGGTGTCAGGATGATTGCTTCTGTAGTGGAGTATCTGGTCTGTTTGTGTTGCTTACCTGTAGACACTGGTCTGCAGTTCTCTATTATCTGTTCAGTCCACAGTGACATCTAGGAAGGAGTCTGTTGTTGTTCTCCTCCTCTTTTGTGAAACTTAACTCAGTAAGGATGATGTTGTTGATGATATTGTAGTTTCCTCTTATTTGGCCTGTATGTGATGACAAAGGTGTTGTCCACGTAATGGACAAAAAAATTGAGTTGGATCGTGGGGATGGCTATTCATTCAAGACTCTTCTTTACTGCTTCTGCTAAGAAACCTGATATTGGTGATCCCATGGGGTGTTTCGTTAATTTGTTTGTAGGTCTTGTCATTGAATGTGAAGTCACTAGTGAAGCGCAGGTCTACGAGCTTAAGGATGTTGTCCTCGTTGAAGAAGTTAGTGCTGTTTGCGTCCTTGGTTCATCGAGTAGTGCAGTCAGCGTTTCCTTGACCAGGCTGATATTAATTGATGTGAATAGGGCTGTCTCGTCAAAGGAGACCGTTATTTCATCCTCTTCTATTTTGTTGTCTTTGATCTTCAGGAATTCTTGAGTGGAGTGGATGGAGTGGCATGACTCTTCTGCTAGGTATTTCGGTTTTCAGTGGAGTTGCTTTGCTCATCTATATGTCAGTATGCCAGGGATGACACTATGGGTCTGAGGGGATGCCTGTAGTTTTTGTACATAGGTAATCCATAGAAGCGAAGTGAGTTGGATCAATCAGGTTTTGATTTTTGGAGATCTGTCTTGTTAATTTTACCTGATTTATGAAGTTTCTTCAATGTAGCTGTGATATGGCTTTCTAGGTGTGGGTCAGGTCAATCACATCTGTTGGTAAGTGTTGGAATGTGCAAGTAGTGAGTTTGCCTTTTCAATGTACTGTGTTCTATTTAGGGTGGCGGTCATGCACCCTTTGTCTGCAGGTAGGATTATAATGTTAGTCTTTTCAGAGTTCTTCCAGGGCTTTCCTTTGCTGTTCGTTAAGGGTGTTCTCTTCATTCTTCCTGATTAGGTGTTGGTGCAACTCTATATCGGACGGTCTGCTGGGTTTCTGCGAGTCCATTGTCTTTCAGGATTGATTCTAATGCTATTAAGAAGTGCTTTTTGTCCATGTTTCTGTAGTTGTAATTCATCCCTCTTACTCGGTTGGCCTTTTCCATATCTGTTAGTGGTTGGTCCGATAAGTTCTTAAGCCAAGCTTCTGAATTGTCTATGTTGTTCTTTTGTATGAACTGGTCTAGTTTTTCCTCCCTACAAGAACTAGACAAGCTCACGCAAAAGAACAAAAGGACAATTCAGAAGCTTGGATTATGAATCTAATCAGACTGACCACTAACAGATATGGAAAAAGCCAACCTCATAAGAGGGATGAACTACAACTACAGAGACGCGAACAAAACGGACTTCTCAGCAGCATTACAATCCTGAAAGACAATGGACTCTCAGTAGAAACCCAGCAGACCGTTTTACAGACAGTTGCACTAACACTAAGCTTCATAAATCAGGTGAAATTAACAAGACAGGCCTGCAAAAAAATGAAACCTGGTGGATCCAATACACTTCGCTTCTATGGATTATCTAAGGTACACAAACCAAAGTCTCCCAGGAACCCCCCCCCCCCCATAGTCTTACTCCTCAGCACACTGACATATAGACCAGCAAAGCAACTTCACCGAAAACTGAAATACCTAGCAGAAGACTCATGCCATTCCATCCACTCCACCCAAGAATTCCTGAACATTAAAGCAACCAAAATAGAAGAGGACAAAATACTGGTGTCCTTTGACATGACAGCCCTTTTCACATCAATTAATATCAGCCTGGCCAAGGAAACACTGACTGCACCACTAGATGAACCAAGGACACAAACAGCACCAACTCCATCAACAAGGACAACATTCTCAAGCTGGAAGACCGGTGCCTCACTAGCCACTTCACCTTCAACGACAAAACCTACAAACAAATCAATGGAAACATCCATGGGAGCACCAATATCAGGCTTCTTGACAAGAAGAGTCTTGAACGAACAGCTCTCCCTCCAATCCAATCCAAACTTGGGTCCAGCACATGGATGACACCTTTATCATCACAAAATGGACCAAATAAGAGGCACCACCACCCCGGAGTGGTTGTAAATGCAGAGATTCCAAAATATCTGCATTTGTCTTCTTGAAGAAACTTTTAAGTTTTAAAATAAAAACTTGTACAATGAAAGGGGTTTGGCCAGTTTTCCCGACTCAGCTTTTCTGTGGTTCGATTGTTTTGGTTTTAGCAGTCTGGCTGTTTAGAGCAAACATCCGGTGTTTGTGTCTGTTGGTCAAAGAAACAGCTACATGGAAGGTGTTCCATGTTGTATCTCTCCGCTATGTCACTTTCTTCTGTAGAACCTGGTGTTTGATTTTACCTTTTTTTGCAAAGTTGTGTTTATGGGGACTATTGCAGGAATTTGGATCAGCATCATTAAATTGGGATAATCTCCTGGGTTTTCGGATAAGTTAAACTATTCTATATTCTGTTCTCTTTTATTTGTGTTTCATTCGGTAATCTTGCAAATGAATTCTGTTTTGTTTAAAAACAAGTGGTTGGGCCAGCTGCATCACTCATGGAATATCCACCCTACACCTGCTTAAAACAAGAAAAAGTTAGGGTCTGGGCTACCTACTTGAAATATTTTGAGGGGGTCAGGCCTGGTGCATACTAACATGACCTACCTGTCCATCTTCTTTCCTATCTACTCCACACTTACCACCGACCTATCACAATCACTTCCCACCTTCGCCCAACTATTGCCATCCCAACTGTCTTTTCCCCCAACTCCACCCATCCCCTTAAAATTATTTCTCAGCTCCCTTCCCCCTCCCCAGTCCTGATAAAGGGTTAAGCCTAAAACATCAACTCTCTTGGTCTTCAGATGCTGCCTGATATTTTTCCAGCACCACACTTCAACAGTAAAATATATTAAACAGCTGCTCACAGTGAAAGATGAAATTAAATTCTACCACGCTTCAATTAGCAAGTTCCATTGTGTGTATGAGTACTTAGGAAAAGTTAACACAAGAATTCCAAGGTTTGTAATATATTCTTCATTTTGACTAAAATCATGAAAACTATTCCTCATAATTAACTGCACTTGTGATATTAAAGGGTTAATTTGCTCTGTTGACCTGCAGGAAATTGGATGTCCCGAGGCTAGGGTGGGATGCCTCTGACTTACAGATAATGTAATTTTCTTACAATCTATCATCTCCTATTATTCAAATCCATTTATATGGCTATTTCCTTGCCATTCAAAAGCCTATTTACATTTTCATCCCTTATTCAGAAATCAATAAGACCATTATAATTGGAATTCTGACTACACTCTGTAGTTAAAAAAAAATACAATTCCCACCAGATCTGGCCATTAAGGGATGATTTGCTTTACATAGTTTCTGGAGGTGATGTGGCCACTGCATTGTGGCTTGCATGGCACGTGACTTGAGGGGAATGGCTGGGGGTGGTCTTATGGGCATTACTGACTGTGATGTAAAGATTTTGTATAAAGGAAGGACTGTTTCCTTTGTTCAGAGAGTTTCCCTGGACACGCCTAGCAAGCATGGTGAAGAGTGTTCAGACTTTCTTCAAAGCTTGTATTGTACTGTGCTTAATAAAATTTTGCTTGTTCACAGACATTGGTGTGTTGCAGCTGCATGACGTGTGTAAGAATCTCAGGAAAAATAACAACATATTTATGCATCACAATTTAAAAAAAAAAAAATACTGCTACTCCTATTTTGTTTTTAAGCTTTTTGTCTTGGACTCATCAGGCAGGACTAATACAAAAATGCCAATTTTCAAACATCAATTTATTTTTGCACCAAAAGCATACTTATATTATAAAATATCTAAAATGTACACTCCAAAACATTTCAAATTGGACATTAGGAAAAATGCAACATTGGGAAAAAAAAAGTTGAACAATGAGCTTGCTGTACTTTTAGTTTTTTTTACTCATTCAGGGGATGAGCGCAGCACTGGCTGGGCCAGCAATTATTGCCCATCCCAAATTGCCCAGAGGACAGTCAAGAGTCAACCACATTGCCATGGGTCTGTACGCCAGATCGGGTAAGGCTGGCAGTTTCCTTCCCTGAAGGACATTAGTTAATCAGAGGGATTTTTCCAACAATCGACAATAGACTCACGGTCATCATTAGACACTTAATTTTTTTTTTACAAAAATCTGGAATTGAGTTCAAATAAAACCATCTGCCGGGATGGGATTCTAACCCGGGTTGCCGGAACATGTGTCTCTGGATTAACCGTTTAGCAATAATACCACTAGGCCATTGCCTTCCCTTCAGCTCAGTTCGTTGGACAGCTGGTTTGCATTGCAAAGTGACAATAATAGCACAGGTTTAATTCCTGTACCAGCTGAGGTCATGAAGGTCCCACTTTCTTGTCCTCGCCATGGTGGCTCTTAGATTAAACTCATCGCAAGTCATCTCTTTCGAATGACAGAGCAGCCCTATGGTCCGCTAGGAGTATGGCAACTTTCCCTTACTATCACTACTAGTATTGCGATAGACAGATCAGTTAAAAAAAATGAAAAAGGCTAATAAAAAAAAAAGAACAAGATGAGAGGTTCAATGAGGACAAAAAGTAAATTGGAATACAGTGGTTTCAATGAATAGTTGAATGGATTTTCTCATTAGATATAAACCATACAGAACAGAAAATTCAAACTTTGTTTCTTTCACTTGGCAAATCTGAACTGCGATTGGCCTTACCACCTCTAGGCCAGTTAAGGGAAAGTCAGCTATATTCCACGCATCTGCCAAGTGTGTACCAATGAGCCTTCCTTGAAGATGTAGGAGGTAGAAAAAAAATTAGGTTTGGCTACATTGTCGCTCATAATCACCTGTTGACCCTTATTATTTAAGGTATGTGCATGAATGAACATTGTCCAGGAGTTAGCCAATAAACTAAAAAAAAAAGTATTATCAGTTTGATATGGCTGTCCTGACAATCATTCCTCTCACTGTCCAAAGCCAATTTCTTCCATTCCTAATTCCCAGGCCTTTGCATCCCTGCTGCCCTTCTTGGGCATCTCTCTCTCTAATTGCAAAGGCCCTTTCTAAACAACATCTAGAAACATATCCAGAGACACAATATTGCTGAAATGAGAGCTAGGTCAAAGAAGCTTTTACTAAACAATTTATATTTCTTGGAGAAAAAGGTACCAATAAATTGATTGTCAATAAAATGTTTCACCTGTGCTTTGAAAGGTACAGAAAAAAGTCTGCATTGACAAGTGGACACAGTGATTGTGACACAATTCTAATGAGATCAATTATATGGCCGGGAAAAGAATCAAGGATATAAAAAGTGATTTCAGGGAGTTAGGGTGGAAGCTGCAGAGCAGGACGAACAGAGTAGTGTTCTCGGGTTTAATACTGGTGCTACGAGATAGCGAGGCGAGGAACAGGGAGCGGGCGCAGCTTAACACGTGGCTGCACAGCTGGTGTAGGAGGGAGGGCTTCAGATATGTAGATAGTTGGGATGCCTTCTGGGGAAGGTGGGACCTGTACATGAAGGACGGGTTGCACCTGAACTGGAAGGGGACCAATGGCCTTGGTGGAAGGTTTGCTCGAGTAGTTGAGGAGGGTTTAAACTAGTATGGCAGGGGGGTGGGAACCTGAGCTGTATACCGGTGGTGAGAGTTGATGGAGATGAGGCAATAGCAAGAGGTAGCGCAGCCAGTGGGAAGGAATTTCCTGGGAAAGAACCATGGGATCGGTTAAATTGTGTTTGCTTTAATGCAAGGAGTATCAGGAATAAAAGTGATGAGCTTAGAGCATGGATCAGTACCTGGTGCTATGATGTTGTGGCCATAACAAAGACGTGGGTTTCTCAGGGGCAGGAATGGTTGCTGTATGTTCCAGAGTTTAGAACATTTAAAAAGAATAGGGAGGGGGGATAAAAGAGGAGGGGGTGTAACACTGCTAATCAGAGAGGATATCACAGCTACAGAAGTTACCATTGTCATGGAGGGTCTGCCTAGTGAGTCAGTATGGGTGGAAATTAGGAACAATAAGGGAGCAGTCACCTCATTAGGGGTTTACTACAGGCCCCCTAATAGCAGCAGGTAGATTGAAGAAAGCATAGGTTGGCAGATTTTGGAAAAGTGTGAATGTAGTAGAGTTGTTGTAATGGGTGACTTTAACTTTCCCAATATTGATTGGAACCTCCTTCAAGCAGATGGTTTGGAAGGAGCTGTTTTTGCAAGGTGTGTTCAGGAGGATTTCCTAACTCAGTACGTTGACAGGCTGACGAGGGGAGAGGCCATTTTGGATTTGGTGCTCGGCAATGAGCCAGGGCAGCTGTCCGATCTTGCATTTTGGTGATAGTAACCACAACGATCTCACATTCTACATAGCTATGGAGAAGGAGAGAAGCAGGCACAATGGGAGAATATTTAATTGGTGGAAAAAGGAAACTATGATGCTAGCAGACGTACTGGGAAGCATGGACTGGGAGCAATTGTTCCATGGTAAGGCACTATAGACATGTGGAGACTGTTTAAGGAACAGTTGTTGTGAGTGATGTATAAATGTGTTCCTGAGACTGGCAAGAAGGGGTAAGATAAAGGAACCTTGGATGACGAGAGCAGAGGAGCTTCTCGACAAAAGAAAGAAGGCAGCTTATGTAAGGTGGAGGAAGCAAGGGTCTTGCTCAGCTCTCTAGGATTATAGGCAGGTGAGGAAGGAGCTCAAAAATGGTCTGAGGAGAGCCAGGAGGGGGCACGAAAAAGGCTTGGCAGGAAGGATTAGGGAGAATCCAAAGGCATTTTACACGTATGTGAGGAACAAGAGAATGATCAAAGAAAGAGTAGGAGAAAGTGAGGTCTGCAGATGCTGGAGATCAGAGCTGGAAATGTGTTGCTGGAAAAGCGCAGCAGGTCAGGCAGCATCCAGGGAACAGGGGAATCGACGTTTCGGGTATAAGCCCTTCTTCAGGAAGAGTAGGGCTGATCAGGGATAGTATAGGGAACTTGTGTGTGGAGTCTGAGGAGGTAGGGGAAGCCCTAAACGAGTTTTTTGCTTCTGCCTTTACTAAAGAAAAGGACCTTGTAGTGAATGAAACCATTGAGGAGCAGGTATGGATAGAGATTGAGGAAGCTGATGTGCTGAAAATTTTGACAAACATTAAGACTGACACGTCACCAGGGCCAGACCAGATTTGTCCTCGGCTACTTTGGGAAGCGAGAAATGTAATTGCTTCGCCGCTTGCGAAGAAGATCTTTGCATCCTTGCTCTCTACTGGAGTCATACCCGAGGACTGGAGGGAGGCAAATGTAATTCCTCTCTTAAAGAGAGGAAATAGGGAAATCCCCGGCAATTACAGACCAGTCAGTCAGTCGCACATCTGTCGGCTGCAAGGTGTTAGAAAGGATTCTGAGGGATAGGATATATGGCCATCTGGAAGAGCATGGCTGGATTAAATGCAGTCAGCATGGCTTTGGTGAGGGGCAGGTCATGCCTCACAAATCTCATTGTGTGTTCTTTGAGGATGTTACTAGAGGATGAGGGTCAAGTGGCAGATGTGGTGTATATGGACTTCAGCAAGGCATTTGATAAGTTTCCCCATGGTAGGCCCATTCAGAAGGCCAGGAGGAATGGGATACAGGGAAATTTAGCTGTCTCGATACAGAATTGGCTGGTTGACAGAAGACAGCAAGTGGTAGTGGAAGGAAAGTATTCTGCCTGGAAGTCTGTGGTGAGTGCTGTTCCACAGAGATCTGTTCTTGGGCATTAACTTTTATGAATGACTTGGATGAGGGGATTGAAGGATGGGTTAGCAAGTTTGCAGATGACACAAAGGTTGGAGGTGTCGTTGACAGTGTAGAGGACTGTTGTAGACTGCAGCGTGTCATTGACAGGATGCAGAGATGGGCTGAGAGGTGGCAGATGGAGTTCAACCTGGATGAATGCGAAACGATGCATTTTGGAAGGTCGAACTTGAAAGTTGAGTACAGGATTAAAGACAGGATTCTTGGCAGTGTGCAGGAACAGCAGGTACATAGACCCCTTAAAATGGCCACCCAAGTGGACAGGGTTGTTAAGAAAGCATATGGTGTTTTGGCTTTCATTAACAGGGGGATTGAGTTTAAGAGTCGTGAGATCTTGTTGCAGCTCTATAAAACTTTGGTTAGACCGCACTTGGAATACTGTGTCCAGTTCTGGTCGCCCTATTATAGGAAAGATGTGGATGCTTTGGAGAGGGTTCAGAGGAGGTTTACAGGATGCTGCCTGGAATGGAGGGCTTATCTAACGAAGAGAGGTTGATTGAGCTCGGACTTTTTTCATTGGAAAAAAAGGAAGAGAGGATACCTAATTGAGGTGTACAAGATAATGAGAGGCATAGATAGAGTTGATAGCCAGAGACTTTTTCCCAGGGCAGAAATTGTTAACACAAGGGGACATAGTTTTAACCTGTTTGGCGGAAAGTATAGAGGGGATGTCAGAGGCGGGTTCTTTACGCAGAGAGTTGCGAGAGCATGGAATGCATTGCCAGCAGTTGTGGAAGCGAGGTCATTGGGGATATTTGAGACACTACTGGACATGCATATGGTCACAGAAATTTGTGGGTTCGTACATTAGGTTTACTTCACATGAGGATCAATGGTCGGCACAACATTGTGGGCTGAAGGGCCTGTTCTGTGCTGTCCTGTTCTACGTTCTAAAGTGGTATGAATACAATTGGTCTAATCATACAGTATAGGACAGAAGAAAACATGCCTTAAAAAAAAGCAAAAATTATTCTGAACATGCATTTTTAAACAAAAACAGATATTGCTGGGAAAAACTCAGAAGGTCTGGCAGCAGCTGTGGAAAGAAATCAGAGTTAATGTTTTGAGTCCAGTGACCCTACTTCAGAACAGATTGTCAGATTTCCAGCATCTGCAGTTTTTTTTCATGTTTTTATTATGCATTGTTAAAAAATTGTCACAGTACCAGACAGTAGCAGTACAACATAAACCAGAACCAAACTTTGATAGACAATTAAGACAGCTCTTTGAGGACTACAATCAGAAGCGTTATATTTACACGAATCAAAAACGTCCCTCAGTTGAAATCCTGTAGCAGGGTTATGCATTCATATATAAGAAATTAAGTTGCACATTTAAAAAAAGAACATCCATACTTGAGTTGAACAGATATTCAACAAATCAAATTGCCTTGTGTTGAACAACCACCAAGTTATTTTTTGGTCATTGTTTTCAATGAGCAGCTCACTAATTTGGGCAAACCCATAAGGGTATATATTCCCCAACTCTGAAATTTATCATACATTGCCAATTAGTTAACAGAAATGTCACTGTACAATTTTGTACTACTGGCCATTCTTGAATAAAGTAACAATATATATTTGTATCTTGTTCATATAAATGACCAAAATGTAGGTTATATGGTTTGCATGATACCGAATGGTTATACAGCAAAAAGGAAGCTATTTGGCCAGCAGCAACTGAATTTGTACAACAATTTGCATCTAATTAAAACTGTGGGGTGTATTGTCATACAATCGCTGTTTCACTGAACATAAACTAGAATCAATCTCTTTTAGCTGTTGAACTCCAAATTGTTCAAGTCAAGTGATTGGGAAAGAAGTTATCATGGAAAATTAACTCAGGAACATAAAGCTATTGTATTTTTTTTAAAGGTGCAAATTACATGCAAATTCCAATACTGTAGAGCTGCTTTCGAAACTTTGGACTGACAAACCAAACCAAACAGGTAGTGAAATAAACATGTGCCATTTATTTCATTGAAAGTTACAATTTGGTTCTGCAAAAGAAAAAACGACATGGATGTGCGTTAATGAGTTTTGAGAAGTATATGTATATGCAACTGTATAAAAGAGGAAAAACTCAAAAAAAAGGGAGAAGCAGAAGCAAATTAATTTTCTGTCAGTAAATTACTTTTAATAGATAAATAGTTATGGATTTTTATCTTCCACTCAAGGACCTGCAAGGAGACTCTTCTATTGGCACAAATAGTAACTATTCAGCACTGCAGTGCACTGCACTGTGCTGAATAAACTCCAAATTAAACCTTTGGCTTACGTCAAGAATGCTGATCTCAGACAGTACATGTGTTAAAGACAAAAAAAATTGCAGATGCTGGAATCCAAAGTAGACAAGCAGGAGGCTGGAAGACCACAGGAAAGCAGTCAGCATCATGAGGTGGAGAAATCAACATTTCCAGTATAACGGTTCTTCAGGAATGGAGGTGGGGTAGAGGGAGCTGCAGATGGAGGGGACAGAATGGTGAGGTGAATATAGGTGGTGGGTACGGCCTGGTTGGTCAATGGGCTGAATAAATCCGGTTGGTAGCTCGAATGGAAAGCAGGGCTGGAAAGAGCGAGTCAAGGGATGGGTGGGAAGATTATTTGAAATTGGAGAACTCAATGTTGAGTCCTCTGCGCTGTAGGCTGCCCAGGCAGAAGATACGGTGTTGTTCCTCCAATTTGCGGTCTGGTTCACTTTGGCAATGGAGGAGGCCGGGAATGGACATGTGTTGGAGAGGGCGTGGGAAGGGGAATTGAAATGGGCAGTGACAGGGAGGTCAGGCTGGCCTGGCTGGGATATTAAAACTGGCTTCCAAGTCCCTGCATGTGGAAAAGTGGGAAATCAGGAGGGGAGAGTAGAAAAGGAAAAGAACAAGAACAAGAAAAAAAAACGAATGCTTCTTTTGTGATACATGTGCATTGTCCAACTGAAGTTATTACGTCAAGACATATTTAGAAGAACTTAAATACATTTTTTAGTGCTCACTAAGTAATCTCATACATATGAGAGATATAGAACTCAGTGTATAGCCCAGTACTGTTAGCCAAATCAATATGTGATACACATCAGCAGTTCTTTTTAAAACAAAAGTCATTTTGCAGCCACTTCAAAAAAGAGAAAGAGAAGGAGGTAAAATAAGTAAAGCATTATCATTGCAATTGCAATTAAATGTCATTGTATAAATTTGCTGTTATGTCCGCTTAAACTATAAAGCATTGCTCAGTTCAAATCCCAATTTTTATTCCTCCCAAATTGAGCTGCACCTAAAATACCTAAATCATCAAATTGGGGTGGCACGGTGGCTCAGGTGGGTCGCACTGCTAACACCAGCAACCCAAGTTTGATTCCAGCCTTGGGCCACTGTGTGGAGTCTGCACATTCTCCCAGTCTGCGTAGGTTTCCTCCCACAATCCAAAAATGCGCAGGTTAGGCGAATTCGCCATGCTAAATTGCCCATAGTGTTTGGGGCTGTGTGGATTAGGTACATTAGTCAGGGGTAAATTAGCGTAATACAGTAGGGGAATGAGTCTGGGTGGGTTACTCTTTGGAGGGTCGGTGTGGACTTGTTGGGCCGAACAGGCTGTTTTCACACTGTAGGGATTATTCTATAAAACATAATAGTAAAGTATTGGAGGCTATGGATTAATTATCAGCAGTATTAGTGGCTGGAGCAATTAAGGTTATGCTTGAAGATTAGGGGAAGTGGTGACAAAGTGGTAATATCAATGGATGAATAATCCTGAGACCCAGGTTAAATGTTATGGAAAAAAAAAACCTCAAAAGAACTGTGGATTCTGGAACTCAAAAAAACCCAGAAATTGCTGGGAAAAACTCTATGTCTGGCAACATCTGAGGCGAGAAAGCAGAGTTACCATTCCAGGTCCAGTGACTCTTCTCCAGAAAGATTATTAATGTTATTGGGACATGGGTTCAAATCGTTAAATCTGAATTTAATTAATACATCTTGAATTATGGAGGACACGTAACCACTGTCAATTGTCATAAAAAAAAAACTCGATCACAACTGTCCTTTATGGAAGAGAATTCACCATTTTGCTTAATCTGGCCTACATGTGACCCCAGACCCACAGCAATGTGGTTCATTCTTAACCCCTCTCTGAAATGGGCTGGAGGATCAATCAATTCAAGGACAACTAAGGATCAGCAATAAATGTTTGCCTTGGTGACACCCAAGTCACATGGAATAATATTTTTAAAATGTCATACAAGACTAATATAACAATAAATTCTGTTCTCCTAAAGATAAAAATAAAAATAAATCCTTAAGCTTAAAAATTTTAAAAAGTACAAAGAAACTATGACAACCACATTTCAAAAACATTCAAGCACAAGTATGTACTTGGAGGAAGAAAATAACCTAACTTTAACATGACATTTATTAATATTTAGCATATCAGTCAGTGAATAGGTATCTGGCTAGAGAGAAAAATAAGTCAGTTACACCAAGGTTCTTAAAGAAATAACATTCAAGTATAGGAGGACTTGAAGGTATAGGTGGTGCAGTTCCTTTAGATTCAAATTTGCTACACTAAATTCTCGGACAGCCTTCCATATGCAATAGCAGTTATTTAGCAAACTAGAAGAACACTTTAGATCCATTTCCATATGAATTAAACTGAAAGTTAAGAGGAGGAAATAAAATCACCCACTACAACTATCACAATCACAACTAGCAGAAAATAATTTGCTTACCTTTCAATGTTTTCACAATCTTTGTTCACCTGTAATAAAAAGTGAATTAGTAATTTTCAAAATACAGAATTTAAATATCTGTTTATGCTGAAGAGCAGAGTTCTTTTTTTAGAAAGTTACTGTGTGCCAAATCTTCCAATGTCTTTTCCTGTATGAAGTGATTATCAGAAAGCTACAGGGTATCAGCAAGCAGCTCCTGGGAAGGGCCTTGCATTTTTTTTCCATTCGGCATCAGTTGCAGTTGATAACAGCTGCCGAATAGTTTCCTTAGGGGAAACAACTCTGATAAAGCCACTATGTCTGCAATGTAGTATAGCAATTTTGGATACTGACCACAAGACCAAGAATACAGAAAATGTAAAATACAAATTTGGACACAAATGACAAAACCTAGGTAAACTTTTGATACAAATTTAAAAGCAGTACGAATCAGAAATAATTACAAATTACAACCTGAAACAATTTCAAAGCATATTCATAAAATCTCAGAATTACTCCAGCACAGGGGGCAGCCATTAGACAATTGTATCCTCTCCAGTTCTCCACAAAGCAATTACAGAGGAACCTCGATTATCCGAATTCCAATTATCCGAAAATCGGATTATCCGAAGGAGAGCTTGAGGTCCCGATAGAAACATTACATCAAAGAAGTGTTTCCAACAGTGATCACGTCTTTTGTTTAAAGTGATTAAACAGGCACCATCTCCAAATGACTGACCTCCCGCCCTCTCTCTCCCCACACTTTCCCTGGAGTTCTACAGAGGGGTGTAACATAAACCCACCTCCCCTTCCCCAGATAATCTCTCCAACATTGTTCTGTACAGGGCAGAAATGGAACCTGTCAAAACGTTGCAGTAAAAAGTTATGTGCATGGTTGTGTGTGCATGTGTGCTAATTGGAGACTTACCTCACAAAGGCAGCAGCAGTTTTATTGTTGGTGTCCAGTCTGGCTGGCCCGGAGGGAGACGTGGGTAATGCTGGACAGGGAGGGGGGGTGGGCGCACAGTGGGTAGGTGTTGGCTTGGGGGTGGGGGAGTTCATGTGATGAACTAGAAGCAGACTTTAAAAACTCTGAGCCCCAGAGGAAAGGCATTTAAATCGATTAACCGAATAATTGATTATCCGAACAAAATAATGCCCGCCCATCTTGTTCGGATAATAGAGGTTCCTCTGTAATCTCATACCACTCCTCTGTTTTCTCCTTATGGCACAGCACGTTTTTCCCTTCCATATAATAATCCAATTCCCTATCGACTACTAGGATTGAACCTGCCTCACCACTCACAAAGAACATTTCTCGTCAATAAAAGCCAGCTGGTTCACTCATGTCCTTCGGGGAAGGAAATCTGTTATTTTCACCTGGTCTGGCCTATGTGACTTCAGACCAAAAGCAACGTGGCTGCCTCTTTACTGCCCTCTAGTTAATTAGGGATAGCAATAACCTCGCCAGTGATGCTCACGTCCTGTGAATGCATTTTTACAGAGTGCTAGATTCTAACCACTCTGCACAGAAAAGTTCTTCCACATGTCACAACTGCTTCTTTTGCCAATTGCTTTAAAATTGTACACCATCACTCTTTGATCATTCATCAACTGAATGTTTTCCCCATCTGTTGCCAGACCGCACAAGATTTTGAACGCCTTTATCAAATCTTTTCTCATCCGCGATTTATGCCCAAGCACACATAGCTCCTTCTGCTCCAACATTACCTTTCAAATGTCATAAGACACCATTATCTTTCTTTTCTCCCTAAATCAACCCTAAACATGCAAGATTCTTAGGGGTTTTAACAGGGTAGACGCAGAGAGATTGTTTCTCCTTGTGGGAGTGTCTAGGACAAGACCAGCTGCCCTACTAACTTTTTTCTTCTGCACAGAACTGAAGTCAATGATGCAAACAGCAGCCTCACGTCAATTGCAGCATGCAGACATTCAGGAGTTGCTGCAGGTGCAAAAACACTGAAATAGTTGGCGTAATATTGGCATAAGGGATTGTCCAGTGAGGAAAGGCAATGACAAATTTTTGCTCAGTGTAGTCAATGTGTGCAATTCTTTATCACAGAGGGCTGTAGAGAATAGGCTCAAGTATACACTAAGCTGAGATAGGCATTTTTAAATCAGGAAGGGTTTTAAAGGTTACAGGGAAAAAACAGAAGAGAAAGAGTTGAGGACAATCCAATCTCCTGTGATTTCATTGAGTGGAGGAACACACTTTGCTCTGCTCCTACGTCTGGTGGTCTTATGAAAGAGAATATACAAGTATCAATAAAATTTTATATGCCCTCGCAACAGTTCTGAAAATACAGCACAAGAATGCAGTGTTCCCCTACAGATTCCATAACACAGGATAACTACAAAGTTTGAAAGTCAACCAATATTACAATGTTATTCTGACCAGTGGCCTCTCGCAATTTTCTACCTGTAATGGCCTTCCCATTTCTCCCCTGCTCTTACATTTTCTCGAATTTTAATACCTATATAGAGTCTGTTTCTTTACTCCATATATTTTTTCCAACTTTTGAGCATAGCTGCTTCTATTCTCGTTTTTCTGGATACAGAATTGGCTGGCCAACAGAAGTCAGCGAGTGGTAGTAGAAAGAAAATATTCTGCCTGGAAGTCTGTGGTGAGTGGTGTTCCACAGGGCTCTGTCCTTGGGCCTCTATTGTTTGTAATTTTTATTAATGACTTGGATGAGGGGATTGAAGGATGGGTCAGCAAGGTTGCAGATGACACAAAGGTTGGAGGTGTCGTTGACAGTATAGAGGGCTGTTGTAGGCTGCAGTGGGACATTGACAGGATACAGAGATGGGCTGAGAGGTGGCAGATGGAGTTCAACCTGGATAAACGCGAGGTGATGCATTTTGGAAGGTCAAATTTGAAAGCTGAGTACAGGATTAAGGATAGGATTCTTGGCAGTGTGGAGGAACAGAGGGATCTTGGGGTGCAGGTACATAGATCCCTTAAAATCACTTGGGTGGCCAGGGTTGTTAAGAAAGCATATGGGGTTTTGGCTTTCATTAACAAGGGTATTGAGTTTATGAGTCGTGAGATCTTGTTGCAGCTCTATAAAACTTTGGTTAGACCACACTTGGAATACTGTGTCCAGTTCTGGTTGTCCTATTATAAGAAAGATGTGGATGCTTTGGAGAGGGTTCAGAGGAGATTTACCAGGATGCTGCCTGGACTGGAGGGCTTATCTTATGAGAAGAGGTTGACTGAGCTCGGACTTTTTTCATTGGAGAAAAGGAGGAGGAGTGGGAACCTAATTGAGGTATACACGATGAGAGGCATAGATAGAGTCGATAGCCAGAGATATTTCCCAGGGCAGAAATGACTAACACTGGGGGTCACAGTTTTAAGCTGGTTGGAGGAAAGTATAGAGAGGATGTTAGAGACGGGTTCTTTACGCAGAGAGTTGAGAGAGCATGGAATGCATTCCCAGCAGTTGTGGAGGCAGGGTCATTGGGGACATTTAAGAGACTCCGGGACATGCATATGGTCACAGAAATTTGAGGGTGCATACATGAGAATCAGTGGTCGGCACAACATCGTGGGCTAAAGGGCCTGTTCTGTGCTGTACTGTTCTATGTTCTATGTTCTAAGTCGATTTTGGATCTGGGAAGTTACTAGAGGTATTAGACGAGTAAAATCCAAATGCTTCCATTTTGCAGATTTATTGACTTTTAAATAAAAAGATTATGCCCTTGTAAAGAAGTGTTATGATGGGGTGAACAAAAAGAAACCAAAGAACTGCAGACGCTGTAAATCAGGAACAAAAATAAATTGCTGGAAAAACCCAGGTCTGACAGCATCTGTAGAGACAAAGAACAGTTACAATTTTGGGTCCAGGTGAATCACCTTCAGAATGCGACAGTCAGACAGCATCTTCCCTTCATGAATCCATGTTGGCTGTCCTTGATCAATTTTGTGCCTTTTCAAATTACACAATTTGTACCTGCTGTAATTTGCTCCTACACAATTTGTATTATTTTAGTATTTTCTCCAATTTGACCACCACTGAAATTAGACCAATTTACCTGTGAAAGCTTTGTCTATCACTTGCTTCCTTTTTAAACACTACATTGTGAGCTGAATGGCCTACTCCTGTTCCTATGTTTACTCTCTGGAGTTCCTGAAGAACTGAAAGGATTTGAAAAAACAAACTTGTGATAGTGAAAGATGGAACAAAAATCCAAGTCTCTTCTCTTTCCTGCAAAAGTCTGCTCTAACCTTGAACCCCTGCTGTTATCTCAAAGACTTTCTGTATCTTAAAATTATTTTTACAAAAAAAAAGCATTATACTTCGATCTGAAGCACACCGCTTTATGATTAGATTAGATTAGATTTAGATTCCATACAGTGTGGAAACAGGCCCTTCGGCCAAACAAGTCCACACCCACTCTCCAAAGAGTAACCCACCCAGACCAATTTCCCTCTGACTAATGTACTTAACACTATGGGCAATTTAGAATGGCCAATTCACCTGCACATCTTTGTACTGTGGGAGGAAACCGGAATACCCGGAGAAAACCCACACAGACATGGGGAGAATGTGCGAACTCCACACAGACAAGACACAGTCTCCCAAGGCTGGGATTGAACCTGGGTCTCTGACACTGTGAGGCAGCAGTGCATACCACTGAGCCACTGTGCTGCCCAATTGAAAAAGAAAGTCTCAACTCACCTTCACAAGGGCAACAAACCTTGGCCCAGTCAATGACTCCAACATCCCACATTAAAATAAAAAAGGAACTACATATACAACAGCAATAAGCTCAACATTGCAGTCAATGTCAGTCATTTTTTTTCCCCGAGAAGCTGAAGGTGAAGGATCTTAGCAGAGCGCACAACCTAATAGAAAAGTTTGCAACTGTGGTTCCACTTCACGTAGATAGAAAGGTAATCAATTCATTGAAGAACAAAAAGAGCAAAGGCATTCATCAGTATCTATTCTCTGTGACTCTCTATGACAAACAGCAACACTGAACTCAATATGTGGCGATGGAATTGGGAAGAAACTAATCCTCGTTGATCTTTGTGGCATTGAAAAATACCCATAATGCATTTTCATAACCAGAAAATTTC
Source organism: Chiloscyllium plagiosum (assembly GCF_037043375.1). Taxonomy (NCBI): domain Eukaryota; kingdom Metazoa; phylum Chordata; class Chondrichthyes; order Orectolobiformes; family Hemiscylliidae; genus Chiloscyllium; species Chiloscyllium plagiosum. The sequence goes on from NW_028270160.1 coordinate 3,167,763, forward strand.
AAACTGTTGTCAACGTGACTGTCAGCCAGTTTACAAGTGGTGGTAGTAGATAAAGCAATTATCTGTTTTTGTTTTCCAAGTACAAGTGCTGGGGGAAACCGACCATAAACTGGAGGATAGAAAAATTTGTGCCTAGGTTTTTGGACTATTGGAAATCAAGTTTCAGCAAGCATTTTTGATAGACAAATGGGCCAAATAATAGCAAATGATATTTATTTAGAGAGTTGAAGTGTTAAGCATTTGAATCAAAACCAGCAGTTGGTATGACTGTAATTTACATGGAACAATTTATCATTCTCAAAAATAGACTCATGCCAAAAGGTGACAACCAAAGGGAATACTCATGAGTTGTATTCACAGTAATATTACATGTAAAGCAAGGTAGACCCATTTTGTTGTTGTACCAGACCAGAGCGAGACGAAATTTAGAATACTGTACCCAGTTATGGTGTTCTCAAACAATGACAGGTGGTTTTGGAATAGGTGCACAGTCGTTCAAAAGAATGCATCTGATCTTATAACAGCCATTCAGAAGATTGAACAGCTAAGCCTATTCACTTTACAGATGTCCACATTCAGAGCAATTTGATTACATACACTTATAAAAGTTGTTGTGGTTCTGTTCGCCGAGCTGGGAATTTGTGTTGCAGACGTTTCGTCCCCTGTCTAGGTGACATCCTCAGTGCTTGGGAGCCTCCTGTGAAGCGCTTCTGTGATGTTTCCTCCGGCATTTATAGTGATTTGTATCTGCCGCTTCCGGTTGTCAGTTCCAGCTGTCCGTTGCAGTGGCCGGTATATTGGGTCCAGGTCAATGTGTTTATTGATTGAATCTGTGGATGAGTGCCATGCCTCTAGGAATTCCCTGGCTGTTCTCTGTTTGGCTTGTCCTATGATAATAGTGTTATCCCAGTCGAATTTATGTTGCTTGTCATCTGTGTGTGTGGCTACTAAGGATAGCTGGTCGTGTCGTTTCGTGGCTCGTTGGGGTTCATGGATGCAGACCATTAGCTGTCTTCCTGTTTGCCCTATGTAGTGTTTTGTGCAGTCCTTGCATGGAATTTTGTATTCTACATTGGTTTCGCTCATGCTGGGTATCGGGTCCTTCGTCCTGGTGAGTTGTTGTCCGAGAGTGGCTGTTGGTTTGTACGCTGTTATGAGTCCTAATGGTCGCAGTAGTCTGGCTGTCAGTTCAGAAATGTTTTTGACGTATGGTAGTGTGGCTAGTCTTTTGGGTTGTGGCATGTCCTCATTCCGTTGTCTTTCCCTTAGGCATCTGTTGATGAAATTGCGGTGGTATCCATTTTTGGCGAATACATTGTATAGGTGTTGTTCTTCCTCTTTTTGCAGTTCTGGTGTACTGCAGTGTGTTGTGGCCCTTTTGAACAGTGTCTTGATGCAACTTCTTTTGTGTGTTGGGGTGGTTGCTTTCGTAGTTTAGGACTTGGTCTGTGTCTGTGGCTTTCCTGTATACCTTTGTGGTGAAATCTCCATTCGGTGTTCTCTGTACCATCACGTCTAGGAATGAGAGTTGGTTGTCCTTTTCTTCCTCTCTAGTGAATCAGATTCCTGAGAGTGTGGCGTTGGTGATCTAGTGTGTGTGTTCTCTATTTCTGTGTTTTTAATGATTACAAAAGTATCATCTACATATCTGACCCAGAGTTTGGGTTGAAATTGCGGTAAGACTGTTTGTTCTAACCTTTGCATTACCGCTTCTGCTATGAGTCCAGAGATGGGTGAGCCGTCGATTTGTTCATACATTTGGTTGTTGAATGTGAAGGGTGTGGTGAGGCACAGGTCCAGTAGTTTGAGTATGCAGTCTTTGTTGATAGGTTCCCAGTCTTGTTGTCTGTTCTGTATGTCCAGCAGGTTGGCTATTGTTTCTCTGGCTAGGGTTTGACGATAGAGGTGAACAGTGCCGTTACATTGAATGAGACCATAGTTTCTTCCTTGTCTATGTGTATATTTCTGATGATGTCCAAGAATTCCTGTGTTGAGTGTATAGTGTGTCTGGATCCACTGATCAGATGTTTCAGTTTCTGCTGTAGTTCTTTAGCCAGTTTGTGTGATGGTGTCCCTGGTAGTGATACTATGGGTCTGAGTGGGATGTTTGGTTTGTGCACTTTCGGTAGTCCATAGAATCTGGGGGTGTTGTTGCTTTCAGGTTTCATGCTCTGTAGGTTCTCGACAAAACTCTAGCCAGAGAAACAATAGCCAACCTGCTGGACATACAGAACAGACAACAAGACTGGGAACCTATCAACAAACACTGCATACTCAAACTACTGGACCTGTGCCTCACAACACACTTTACATTCAACAACCAAATATATGAACAAATCAACGGCTCACCCATCTCTGGACTCATAGCAGAAGCGGTAATGCAAAGGTTAGAACAAACAGTCTTACCGCAAATTCAACCCAAACTCTGGGTCAGATATGTAGATGATACCTTTGTAATCATTAAAAACACAGAAATAGAGGACACACACCGGATCACGAACGCCACACTCACAGGAATCTGATTCACTAGAGAGGAAGAAAAGGACAACCAACTCTCATTCCTGGACGTGATGGTACAGAGAACACCGAATGGAGATTTCACCACAAAGGTATACAGGAAAGCCACAGACACAGACCAAGTCCTAAACTACAAAAGCAACCACCCCAACACACACAAAAGAAGTTGCATCAAGACACTGTTCAAAAGGGCCACAACACACTGCAGTACACCAGAACTGCAAAAAAAGGAAGACCACCTATACAATGTATTCGCCAAAAATGGATACCCCTGCAATTTAATCAATAGATGCCTAAGGGAAAGACAATGGAATGAGGACATGCCACAACCCAAAAGACTAGCCACACTACCATACGTCAAAAACATTTCTGAACTGACAGCCAGACTACTGCGACCACTAGGACTCATAACAGCACACAAACCAACAGCCACTCTCAGACAACTCACCAGAACGAAGGACCCGATACCCAGCATGAGCAAAACCAATGTAGTGTACAAAATCCCTCGCAAGGACTGCACAAAACACTACATAGGGCAAACAGGAAGAACGCTAACGGTCCGCATCCATGAACACCAACGAGCCACGAAACGACACGACCAGCTATCCTTAGTAGCCACACACACAGATGACAAGCAACATAAATTCGACTGGGACAACACTATTATCATAGGACAAGCCAAACAGAGAACAGCCAGGGAATTCCTAGAGGCATGGCACTCATCCACAGATTCAATCAATAAGCACATTGACCTGGACCCAATATACCGGCCATTGAACGGACAGTTGGAACTGACAACCGGAAGCGGCAGAGACAAGCCATTATAAATGCCGGAGGAAAGATCACAGAAGCGCTTCACAGGAGGCTCCCAAGCACTGAGGATGTCACCTAGACAGGGGACGAAACATCTGCAACACAAATTCCCAGCTCGGCGAACAGAACCACAACAGCATGCCCAGTTGCAGGCTGGGTGATGACACTTTTTATTGAAGGCAGATTAAATAAAAGTACAGGGTGAGCTCTTGTACATTAATGAATCTCCAAAGAAGTCAGAGAGAATTTTGAGGTCGAGTGAAAGCGGATGTTTGGTTAATTACATATCATTGACAAGAGGCATCTAATCACAATGCTCAAAATAGCAGAACTACGTAGGGCTCATAGACGAACTGGTCTGTTCTGGTTTGTTCTTTTCACCTATTCATAACATGCAGTACAAAACATGGTTAATGACTCAAACCCTAATGAAAAACATCACTTCCAAGGACTGCTAACAAAAATGTTTAAATTTATATTCTACACGTCTATCTAAAAACTGTTGAGATTTAAACCTACTTGATGTATAAAACAGCTCAGTCGAGGCACTAAAAAAGGAAAGTGGGTGGGGGGAGGGGAAGACCGAGAGAGGGTAATGGGGAGGGGATGGCATAATCTGAGAGAGGTACAGCTGTGCACATAAATACCCCAAGCGTAGAAGGAATACACAACATGCAGAGAGTGGGAATGTAAGGGGAGCAGTCTACGACAGCATTGAGAGGAAAATCAAGAGCAATGGCACATTTATGCAAGGAAGGAGTACAAAAAAATGTGAACACAAATGCACATTTGCAATGACAAGTACACAAGATAAGGCAACAATACACATGATGCACACATTATGCAAGTGTGGACCATGCAAATGTTGACACAGCTATAGATTTAAAAAAGGGGAGACCAAAAAGGTTGGAAGTCAATAGCATAAAAATAGTGCAAACAAAAAAAAAGTTATTTTGCTTGACATTGCAGAACTGCATATAGTGAGATGTTCAGTTACACAACTGCACTAAGGATCACATCAAGAGTTAAGCCCATTTTCTGTCAAGAGTGCACAGAAACAACTTCTAATGGTTACAAACAGTACTGAAATTGTGGTCGCTTGTATTTCTTTGGCTGCCTTATTTCAAAACATGAATCATATGATGATCCATATAGATTTTTCTGGTTTGGCTATTGACATTAACATTTGAAAGGTTTAAATAGGTTTAAATAATAATGAAAAGGTCTGATATCGACTCCAGATAAAGGCAAAACCAAATAAATGCAATCTTGCAGTTTTCCCTGTTACATAAGAAAACAAGAACCAGGAGTAGGAAATTCAGCCCCTTGAGCCTGCTCCACGATTTAATGTGATCATTTCTAATCTCACCTTAGCTTCAATTCGAGTTTCCTGCCTGCTCTCCACAGTGCTTCAACCCATTACTAATTAAAGAGTTGCGTGCCTTCTCTCCAAATTTACACAGTTCCTGATCATCCACTACACTCCAGGGTAGTGAATTCCACAGATTCATGACCTTTGAGAGAACTAATTTCTGGACATTTCAGTTTTTGGATGAGGTGTGTCAGATTTAAAACAATGACCTCTTGTTCCCAATTCCCCCACAACAGGAAAGATCCTCTCTCCATATCTGCTCGGTCAATCCCCTTCAACGTAGAGTCAGGCAGCACAAAGAAACAGGCCCTTAAAGCCCAATTCATTCATACTGACCAGGTTAAACTAAACTGGACTACTCCCATTTGTCTGTATTTGGCCCATATCTCTCTGAACCTTTCCTGAACATGCATCTTGTCCAAATGTCTTAAAAACTGTAATTATACTCGCCTCTACTACTTCCTTTGGCAGCTTGCTCCATACATGCACAATCCTCTGCTCCCTTTTAAATCTTTCCCCTCACCTTAAACCTAAGCCCTCTAATTTTGGACTCCCCCCTACCCTGGGGAAAAGACCTTTGCTATTCACCTCATCTTCACCCTTCATGACTTTATAAACCTTTATAAGCCTTCAATACTCCAGGGGAAAAAAAAAGTCCCAGCCTATCCAGTCTCTGCCTTAGAACTCAAACCTTCCAGTCTCAGTAACATTCTTGTAACTCTTTTGTGCACCATTTCCAGTTGAATAACATTCTTCCAACAGTAGGGCAAACAGATCAGTACTCCAAATGAGTCTTAATCGTCCTGACATCCCAATTGCTGTATTCAATACTCTGACTGATGAATGCAAGCATGACAAATACCTTCAACAGCACTCAGTTCCTTGAAAGTGGTGTCACAGGTGGACAATGTACCTACACCCCTCGGTGTCTCTGTTCAACAAGGACTCCCCACGGCCCAACCACATTTAAGTTCTGCATTTGTCTGCATTAAACTCCGTCTGCTAATCCTCGGCTCACTGACTCAATTGATCAAGATCCCCTTGTACTCTAAGATAACCTCTTTCACTATCCACCACACCACCAACTTTTGGTGTCATCTGCAAACTTACTAACCATGTATCCTATAAATAAACAAACAATTTGGATGGGACTAAGTGATGAACAACAGTAGAGCCACTGGTCAGAGGCCTCCAGTCTGAACAACAACAGTCTATCATTACCCTCTATCTTCTACTGTCAAGCTAATTTTGTATCCATTTGGCTAGCTTTCCCTGCATCCATGTGATCTAACCTTACTAACTAGCCTTCCAAGTGGAACTTTGGCAAAGACTTTGGTAAAGTCCATGTAGAACACCTATTGCTCTGCCTTCATCTATCTTCTGTCACCTCTTCTATAAACTCAAATCAAATTTGAGACACAATTTCGCGCACACAAAGCCATGCTGACTGTCCCTAATCAGTCCTTGCCTTTTATATCCATGCAGATCCTGTCTCAGAATCCCCCCCAACAACACTCCCCATCCCATAAGACACCTGCCTGACGTAAAATCTATCAGAATTTATCTGAAGAGTAGCCCAAACATTTCTGCAAATAACATGGCTGGACGTGGAGCAGCAAATCGGCAGCAACTGAAACTAGGAACTTCTTCACTGGGTCCTAAGCAAACTCCCTCCGGTAAAAAGCCACATAGTAAATTACCTGCTTCACTGGGTCCTAAGCAGACCCTCTGCAAAAATACACTATACTGCAACCTACCTGCTCCACAGGGTCCGAGGAAGGATCACTTAACTGGATGCAGTCACAATCCACTCCACCAGGCCACAGGACCACTCAAATGCAAGAAACCTGCAAGGAAGCGGGGTAAGCATGCTGGCCTGCTAGTAAGACTGAGGCTACGCGGTTTCAAGACCCCCCACCTCCTAGCTTACTCCTAGCAAATGTACAATCTCTACAGAACAAGATGGACAAACACAGATCACTGATCAGCTTCCAGCGTGAAATGCAGACTGCTGCGCACTCTGCTGCGCACTCTGGATCAACCCATCAGTTCCTGACTGCGCACTTCAGGCTGATGGTTTTTCTACCCATCGTGTGGACTGTACAGTGTCCTCGGGTAAGTCAAAGGGTGGAGGGGTTTGCTTTTTAATCAAAAACTTGTGGTGCATGGACATTGCAACCCTGGGCAACCATTGCTCCCCAAACCATGAATTCCTCACCATCAAATGCTGCCCCTTCTATTTACCTTGGGAATTTCCCACTGCTATACTAACAGCTGTGTACATACTGCCACAAACAAAGGTTGAGGAAGCTCTGGGTATGCTGTACTCCACCACTAACACCCTGGAGATAGAACATCCCGAAACCCTGTTTATTGCGAATGGCGACTTCAATCAAGCTAATCTAAGAAAAGGTGTTGCCCAAATACCACCCAGAACATTAACAGCCCCACTCGGGGCCTGAACATTTTAAACCACTGCTACACCACTGTGAAAGATGCCTACCGCGCTATCCCTTGCCCTCATTTCAGGAGCTCTGACCACAATGCCATGTTTCTTCCCCTGGATTACAGGCAAAAGTGCAAACAGGAGACCCCCCTCGCGGATACAGGTCCAGTGCTGGTCTGAGGAGGCAGAGGATAACTCTGGTGATGTCTGAAATCAGCTAACTGGGCCACGTTCCAACAGTCCGCAGGTATCTTGGACAAGTATACCACCACCGTCACAGCCTTTATCAGTGTGTGGAGGACGGCATACCAAGAAAATCAATCTGGGTGTTCCCTAACAGGAAAGCCTGGATGAATCAGGACATACAGAACCTGCTAAAAACCAGATGTGAGGCCTTCAGATCAGGAGACCCACTCAAATATAAAGGAATCTAAGTATGACGTTCGCAGAGCCATTAAAACAGCCAAGGACCAATACCGATGCCACACAGACACCCGGCAACTATGGCAAGGACTGAATGACATCACAGGTTCTAAAAAGAGACAGTGCAAGATAGCAGACGATGACACATCCTTCCCAAACCATCTCAACATCTTCTATGCTCGCTTCGAGCAGGGTTGCGGTGGAGAGGTAACACCTATTCCGACAAGTCCTGACGAACCTATCCTAACAGTCACTGCATCAGAGGTCAGATCAGTTTTCCTTTGTGTGAATCCAAGGAAAGCGATGGGATCAGACGGATATCAGGCCGTGCACTCAGCAACCGCAGATCAACTGGCAGAGGTCTTCTCGGACATCTTCAACCTCTCCCTGCACCAGGCCACAGGGGGCCAACATCATCCCTGTGCCTAAGAAGGCTCATGCAGCATGTCTCAATGACTACGGCCCACTGACCCCAACTTCGGTGGTTATGAAGTATTTTGAAAGGCTGGTCATGGCATTAATCAACTCCAGCCTCCCCTCTACTCTACTCTTGACCCACTCCAATTTGCGTATCGGACCAACAGATCCCGGTCAGATGCCATATCACTTGCCCTTCACTCCTCCCGAGAACATATTGACACCAAGTACTCATTGACTACAGTTTAGCCTTTAACACTATTATCCCCTCAAGACGGATTACTAAACTTAGTCATCTCGGACGAAGCCCCATTCTCTACAACTGGATCCTCAGTTTCCTGACCCGCAGGCCCGTGAAGTTTGGCAACAATATTTCATCCTCACTAACACTCAACACTGGAGCCCCCCCAGGGATACATACTCAGCCCCCTACTCAGGTATACCCATGACTGCGTCACCAAATATCAGATTAATGCCATTTACAAGTTCGTTGATGACACCACCATAGTCGGTCAAATCTCAGATGGCAAGAAAACAGTCTACAGACAAGAGGTGGAAGACCTGGAAAAATGGTGCACTGAGAATAACCTAGCTCTCAATGCCAGCACAACCAAGGAACTCATTATGGACTTTCGGTGGGATGTTACTCATGTCCCTCCCCCCCACATTAACAGCGCAGAGGTGGAACGAGTGGAGAGTGTCAACTTCCTGGGAGTAGTCATGCACAACAAGCTTTCTTGGACTCATGTGGACGCACTGGCTATAAAGACCCAACAATGTCTCTTCTTCCTCAGGCAGCTGAGGAAATTTGGCATGACGGCAAATACCCTTGCAAACTTTTATAGGTGCACCATCAAGAGCATTCTGTCTGAATGTATCAGTACCTAGTATGGCAACTATACCATTCAAGATCAGAGATAGTCACAGAGAGTGGTGAACTCAGCCCAGACAATCACAAAGGCCAACCTCCCATCTATAGAATCCAATAGAATCCATCTACCACCAGGTCCGCTGTCAAGGAAAGGCCGCCAGCATTCTCAAAGATCCATTCCACACTGGCAATGTTTTTCTACAACCTCTACCATCGGGGAGAAGGTACAGAAGCCTGAAACACGCACCAGCCTGTTTCAAAACAGTTTCTACCCTACTGTTGTTAGAATACTGAATGGACTCTCAAACTCTTAACATTCGCCTGTACCTGTGTTTTTGTGTTTGCCGCTATTTACCTATTATTTACTTATCTATGCTCCTTAACTCTGTGATCTGCCTGTATTGCTCGCAAGACAAAGCTTTTCATTGTGCCTCGGTACATGTGACAATAAATGCAATTCAATTCAACAAATTACCCACCACTGAGGCTCAACAGTCTGTCGTTCCCTTGCTTTTCCTTGCAGCATTTCTTAAATAATGGCACAACATTAGCCACCTTCCAATCTTCCAGCACCTCACCTTTGGCTGTCAATGATACAAATATGAAAGCTTCCCACTTTCCAGATTTCCCTTTACCTCTGAACAGCCTCCCTCAATCAACTTTTAAAGTCCCTGTCTAATATCATCATAATTGCCCTTGCCCAATTTAGGACTTTAAACTTGGAGACATGGCCTGTCCTTTTCCATAATTATTTCAAAACGAATAGAATTAAGGTCACTGGTCTTAAAGTGCTCTCCTACTAAACCTCAGTCACTTGCCCTGCCTTAATTCCCAAGAGGAGGTCAAGTTTTGCCACTTCTCTAGTAGTACCAATCACATGTTGATTGAGAAAGATTCCCAGAACACACTTAAATTGCTCCCCATCGAAGCTCTTAACACTACAGCAGACCCAATCTATGTTTAGATAATTAAAATTCCCTATTTTTACAGCTATCTGCGATCTCCCTACACATGTTCTCCTCAATTTTCCACTGAGTATTGGAGGGCCTATTGTACAACCCCATTAAAGACATCACACCTTTTTTTATTTCTTGGTTCCACCCACGTAGCTTCAATCGACAATACCCCATGAATATCCTCTCTAAAAAGTAGTGCGGTGACATTTTTCCTCATCAAAAATCACCAGTTGCCCTCTCTTTCACCTCTCCTATCTGTACTCTGGAATACTGAGCTGCCAGCCCTGTCCCTCCCTCAACCTCGTTTCTATGATATCGCAGTTCTATGTTGCCATCATTGTGGAGTTCATCTGCCTTATCCGTCAGGCCTCTTGTATTGAAATAAATGCAGTTTAATTCACAAATTTTCCCTAATTTCCTATCATGCTCTTGTCTGCCTGGTCTGCTTAACTTGCTCTCTAACTTCTGCACGAGTCTCAACCTTCTCTTTCATCTCATTCCCGTTGAGGGTCCCATCAGAAGAGTTTAAAGCCTCCAGAGTAGCTTTAGTATCATTTCCCCAAGATACTAGTCCTGTTCCTGTTCAGTTGCAATCCATCCCACAAACAGGTCACCTTTGTCCCAAAAGAGATTCCAATGATCCAAAAACATGAATCCTTGTCACCTGCGCCACCTCCTCAGCCACGCATTGCTCTGGCCTACTCTCCTATTGCTATTCTCACTAGCACATGGCACCTGAAATTGTCCAGAGATTACTACCCTTGATGTCGTCCCATTTCCCCCATTGGCCCCCTCAGTTGAAGCAAAACGCTCAGACACAGTATCGTTTTACCTCCATCTTTATTCTGGGCCCTGGAGGGAAAGAGGACAATCACAATGTGCACATAGACACGAGTTCACGGTCTTCTCTGGAACAGCAGTTTCCTAATTATGGTCATTCTACAGGGAGGAGCATCCAGAAAAGGCAACATATTGATTGGGTGACCATTACAACAAGTATCAATAACAGAGATTAAGCCATCTGCTGTTACACAATAAATGTCCTTAGCCTTGTTAACTGGCTTCACATAATGAATACTTTTCCCCTGGTTAAACTGCTGAAAATGTGTTGATGGAAAAGCACAGCAGGTCAGGCAGCATCCAAGGAGCAGGAGAATCGACGTTTCGGGCATGAGCCCTTCTTCAGGAATGAGGAAAGTGTGTCCAGCAGGCTAAGATAAAAGGTAGGGAGGAGGGACTTGGGGGAGGGGTGTTGGAAATGTGATAGGTGGAAGGAGGTCAAGGTAAGGGTGATAGGCTGGAATGGGGGTGGGCACGGAGAGGTCAGGAAGAAGATTGCAGGTTAGGAAGGCGGTGCGGAGTTTGAGGGATTTGACTGAGACAAGGTTGAGGGAGGGGAAATGAGGAAACTGGAGAAATCAGAGTTCATCCCGTGTGGTTGGAGGGTTCCCAACGAAACGTCGATTCTCCTGCTCCTTGGATGCTGCCTGACCTGCTGCGCTTTTCCAGCAACACATTTTCAGCTCTGATCTCCAGCATCTGCACTTTCCCCTGGTTAAACTGACCTTACATACTGAATGCTACCTCAGCTTGTTAAATGGCTGTACATAATGAATGCTTTTCCATTTTGTTAACCCATTACCCTTGCCTCCAGCACCCCATCGTTAACTGCAAGTTCTTATCTGATCTGAGCCATTCTCAGCTGAACCTCTTGTTTCACAAAACTCCGAACTTAACTCTTTCCCGGTTTGCCTATACCCTATACAGATTCTCACTGAGGTTCTGCTTTTTAATCTCCTGCCCAACTCCCTGCATTCAATCAAAGAACCTCATCCATTTTTCTACTCATGTTATTGGTTATAATGTGTACAACCACCTCTGGCTGGTCACACTCCATAAATCTCAGTCAGAGCTTCTCTCATTCTTCTAAATTCCAGAGAATAAGCCTAAATTGCTCACTGTCTTTTCAATCTAGTGAACCTGCTCTGAACTGCCCCCAGTGCAACTATATCATGCTTCAAATAAGAGGATCAAAACTATATGCAATACTCTATGCGCATAATACTGTTGCAGCAGCACTTCAGTATTTTTATACTCTACTCCTCTGGTAATAAATGCCAAGTTTCCACGTGCCTTCCTATTACCTTCTATACCTGCATACTAGTTTTCGATAATTCATGGACAAGGATACCCAGATCCCTCAACACCAAAGCATTCTGAAGCTTCTCTCCATTTAGATAACAATTGCCTTGGAAGATAGGTAGATTTGACTTTTTAAAAAGAATGTTGTCAGTTTTACATTTAAAATGTAGATTATCTTAGATGCTGCCGTAAAATTTGGCACAGCTGCCAAAACATGAGTAGAGTTTTCAGAGTAGGTTGATGGGTTTGGGTTGTCCTGAAAGAAGCTCTCAATAAAAATATTTAGTTTTAAGCTTTACAATCAGAGTATTAAACCAGTTGGGGAAAAGCTATGCAAAACAGGTTAAGAAATATAAACATGAATTTTGCATGGGTCTGTGGAATGTTTAAAGTCATAGAAATGTCTAATTGGAAATGGTTTCTTCCAGAGTTCAAAAGACAAGTTTACATCTGATCACAATGTTACTATAGTACTAAAACTTAGTTGACATAACCACAGGAAATGACATCATGAACCAAAGGAAACCCAAACACAAAAGAAAGCAGTTCACAAATACCTTTGCTTCACCAGAGGCTCACTGATGATGTTACCTAGTATGGTGATGAAACGTCTGAATACGAACCTTCCAGCTCAGCGAGCAAACCTACATCCAGATCCTCAACCTGAGCTACAAATCTTCTCAAAACTTGTGAACTAAAACTTAGTTTCCTGACAATTTTTAGTTATAATTTCAGCATTTATCATTAAACACCTTTCTAACTACCATATGAATATCTTATCAGAACTTAAGTTTCACAGGAACAATACAAATATGTTTTCCTGGTGTCTATCTGTACTGGTAGCATCCCCTAGGAGCCAGGCAGTACAGAAACTCTGAAGGATGTATGTTCTAACTTTAACAATCCACTTCTGTTAAAAATGAAGGTTTGAATGAAATTGTTTTCAAAAAGCTATTAAATGAATTAGAAACATTAATTCTGCAGATAAAGTTATTCAATGCAGGATTCCTAGCCTCTGACTTGCTCTTGGAGCTACTGTATTTATATGGCTAGTCCAGCATAGTTTCTGTTAAGTGGGAAACCCCCGGGACATTGATAGTGGGGATTCAATGATGGTCACGACATTGAATATCAAGGTATGATGGCCACACTGTCTCTTATTGGAGATGATCATTGCCTGGCATTTGTGTGGCACCAATGGTGCTGACCACTTATCAGCCCAAGTCTGAACATTATCCTGGTCTTGCTGATCTCCATCACATTCTTTCAGTCTTTTACATGTCATTCCCAAACTTTTTCATTACAATCCATCCCCATCAATCTCATTTTATACCTGCAGCAATGGTAACTATGTTGTTGGGTTCTGCCTATTTTCAGTTCACTTTTGCTTGGCATGGTAGAATAGCATGCTTTGAAATGCTCAGACAGTTACAAACCACCCATCTGTCACTAATCACAGAGTTAAAAGGTGCTTCATACAGTTCGGTCCTCCACTTGCCTCAATTGCATGTTAGGCACCAACCACCTATGAAAGCAGTCCAGATGGACAACAACTAAGTGTTTTATTACTTGCACGATGAATGAGAATATTTTTCAAAAGTTTACAGTGTCGAAATCACTCAACAGCTGTTCCAGAAGCTTTTTTTAAAAAAAGTTATGGCTCCAATGTAAAAGAAATAACTGGATTAATTCATACAATAAATCCTCTGTATCAATGCTTTTTAACCTATTTTGAATGAGCTCCGAACTCACGAATTTCATCATTCATGGAAGTTCTCAGGAATGGGACCCTCACGGATACAGAGGAATTACTTTATTTCCTTCTGCCACGATACTGTTGGAGAAATTTTCCTCCACTGAGTCATAGTCCTAGAGGCATACAGCACAGAAAATGGTCCTTCACCTCATTGAGTGTACAAGTTCCTGTTAGCTCAGTTGGTAATGACACAATACAGTCACACAAAAATGCCAGGGACCTGGCATAGATTCCAGCCTCGGGTGACTGTGTGGAGTTTGCACATTCTTCCAGTGTCTATGGTGGTTTCCTCCGGATTCTGCGGTTTCCTTCCACAGTCCAAAGATACGCCAGTCAGGTGAATTGGCCATGCTAAATTGCCCAACAACACCCCCAGATTCTATGGACTACCTAAAGTGCACAAACCAGACATCCCACTCAGACCAATAGTATCACTACCAGGGACAACATCATACAAACTGGCTAAAGAACTACAGCCGAAACTGAAACACCTGACCCAGCATGAGCAAAACCAATGTAGTGTACAAAATCCCTTGCAAGGACTGCACAAAACACTACATAGGACAAACAGGAAGACAGCTAACGATCCGCATCCATGAACACTAACTAGCCACGAAACGACACGACCAGCTATCCTTAGTAGCCACACACGCAGATGACAAGCAACATGAGTTCGACTGGGACAACACTACTATTATAAGACAAGCCAAACAGAGAACAGCCAGGGAATTCCTAGAGGCATGGCACTCATCCACAGATTCAAATCAATAAGTACATCGACCTGGACCCAATATACCGACCACTGCAAAGGACAGCTGGAACTGACAACCGGAAACGGCAGAGACAAACCACTATAAATGCCGGAGGAAATATCACAAGCGCTTCACAGGAGGCTCCCAAGCACGGAGGATGTCACCTAGACAGGGGACGAAACATCTGCAACACAAATTCCCAGCTCGGCGAACAGAACCACAACAACGAGCACCCGAGCTACAAACCTTCTCACAAACTTTGCCCATAGTGTTAGGTGCATTAGTCAGTGGGAAACAGGTCTGGGTGGGTTACTCTTTGGAGAGTCTGTGTGGACTTGTTGGGCCGAAGGGCCTGTATCCATAATGTAAGGAATCTAATCTAATCTAAAAATATGAAAATCTTACTTTCAATCAATCATTTTGAAGAAGCCATTCTCTGTTATCAGACTTTTGAACACCTCTTTCACATTAAAGTTGCGATATCTCTGCACCTTCTCTGTAGCTGTAACACTATTCTGCATTCTGTTCTATTACCCTGATATACTTAAGATATTGTTTGCCTGGATAGCATACAAAACAATGCTTTTCATTGCATCTCAGTATGTGACAATAATGAATCAAAATAATTCAAAATAATTGATTTCCACATCCCTTCACCAGACTAGGTGGGAGAATATGATGAGGCTAGCAACGTGCAAACTTCAAATTAATATTTGTGACCTTACCCAGAAATATACAACCTGATTAACGTCAACCAGAGTTGGGTGCTGAATAGTGTCAGCATCATTATCCACCAACACTAGTTGTCAGTCTCAAACAGATACATAATCAGTGTTATACTTTCGGCAGCACCTTTTCTCAACTCGTCAGTTCTTTATTACTTTGTTTGTGTGTTTTTCCTTTCTTAAACCCAATGCATTCGATGCAGATCAGAATTGATCCCAATGTTCCAGCAATGTGAACCTCAATTGTCAAGCCAAATACTTAATTATACTGTTATGCACTTCGTTTACTGCTGAACCACCAAAAGTACTTCTAAATCTGCTATCCTTAAATATATCTAGGAACTTTTTAAAACTACTTTGCAGAACCACAGTTCTATTTATTCTACAATAGGTTCCAACATTAACTACAATTTTGGCTGTTCCCTTGCCCTCTCTACAATTGTTCGTACTTGGCATCTCAAAGCAACAGATCATTGGCACGGTAATAAGTAGTATCTGACTGCCTTATCCAATTTTATTTCTGCATTTTGGGTTACACTGTACCCCTCTTTGAGAACCATCAGTGACAAGAGTTTACTCATACAGACTCTTCCAAAATATTCTCTTTGTCGCAGATTATCGATGCTCGATATCAGTCTGTCAATTCAATACTTTCAGGGGATTCTTTCATGGTCCTATCTTTTCTTCCTACTCGAATGGAAGGACTGTCAACCAATTCCATTCCCATAATTCATTCTGTATCTGGAGTGATCACTTCCAAGAATATACAAAAAAGGACATTGTCAGTCTCCAACTTGTGAATTATTAAATCAAAATCCCAAAATGAAGTGGAAGCCAAAACACTATCCACAGTCTGCTGGCTTTCTGCACACCACCGGTCTCCTGTTATTCAAGGCTTGCTCACTGTATTTTGAATCAATGTATTGAGAATAGTAATAATACTTAAATTTTCATGATACATTTATCTCTGGACTGAAAATACAGACACTGAAGCATTACAAACTTTGTATTGTAGGAGCTAGCTTAATACTGCATCGACTTGACAAAATGTATAACAAGTCATTCTCAGAATGGTGCAATTCAAATTTAGTGTCTAGACTGATATACCAGGATTAAGCGAAAACCCTCAGGTTTACAGATGGTGTACCTTTTCTATTACATGATATTGCTTCTCTGTTTGAGATTCATGTCAGAATTTATATATACAAGTATATATACAATTTGGCACCATTCACCTTTTATGGAGAATAAAGGTAACCAAAGGGCAAAACCCACTTTAGATTTAGTACTGGGTAACGAGCCTGGCCAAGTGTTAGATTTGGAAGTAGGTGAGCACTTTGGAGACAGCGATCACAATTCTGTCATGTTTCCTTTAGTGATGGAAAGGGATAGGTGCACCCCACCGAGCAAGAGTTACAGTTGGGGGAAGGGAAATTATGATGCAATTAGGAAAGATTTAGGAAGCATAGAATGGGGAATGGAACTGCAGGGGATGAGCACATTAAAAATGTGAAGCTTATTCAAGGAAAAGCTCCTGTGTGTCCTAGATAAGTATGCATCTGTTAGGCAGGGAGGAAGATATAGAACGCGTGAGCCGTGGTTTAAAAAGGAAGTGGAATCCCTGGTCAAGAAGATGAAGACGGCTTATGTTCGGACAAAATGTGAAAACTCAGTTAGGGCGCTTGAGGGTTACAAGGAAGTCAGAAAAGACCTAAAAAGAGAGCTCAGAAGAGCCAGGAGGAGACATGAGAAGTTGTTGGCGGAGAGGATCAAGGTTAACCCTAAGGCTTTCCATAGTATGTCAGGAATAAAAGAATGACGAGAGTTAAACTAGGGCCAATCAAGGATAATAGTAGGAAGTTGTGTGTGGAGTCAGAGGAGATAGGGGAAGCACTAAATAAATATTTTTTGACAGTGTTCACTATAGAAAATGAAAATGTTGGCGAGGAAGATACAGAGGTACTTGCATCTAGACTAGAAGAGATTGAGGTTCACAAGGAAGAGGTATTAGAAATACTGCAGAGTGTGAAAATAGACAAGTCCCCTGGGCCGGATGGGATCTATCCTAGGATCCTCTGGGAAGCAAGGGAAGAGATTGCTGAGCCTTTGGCATTGATCTTCAAATCATCATTGTCTATAGGAATAGTGTCTGAGGACTGCAGGATAGCAAATGTGGTTCCCTTGTTCAAAAAGGGTAGTAGAGACAACCCTGGTAATCATAGATCAGCGAGTTTCACTTCAGTTGTTGATAAAGTGTTGGAAAAGGTTATAAGAGATAGGATTTATAACCATCTAGGAAAGAATAATCTGATCAGGGACAGTCAGCACGGTTTTGTGAAGGGTAGGTCGTGCCTCACAAATCTTATTGACTTTTTTGACAAAGTGACCAAACAGGTAGATGAGAGTAAACCGGTTGATGTGGCGTATATGGATTTCAGCAAGACGTTCGATAAGGTTTCCCACAGTAGGCTATTATACAAAATGTGGAGGAATGGGATTGTGGGAGACATAGCAGTTTGGATCAGTAATTGGCTTGCTGAAAGAAAACAGAGGGTTGTAGTTGATGGAACATGTTCATCTTGGTGTCCAGTTACTAGCGGCGTACCGCAAGGGTCGGTGTTGGGTCCACTGCTGTTCGTCATTTTTATAAATGACCTGGATGAGGGCTTGGAAGGGTGGGTTAGTAAATTTGCGGACGACACTAGGGTCGGTGGAGTTGTGGATAGTGACGAAGGATGTAGCAGGTTGCAGAGAGACATAGATAGGATGCAGTGCTGGGCTGAGGGGTGGCAAATGGAGTTTAATGTGGACAAGTGTGAGGTGATACACTTTGGACAGAGTAATCAGAATGCAAAGTACTGGGCTAATGGTAGGATTCTTGGGAGTGCAGATGAGCAGAGAGATCTCCGTGTCCATGTACACAGGTCCCTGAAAGTTGCCACCCAGATTGACAGGGTTGTTTCGAAGGTATACAGTGTTTTGGCCTTTATTAATAGAGGGATTGAGTTCTGGAACCAGGAGGTTATGCTGCAGCTATACAAAGCTCTGGTACGGCTACACCTGGGACTATTATGTACAGTTCTGGTCACCGCATTACAAGGAGGATGTGGAAACTTTGGAAAGGGTGCAGAGGAGATTTACTAGGATGTTGCCTGGTGTGGAAGGGATGTCTTACGAGGAAAGGTTGAGGGCCTTGAGGCTGTTCTCGTTAGAGAGAAGAAGGTTGAGAGGTGACTTAATAGAGACATACAAGATAATCAGATGGTTAGATAGGGTGGACAGGGAGAGCCTTTTTCCAAGTATGGGGACAGCAAACACGAGGGGACACAACTTTAAAGTGAGGGGAGATAGGTATAAGATAGATGTCAGAGGTAGTTTCTTTACTCAGAGAGTAGTAAGGGTATGGAATGCTTTGCCTGCATTGGTAGTAGATTCGCCAAGTTTAAGTGCATTTAAGTAATCATTGGACAGGCATATGGACGTACATGGAATAGTGTAGGTGGGATGGTCTTCAGATTAGTATGACAGGGCGGCGCAACATCGAGGGCTGAAGGGTCTGTACTGCGCTGTAATGTTCTATGTTCAAAACTAGGCAAATATGCAACAAACAGGCTGTAAATTCTGTTGTTGTCTACAGGAACATTCAGTAGATATAAAAAGATATGGATAGTTTGCTAACATTTGTGACTGTGTTTTGCATAATGTCAGGTACGGGGAGAGGTACATCACAGGGGTAAAAGGGGAATGAATGATGAAAAATGGAAGATTTGATAAAAAGATAAGCAGACTATATGCTTTGGTTAACTCCTATTGCATAAATTGGCAAAGGTACAATCACAATAGTTTAATGCCCAATTTAAAAATAGGACAGGAACTGATAATTTGGATTTCAACCAACAATTAATTCTAGCTTGTGCTCATGCCACAAAGGCAGTTGCCATGTGCAAAAAAGTTATTCAGTCTAAAACTAAAGTTTTACTTATGGAGTACAAAGAATCTAGCATGAATAGTAATTAAATAAAGACAAACACAATACATAATTGATTTCTGATGAAGTGTCAAAATATTAATTCTGCTTTCTTTCCACAGATGCTGCCAGACTTGCTGAGCTTTGCCAGCAATTTCTATTTTTGTTTCATATCGCCAGCATCCGTTGTTTTATAATATATGAATTATTCAGCGAAAACAATAAAATGTCCAAATCGTAGCTATTTGTAGCAGCATGTGACAAGTCTTTAATGAGGGATTATATAACAGATGATCATATTAGAGTTTCTTTCGGTCACCTCTCAAGAAATGGACCATGAGAAGCAGGAATTGGAGGATAGCATGATGGCGACCACAAGTCCCTCCCAAAAAGGCATTTAGTATAATGACCATTTTGAAGAATTGGCAACTTGTTTGTTACTTTGCTTATAAAAATATAAAAACAGCATTAGAACCTATTCTTCATGCCCAACTAGAAGTACCCATATCCTTCACAAATTCAAGATATTGATTAATTGGAGTTTAAAGACAACTAGGAAATGGCCTAGGAAGTTGTCTCAGACAACAGATATCATCATCATCTGTGGTTTATTTAAATTCAGGTAATAAAACCTGCAAGTCAGAAATCTTCCCAATTTTTGATGCATTATGGTTTCATCCATTGATAGAACATAGGAATATTAGGTTTGGATTCCTGACACTGCACCGAACAATAATAGGCTGATATTCAGAAAAAGAAAATTCAGCCCAATTCAAACAACTAACTAACTAACAAATCAATTTCCAATAAGAGCTCTCCATTCCTGAAAAAGACTTGTGTCTAGTAAGCTGTTAAGTACTCTGGAAGCCACTAGCCCTGAAACTAGAGTAATTGGCAGGAAAAATGGAGCACAAGTTAGAATGCATGTAATTCACTAAGATATTTAGTGATTTCCATGATTTCCCTGGACTGGTTGAAGAGACAATGGCCTTCAAAAGTTGGCATCTTCTGTTGGACCCCTCAAATTGAGTAAACAATGAAAACAATAACTTTTTCCAGGAATCAACATGCTATTGCAATGGTGTGTCAGTTTAGAGTCACAGTGTCTTACAACACAGAAACAGACCCTTCAGTCCAGTCAGTGCAAAACACAATCCCAACCAAAAGTAGTCCCACCTGCCTGGTCTGGCCCTATATCCTTCCAAATATTTCCTAGTCATGTATCAATCTAAATGTTTTTTTTTTAAAAAACACATTGCAACTATGCCCGCATCCATCACTTCCTCAGGAAGTTCATTCAACCCAACACTCCAATTAAAAAATTTGTCCTTCATGTCTTTTTTAAAGTCTCGCTCCTAGGAAATTGTTTTGATTAACACAAGACTACTTTTTGAACTATAACAGCAGTATTTTTTCCTCGTGGACCATCACAACATTCACTTCCTTATCACCAATTCTGCTGTCCTCCACAGCCATTGTCTCAAAAGTTAAAATACAGTTTACAACTTTGATATTGTACTTAGCACAAGCTGGGTTTTTTTTTGTTTTCATATGGTCTCATTATATAAATTGCCTCCTTCCACACCAATAATGACATTGTCCAGCCTTGCCTCATTCCACTCTGAATTCATTTGTTTTATCATCTCTAGACTCAATAGTACGAACACACAGTGCTGGTCAGCTTTTCAAAGTTCCATAAACAATCTTACCTAAAATTCTATTCTCTCCTCCAGCAAGTCCCACTCACTGTGCTTATTCATCTACATTGGTGGCACTAAGGTGTCGCCCCGTTCCCCACACCCAGTCAAAGCAAAATGCTCAGAGACACAGTATTGTCTTACCTCCATCTTTATTCTGGGCCTTGGAGGGAGAGAGAACGATTGCCCATGTGCACAGAGACATGAGTTCTCGGTTTTCTCTGAAACAGCAGTTTCTTAATTAATCATATAGGCATTTTACAGGGAGGAGCATCCAGATAAGGCAACATACATATTGATTAGGTGACTGTCACAATCAGCAAGTATCAATAGTAAAGATTAAGCCATCTGCTGTTACACAATGAATGTCCTTAGCCTTGTTAACTGGCTTCACAATGAATACTTTTCATCTGGTTAAACTGACCTTACATACTGAATGCTTCCAATATTGTTAAATGGCTGTAGACGGCTTTTCCACCTTGTTAACCCATTACCCTTGCCTCCAGCACCCCATTGTTAACTGCAAGTTCTTATCTGATCTGAGCCATGTTCAGCTGAACCTGTTGTTTCACAAAACTCAGAACTTAACTCTTTCCCTACTTGCCCATACCTTACACAGATTCTCATGGGGATGTAGCAACAAGTTAAATCCTACATGTTTTCAGCCTCATTTTATTTGATTCTTATCACTATCTCGATACATGTGACAAGTATTGTTTTGCATGCTATCCAGACAAACCATATCTGACACCAGTACATCAGGGTGATAGTGCAGAATATAGTGTTACAGCTACAGAGAATGTGCCGAGAAAGGTCAACTCTAATGTAGGAGAGGTCCGTTCATAAGTCTGATAATGGCATGGAAGAAGCTGCTCATAATCTGTTACCTGTTTTCAAACTTTTGCATCTTCTGCCCGATAGAAGAGAGGACATCTTGAACTCGGGTCACCTTGACAATAATCCCCACTTTAGCACTAATACTGGTATTGTACCTTCAGCATCTAGATTACATTTAATGGATTTTCCTACCCAAGTTCCTTTGCCTCATGAGAATTCCTTTGCTAAATTCTTCCCACTTTTCATTTACTTCTGCTTCAAAGCCTTCCTTAATACTAAATTCATCCCCAAATTCCTTTATTTTGTCTAATATTCATTGCTATCAGTTTATATTTTTGAAGTAACATGGGAGCAAATTAAAAACATTTTAAGTCATTGATGCAGTCATAACTGATGTTCAAATTCATTTACATTAAAATCAAAATTTTGAAAACTTCTAATAATTTATGGGAAATTTGTGGAATAAGTAAACAATAGCTTTTGCATTGGATTTATAAAGTACTCCTCCCATCCCAGTGATCAAATGTTACAGGATTCACTGCCACAAATTCATTTTTTCCAAACACTTTCGCCAAGATCTTATCAACGCCCCAGACCATCTGGATTTCATTTGCTGTCATCCAAAACAATCTACGCTGAACACAAATCCAACACTATTATTTTCCTTTATCCTGTTTACATATTTATTTCCACCTACTTCCCTTCCTTATATTGGACGAGGATTACAAAATAGCCTAGCCTCTGAACAATTGATGACTAATCTTCAGATAAGAGCCTGCATGACAAAATCTTAATGCAAATTGATAAAATAAAGTTTTTGATATAATAAAATAAATTTATAAACAGACCAGAAAGGGAATATACAACCTGAGAAGTCACATAGAGTCAGAGACGTATAGCATGGAAACAGACCCTTCGGTCCAACTCATCCACACCGACCAGATATCCCAACCCAATCTAGTCCAACCAGCCAGCACCCAGCCATATCCTTCCAAACCTTTCCTATTCATGTACCCATCCAAATGCCTTTTAAATATTGCAATTGTACCAGCCTCCAACACTTCCTCTGGCAGCTCATTTCATACACGTACCACCCTGTGGGTGGAAAAAATTGCCCCTTAGGTCCCTTTTATATCTTTCCCCTCTCGCTGTAAACCTATGCCCGCGAGTTCTGGACTCCCCCGCCTCAGGAAAAGACCTTGTCTATTTATCCTATCCACGCACTTCATGATTTTATAAACCTCTAAGATCACCCCTCAGCCTCTGACACTCCAGGGAGAACAGCCCCAACCTGTTCAGCCTCTTCCAACAGTTTAAATCCTCAGACCCTGGCAATATCCTTGTAAATCTTTTCTGAACCCTTTCAAGTTTCACAACATCTTTCCGATAGGAAGGAGAATAGAATTACATGCAATATTCCAACAGTGGCCTTACCAATGTCCTGTACAGCCACAACATGACCTCCCAAATCGTGTACTCAATACTCTGACCAATAAAAGAAAGCATACCAAATGCCACCTTCACTATCCTATCTACCTGAGACTCCCTCACTTTCAAGGAGCTATGAACCTGCATTCCAAGGTCTTTTTGTTCAGCAACACTCCCTACGATCTTACCATTAAGTGTATAAGTCCTGCTAAGATTTGCTTTCCCAAAATGCAGCACCTCCCATTTATCGGAATTAAACTCCATCTGCCACTTCTCAGCCCACTGGCCCAGATCCTGTTGTAATCGGAGGTAACCCTTTTGGCTGTCCACTACACCTCCAATTTTGGTGTCAACTGCAAACGTACTAACTGTACCTCTTATGCTCGCGTTCAAATCATTTATGTAAATGACAAAAAGTAGTGGACCCAGCACTGATCCTTGTGGCACTCCACCATTCAGAGT
Source organism: Chiloscyllium plagiosum (assembly GCF_037043375.1). Classification (NCBI taxonomy): domain Eukaryota; kingdom Metazoa; phylum Chordata; class Chondrichthyes; order Orectolobiformes; family Hemiscylliidae; genus Chiloscyllium; species Chiloscyllium plagiosum. The sequence continues at coordinate 3,191,344 of NW_028270160.1, forward strand.
CCTCCAGTATGAAAAACAACCCTCCTCCACCACCCTCTGTCTTCTACCTTTGAGCCAGTTCTGTATCCAAATAGCTAGCTCTCCCTGTATTCCATGAGATCTAATGGAATTGCTAATCAGTCTCCCAAGGGGAACCTTGCTGAACGCCTTACTGAAGTCCATACAGATCACATCTACCGCTCTGCCCTCATCAATCCTCGTTGTTACTTCTTCAAAAAAGTCAACCAAGTTTGTGAGACATGATTTCCCACGCACAAAGCCATGTTGACTATCCCTAATCAGTCCTTGCCTTTCCAAATACATGTACATCCTAGTTCTCAGGATTTCCTCCAACAACTTGCCCACCACCAACATCAGGCTCACTGGTCTATAGTTCCCTGGCTTGTCCTTACCATCTTTCTTCAACAATGGCACCATGGTTGCAAAGCTCCAACCTTCCGACACCTCACCTGTGACTACTGATGATACAAATATCTTAGCAAGAGGCCCAGCAATCACTTCCCTAGCTTCCCACAGAGTTCTAGGGTACACCTGATCAGATCCTGGGGATTTATCCACTTTTCTGCGTTTCCAGCATCCAGCACTTCCTTCTCTGTAATATGGACATTTTTCAAGATCTATCTATTTCTCTACATTCTATACCTTCCTTGTCCTTTCCCACAGTAAACACTGATGCAAAATTCAGGTTTGGTATCTCCTCCATCTCCTAAGGCTCCACACAAAGGCCCCCTTGTTGATCTTTGAGGGGCCCTATTCTCTCCCTCGTTATCCTTTTGTTCTTAATGTATTTGTAAAAACCCTTTGGATTCTCCTTAACTCTATTTGCCAAAGCTATTTCATGTCCCCTTTTTGCCCTCCTGATTTCTTTAAGTTTGCTCCTACTGCTTTTATACTCTAAGGATTCACTCAATCTATCCTGTCTACACTTGACATATGCTTCTTTCTTTTACTTAACCAAACCCTCAATTTCTTTCGTCATTCAGTATTCCCTATACCTACCAACTTTTCCTTTCACCCTAACAGGAATATACTTTCTCTGGATTCTCGTTATCTCATTTCTGAAAGCTTCCCATTTTCCAGCTGTCCCTTTACCCGCAAACATCTGCCCCCAATCAGCTTTTGAAAGTTCTTGCTTAATACCGTCAAAATTGGCCTTTCTCCAATTTAGAACTTCAACTTTTAGATCTGGTCTATCCTTTTCCATCACTATTTTAAATCTAATAGAATTATGGTCGCTGGCCCAAAAGTGCTCCCCACCTGCCTTATTTCCCAAGAGTAGGTCAAGTTTGGCACCTTTTCTAGTAGGTACATCCACATACTGAATCAGAAAATTGTCTTGTATGCACTTAACAAATTCCTCTCCATCTAAACCATTAACACTATGGCAGTCCCAGTCTATGTTTGGAAAGTTAAAATCCCCTATCATAACCACCCTATTATTCTTACAGATAGCCAAGATCTCCTTACAAGTTTTTCTCATTTTCCCTCGATTAGGGGGTCTACAATACAATCCCAATAAAGTGACCATCCCTTTCTTATTTCTCAGTTCCACCCAAATAACTTCCCTGGATGTATTTCCAGGAATATCCTCCCTCAGCACAGCTGTAATGCTATCCCTTATCAAAAATGCCACTCCCCCTCCTCTCTTGCCTCCCTTTCCATCCTTCCTGTAGAATTTGTAGCCTGGAACATTATGCTGCCATTCCTGACCATGCCTGAGCCATGTTTCTGCAATTGCTATGATATCCCAGTCCCATGTTCCGAACCATGCCCTGAGTTCTACTTAAAGACTAGGAATTTTTGCTGTCTCTTCACCTCCCACCCTCACATTTATTCCCCCTCATTTTATTTCAATTTGTCCTCATTCTTCATTGCTTCATTTCCTTCTCAATTCATAATATTCATGGTTTATGATAAGACTATTAATCCTGATGTTGAGCAGTTCCCAACTGTCTTTTGGCTCTCACTTGAGTGGTTATCAAAAGAACATAAAGAACAAAGAAACGTTCAGCACAGGAACAGGCCCTTCATCCCTCTAAGCCTGTGCAATCCAGATCCTCTATCTAAACCTGCTGTCTATTTCCTAAGGATCTGTATCCCTCGGCTGCCTGCTCATTCATGTATCTGTCTAGATACATCATGAATGACACTATTGTGCCCACCTCTACCGGTAGCATGTTCCAGGTGCTCGCCACCCTCTACATAAAGAACTTTCCAAGCATATCTCCTTTAAACGTTTCCCCTCTCACTTTGATCTCATGACACCTCATAACTGAGGCCTCCACTCTGGGGGAAAAAGCTTCTTGCTATCCACCCAGTCTATACCTCTCATGGATTTTGTAGTCCTCAATCAGGTCCCCCCTCGATCTCAGTCTTTCTAATGAAAATAATCCTATTCTACTCAACCTTTCTTAACGAGCGTCCTCCATACCTTGGTGAACCTCACCCTCTCCAAAGCATCCACGTCCTTTTGGTAATGTGGCAACCAGAACTGTATGGAGTATTCCAAATGTGGCTCAACCAAAGTCCTATACAACTGTAACATGACCTGTCATTCCTGAAGAAGAGCTTATGCCTCAAATGTTAATTCTCCTGCTCCTCGGATGTTGCCTGACCTGCTGTGCTTTTACAGGACCCCACTCTCAACTTTGATCTCCAGCATCTGCGGTCCTCACTTTCCCTGTAACATGACCTGCCAATTCTTATACTCAATACCCCGACCACTCTATTGACCTGCATTGCCACCTTTAGGGAACAGTGGACTTGACCACCCAGATTCTTCTGTACATCAAATTTCCCTTGGGCTTTTCCATTTACCATGTAGTTTGCTCTTGAATCGGATCTTCTAAAACGCATCACCTTGCACTTGCTCGGATTGAACTCCACCTGCTATTTTTCTGACCAGCTCTTCAATTTATCTACATTCTGCTGTATTCTGTGACAGTCTCCTTCACTATCTGCTACTCCACCAATCTTAGCGTCAACTGCAAATTTACTAATCAGGCCATCTTTACCTTCCTCCAGATCATTTGTATATACAACAGTGGTCCCAGCATGGATCCCTGTGGAACACCACTGGTCACAGTTCGCCATTTTGAGAAACTCCCTTCCACTACTAGTCTGCCTCTTGTTGCCCAGCCAGTGCTTTATCCATCCCGCCAGTACACCCTGGACTCCATGTAACTTTACTTTCTCCATCAGCTGACCATGGGGAACCTTATCAAATGCCTTACTGAATTAGGAACCTTATCCTAGCAACTTCTAGGCTAAAAATCTAAGCTAAAGAGCACACCATTGAATGTACGGCTCCTCCAAAATCTAACCCACTTTGACTTTAATTAAAAGAACCAAAGCTGAAAGATATAATCAGTTTGTCTGTGATTAATTAATGGAAACAATACTTTGTGTGTCAACTTCAATGACATAAGGACGCTGCATAATAACTGATGTCAACACTGGATCATAACCAACAGAAAAGAGCTTTCTTGCCAGACAATTTACAATATCAAGTGGCTTCAGAGTATTGTGATTACTTCAAGATTATCTTAAACAAGTGCTAACTAATTCTCTTAGAAGCCATCAGATTTCTTATGGACTTGAGCCAGTACTCAGAGTCTCCATGTTTAAACAAGCAAAGAAGGGACATGAAAAATGGTAAAGCGATTCTCAATAGAACTTAATGTTCCAGCTGCTGTAGAATATAGACAATGACAGAAGGAGAAGAGACATACGAAACTACGTAGTTAAAGTATTACTCAACTCTCAAGTTAATAAATCATGCTCACTAATACGTTAAATACTGGAGTACAATTTTTCCAGCACATTGATATAAAGGTTCCCTTATAAACAACATTTTTATTTGCTTAATTTGACCTGAGGAATAAGAGAACTCCAGAGACGTTTTTGAAAAGTCTTCTAGGTTTTTCAAAAAAATTTTAGGGAGTTTCTGTGGCCTCTTGAGAAGGCTAATAGAGTTGTTGTTCAATATTCTCAGTGATACTATGTATCAGACATTGCAGCAATCCCCCAGTCATGAAACAAAGCGCTGACCTGATTTCATATGGTCAAGTCTGAAGGGAATACGAAAGATCACTGATCTGAAACACACAACTATTCATAAATATCAGACCTGAGTAGATGTAGTATGATCAGTTTTTACAGTCTGCACACCACCTTGTAATATAGTATACACTAGGCAAGTGCCCAGGAAGTGACAGCATCACAAGTCCAAACTTGAAACAAAAGGGTTGAGCGTGGTCAAATAGCTTGTAATGTGTTCAAGACTGCTTTTTCTCATTTTCATAACACAATGCAAATGTAGTTTTGCATGATCAATTGCTGTTTAGTTTGTTAACTATGGAGTACAAATTATGGATGTAATGGAATATTATCCACTTTAGTCTGTGCAAACCCTCTGCTGCTTTGCATTAACACTTACCAAAATCATTCAAATCAACTCCTTGCTGGCTGGTCAAGCAATGCCATGATAAAATTCTAATTTTATTTTAAAATCCTTCCAAGGTCTTGCCCTTCATAATACACGTGTAACCTCCTTTCACATCAGAGGATACCCAAACCCTTAATTCTGGCCTCTGCTTCCATGCTGTACAAATATGTAGCCACTTTAAGACCATGAGAAATAGACCATTCAGCCCATTGTATCATCTCCACCATTCAACAAGATCATGGCAGATCTGATAATCTTCACAACTACTTTGTTTTTTCCCTATAATCCTCGATTCCCCTAATTTGAATAAACATTTAACTCAGCTTTGAATAAATTAATGATCAAGTCTCAAAAGCCCTCGAATAAACACATTCTATGGATTCTATGGTCCTCGACTCTCCCAGGAGGAAAATTTAAAAATCAACATTTCCACACCTATCCTGTCAAGTCTCCCTTAAGACTTTTGTATGTTTCAATAAGGTTGTCCCTTATGCGCCTAAATTCTAATAAGTGCAGGCTAACCTACTCAACCTCTCCTCTAACAGTTCCTTCATACCCAATATTAGCCGAGTGAACCATCTCTGCTCCATTTGCAATATCAGCATATCTTTCTTTAGAGAAGGGGCCCAAAATTGTTCACAATATTCCAGCTGTGGCCTGACTAGCATCTTGTATACTTACTTCGCTCAGAGGGTTTTGAATCTTAGAGTAGAATATGGTAGATGCTGGGGCACTGCATAAATTTAAAGGACAAAGCCTTTTCCATGAACAGTGGGCTAAAGGGTTATGGGGAATGAACAGGATAGTGGAGCTGAGGCAGAGATAAAAGGCTGAGATGATGTTTCACCTCATGGGAGAGTCTAGGACCAGATAGCAGAATTAGGAGCTGCCAATTTTAAACAGGGATAAAGGGGAAATGCTTCTCTCAGGAGGGCAGAGTCTTTGGAACTTCCTACCAGAGAGAGCTATAGGGGCCAAGTCCTTGCATACATTTAAGGCTGAGGGGTAGGGGAAATCAAAAGGTTATGGGTAAAGGGCAGGAAAGTGGGCATCAAGACAGTCAGATCAAGCATGATCTGATCAAAAGAAGGGGCAGGCTTGAGGGGCTAAAATTGCTTACTGCTCCCTGTTTATACATAACATGAGGAACTAAAATAGAAATTGCCAGAAAAACTCAGGTCTGGCAGCATTTGTGGAGAGAACGTAGAGTTAGCTTTAAATTCAACAAAACTTCTTCAGTGAGGGAAGGTCATCAATGAAGATATTAGATGTTGGGCATTACCCTGAAGAACTCCTGCAGGGAGATCCTTGAGCTGAGTAAAATTGATTTCCAAAAACCGTAACTAATTTTTTTTTAAAAAAAGATTCCCACAGTGTGGAATCAGGCCCTTCAGCCCAACCAGTCCACACCGGCCCTCCAAAGAGTAAACCACCCAGACCCACTTCCCTCTAACTAATGCACCTAACACAATGGTGAATTGAGCATGGCCAATTCACCTGATCTGCACACCTTTGGATTGTTTTATTCCAAACATGACTACAACCACTGGATTGTTTCCTTTGATTCCTACTGACTCCAGTTTTGCTCTGGCAACTTAAAGCAATAATTTGGCAAATACAGCTTTGATATCAACTAATATCTCACCTCACCTCTGGAATTCAGCACTATTGTCCATGTTTGGACAAGGGCTGAGTACCCTTGCTAAAACCTAAATTGAGTATCAGTGAGTAGGTTATTCTTTTTTTAAGGACAACTTGACAGCAGAGTCAATGATCACTTTGCTGATCAAAATAACTCCTGAAGCCAATATCCCATCATTAAGTCACCCTTTATTTACATGCAGAAAGTCACTGACAATGATCCAGCTTCCTCAAAGCCAGCTTTTGGAGTGAACAAGATGTCTGACAGACAGACAAAAGCAAGAGTATCAGCCAGGTCTTCCTGACTGGACCAGATTAACAGCCCAAATCTGATATTCTGAGGTGCACCTGGCTGACCTCGTTATAATCACTACATCCCTTCCCGGCTGAGTCAGTCAGAGGACATAGACTGTTTTTTTTGGTAGCTCCTCCTGGGATGTTTTAGCAACAAGTCTGGTTCCTCAAATTCTGCCTCTGATAGGGACAATGTGTAATGCACAATAGCTCACTTCTTGTGCCTGGAGTGTATTGAAAAAAAATTCATTCTCCTTCTCAGGTAGTGAAGGCAGAGGTGGCAATTTCCACCGTGTTCGTCTGATTCCAGGGTATCTTCAACACTTGACAGAACGGGAGAACCGTCAGGAGCAGGAACAGTCAGAAAGGCAGTTGAGGGGCCAGGCACATTTTGCCCCTGCACAGTTTAAGAGTTTGCATCTTTCATATGGTCCACGTGCTTTTTCAGGACCATCGCATCTATCCGAACTTTATCACTGGACATAACCTCACGTTCACCATGCCTCTTACCCATGCAGGGTCATTCCCGTGCTTCCTGCATCAAACTTCATCCCCTGAAGTAAACTGCCTTTCTCGCTTAGTGAAGTCTTATGGCCAGCATTGGTGTTCCTGATGCAGTTTTATCCTCCTGCGCAGGCCTGGGAAGATCAGATTAAATCTGCTGCAAAGCCTTCTCCCCACTCGCAACTCTGCTGGAGTTATCACTGTCATTGCATGAGTTTGGTATCTAGTGATGCTGTAGGCTGTTTCTTTAAGCCTGCCTTCAAAAGTTTAGATGACAGATGGTTTGGAGCTGTTCGAACATGCCAAAAGGCATTGAAGTTTAGGAAATATTCAAATTCCCTGCTGGTAAACAATGGCCTGTTATCCGTGACCGACACTTCTGGAAGTCTACGTACTGCAAAAGATGCGGGCAGTTTTTTCTATCGTCGTCTCAGGTGTTTGACAAATGAACTCTATACACGTCCAGCCACTTTGATGAGGTATCCACAATGAATTTGCAAGGTTTAATTTTCTTAGTCAATGTGTAACTGAGTCCAGGATTTACCTGGCCATTTCTACCAACATGGGGCAGCTGCTGGCAGTAATTATTGTACTTGTTGGCACTCTGGGTCTTGCCCCACCAACACAGCTATGTCTGCAACCAATCCAGGAGACTAGACATAACATCTTCGTTTTGGAAACCCCTGGATGACCCTGGTGGAGTTCAACTAGTATCCAATGGTGACCTTTGCTCGGGTCAATCACTCTTACTGTCCTCTACTGTGATCTGGTCTCTCCGGATCCAAAAAGGTTTAAGTTCTGGTTGCGATGGCTCTTTGGATTCCCTCCGCAACACTAGCTGTTTCAGTTTTGCCAGGACCGGCTCAATACATCCGCATTTGCTACTTTACCTCTCGGACGGTGTTCCAACTTGTAATTAGCATTACAGTCCACCCCGGAATTTGGCCTGAAGATATGGGTGGCACTGCCTTGTCCTCCTCATGTAGACCTAGCAGGGATTTGTGGTCTGTTATTATTACAAATTTACATCCATAAAAAAGAAATTGGTGGTGCTTCCCAACTCTAAATATGGCCGCTAAACCTTCCTTTTCTGCACAAATGTAATTATGCTCTGCATTAGGCAAAAGTCCTGAATGAATATGCTATTGGGCATTCCTCACTATTGGGCCACCTATGAACTAATGCTACCTCCACACCGAACGGAGAGGCACTGCATGACAATACCAGATCTAGTTTGGAATCAGAGTGTGCCAAGATCCGAGAGGATGGTAATCATTTTTCACTTCCCTGAAAGCTATGGCTTGGCTATCCAAGGTTGACCCTTTTTTGAGAGTGATGCAAAGTTATGAATTAACTTTCAGTATTAGTTCATCAAGGAAAGATCTAAGCTCCAGTACAGATGTGGGAGCAAGGGCACCTTTGATCACCCTCACTTTATCTTTCAATGGTCTTTTCGACTCTGTGGCCCACGTAGGTCACTTGGGGTGCCTGGAACACATTTGGCTCTTTTTGGTCCGAGCTCAGGTCTTTACTTGGTGAACTAATACTGAAAGCTCATACATAGCTTTGCATCCTTTTAAAGGTAGAGGCCACATGGGAGAAATTGATGGACTATGTCCAACTTCACTAAGTATTCTTTATTGGTCTTCCCTATTATTAGCACATCACTGAGATAAATGTTGACCTGGATAAATCTTTGAGAATATGCTCCAACATCTGCCGAAAAATTGTACAGACTGACAATACCCCAAGTGTAGTCTCACATATTGGTACAAACTCTTATGGGTATTAATTGTAGCATTCTTCTGGGAATCCTCATCTAACCACAACTGCAAATACACAGGGCTTATATTCAGCCACATTAAGACAGTCCCACGGTCAGCTGTGTGTATAAATCCTCTATGATACGGATTGCATTTTTATCCAGCTGCAAAAAGTGGTTTTCTATTTGATTAAAATCCCCACAAATGCAAACTGAACCATCGGGCTTCACAATCAGTATGACCAGCACTACCCATTCTGCAAACTGGACTGGTTTCATGATTCCTTTGTTTTCCAGCCTTCTGATTCTACCTCTACTTTTGCCAGTAAGCAAATAGCACTGGGCTGACCTTGCAGAATTGCGTCCTGGTAAATATCCAAGGTAGTCTTGGCTCCTTTGATAGTCCCACTCTTGTCACCACTGAAGTAATCCTCGGGGCCAATATCCTGTCGCCAAGTCACCCTTTATTTACAAGTGCAAAAGTCCTTGACACTGATCCAGCTTCCTCAGAGCTGAGGACGTGTTTGTAAATATGTGTCCATAAATTGGATGTTTGCGAACTGGGAACTCCTCATATATAGTCCTATGTGCCTGTAATTTTACCCATTGCCCAAGAATTTCTTGAAGGCTTGGTATTCATTGTTGAAACAGTTATGGAACTGGCAACTTACTATTTAGTTTTTAAAATTTATCCCTTAAATCTGTCTGTTGGTCAGTGAGAGAGAGTGAGGGCTTGTGATCAAAGAAATTTAGGCTTAGATCATAAATTGCCATTTGTTCATCTGTGTTCTACTAACGTTACATAAATAATAAATTGGTTTGTCAGTTATAAGATTTTTGAAAGACAAAGAGTAGAAAGGCAATGGGGATGGGAGAGGGAACATGAAAACAGGGCAAGGCCACAACCAGCTCAGCTTGGATCTTTTTGAATGATTGAGTAGCCTGGAAGGGCCTAATGCTGATCCTAAGTTCTATATTTTTAAGAAACTGATTTAGAAAAGATAACTGTAAAGAGCTTATACAAAAAAAAACTGTAATCCACACAAACACTACCTTCATTTTAGGTTAAGTATTATATAGGATAGTGACACTGGGTTAAACTTTCCATAAACTACATATAACAAATTGGATCATGAAAGGAAGTCAAATTTGAAACTGCAAAACAAAATTCCTCTCAAATTACATATATTTCAACACCAAATTCAATGGATACTCTTGAACTCATAATTTTAAAAAAATAGTAAAGTCAGACAAAGAGCAATCATTAGAATCTTTACCTAAATTACTCAAGAACGTTAGTTTCTGAAAATAATGATTAAACAGCTCTGGCATACATTAGAATCATAGAGTACTTCAGCATGGAGACAGGTCCTTTGGCCCAAACTAGTCCATGTTGGCCAAAATGTCCACCAATGCTAACCCTATTTCCCTGCATGTGGCCGATACCCTTCTAAACCTTTTCTATCCATGTATCTGTCCAAACGCTTTTTAAAATGTTGTTAATGTACCTACCTCAACCACTTCTGTTGGCAGCTTATTCCACATGTGTACCATCCCCTTAAAAAAAAGTTGCCCCTCAGGTTCCCTTTTATTCTTTCTCCTCTAACCCTCTCTCATCTGCCCTAGGAGAGCATCAGTTTGTTAAATAATCGATCAGCTGAACTTACTGTATTGTACTGTAATTTCATAAGCATGTTCATTTCTGAAGTTAGACCTCTGCTTGCTAGCTATAATGCAGACAGATCTTTAGTGAAATGTTTACTATGGAACTTGCTCAACTGCAGCCCAGAAATAAGGTCAATGTAAAGCATTAAATTATACAGACCAATACATACAATCGAAAAGTTCTAAGTTCTCCACTGAACTAAAAACAGAAAATAAAATGCAGACTGCTTTCAGTTTTACAAACATCGACTGCAGAGTCAGGACCTTGCCTGTTGTGAATATAAAATCAGATGTACAGCATGGAAACAGACCTTTCTGTCCAACTCATCCATGTCAACCAGATGACCTAACCTAATCTCACCCCTTTTGCCAACAGTTGGCCCATATCCTTCTAAACCCTTCCTATTCATATACCCATCCAGATGCCTTTTAAATGCTGTAATTGTACCAGCCTCCATGACTTCCTCTGGCAGCTCATTCCATACACACACCACCCTCTGCGTGAAAATATTGCCCCCAAGTCCCTTTTAAATCTTTTCCCCCTCTCCATAAACCCATGCCCTCTAGTTCTGGACTCCCCCACTCCAGAGAAAATACCTTGTCTGTTTACCCTATATCCATGCCCTACATGATTTTATAAACCTCTATATAGGCCACCCCTTAGTCCTCGACGCTCCAGGGAAAACAACCCTAGCCTATTCAGCCTCTCTCCATAGCTCAAATCCAATCTTGGCAACATCCTTGTAAATCTTTTCTGAACCCTTTCAAGTCTCAACATCCTTCCAATAGGAGGGACACCAGAATTGCATGCAATATTCCAAAAGTGGCCTAACCAATGTCTGTACAGTTGCAACATGACCTCCCAACTCCTGTACTCAATGCTCTGACCAATAAAGGAAAACATACCAAATGCTTTCTTCACTATCCTATCTGCCCGAGGAGCCACTTTCAAGGTGGGATGTTAATTTGTTCTGCTGACATGTAAGAAAGTGGATGTCCCAGGAGGGTCTGTCTTGCAGGCAGGGTATGACAATCTAATCATGCTCTGTAAATGATACTGTTTTAATGAATAACCTAATCACTTTATATTGTTTTTCAGTGGCACATGACTATGGGGGGGGGGGGGGGGGGCCTTGCATGCATAACTGACTGTGATGTAAAACCCTGTAGAAAAGGGAGGACAGTTCCCTCATTTAGGGAACCTCAATTGACATGGCTCCACAAGCATCGTGAAGAGTGTTAAGTGATCCTCCAAAAGTTTGTACTTGCTGAAATAAATAAATAAATAAATAGTGGCTGTTCAAAAAAGTTGGCGTATTGCAGTTGCATCAAGTGTGTAAGAATCTCAAGAAAGGAACCTAACAAAGGAAGGTCTCTTTGTTCTGCAAACTCCCCAGGACCTTACCATGAAATGTATAAGTCTTGCTCCAATTTGCCTTTCCAAAATGCAGCACTCAGATTTATTTAAATTAACTCTGTCTGCCACTCCTCAGCCCATTGGTTTATCTGATCATAATCCCATTGTATTCGGAGGTAACCTTCTTCACTGCCCACTACACCTCCAATTTTGAGGTCATCTGCAAACTTACTAACTTTACCTCTTTTGCTCATTTGATATAAATGGCAAAAAGTAGTGGACCCAGCACCAATCCTTGTGGCACACCACTGGTCAAAGACCTCCAGTGTGAAAGGCAACCCTCCATCTTCTACCTTCGAACCAGTTCTGTATCCAAATGGCTAGTTCTCCCTGTATTCAATGACATCTAACCTTACTAACCAGTCTATCATGAGGAACCTTATCGAAAGCCTTACTGAAACCCATATAGATCACATCAACTGCTCTGCCCTCATTGTTATTTCTTCAAAAACTCAATCAAGTTTGAGAGACATGATTTTCTACACACAAAGCCATGTTGACTATCCCTAATGAGTCCTTGCCTTTCCAAATACACGTACATCCTGTTCCTCAGGATTCCCTCCAGCAACTTGCCCACCAACGACGTCAGGCTCACCGATCTATAGTTCCCCGACTTTTCCTTACTGTCTTTCTTAAATAGTGGCACCATGTTAGTCAATCTCCAGTCTTCAGCTGAAGAGAAAAAGCTTACTAGGATCATCTTCACAAATACTTGGACAGATCAGGGATGTGATAGCATTGATAAGTCTAAGAAACAAAGTCTCACTTTTAAATTCTGAATACCTTAAAATGGGAGTATGTGGCAGTAACACTAACTAAATGGGATGGATTCATATCAAGATAAACAGCTCAAAACTGGGCATTCATGGGTTTCTGTAACTATTTGCAACAGAACTATTTGCAACGTGGGCGGCACAGTGGCACAGTGGTTAGCACTGTTGCCTCACAGTGCCAGAGTCCCGGGTTCAATTCCCGCCTCAGGCGACTGAGTGTGGAGTTTGCACATTCTCCCCGTGTCTGCGTGGGTTTCCTCCGGGTGCTCCGGTTTCCTCCCACAGTCCAAAAATGTGCAGTTTAGGTAAACTGGCCATGCTAAATTGCCCATAGTGTTAGGGGAAAGGGTAAATGTAGGGGAATGGGTCTGGGTGGGTCGCGCCTTCAGCAGGTCGGTGTGGGCTTGTTGGGCCGAAGGGCCTGTTTCCGCGCTGTAAGTAATCTAATCAACCTTCTTTGAAGGACTATCATCTTATGCTCCAGTGTCCCTCAGATTATCATTGCTATCAATCCTGGCTCCATAAAAAGAATTTGAAGGAAACTACATCAGGATAGCATCTGCCACATCTCTTGTGCCAATTAGATGAAGCTAGCACCCAAGAACAGTGTATAAAAACAATTTTCTCTAAGGCCTCTTCTTGAGGCTGAGATATTAGAGTTAATTTGTTCTGCTGACCTGCAAGAAATTGAATGACCTGGGGGTAGGGTGGTTTGTCTTTGTCTTACAAGTTGAATGTAAGGAATTTACATTCCCATCCGTTGCCATTCAGAGCCACTTGCATCATCATCCCCTACTCAGAAATCAATAAGAACATTACAGTTGACTACTTGCTGCAGTTAAAAAAAAGATTCACAATAGATTTGACCATTAAGGGATTATTTACATTATATTGTTTCTGGAAATGATGTGATCACTACATCATGTCTGAAGTGGATGTGACTGTGGTGGAATGGCTGAGGGTTGTCTTGCAGATGTTACTTACTAAGGCAAAACTCTTATAAACCCTTGTTCAGAGAGATTTTTGACAACTCCGCAAGCACTGCGGAGTGAGTGTTAAATGGCTCCTCCAGAAAGCTTGTACTATATTTGCTTAATAAAATTTGGTCGTTGTTCACAGAAGTTGGTGTATTGCAGTTGCATCACGTGTGGAGGAATCTAAAGAAAAGAACTTAACAGTTCCCAGAGTTAGTTTGAGTTTTAAAAAAACAGAATTGGAAAGGTTCATCAATATGCCCAATAATAATCAACCCTCCATGAAGCTCTGCGTTGCAAATGGGTTCCATTCTTGAAGCTGGTTACAAATCAATTTGTATTGAGGTTGGAACACAGTGCAGGATAACATAAAATAGCCATCTGTAAGTATAGTATACATTCATATTTCAGATCTTTAAAACTACATCCCATATGGAACTGCATTTATAAGTACAAGTGTTCATAAGTTGGATGCTCATAAAATCGGAAACCCTGTGTGCGAGGAAAGCATGAAAAACCGTGGCATCCAGGAAATTAAAAACTTCCATTAAAAATAAGAATAATTGAATGAGCACCAAAAATATTTTTCAAGATAACTAATACACATGTCTATAAGGGCATGAACTATTACCCTAAGCACACCTTCCAACAGACTGGAAAGGTCAGTTAATGTGTTTCCATCACATACACAGAAAAGTGGAAGATTTAACCAGGCAGTCATCAACTTTTTTTAAGCTACATTTTAAGATTTAAATTTAAATGATTGACACTGTTTCGGAAATGTAATCGGCAGGATTCGAACCTTCACAGGGAAATCCCATTAGATTTCAAGTCCATGGCATTAACCAACGGGCAGCACGGTGGCTCAGTGGTTAGCACTACTGCCTCACAGCACCAGGGTCCCAGGTTTGATTCCAGTCTCGGGTGACTGTCTGTGTGGAGCATGCACATTCTCCCTGTGTCAGCGTGGGTTTCCTCCGGGTGCTCCAGTTTCCTCCCATAGTCCAAAGATGTGGGGTTCAGGTGAACTGGCCATGCTAAATTGCCCATAGTGTTAGGTACATTAGTCAGGGGAAATGGGTCTGGGTGGGTTACTTTTGGGAGGGTCAGTGTGGACTTACTGGGCCGAAGGGCCTGTTTCCACACTGTAGGGAATCTAATCTAATCTATATGCATCTGCAGTCCTTACTTTCTCCTAGTATTTATTTCAGAAGCATCCAATACATTACTTCCCCCCCTTCCCCCCCCCCATTGAGGGGGGCATGGCAATACACAGGCATAAGCTGGTGATTTGACATTCATTTCAAGGAAACTTTTATCTTCAAAATATTCAGCTAATTTTGTTGCCAAGTTTAAAACTGTTGTTATTTCCCACCCACTAATGGCTTTTTAGCTTTTCATTTTCTTTCCTCTCTGTTCCCCTCTCTGATTCATTAGTGCAGCAAGCAAGCACAGGAGAAAACCACTCAGCGATTTGAGGAACTGCCCCTCACCAGTCTGTCCGTTCAATTTAAGGGGGTGATTCATCTACAATTGGTAACACTACAACTGAATTTTCTTAAGAATTCTAGGGATTTTAGAGGCAAATTCACCTGCCTTCTCAGTGTATTTTGAGCACTGGCCAGTATCTGCTCCCAGGAGGGCCAGTTCCACCACAGAACACACCAGATGGCCTCCTTCTTTAGAGACCGCAATTTCCCTTCCCACGTGGTTAAAGATGCCCTCCAACGCATTTCGTCCACATCCCGCACCTCCGCCCTCAGACCCTCCACCCTTCACATAAACCAAATTATCCGACGACATTTCCGCCACCTCCAAACAGACCCCACCATCAGGGATATATTTCCCTCCCCCACCCCTTTCCGCCTTCCGCAAAGACCATTCCCTCCGTGGCTACCTGGTCAGGTCCATGCCCCCCAACAACCCACCCTCCTGTCCTGGCACCTTCCCCTGTTACCACAGGAATTGCAAAACCTGCACCCACACCGCTTCACTCACCTCCATCCAAGGTCCCAATGGAGCCTTCCAAAGTTTTACCTGCACATCCACCAATATCATTTATTGTATCTGTTGCTCCCAATGCGGTCTCCTCTACATTGGGGAGACTGGATGCCTCCTTGAAGAGTGCTTTAGGGAACACCTCTGGGACACCTGCACCCATCAACCACACCGCCCCGTGGCCCAACATTTCAACTCCCTCTCCCACTCAGCCGAGGACATGGAGGTCCTGGGCCTCCTCCACTGCTGCTCCCTCACCACCCGACGCCTGGAGGAAGAACGCCTCATCTTCCGCCTCGGAACACTTCAACCCCAGGGCATCAATGTGAACTTCACCAGTTTCCTCATTTCCCCTTCCCCCAACTCACCCCAGTTCCAAACTTCCAGCTCAGCACTGTCCCCATGACCTGTCCTACCTGCCTATCTTCCTTTCCACCTATCCACTCCACCCTCCTCTCTGACCTATCACCTTTTTCCCCACCCCCATTCACCCATTGTACTCTTTGCTACTTTCTCCCCACCTCCCCTACTCTCCTCTCATTTATCTCTCCACCCTGCAGGCACCTGCCTCTATTCCTGATGAAGGGCGTTTGCCCAAAACATCGATTTTCCTGCTCCTCGGATGCTGCCTGAACTGCTGTGCTTTTCCAGCAGCACTCTAGTCTAGAATGCACTTTAAACAAGGTAGGTTCAGCATCCTATGAACAGAACAAAGCCAGTTCAAAAATAACTGATGTGAATCACTACACAAATGGAGTAGTAATCCAACATGGTCAGTGCAAAAGAAGAGAGGGTGTATAACGTCAAACAATTTCACCCTAAAATGTTGATTGGGTTATCCACCAAGGTTTCCTTCTGAGATTCTTACCATTATGTATGTTAGCCTTCAGGCAATTCAATGCACTCCGTGTGATGGTATCATATTGGTGAAAACAGGCTACAACAAATGGAGTCGGCCCTGATATAGTACTGAATGCAGGTGCTCCAGAAGTAGCTGCGTATCTTAGCAAGTTACTAAACCACAAGCATGGAACAAACAAATGTGAACATTTGCTTAGGTAGATATGTTCTGAAAAAGCAGGCCAAGTCCGATCTGATCAATTACCAGCTTTCTTTCAAATCAAAATGGTGGAATCCACTACTGACAGTGCTATCAAGCAGCAACAATTAGAGTCAAAGAGTCAAATGTACAGCATGGAAATAGATCCTTTGATTCAACTCTTACATGCCGACCAAATATCCTAAATAACTCTAGTCCCATTTGCCAGCATTAAGCCCACACCCCTCTAAACTTTTCCTATTCATAAACGCATAGTGAAATCAACTAAGTAGCATGTCCCATTGGGGATCAGTGCAGATTGGGAGCTTCCCTGTTGCTGTGCCTCAGGAAGGGAGGGTAGGATGGAGAAAGGAGGAAAACAGATGCTAGGCAAAGGGGGACAGAGGAGTGCTGGGAAACATGCACCTGGTTTGGCTCAGAGGTACAGACACTTAATTCCCATTGATCCTGCTTTTGCCTTCACTGTCTGTATCCTGTTTACCAACACAGAAGATGCCAGGAAAATGGGAAGTTGGTGCGCAAAGTGTTAACCCTCTCTCACTCATTCCTTCCCAGGGACATCTCTTTATTGGGACCCACTTGGAGACCATCCAACTCCCATTTGCAAAGTGCAAGGCATACAGCATCACCTGTCTGCCATGTGTTATCGCCAGAGACCTGCACTGTGGGTGGCATCAATTCAGAAAGAAGTGTGTGCCCACTACTATAACACCAAGCAATACTGAGAGGCATTCAAGAACAAAGAAATAGGAGCAGGAGTAGACCATCTAGCCTGCTGAACCTGTCCTGCCTTTCAATAAGATTGTGGTTGATCTTTTCATAGACTCAGCTCCACTTACCTGCCTGCTCACCATAACCCTGCTCGGCAATAACCTGCACACCAAAAAAAGGTCAGCTCAGATTCTACCAGGACCATGCAGCTCAAGATCTCATCACAACCTTGATCCTAAAGTGCCTAATTACAGATATCAGGAGTTAAATTATCAAAATTTATTTGGACATAAAAGCAGCATTTGGCTGTGTAACACCATATCAGAGTCTTGTTGAAACACAATTCGATGGGAATCAGGAGAAAGTTCTCCACTGGTTCCAGTTATACCATATGATCTCACCCTTAGGACACTGCCTTTTGAACTTTGTTGGTAATATCCTAGGCCCAAACATCTTCAGCTGTTTCAAAGACCTTCCTTCCATCTTAAAATCATTAGAATGAGGACAGGAAGAAGGAAAAGAGACACAGAGTTGTTTGGGGGGGGGGGGGGGGGGGGGGGGGAATTGGGTGGAGGATTTTAAAAAGCTGTTCATTCCATTTGCAACATACTGAAGCGGTATGTGTCCACTAAGTGGAAAGTAACATTTAGAAGTGGTCAGCAATGACTATTTCCAATAAAAAAATCTAATTATTTCTTGACAAATCAAAAAATTACAAATGCTTGAAGTAAAAAGTGGAAATTTGAAACACGTACAGCTTTATTCAGATTCAGACAATACATGGTCATTGAATTCTACCATCATCATCAACACCTGGTACAGATTACTTTCGACCAGAAACTCAACTAGGCTGTGGCTCTAAGAGCAGACCAAAGTCTGGAAATCAGCAAGGAGTAATTTATCACCTCATTCCCCAAAGGCTGACCCAAGCAAAAGCAAAGTGCAGAGTTTTCCATCATTCACTTTCCTGAATGAAGCTGCTCTAACAATATTCAAGGAGGTCAACAGTATCTAGAACACCAGATTAAATATTCATGCCCTCCACCTGTGCTCAATAGAAGCAGTGTATACCATCTAAAAGATGGCCTAGATGAAAATCGCCACATCTCCAATTGTACCTTCCAAATTGGAAAACTCCAAGACACAAAAGGATATGAGCCAAAGGCATAGAGAAAGAACACTATACCCAACCTCCTGACTGGAAATCTACTGCTTCTCCTTCAGTGAATCAAAACTTTCCCTTCCCAACTGCACTACAGGCGTATTTACATTACATGGACTACTGAAATGAAAAAGTGAACTCATCATCACCCTCAAGGGAAATTAGAAATTAACAACAAATACTGAGTGTCAACTAAGCTCATTTCTCCTAAATGAATAAAAAATCCTCAGCAACACTCCAGTCTGACACTGTACTTAGATGATTAGAACTCATTCAAATTGACTAGACACATACTCCATCTAACCTAAATTGAAAATTGTGTCACAAACAGAGTAAATGCAGAGTCAACAGATAAGAAAAGCTTCTTGTCAGATGATTATTTCAATGCTTTTAATAGGAAAAATATACTGAAATAATGACTGTGCAAAAAATAAGACTATTTTCATAATTATCTACCAAAAGATACATTCTTAAATCAATGAATTCAGATTTTTTGACTGATGTACACTTGCAAATTAAAGGCAATATGTCTAATAACAGTTATCATTTGGTTCCCAACTTGAGCTTTTAATAATAATGGACAATAGTTTTCATTCATATTTGAAAAACGATCATTCTAATTTGGAAAGCTGTTCGAGTAAATCTCTAGTCATATCTAATAATTACTTAGAACATGAAAGATTTACCAGCATTTAATTGTTAAGAGGTTTTTACATCAAGATTTTAAAAGACTTACGATATAACCAATTTATTCCAGGTCTTTAAACTATGACCGGAGGGAGGGGAGGGGGAAGGAAAAAAAAGGAAAAAAAGAAGGAAAGGAAGGAAAGGAAGGAGGGAAGGAAGGAAAGGAAGGAGGGAAGGAAGGAAAGGAAGGAGGGAAGGAAGGAAAGGAAGGAGGGAAGGAAGGAAAGGAAGGAGGGAAGGAAGGAAAGGAAGGAGGGAAGGAAGGAAAGGAAGGAGGGAAGGAAGGGGAAGGAAGGGAGAAGGGAAGGAAGGGAGAAGGGAAGGAAGGGAGAAGGGAAGGAAGGGAGAAGGGAAGGAAGGGAGAAGGGAAGGAAGGGAGAAGGGAAGGAAGGGAGAAGGGAGACAGACACACTAGTCAATATTCTCAACAGCCTTTCGAGGTTGGATAAACAGTACTTCTAAACAATAGAAACATTAACATTGTATATGCCAAAACCCCTCTATAAATATTATTACTTCACTACCTTCAAATCTTTTAGTGCACTTTCCACATCTATTACTGCTAATTTGCCCTACATACCATCATAGTCTTCTTCGCTCAGGTTTTAGAAATAAATTTTACTTGGGGTCTGAATGACATAACCATAATATGAATTGATCTTTTCACTCTCAGCAAAGTTATTAACTTCTTCATTACACAACACGGAATCCAAATAGGGGCTGATATAGTTGGCTCCTCAATACACTATTCCAAAACCACACGTCTTACACATTCTACCAATCAATTTAACAAAGCATTAGTGCTGACTTAGTTAATATAGTCCATATTACAGTAAAATTACTGTATGTTTGTGCTCCGTAACTTGACACACCCTAAGCCAAGCTGAACCAGCACAGCTACTACATGTGATCCATTCAACAATGTGGAAAATTGCTCAGGTATGTCTTGTACACAAGAAAAAAGAATTCAGAATAATTCACCCTAACCAATTACCATCCCGGTTCTGAAGAATGATCATTTGACCTGAAATGTTAACTGATTTCTTACCACAGATCCTACCAGTCTTGCTGAGCTTTCCCAGCAATTTCAGTTTTTTGTTTCTGATTTACAGTATCTGCAGTTCTTTCGGCTTTTACCGAACTATCAGTTTACTCTAGATCATCAATAAAGTGACAGAAGGTGTCATCAAAAAGCACCTACTCAGCAATAAGCTGCTCACTGATGCTTAGTTTGGGTTCTGCCAAGGTCACTCAGTGTTTCAACTCTGATCTCAGTACAGCCTTAGTTCAGACATGGATGAAACAGCTGAAACTTAGAGGTGAGAGGAGATGAGAGTGACAGCCCATAACATCACGGCCACATTTGACTAAAGAGTAGTATCAAGGAGTCACCACTGACATTCAGTAGCAGCAGTATATACAATCGACAAGATGCACTGCATAAATTCACTGAAGATCCTTAGGCAGCACCTTCACAATCCACACTAGTGGACAGGGGCAGTAGATCCATGAGAACAACTTATCAATTGTAAGATCCTCTCCAAACCACACACCATCCGAACTTGGAAATATATTGTTGTTCCTTCAATGTCATTGAGTCAAGTTCCTAGAATTGCCTTCTTAATAGCATTTTGATCTACAAACAGGACAATATCTGCAGTAGCTCAAGAATGCAGCTCACCACTGCCTTCTCATGGGCAGTTAGGGACAAGCAATAAGTGCTGGCTAGCCAGTAACACCCCTATCCCACACTTGAATAAAAAGTAGACTTGCAAAACTGGAGTCAATGGGTACCAGAGGTATTGTCTGCTGACTGGAATCAGACTTGGTACATAGGAAGATGGTTGGTGTTGTTGCAGGACAGTCATCTCAGCTCCAGGACGCCTCTACCAGAGTTGTTCAGGTAGTTTCCTAGTCCCAACCATCGTCAACATCATCATCAATTACCTTTCCTCCAACATAAGATCAGAAGTGGGGATGCTTGTCCATGATTATACAAAGTCCAGCACGATTGGTGACTCCTCATACTTAATGTTGGAGAGTAACATTCACACCACACAAATGCCAGGCAATGAGGTTTCCTATAGGAGACAGACAATCTAACCATTGCCCAATGACATTCAATGACTTTATCATCATGGAATTTCCCCCGCCAATATTCTGGGGTTACTACGAACAGAAGGTGGACTTGCTCTATAAATCCAGTGGCTATAAGAGCAGGTCAGAGGCTAGAAATACTTCAGCATGTTGCCTGGATGAATGCAGATCCAACAATATTCAAGCTTGACACCATCCAGAACAACGTAATCTGCAATGACTGGCACATCTACTACTGATACTCAGTAGCAGGAGTACATGCTATCAACAAAAACACACTGCAAAAAATCAAAAAGATCCTGAGACAGCATTTTTTAAACCTATGACAATTTCCATCTAAAAAAGGACAAGGACAGCAGACAAATAAAACATAGAAAAGTATAGCACAGTACAGGCCCATCAGCCCTCCATGTTGTGCCAACCTTTTATTCTACTAAGATCAAACTAACCTATGTTTTACTATCATCCCCGTGCTCATTCAAGAGTCGCTTTAACGTCCCTAATGTCTGACTCCACTACCACTGCTGGCAGCTCATTCCACGCTGTGTAAAGGACCTACCTCTGACTTCTCCGCTAAACCTTCCTCCAATCATCTTAATTATGCCCCCTCTTGATTGCCATTTCCGCCCTTGGAAAAAGTCTGACTACTCAGTCTGTGTCTCTCATCATCTTGTACACCTCTATCAAGTCACCTCTCATCCTTCTTCACTCCAATGAGAACTTGGGAATACCACCTACGAGTTCCACACCAAGCCACTCACCATCCTGACTTGGACATTTATCGCTTAATGTGGCATACAAATGATTTAGCAGTGTCTTGGAAAGCAGTCTGGTCGCAAGATATTTAAATCTATTCATGAATAAACTAGCTGTGACATTTCATTCTTGACTTCACCATCTTGGTCGCAGGTGCCAGTTTGAATGCAGACAAGGTATAGTCACATGCTTTTTCTGATATACATTAATGATCTGGAACCAAAAGAGAAAATGCTGGAAAATCTCAGCAGGTCTGGCAGCATCTGTAAAGGAGAGAAAAGAGCTAACGTTTCGAGTCTAACTGACTCTTTGTCAAAGTCTTTTCTCTCCTTACAGATGCTGCCAGACCTGCTGAGATTTTCCAACATTTTCTCTTTTGGTTTCAGATTCCAGCATCTGCAGTAATTTGCTTTTATTAATGATCTGGATCCTGATGTACAGGAGACAATTTCCAAGTTTGTAGATGACATTAAATAAAAACTTGTTCATCCGCACAGTTTGCAATTTTTCAAGGAGAAACTCCACGAAGACGTAGACAAGTTACGGGAGTGGGCAGATTGGTGACAGATGAAGTTCAGTGCAGAGAAGTGTAAGATCATACACTTTGGGCAGAAGAACATTGAAAAACAACACAAAACAAAGGGTGCAATTTGTAAAAGGGGGTGCAGAGGGACTACAGGTTATATTTGCACAGATAGTTGTAGGTGGCAGGACAGGTGGAGAGAGCAGTTAATAAATGTCCCGGTGGAGCACAGAGTATAAAAGCAAGGAGATTTAAGAATTAGAAACTTCAGTTATGAACACAGATTGAGAAATTGGGACTGATCTCCTTGGAGAAAATATGGGAGGAGATTTGATGGAGATTTTCAAAGCCATGAGTGGGCTAGACAATGTTTTATTGTTTGACCCACTCAAACAATAAAAATCAATGAGCTGGTACAAATGTAAAATGATGCCCAAACAAGGCAAGGATGTGAGAAAAAGTTATTTCACACAGCAAGTAGTTAAGGTATGGAATGTACTGCTGGGAAAAGAGGTGGAAGTCGATTCAATTTTTTTTATTCAATTGAGAGACTTGGGTATCGCTGGCTGGCCAGCATTGATAGCCCACTCCTATTTGTCCTTGAAAAGGTGGCAGTGAGCTGCCTTCTTGAATCGCTGCAGTCTATTTACTGTGGGTTGACCCACAGTGCCAGTAGGGAGAGAATTCCAGGATTTTGATCCAACGACTGTGAAAGAATGGCAATATATTTCCAGGTCAGGATAGTGAGTGGCTTGGAGGGGAGCTTGCAGAAGGTGGTGCTCCCAAGTTCCTGCTGCCCTTGTCCTTCTAGATGGAAGTGGTCATGGGTTTGGAAGGTGTTGTCCAAGGATCTTTGGTGAATTTCGGCAGTGCCTCTTGTAAATAGTACATAATTGAAGCATTCAAGAGGGCTTTGGATGATTACTTGGATAAAAATGGCATGGGTGGTGTGGGAGAAAAAGCAAGAGATTGGTAGACTAGGTAACAGAACAGGTGCAATGACTGAACAAAATTTCCTCCTCCTGCGCCACAAGAATTCTGTGATTCTGTTATACAGCAGCAGCCCTTTCTGTTTGGCTGCATTTCATTCTATGAGGCATAAAGTCCCCATATAATCATACCTTCAAAAGGTTGTATAGATTAAGTAGGGTATTAAAATTTAATCTTTCAAAAGAAGTTCAGACAATTTATTTTGTCAAAAAGATGCATTTTCCTGCCAATGACATACCTGAAGTTGGAGGAAAATTTGAAGATTTCTCATTCCCAAACATGTTAGCTGAACAGTACACTTCTGTGTACCACTTTGTTATATTATCCACATCATATCACAGTTAGGCTAACACATGACAAAGTTCGGGAGAAAGTGAGGACTGCAGATGCTGGAGATCAGAGACTAGATTAGAGTGGTGCTGGAAAAGCACAGCAGGTCAGGCAGCATCCGAGGAGCAGGAAAATCGACATTTCGGGCAAAAGCCCTCCATCAGGTATCCTGATAAGGGCTTTTGCCAGAAACGTCGATTTTCCTGCTCCGCGGATGCTGCCTGACCTGCTGTGCTTTTCCAGCATCATTCCAATCTAGACATGACCAAGTTCACCTTGGATGGCCACTACATATTTTAAATTATCTGCGAGTATTCTGTCAACCAGTAATCTGTTCAACTGGCTGAGCTAACAGGGAACTGCAACATACTATTTTATCAAACCCAGCATGAAAATCACTCCTTTAAAAATTATGGCAATATCAGAAAGGAGGAATTTTACTCAAAGGCAGGATAATACAACGTGTTAATAATAGTAAGCTTCACAAAAACCCCCAACGTCTTGTAAGATCGTCAAACCCATGCAATCCAAGGATTAAATAAATCTTATAAAATTGTTGTGATAGAGGAGAGTTAATGCAGGGCACTAGAACTTTTAGGAGGAATGTCAATTTTAGTATTGAATACTTCATTTCTGAAACCATTTTACATGTAAAAGTAGTGCCAAGTTGACAATTTTAATATTAAAAGTATGATTTTAGTGGATCACTTATTTACCTTATAAGGCTCTTCAGCAATGTTAATATTTTCGTAACAAAATGCCTAAGAAAACTGAGATTAGAGAGAGGCACTCAACTACAAATGAAAGACTTAGCAAACTTTTGCTGCATTGCTGTAATGGGAAGTAAATTAATACTAATTGACAATATATTTGGCATGAGATTAGCAGCTATTAATAAAGCTACATTCTTGAAGATGGCTGCATTGTTCATTTGATCGTGAGGCAACTTGCTATAGTGATTGGGTCAGACATGGATCCTGGGCATTTGATGAATTCCAAGCTTGACAGAGGCCAAGCTTCAAAATTATGCTGAAGAAAGAAAACATTTTAGAAAACTGCCCAGTCTCATGTTCTCAACGTGCAGAGCTCTCACTTTAAAACAACTGATCGCAAAATGTAGTTTCACATCTGCCAATCTGTAATGGTGCCAGTTTTGATATTTTATTCGCATCAATTGCAGTTAAGAACGTGCAGGTGGAGAATAGTGCTCAGATGGTTACTTTAACAGGATGCATGTCAGGCTGGGACTTGATGAATTTAGGATATCTGATTGGCATGGACGACTGAAACGGAATGGCCAGTTTCTGAACTGAACAACCTTATGACTATGTATATATTGAATTACGATAGTAAAAGTAAAGATGAACGTTCGTGCTCAGAATCAGGGTATCCCCAAAAAGTGGAGTTCAGCAGCACAAGTGGGTTTGCAAGCTGTACTTTTGAGGTCATGAGCTCAGAAGCATCAATAGCCACTATATAACTCTAAAATTGTGTTGCTGGAAAAGTGCAGCAGGTCAGGCAGCATCAAAGGAGAAGGAAAATCGACATTTCGGGCATAAGCCCTTCTTCAGGAATGAGGAGGGTGTGCCAAGCAGGCTAAGATAAAAGGTAGGGAGGAGGGACTTGGGGGAGGGGCATTGGGAATACGACAGGTGGAAGGAGGTTAAGGTGAGGGTGATAGGCCGGAGAGGTCGGGAAGAAGATTGCAGGTCAAGAAGGCGGTGCTGAGTCTGAGGGTTGGGACTGAGAAGGTGGGGGAGGGGAAATGAGGAAGCTGGAGAAATATGCATTCATCCCTGGTGGTTGGAGGGTTCCTAGGAGGAAGATGAGTTGCTCCTCCTCCAGGCATCATGTTGCCTTGGTCTGACGATGGAGGAGGCCAAGAACCTGCATGTCCTTAGCAGAGTGGGAGGGGGAGTTAAAGTGTTCAGCCACGGGACAGTTGGGTTGGTTGGTGCGGGTGTCCCAGAAACGTTCCGCAAGTAGGCGGCCTGTCTCCCCAATGTATAGGAGGCCATATCGGGTGCAGCGGATGCAGTAAATGATGTGTGTGGAGGTGCAGGTGAATTTCTGATGGATATTGATGGATCCCTTGGAGCCTTGGAGGGAAGTGAGGGGGGAGGTGTGGGCGCAAGTTTTGCATGTTTTGCGGTTGCAGGGGAAGGTGCCGTGAGTGGAGGTTGGGTTGGTGGGGGGGTGTGGATCTGACAAGGGAGTCGTGGAGGGAAAGATCACTCCCTCCGCGACTCCCTTGTCAGATCCACACCCCCCCACCAACCCAACCTCCACTCACGGCACCTTCCCCCCACCTTTTCTCAGTCCCAACCCTCAGACTCAACACCGCCTTCTTGACCTGCAATCTTCTTCCTGACCTCTGCGTGCCCACCCCCTCTCCGGCCTATCACCCTCACCTTAACCTCCTTCCACCTATCGCATTCCCAACGCCCCTCCCCCAAGTCCCTCCTCCCTACCTTTTATCTTAGCCTGCTTGGCACACCCTCCTCATTCCTGAAGAAGGGCTTATGCCCGAAACGTCGATTCTCCTTCTCCTTTGATGCTGCCTGACCTGCTGCACTTTTCCAGCAACACATTTTTAAGCTCTGATCCCCAGCATCTGCAGTCCTCACTTTCTCCCACTATATAGCTCTATCCTCCTTCACCTCAAATCTCAGGTCTGCTGCCCTTTGCACCCCACTCGCTCAATTCTCAGAAAGGTCAAACAACTTTAAAGCCTTAGATAGTACCAGTCGGAGAACGTTTGGGAAGCTTTAAATAATAATCCTAATAGCTTTTCTCAAAAAACAACAAAAAGCATCAACAATAACTGGTTATATCAACATGTTACCAAGGGAACATCCTTTACTCATTTCTAAAAATGATTGCATATTTGGCACAATCTTTTGCTTATAAACAATAATGAATGTGTGTCATTATAAACAAACAAATAAACCAACCATCTCAACTTTGCATGCAAAGTTGGGAACACAAACAGTATGTATTAACAGAGTATGAAAGAAATATTATTTGATGAAGAAGCCTATACTGAAGCAAGAGCTGCAAGATACATAAATTACTTATGCCCCAAATCACTAGCCAGAGAGTCTGGAATAATTAGTTTTGCTTCTTTCCAACAATTTAACAGGTTCATCCACAGCATACTAAGCCCTCTGGACCACATAATAACCTCAAATAATACCACAAATTCCAATGAATCAATCATTCGCTTCACAGATGCTACAAGCTACATTCTGTCTTTTTTGAGCTTGGTCCTTCCCTCCATAAAAATCCGAGCATACAAATGAACTATGTTATTCTGATAATTGAAGTAAGAATCTAAAGAAGTTTGACTAAGGGGCTCCCATGGCCTCTCTGCACTTATGTGGAAATACGTAAGCAAGTTACTGAATATAAAAATTTTCCAAAATTGTTGACAAGCATATATAGAAGCTCTTTTCAGATTTCATTGTAAAAAGAGTTTCTCAATCTACTTTTTACTGTTGTCTTTATTGAACAATATATAACAGGAGTGTGAAGACTTTATTTTTAAACTTCTCGGGTGGAAACGCTTGGGGCCCTTCTGGCATCCCAGCTGAGGTCTTCAAAATATCACATCAGTTTAGGGCGAGAGGGGAAAGATATAAGAGAGACCTAAGAGGCAACTTTTTCACGCAGAGGGTATGTGTATGGAATGAACTGCCAGAGGAAGTGGTGGAGGCTGGTACAATTGCAACATTTAAGAGGCATTTTTGGATGGGTATATGAATAGGAAGGGTTTGGAGGGATACGGGCCAGACACTGGCAGGTGGGACTAGATTGGGTTGGGATATCTGGACGGCATGGACAAGTTGGACTGAAGGGTCTATTTCCATGTTGTACATGTCTATGACTCTATGACTCCATCCAGCACACTCCCTGCAGAACAGAGGGGAAGAATCGCACCCAACCTTGAAGGGAGGAATGAACGAATGAAGTCACTCCAATGTTTTTGTAACCTGATTTTACAATCAAATCATTATCCTTTTGTCTACAAACTGGGAAAATTTTCCTGAAAAGTCCACTATTTTTGCAGAGGCAAAGCTGCCAGAGACACAATGAAGTTTTAGGCTTTACAAAAGGAACTTCTGACATGGTAAATCCAACAAAAATGATGAAAAAAAACAAACTCTTCCATACAATTTCGGATTTAACCAAAACTTTTGAGTCACTGAATTCTGAAGTTTGATGGATTTTTCTTCAGAGTTTTAAATGTGCAAGAAACCTCACCACAAACCTGCAATTGATTCACGATGATAGAGTAGGTCTTCTGAAACAAATCAATTCAAATTCCAGATTGGTGTCAAAGCTTTGTGCTTGCCCTATCCTATAGATCGTTCTGCTATAAATGTGACAGTGTGACGTTGCAGGGGAACGTAACTAAGAAAACTTACAATAAAAAAAATCATGCTGTAGAAGATCGCTAATAGAAAAATCATTCAGTAGAAAGTTCACATTATCCAAACAACGCCCACAATTTGTCAATCGCATTATAGCCAATTTGTGCTGACGAAACACGCGTTATAGCAGAATGACCTGTATTTACAATCTACCTGACTGGTTATTCACCTCAAAAGAGCAACTGCCCTCTGCTGCAAGCGTTAAGTAACACCTGAACGGTAAATTCTAACTTCAATCGTCTCCATGCCAAAAGCTAAACTGACCAGAAGTCATAAATGAACACAGATGACTGCAGTGTCCTCTTTGTGGCAAGTTTTACAAGTTTCCATCCAAAACATCTGCAAATTAAATTACAATAGACTGAATATTGTTTCTTGATAGCTGTAAAGCATTTCCTCTCACCAGATAGAAAACTCTTGAATGGCTAGCATTCCAACAGAGGACAAAGCAAATGCCACAACACATTATGAAGCTCTCCTTAAAGCATGGAAGCACCAAGACAAAAGATTCAGAGGAGCTCGCTGCCAATCAGAATCACAATAACTTGTTAAAACAAAAATGCACCACGCTTTGAAATCAAGCCTCATAAATAATGAGGCAACCCCTGGATTGAGACACATCCTATCCACATGCAAAAGATTCACCCCCTGTTCAGTTACAAGACCCATGACAGAAAACAAACCTGAGGTGGTGTTATTCTCAAATGGAGGAGGAACCAATAATAACAAATCACAACCAGAAAAAAGGCGGCACAATTGAAGAAAAGGTTTTTTTTTCCCCCAAACAGAACTTTAATTGAACATCACAGATGTACTCAATTTGTAACATCATAACTCAAAAGAATATATTGATTTTGGAGGAGGTTCAGTAAGATAAAAGTAAATGGTACAGTGAAAAGTTTTGGTTTGTACTTCCCTGATTTAGAGATTGACTAGTGATACGTTCGTGACACCACCCACGCCCTCCACCTCCTCCAGGATTTCCGCTTCCCCGGTCCCCAACACCTTATCTTCACCATGGACATCCAGTCCCTGTACACCTCCATCCCCCATCACGAAGGACTCAAAGCACTCCGCTTCTTCCTTTCCCGCCGTACCACCCAGTACCCTTCCACCGACACCCTCCTTCGACTGACCGAACTGGTCCTCACCCTGAACAACTTTTCTTTCCAATCCTCCCACTTTCTCCAAACAAAAGGAGTAGCCATGGGCACCCGCATGGGCCCCAGCTATGCCTGCCTCTTCGTAGGGTATGTGGAACAATCCATCTTCCGCAACTACACTGGCCCCACCCCCCATCTTTTCCTTCGCTACATTGATGACTGTATCGGCGCTACCTCGTGCTCCCACGAGGAGGTTGAACAGTTCATCCACTACACTAACACCTTCCACCCCAACCTCAAATTCACCTGGACAGTCTCGGACTCCTCCCTCCCCTTCCTAGACCTTTCTGTTTCTATCTCAGGCGACCGAATCAACACGGACATCTAATACAAACCAACCGACTCCCACAGCTACCTGGACTACACCTCCTCCCATCCTGCCCCCTGTAAAAACGCCATCCCATTCTCCCAATTCCTTCGTCTCCGCCGCATCTGCTCCCAGGAGGAACAGTTCAAAATACGTACAACACAGATGGCCTCCTTCTTCAAGGACCGCAATTTCCCCCCCGACGTGGTCGACGGTGCCCTCCACCGCATCTCCTCCACTTCCCGCTCCTCCGCCCTTGAGCCCCGCCCCTCCAACCGCCACCAGGACAGAACCCCACTGGCCCTCACCTACCACCCCACCAATCTCCATGTACAGCGCATCATCCGCCGTCACTTCTGCCACCTCCAAACAGACCCCAGCACCAAGGATATATTTCCCTCCCCTCCCCTATCAGCTTTCCGTAGAGACCACTCCCTCCGCGACTCCCTTGTCAGATCCACACCCCCCACCGACCCAACCTCCACTCCCGGTACCTTCCCTTGCAACCGCAGGAGGTGCAACACTTGCGCCCACACCTCCCCCCTCACTTCTCTCCAAGGCCCCAAAGGAAACTTCCATATCCGCCACAGATTCACCTGCACCTCCACCCACATCATCTACTGCATCCGCTGCAGCCGGTGTGGCCTCCTCTATATTGGGGAGACAGGCCGCCTACTTGCGGAGCGATTCAGAGAGCACCTCTGGGCCACCCGGACGAACCAACCCAACCAACCTGTAGCACAGCATTTCAACTCCCCCTCCCACTCCACCGAGGATATGCAGGTCATTGGACTCATCCACCGCCAAACCACAACAACGCGACGGTCGGAGGAGGAGCGTCTTATCTTCCGACTGGGAACCCTCCAACCGCAGGGGATGAACTTGGACTTCACCAGTTTCTTCATCCCCCCTCCCCCCACCTGGTCTCAGCCGGATCCCTCCAGCCCGGCACCGCCTTCCTGACCTGCAGTCTTCTTCTTGACCTCTCCGCCTCCATTCTACTCCGACCTATCACCCTCACCTTGACCTCTTTCCACCTATCACATTTCCAACGCCCCTCCTCCAAGTCCCTCCTCCCTACCTTTTATCTTCTCCTGCTGAACACACTCTGCTCATTCCTGAAGAAGGGCCTGTGCCCGAAACGTCGAATCTCCTGTTCCCTGGATGCTGCCTGACCTGCTGTGCTGTTCCAGCAATAAAGTTTTAACTTTGATCTCCAGCATCTGCAGACCTCACTTTCTCCTCCCAGATTGACTAGTGATCCAATTGAACTATCTGAAATGGTTAAAAAGGTTAACCCACCACCCTCTAAAAGGGTTCCTACGCTCTTAAGTTCTACGGTACCGGGAATCCAAAAACAGAGTCTCCCACAAACATCAATGAATGTTAGGTTAATAAGAATTTCCACAACAGATTTCTGTTCTAATACAGATAATGCAAGTGACTAGGAAGGCAAACAGAAATGAAGATTGCTGATTATTGCAAAAGGAATTGAAAATAAAAGTGGAGATGCATTGTTACAGTTGTGCCAAATGTTGATGAGGCCACAACTGGAGTACAGTGTACAGTTTGAGTACTAGTTATCAAGGACATAAATGCATTTGAAGCAATGCAGAGAGAATGTGTACTCAGTTGATATTTGGGATGAGGGATTAACTGAAGAAAAAAAAAGGTTGAACAGGCTGAGTATCTATGGATTGGACACGGTTATTGTAGAAAGGATGTCTCCCCTTGGGAAGAGGAACACGAACTAGGAGACAACTTAAAAATAAGGATTCTTATGGGGGAGGTGATGGCTTAGTGGTATTATCACTAGACTATTAATCCAGAAACTCAGCTAATATTCAAGGAAATCAGGTTCAACTCCCGCCATGCTAAATGATGGAATTTGAATTCAATAAAAACAAAATCCTGTTCAGAATCTACTGATGACCATGAAACCATTGTCAATTGCTGACAAAACCCACCTGGCCACAGAGAGCAAAGGAGGAAGACTCCTTGTGTATATTTAAGGCTGAGATAGATACATTTTTGATCAGTAGCGGAATTAATGGTTATGGGAAAAGGGCAGGAAAGTAGAAATGAGGAATGTCAGTTCAGTCATGATCTCATTAAATGGCGGAGTAGGCTCATGGAGCGGAGCAACCAACTCCTCTTATTTATTATGATCTGCAATAAGAGTACACATTTTCTTAATGGGCCCTTGTGACACAGTATTAACATCCCTACCTCTGGGTCATGCCTTAACTTAATTCCCAATTGGCCCAGATGTGTCGTAACACATCTGAACACGTGGACTAATACAACTACTTTGTTTAAAATACGGAGATAAGAAAGAATTGTACTGGAGAGTAAAAAGAGACAGCAGGCAGTTTTTTTTTTTTTAATATTAGCAAATGGGGTCCATCAGCATATTAAAAAAATATTTTTGCCTGCTTCAGTAACTGCTTCTTTCAAATTTATATAAAGGTTTTACAAGTTTCAGTTTTACAGACTACTATGGAGTCTCACTGTCAAAGTCAACACCTCAAGACAAGGTCCCTTCAGAAACACCAATCAGTAGCTGTAAATAATAAAAGAATCAATTCAAATAATAAATTTTATTTCTCCTACAAATGTGCAAGTCAAGATACAATTGATTATTATTGAACAAATACGCAAATGTTGATGAAAATAGAAACTTAAATCTGAGGAAGGGTCACTCCACCCAAAACGTTAACTCTTTCTCTCCACAGATGCCAACAGACCTACCGAGTATTTCCAGCAATTTCTATTTTTGTTTGATTTACTGCATGCATAGTTCTTAAAGTTTTCACTTAAATATGAACACTTATTCCTCACCTGTGCCTACGGCATCATATTCAGAACTTGTTGCCCACTTTGCCGCAGTTAATTTAATGGGATGATGATGGCAGCTTGGTCTTGGCACAGTAGTGATCATAAAACTTCAGAATGCCAGTACCTGGAGATTTAAATTTGTTGACCATATCATTTCATTGGTAGTTTTTGGACATCAATATTTAACCATGCATTGATGTCTTTCCTAAAATTCCTTAATTGCCTAGAACCAGTTCAGCTGGAGGGACAGGTTTTGGATCTGTAACAAATTCTTGAAGAAAATGAGGAGAGAGTGAGGTCTGCAGCTGCTGGAGATCACAGTTGAGAGTGTGTAGGAAAAGCTCAGCATGTCAGGTAGCAGAGGAAAAAAAATTTTAAAAAACCAAAAAAACCACAAAAATCGGCATTTCCTGCCGGAGCCCTTCATCAGGAAACAAGGGCAGCTCTGGCCCGAAACATCAATTTTCCTGCTCCTCGATGCTGTGCTTTTCCAGCAACATACACAACTATTGAAGCTTGACTTGGAACTCAGTCACAGTAGGAGACTCCCAGAACATTACTGACCTTTCAAAGACATCCCGAAAGAGCTCAAAACAAATTCACTCTGATTCTCACATGCTGGAGACTGACCAAAATGGAGAAAGTTAATTCAAGCTGGCATTGGATACAAGGAGATTTCAAAATTGAACACAGAGACAAAGTCAAGCACTAGAGGGAGTGTGCAAACCCCAAACAACTCATCAATGCAAGAAAAAAGGAATCACTGTGTGGCAGCCTGCACATCACACACTGAAGTTATCACTCATTTCAGAAGCTAACAAACACCTAATCCTGAGGGACAGCCTAAGTACAGTTCAAAAAAATTATCAACAGTATAAAATTTTGATCTAAGTGCAGATCTTGCATTCAGACCACAGGTTTTGAATCCATTGTTGACCACAACTGTTCTCATTTTCAATTGTTTCTTCTTCAGTGAGACTTTTCAAATTTTGTGTCTGTTCAGTTTCCCGATACAGAAGACTATTACTTCTGGTCAGATATGACCAGAAATGAAAATTCCCTCTCATGTAGAGTTTCTTCAAGCAAATCATTGTTCTCTTGAACAGTTTTCTTTTATAATTATAATTGAAGTTTGACATGATGTCTTGGTTAGTTAAAGGATTGAAATTTTGATCCATGCATTTTTGTTATGAGGTTCCCAGGCTCACAATGGGTGGATGGACGGAGCAGTTTAAAGCAACAAGATATCATCCTTCAAAAAAGGTTTTTCCCGTCTTGGAGACATTTTCTGGGTGTTTTGTACAAATTTGCAGTAAAATTAGTCTCCACGAATTGAATAAGCCATTTAAACTTTGATGGTAATACTACAGAGTTAGTAGTTACTTTCCTGATGAAGAGCTTTCACCTGAAACGTCGACTCGGCTACTCCTGACCCACTTTGCTCTTCCAGCACCATACTTTTTGATTTTGACTCTCCAGCATTTGCAGTCCTCACTTTCTCCTAGTAGTTACTTTAGCCTTAGGTGATGAAAACAGCATGGTTTAGAAAATAAGCAGAGGAAGCTTGAGCAGACCAGAACTGTTGCAAAGGAGAATTGTCAACCAAGTTTCTGGTAATATTCATATTACAAGACTATTGTGTTGCATTTATACAAATTACTGTCCACTTACCTTCACATGAAAATCTACTTTTATTTAACAGGAAATCATGCTGCACTGGCTCAGCTGTGGACCAGAGTTTCCAGCTTCCCTTTACTTTAGCTGCATCACATGCTCACCTATCTCAGTATCTTTATTATCCACACTGTTCTCATGAAGTTCAATAAAAGCTTAAGGGTTAGCACTTTACATTTTGATTACATTAAATTGGAAGGCTGTAAATTATCTAGAGTTCAACAATTTCAGATCATCAAATAAAAGCTAAAAATCTGAAACAAATACTAAGAATGCTGAAAAACCTCAGCAGGTTTGGTAGCATCAGTGGAGAGGAAAGCAAACTAATCTTCCAACACCTTTTGGTTCGGAAGGATTATACCTGATTGAAAATGTTAACTTCACTTCCTGCCACAGATGCTGCCAGACCGTTTGTGCTTCTCAAGCATTCTGTATTAATTTCAAATTGTGACCGCTCTGCACTGCAGCTCCTGATAATTCTGCCTTCCTCATTGCTCCTAGCTTATTTGTTGGAAATATTCATTAAAGGTCATTGAATTTGTTGTTGTCACCGCAAAAATAAAAATTACATAGAAAATGTGTCATGGTAACCAAGAACAGGAGAAAATAAAAGCTTTCTCTTTAACTTCTGTGTAAAAAGTATATGGTATTTTAAAATTGTTTCACCAATTTTATGAACAAAGCGAAATGGACAATTTTGCACTTTTAGCCACAGCCACCCACTTTCTACGTGCAGCTGACAAAATGTGTACATGCCCCACTGTTCTAATTTAATAATGCTCTGCAACTGCAATATTTGGCCCAGGACCTGCCATTCAATTCATTTAAGCTTTTTCCAATCTCACACAAACTATTCCTCAGGTAAAAATGCTAAGTTAAAGCAATTTGCTATGTGTGCCACAAAATAAGGCTGGATGAAACTGCTCAAACTACTTAACAATTAAAAAAAAACAAATCACATAACACCAGGTTACAGTCCAACAGGCTTATTTGGAATTACTAGCTTTCGGAGCACTGTTCCTTCAGCAGGTAGCTGTGAAGCAGGATCATAAGACACAGTATTTAAAGCAAAAGATTACAGTGTCATGCAACTGACATGATATATTGAACAAACCTAGATTGCTGTTAAGTATTTCAACTTTTAGAATGGTTGCAGGTTTTGGTTGATTAATATGCAAATCCCAAAACTTCTTTCAAGTCACATTTGAGACAACTTAAAAAGGTTTTATTAAAAAAGGTGACATCTCAGCTCAGACAATGCACTAAAGATGTGAAGTTAGAGTCTATTTCCAAAAGTAGGAATTTATAAAATGTTCCATGGACTGACCGCCTGCAGTGCGTGTGCTTTTTAAGCAAAACAGAGTGTATCTGCAAATACAAATTCATCCCATAGACTGTGTCTGTCCGTCTGCGCGAGGGAGGGGGGAAAAGAGACACAGCATGAGGGAGCAAAAACAGCGCAAGACAGAGAGCGTGCGTCCAGTTCCAATAAGCCAGTGAGAAACTGTAATGACCTCCTCAGCAGGTAACATGGTCCAGTACTTCCCGGGAGCGGAGAAACTAAGACAAGTTCTTCACAGCCTTCAACACATTATCAACGAGGATGAGCACCTCATCAAGGCCTTCCCCATGCCTCCAAATCTCACCTTTGAACAACCACCAAACCTTAAACAGACCATTGTTCACAGTAAACTGCCCAGCTTTCAGGACACCAACCACAACAATGTACAATACTGCAAGTAGTGTCAGAGCGTCAACACGGATACTATGATTATACAGGAGACACCACCACCAGGTACACAGCAGGTATTCATGACTCTTGGCCAACATGGCGTCTACCTCATACACTGCAGGCAAGGATGCCCC
The DNA here is from genome assembly GCF_037043375.1 of Chiloscyllium plagiosum. Taxonomy (NCBI): domain Eukaryota; kingdom Metazoa; phylum Chordata; class Chondrichthyes; order Orectolobiformes; family Hemiscylliidae; genus Chiloscyllium; species Chiloscyllium plagiosum. The sequence goes on from NW_028270160.1 coordinate 3,227,416, forward strand.
ACGGCATGGTACATTGGTGAGACCAAGCAGATGCTATGACAACGGATGAATGGACACCGCACAACAGATCGCCAGATAGGAATGCTCCCTCCCAGTCAGGGAACACTTCAGTGGTCAGGGACATTCGGCCTCAGATCTTCGGGAGACCATCTTCCAAGGTGGATTTCGGAATATGCAATAATAGAGATGCCGAGCAGGGGCCGACAGCCAAGTTTGGTACCCATGAGGATGGCTTCAACCAGGACCTTGGGTTCATGTTGCACTACAGGTAACCCCACTACATTATGTACGTACACGCACGCGCACACACACGTTTATCCTCTGTCACACATGCGTGCACACTCAAGTCTAAGGGGTGAATTTGCAGACACATTCTATTTTGGTCAAAAAGCATACAATCTGCCAGGAGTCAATCCATGTAACATTTTATAAATAGATCCAGTCTAACTCAAGATTGGGATACAGACAGACTTTAACCTCACACCTTTAGTGCATTGTCTGAGCGGAGATGTCACTTTTTAAATAAACCCTCAAGTTATCGAGAATGTGACTTGAAAGTAGTTCTGGGAATTATATATTAATGAACTGAAACCCTGCAACCCATTCTAAAAGATGAAAGACTTAACAGCATTCTAAGTTTGTTCAATATATCATTTCAGTTGCATGACAATAATCTTTTGCTATAAATCCTGCTCCACAGCTACCTGATGAAGGAACAGTGCTATGAAAGCTAGTACTCCCAAATAAACCAGGTTATAGTCCAACAGGTTGAGAGTGTGGTGCTGGAAAAGTGGCTGTCTCTTTGTCGGCTATGTAGAACAGTCCATCTTCCGTAGTTACACCGGCACCACTCCCCACATCTTCCTCTGCTACATTGATGACTGCATCAGCGCCACCTCGTGCTCCCGCAAGGAGGTTGAGCAGTTCATCAACTTCAACAACGTATTCCACCTTGGAATTCGCATGGACCATCTTGGACACCTCCCTCCCCTTCCCAGACCTCTCCATTTCCATTAGTGACAACCGACTTGACACGGACATGTTTTACAAACCGACTGACTCCCACAGCTACTTGGATTACACCTCTCCCCACCCTACCTCCTGCAAAAACGCCATCCCGTATTCCCAATTTCCCTTCCCACATGGTTGAAGATGCCCTCCAACGCATCTCATCCATATCCCGCACCTCAGCCCTCAAATCCCACCCCTCCAACTGTAACAAGGACAGACCCCCCCGCCCCACCCCAGTCCTCACCTTCCACCCTATCAACCTTTGCATAAACCGCATCATCCACTGACATTTCCGCCAACTCCAAATGGACCCCACCATCGGTGATATATTTCCCTCCCCAACCCTTTCCACAAAGACCGTTCCCTCCGTGACTACCTGGTCAGGTCCACACCCCCCAACAAGCCACCCACCCATCCTGGCACCTTCCCCTGCCACTGCAGGAATTGCAAAACCTCCGCCCTCACCTCCAGCAAAGGCCCAAAAAGGAGCCTTCCACATCCAAAGTTTCACCTGCACATCCACCAATGTCATTTACTGTATCCGTTGCTCCCGACGCGATCTCCTCTACAGTGGGTAGACTGGATGCCTCCTCAAAGAGTGCTTTAGGGAACATCAACTCCCCCTCCCACTCTGCCGAGAACATGCAGGTCCTAGGCCTCCTCCACCGCCACTCCCTCACCACCCGACGCCTGGAGGAAGAACGACTCATCTGCTGCCTTGGAACACTTCAACCCCAGGGCATCAACGTAGACTTCACTAGTTTCTTAATTTCCCCCAGCTTACCCCAGTTCCTAACTGGGAGCCCAGCACCGTCCTCATGACCTGTCCTATCTTCCAGTCTCCCTTCCCACCTATCTGCTCCACCCTCCCCTCTGACCTATCACCTTCATCCCCACCTCCATCCACCCATTGTACTCTTTGCTACCTTCTCCCCAGCCCCACCCCCATTTATCTCTCCACCCTGGAGGCTCCCTCCCTCCATTCCTGATGAAAGGGCTTTTGCCCGAAACATCGATTTTCCTGCTCCTCGGATGCTGCCTGACCTGCTGTGCTTTTCCAGCACCACTCTATTCTAGACTCTGGTTTCCAGCATTTGTAGTCCTCACTTTTGCCTAGACTGCTGGAAAAGCACAGCAGGTCAGGCAGCATCCGAGGAGAATCGAGGTTTCGGCACAAGTACTTCACCAGGAAAGCCCTTCATTCCTGATGAAGGGCTTATGCCCAAACCTAGCCTGTACAAGCTTTAATAAATTTTAACTGTTTGCAGAAGTTGGTGTATGCAAATTGCATCTCATGTGCGAAACCTCGAGAAACGAACCTAACAAAGTCACTAGGAGCTTTATTTCTCCCCAATCCCTGGAAATTCCTAAACCTTCAATGATGCAAAGCTTTCAAGAGGTTTATGCTGATATTGGAATAAGAATCACAGTTAAACAGTCACTGGAATTGCGTGCAATCTTAGTCACAAAGTTCACCAAGCAATAGTTATGTGCTTCCCATAAGCTTTTTACAGTAGGGTAACTATGAAACATGACTTCTTCCAAAGTCATCACAAGCAATAGCTGGATTGTTACATACCAAAACAGCAAATTGATCTACTGGTACATCACATGATGTACACTATTTTTGTCTTAATGAGTGTAGTAGTGGGGTGGTGGTGGAGAGTTGTTTATCAGACTGGAGGCCTGTGACCAGTGGTGTACTGCAGAGATTGGTACTCGGATCGCTGCTTTTTGTCATTTATAGAAACAATTTGGAGGAGAAGTTAAAAGGCTTGGTTAGTAAATTTGTGGATGACACCAAAATTGGTGCTACAGTCGACAATGTAGAAGGATATTTAAGAGTACAGAGATCTAATTAAGCCAATGGGCTGAGGATTGGCAGATAAGAGTTTAATTTGAATAAATGTGGGGTACTGTTGGTGACACAAACGAGACAGACACAGACAGACACAGACAGACACAGACAGACACAGACAGACACAGACAGACACAGACAGACACAGACAGACACAGACAGACACAGACAGACACAGACAGACACAGACAGACACAGACAGAAAGTAAAGGGACCCAAGGGGTAACTTCGTCCACACAGAGGATGGAATGAACTGCTCCAGGAAGTGGGACATGGGCCAAACATAGGCAAGTGGGTAACGTGGAAGAGTTAGACTGAAGGGTCTGTTGCTGTGCTGTATGACGACTCTATTCTAAAGTCTAAGCATGCAAGGTATTAATAAAATGAGATTACAGATGTTCTATGTCAAGGTACCTCACATTACATGATGTTATATTAAATATTCAATCACATAACATTAAACATTCAATTCTAGTTATTTTAAAATCAACTGGTTCAGATATGTTGCGACACCTCCAGGGCAGGTGGGACCTGAGCACCGAATTTCTGGCTTGGAGTTCGAAATATTGTGCCACAAGACTCCAACCCAGTTTGCTTTGCAATCTAAATGAGAAACTCAAAATAGGCTCAAACATCAACATGAATTGCTGTCTTGTAATGAATTGTTCCATAATCACAGCTCTACGCATTGCCATATTTTACAACTTTTAAGTAATTATTTCATAGTTTAGGAGAGACAATTGTTTTCCAAGTTTTGAAAGCATATTTTTGTTTCCACCCCCCTCCAGCACGTGCCTGTATTTTGTTCATCAGACTTCAGGTTAAGTATGCATAGCACAGATCCAAGACCTGATTGCTCACACTTGAAAATTTTATATTAGCAGTACAGGTTCAGGTTGTAAGTTTGCTCGCTGAGCTGGAAGGTTTGTTCTCAGACGTTTCATCACCATGCTAGGTAACATCATCTGTGAACCTCCGTTTAAGCACTGGTGTTCTGTCCTGCTTTCTATTTATGGGTCTTGGTCTGTTGAGGTGAGTGATATCATTTCCAGTGCTTTTTCTCAGAGATTGGTAAATGGAATCCAAATCGGTGTGTTTATTGATGAAGTTCCAGTTTGTATGCCAGGCTTCAAGGAACTCCCATGCTTAGCTTGTCCTAGGATGGATGTGTTGACCCAGTGGAAACAGTGTCCTTCTTAGTCGGTGTGTAAGGATACCAGTGATAGTGGGTCATGTCTTTGGTGGCTAGTTGGTGCATGTGTATCCTGGTCGCCTGTCTGTCCGATGTAGTGTTTATTGCAGTCCTTGCATGGTATTTTGTATATGACATTTGTTTTGCTGGCTGTTGGCATAGGGTCCTTTAGGTTCTCAATAGCTGTTTCAATGTTGGTAGGTTTGTGGGCTACCATGATGTCAAGGGGTCAGAGTAGTCTGGTAGTCATCTGAGATGTCTAACATATGGTTGTTTGGCTTCAATCTCTGGGCGTGTTGTGTCTTCATGTTTGGGTTTGTTGGTTAAGAATCAGGTGACTGTGTTTATCAGATACTTGTTGTTCTTGAATACGTTGTATAGGTATTTTTCTTCAGCTGCAGTGTGTTATGGCCCATCTTAAATAATGTCCTGATGTAGCTCAACTTGTGGGGGTCAGGATAATTGCTGCTATAGTGGAGTATCTGGTCTGTGTGAGTTGCTTTCCTGTAGATGATAGTCTGCTGTTTGTTCCACCATGACATCTAGGAAGGAGAGTCTGTTGTGGTTCTCCTCTTCTTTTATGAAATTTACAGCAGTAAGAATGTTGATGATGATATTGTAGGTTTCCTCTTATTTGTTCCATTTCATGATTACAAAGGTGTCATCCACATAGCATCAGCCTGGCTAAAAAAAAACACATCTCACTACTAGAAGACCCATGGACACAAACACCAAATAACACCAACTCCATCAGCAAGGACAGCATCCTCAAACGATTAGACCTGTGCCTCACTACCCACTTCACCTTCAAACAAATCAACAGAACATCCATGGGATTACCAATATTAGGATCCTTAGCAGAAGCAGTGACGCAGAGACTAGAATGAACATCCTTCTCCACAATCTAACCCAAACTTTGGGTCCACTATGTGGCTGACACCTTTGTCATGAAATGGAACAAATTAGAGGAAACCTACAATAGTCATTAAACAACACCCTTACTGGCATAAATTTCTCCAAAGGAGGTGAACAACAACAAACTCCCCTTCCTAGATATCACAGTGGAAAGGACAGTCAATGGAGAAATGCAGACTGCAACACAAACAGACCAGATACTCCACTACAGAAGCAATCACCCTGACACCTGCAAATGGAGCTGCATCAGGACATTATTTGAGACGGACCACTACACAGAGCATCCAGGAACAATGAGCAGAAGAAAAATACCAATGCAACGTACTCAGCAGCAACGGGTACCTGATAAACACAGTCCGCCGATTCTTAAAATAGCAAACCCAAACAAGAAGACAACACGCCCAGAGACTCTAGCCACACTATCATACAAAGACATTTCTTGAGAGGACTACCACACTCTCCAACCCCTTGACATCATGGTAGCCCACAAACCTACCAACACACTAACAGCTATTGATGAACCTAAAAGACCCTATACTATCAGTCAGCAAAACGAATGTCATATACAAAATACCCTGCAAGGACTGCAACAAATGCTACATCGGACAAACAGGCAGGAAACTAGCCACCAGGACAAGACCAGCTAACACGAGTATCCCTGCACACAGACGAAGGACACCATTTCCATTGGAACAACACATCCATCCTAAGACAAGCTAAACAGAGACACGCACAGGAGATCCTACAGACTTGGCATTCAAGACGGAAAACTCATCAATAAACACATCATCAATTTGAACACCATTTACCCAACCTCTGAGAAAAAGAACCAGAAATGATATCACCCATCTTAACAAACCAAGACCCATAAATAGAAAGTGGGACAGAACACCAGCACTTCACGAGAGGCTCACTATTGATGTTACCTAGCATGGTGACGAAATGTCTGAAAACAAACCTTCCAGCTCAGTGAAGAAACTTACAACCTGAAACACAACCTGAGCTATAAATCTTCTGAAAAATCACAGCAGTACAAGTGATTGAAACTGAAATCTTTTAGTTTATTTAAATCATATAATAAATACAGTACAAATTGTTCTTGAATTATACAAGTTCAGATATATCTGTTCAGACAAATATATAACATCACTTCATTAGGCAAAAATTAATTCTGTACCTCAATCTATGTTCATTTGTAATTAAAACTGCAAACAAAACATCTGGCTAACCAATTTCTACTGTTAATTTAGGCCAGCCAAAATGACAGGCCACTCCAACCCACTATATACAAGAGAGAAGTCAATGCTTCAAAAACTAAATTAATGACTGAATGATTAAGTGCATGAGTTGAAACAAGCTGGTGTGTCTTGGGAGAATTCTCTCAAAAGATCATATATATCTCAATACTGTATATTCCAGCAAAAAAAAACTCGCCTTGATATTTTAAAAATAACGCAAAATTAACTGTTTCCTAAGGTACCACTTCAAGTCCATGCAGAGTTCCCACAGGGTCGTTTAACCTATGGTAACACAAGTTGGAAAACGAAACGTGTTATTGTTTACCAAAATCCAGCTGCTGTACTAAAAGTCTGACGAAAAGTCCAATTACAAAGCAGTTCTTCGTAAGAAATCCTCTGTGATTAAGTAAGATGTTATTTTTAAGAAAAGAAATTTGTGAATCTCAGTCAACACATTTGGTATTTAAATTCGTCTGCCTAAAGCACAAGTGAAGCTGGACCACAACCCAACAACCCACGAACATACTCCACTGAAATCCTCATCGTCACAATCTGGAGGCACCAAAACGACCACCAAATACAAAACACGCCCGATCAGAACCCGATGAAAACTGGTTTAAACTCGCTGTTGCATCAGAATTGCTGAAGAATAAGCAATCCATGCAGCTGAGGGAGGACAAAAAACCGCCACGCCAGGGCTGGGGTTCAAAGCGGCCATAAAGGCTATTTACTCCACAATCACTGGGGTGGAGAGAGGGAAACAGAAAACACACTTGATTCCTCTTAAACTGATCGGGGGAGGGAGAAACCTTCCAGCACCACAACGCACCAGTCTGTTTGTAAAGAACCTGGTCTCGATTATAAAAGAGACTATCTTTCTTCCATCCACCTCCCCGTATTAAAAATAGTGAAACGTTGAAGGAAGGTATAAAAATATTACCACTACCTCTTGGCTAAGTCCTTCTGCGCCACGCAACACGTCTGAAGAAGCATTCCGTTGGCTTTAAATTGCCTCCGGCAGACAACTCCCCCTCCCCGAGAGAGCTCGGACAAGTTGATTCGAGCAGGAAGAGGCGGTGAGGGAGGGACGGACACGACGCCTAGGCCAGGCCCTTACTGCGCCTGCGCCCACTCGGAGGCGGGCTCCGCAGCTCGAGCCTGAACACTCGGGGCCCATTTAAAAATAAACGGCCAACCATCCCCGCCCCCCCGGTCCGACCTGACGGGGATGAGGCCTACGCACACCGACACCCCGCACTTGTAAGTACATGTAAAGCTGAGGAGCCTATGGGGTGTCGTGTATAATTCCTTGAAAATCCATAAATGCCCCCCCCCCCCATCCATAACACTATTTGATCCTCCCCTCCGCCTTAAATAATATTCCTCACCCTGCAAAGTGTTAACAATAAAAACACGCTGAAGAAGCGTGCCATGCTACAAAAAAAAATCACTCAGGACTATCGTATGATTCATTCAGAAAGCCTTTTGCTGTGCGCCCCTCGGGGCCCATGAAAAGGGGTTGTGTGACCGATGGAACAAACTTGAAACATATTTTAAAGTCTCAACTTAAAATCTGACCAGGCACATGCAGCACTGGCGAGTTAGATTTCCCGAGGTCTTGCCTGAATAATCATTACCTGAGGGAGAGAAGCAGCGATCTGATGGCCACCCAGCTGTGGTTTAACAGCAAAGCCAATCCTCGTAAATCTTGAGTCCTTCGACACGTTTTGGCATTCAATCAAGATTGTGAACACGTTCGCGAGGAAATCAAATTAGTGTTTCCAGAGTTTTTTCTTTAATTTTCCAAGTGTTCTGAATCTTTGCCTTTATTCTTTTGAGAAGCTGTAGCAGAAAGAAGTAGGCGTGTATCCGCCTGTGTGAAGGTTTTTTTTGTATGGTGTGATCTCTTGACTGTACGTGCAATAACTGATAAAACCTCCCAGTATTGACCAGTTTCAATTGGTGCAGGAATTTTACTACTCTTAATAGCAGTCATCATGTGGTCAACAGCTGGAAGACTGCAGTATTACAAGACGTGAAATACAATGTGAAATGCATTGTGTGGGTTATGTCGAAACCTATTTGTCTTTCTTTTCAGTTTATGCAGTGTTATGTGTTTTTTTAGAATCGGGTGCGAAGACCAAATGCAGTATGTGATATTTTTCCCGCAATTCCAGTAAAACGGAAGATTTTATCATAAACTGAATAGTTATAGTCTGGTCTTTACAGTTCAAAACTGCTGGAACGTTCTCTATGTTGCTATGAGCATACTTGCCAGCACTGTTGACCCCTAATGTGGACTGGGTGGGGACCGCACAATGAGAGAATTTAGTGAACTCTGCAGTGAATTGTGGGGGTGGGGAGGGGTGTTAACTCCAGCTGTAAAACACAAAGAGAACCAGAAACTTCTAAGCCAGTGAGAAAGAAAAACTAATTAATTAAAAAGAGACAGGAAATTAGCTTGGATAAAATTTGGAATTGTTTAAGAAAAAATGTGATTTAGCAAGAAGATTTTGGTGTGTTGCCTGTGCTGTAAAATTTGACTATATCCTCCCTCTAAAAGAAAGTAACAACTAAACATTGCATAACTCATTTAGATTCTCACTGCTGTATTGCCTAGTTCAGAAGCAGAGCTGAAAATGTGTTGCTGGAAAAGCGCAGCAGGTCAGGCAGCATCCAAGGAACAGGAGAGTCGACATTTCGGGCATAAGCCTTTCTTCAGGAATGAGGAAAGTGTGCCCAGCAGGCTAAGATAAAAGGTAGGGAGGAGGGACTTGGGGGAGGGGCATTGGAAATGCGATAGGTGGAAGGAGGTCAAGGTGAGGGTGATAGGCCGGAGTGGGGTGGGGGCGGAGAGGTCAGGAAGAAGATTGCAGGTTAGGAAGACGGTGCTGAGTTCAAGGGATTTGACTGAGACATGGTGGGGGGGAGGGGAAATGAGGAAACTGGAGAAATCTGAGTTCATCCCTTGTGGTTGGAGGGTTCCTAGGCGGAAGATGAGGCGCTCTTCCTCCAACCATCGTGTTGCTATGGTCTGGCGATGGAGGAGTCCAAGGACCTGCATGTCCTTGGTGGAGTGGGAGGGGGAGTTGAAGTGTTGAGCCACGGGGTGGTTGGGTTCGTTGGTCCTGGTGTCCCAGAGGTGTTCTCTGAACCGTTCCACAAGTAGGCGGCCTGTCTCCCCAATATAGAGGAGGCCACATAGGGATGCAATAGATGATGTGTGTGGAGGTGCAGGTGAATTTGTGGCAAATATGGAAGTATCCCTTGGGGCCTTGGAGGGAAGTAAGGGGGGAGGTGTGGGCGCAAGTTTTGCAATTCTTGCGGTTGCAGGGGAAGGTGCCGGGAGTGGAGGTTGGGTTGGTGGGGGGTGTAGACCTGATGAGGGAGTCACGGAGGGAGTGGTCTTTTCGGAACGCTGATAGGGGAGGGGAGGGAAATATATCCCTGGTGGTGGGGTCTGTTTGGAGGTGGCCGTGGGGTTCTGTCCTGGTGGCGGTTGGAGGGGCGGGGCTCAAGGGCGGAGGAGCGGGAAGTCTCCCCCACATCTGCTCCCGTATATCTCCCCCACCCCACTCCACTCCGGCCTATCACCCTCACCTTGACCTCCTTCCACCTATCGCATTTCCAACACCCCTCCCCCAAGTCCCTCCTCCCTACCTTTTATCTTAGCCTGCTGGGCACACTTTCCTCATTCCTGAAGAAGAGCTTATGCCCGAAACATCGATTCTCCTGTTCCTTGGATGCTGCCTGACATGCTGTGCTTTTCCAGCAACACATTTTCAGCTCTGATCTCCAGCATCTGCAGTCCTCACTTTCTAATTCAGAAGCAGAAAAATTATTCATTGCTCACAAGCATTGGTATTATCCTTTCTCAGCAGTCATTTCCTTCCTGTATTCCTTAACAATATAATCAGCAATGATATATTTGCATAAGCCAATATTTTCAGATGCTAATGCTTCTTGTTCACTTTAACTCATAAAGTCCCTGAGTATCTGTGCAATCTGTTTGGTGTATTACATTTCACATTCAATGGAATTTCACTGTACAGTACTTTAACATCGTATCATCAGGAACCCACATGATATAAATATTACTAACTGGTGAATTTTATACTCAATGTATAAATTCTGTATTAATAGTCACCAATGTGCCAATTTTAATCTTTTATTCAATATTCTAATTTTTTTTGTGCTACAACAAGAATGGTTAGTTGAGTGATACTTTATTCTGCACTTGAAATTTTCAAACAAGAGAGAAGTTTCCAGAAGAGTAGAAGTATGATTAGATTCCCTACAGTGTGGAAACAGGCCCTTCAGCCCAACAAGTCTATACCAACCCTTCAAAGAATAACCCACCCAGACCCATTTCCCTCTGAATGATGCACCTAACACTACGGGCAATTTAGCATGGCTAATTCATCTGATCTGCACATCTTTGGACTGTGGGAGGAAACCAGAGCACCCAGAGGAAACCCACGCAGACAGAGAGAATGTGCAAACTCCACACAGACAGTCACCCGAGGCTGGGAGCAAACCCAGGTCCCTGGTGCTGTGAGGTAGCAGTGCTAGCCATTGAGCCACTGTGCCGACAAGTATGATATATATTTTGCTCTGGTATTTTGTTTGGACTCCTTAGATTGAGGCTCAAGTTCTTGGCATAAACTGAGAGTTCCATCTTTTGCCAGTGACTCTTTGCAGTATTGGAATAGTGATAAATTTGGAGAAGACTGCTTGAAATGGACTAATTTGCAGAAGGACCTTATATGAATACATTAATCGCTTTGCCCAAACTAAAAATAAGGTAATAGAAATGCGTCTATCTGTGATATGCAAATTGTTCTAATACTATTAGTATTCTTTCAATAAACTATGAATACTCTATAATTCTGTAGTAACCTTGCCACAGTATGTGTATTATAATACTTAGTTATATACTTACAATAGCTTTTTTATGAAACATTAGGTGATTATTCTTTACAAACAGTAAGTGAAATCAATGGAAGGAAAAATCCAGAACCAACTTAATACCAGTTGGGTGCTGTAGTAAAGGAGCTTTAGGGACTGAGAAACTCGGAAACAGAAATTTGTATACTTTAGCTTCCTGCCACTGCAAAATTTCCTTATCTAATTACTAATAATAATGATTACATGTCCATTTTAAATATATAACAAAAAAGTACTTTGAAACTTAATGGTTGTCCACCACCACTGCATAGATTGAAGAAACATCCTCAATGAACCACATGATGAAATTCAAATACAGGAGACATAGAATCATACAGCACAGAAACAGACCCTTTGGTCCAACCAATCCATGCCAAACATAATCCCAAGCTAAACTTGTCCCACCGACTTGCTCCTGGCCCATATCCTTCCAAACCATTTCCTATTCATGTACCTATCCAAATGTCTTTGTAATTGTACCCACATCCACCACTTCTTCAGGAAGTCCATTCCATATGCAAACCACCCTCTGTATAAGAATAATTGCCTCTCATGTATATTTTAAATCTCTCTTCTCTCACTGAAAAAATGTGCTCCCTAGTCTTGAAATCTGCCATCCAAGGGAATTCTATCTATACCTCATTATCTTATAAACTTCCATAAGGTCGCCTCTCAACTTCCTATACTCCAGTGAAAAAAGTCCCAGCCTATCCAGCCTTTCTTTATAACTGAAGCCTTCCATACCTGGCAACATCCTAGTAAATCTCTTCTGAACCCTCCCTAGCTTAACAATATTCTTCCTATAACTGGGCGACCAGAACTGGACACAGTATTCCAGAAGTCACCTCACAAATGTCCTGTACAACATCAACCTTCACTTCTTATAGAACATAGAAGAATACAGCGCAGTACAGGCCCTTTGGCCCTCGATGTTGCACCGATCCAAGCCCACCTAACCTACACGAGCCCACTATCCTCCATATGCCTATCCAATGCCCGCTTAAATGCCCATAAAGAGGGAGAGTTCACCACTGCTACTGGCAGGGCATTCCATGAACTCACGACTCGCTGAGTAAAGAACCTACCCCTAACATCTGTCCTATACCTACCACCCCTTAATTTAAAGCTATGCCCCCTCATAATAGCTGACTCCATACGTGGAAAAGGTTCTCACGGTCAACCCTATCTAAACCCCTAATCATCTTGTACACCTCTATTAAGTCACCCCTAAACCTTCTTTTCTCCAATGAAAACAACCCCAAGTGCCTCAGCCTTTCCTCATACGATCTTCCTACCATACCAGGCAACATCCTGGTAAACCTCCTCTGCACCCGTTCCAGTGCCTCCACATCCTTCTTATAGTATGGCGACCAAAACTGCACACAATACTCCAGATGTGGCCGCACCAGAGTCTTATACAACTGCAACATGATCTCAGGACTCCGGAACTCAATTCCTCTACCAATAAAAGCCAGTACGCCATATGCCTTCTTCACTGCACTATTTACCTGGGTGGCAACTTTCAAAGATTTATGTATATGGACACCAAGATCCCTCTGCTCATCCACACTACCAAGTATCCGACCATTAGCCCAGTACCCCATCTTTTTGTTACTTCTTAGACACATGAGATCTGCTAAGTTCGAACTCAGTGTTGTTAAAAATGTACAGTTCATTCATCATCTAATGTTTTGGTTTGGTTAATGTGTAAAGTTGATTCAAATATCCACTACACTTAGAGTCATAGAGATGTCAAGCAGAGAAACAGACCCTTTGGTCCAAATTATCCATGCTGACCAGATATCCAAAATTAATCTAGTCCCATTTGCCAGCACTTGACCTATATTCATCTAAACCCTTTCTATTCATATACCCATCGAGATGCCTATTAATTGTTGTAATTATACTAGCCTCCACCACTTCCTCTGGCAGCTTATTCCACGTGCACCCCTTTGCATGAAGAAGTCACCCTTTAGGTCCCTTTTAAATCTTTCCCCTTTCACCCTAAACCTATACCCTCTAGTTCTGGACTCCCATAACCCAGGGAACAGACTTTGTCTATTTACCCTATCCATGCCCCTTGTTGTTGTGGTTCTGTTCGCCGAGCTGGGAATTTCTGTTGCAAACGTTTCGTCCCCTGTCTAGGTGACATCCTCAGTGCTTGTGAGCCTCCTGTGAAGTGCTTCAGTGATCTTTCCTCCGGCATTTGTCGTGGTTTGAATCTCCCGCTTCCGGTTGTCAGTTCCAGCTGTCCGCTGCAGTGGCCAGTATATTGGGTCCAGATCAATGTGCTTATTGATTGAATCTGTGGATGAGTGCTATGCCTCTAGGAATTCCCTTACTGTTCTCTGTTTGGCTTGTCCTATAATAGTAGTGTTGTCCCAGTCGAATTCATGTTGCTTGTCATCTGCGTGTGTGGCTAATAAGGATAGCTGGTCGTGTCGTTTCGTGGCTACTTGGTGTTCATGGATGCGGATCATTAGCTGTCTTCCTGTTTGTCCTATGTAGTGTTTTGTACAACCCTTGCATGGGATTTTGTACACTACATTGGTTTTGCTCATGTTGGATATCGGGTCCTTCGTTCTGGTGAGTTGTTATCTGAGAGTGGCTGTTGGTTTGTGTGCTGTTATGAGTCCTAGTGGTCGCAGTAGCCTGGCTGTCAGTTCAGAAATGCTTTTGATGTATGGTAGTGTGGCTAGTCCTTTGCCCCTTGTGATTTGTGAATTTTTGTAAGGTCACCCCTCATCCTTTGACTCTCCAGGGAAAACAGCCTCAGCCTGTTCAGACTCTCCCTATAGCTGGAACCCTCCAACCCTTTCAACATCTTTGTAAATCTTTTCTGAACTTTTTCAAATTTCACAACATACTTCCTACATGAGGACACCAGAATTCTAATGATCTGTTTACCTCTCCCAAATTCAGAAGACCTGCAGGGTTTGCTGGATATCTTTGTTATAATAATGATGTTTCTCCCTAGATCTTCACAGCCCTATTCATGCTGCACTCCCAGATCTCTCCGCTCATCAATTTTTCCCAAGCCTCTTGTATTCATTGTATAATTCACTCTAGAATTAATCTTGCCTAAATGCATCACCTCACATTTGTCTGGATTGCAATCCATCTGCCATGTTTCCGCCCAACTCTCCAGTCTATCTATATCCTCCTGTATTCTTTGACAGTCCCTTATGCTTTCTGCTACTCCACCAATCTTTGTGTCATCTGCAAACTTGCTGATCATACCAACAGTGCCCTCTTCCAGATCATTTATGTATATTACAAACAACAGTGGCCCCAACACTGACCCCTGTGGAACACCACTGGTCACCTTTCTCCATTTCGAGAAACTCCCTTCAACTACTACTCTCTGTCTCCTGTTGCTCAACCAATTCTTTATCCACTTAGCTAGAACACCCTGCACACCATGTGACTTCACTTTCTCTATTAGTCTACCATGGGGAACCTTATCAAATGCTTTACTAAAGTCCATGTATATGACATCAACAGCCCTTCCTTCATCCATCAACTTGGTCACTTTCTCAAAGAACTCTATTAAGTTGGTAAGGCACAATCTCCCCCACACAAAACCATGTTGCCTATCACTGATAAGCCCATTCTTTTCTAAATATAAATAGATCCTATCCCTCAGTACCTTCTTCAGCAATTTTCCCACCACTGATGTCAGGCTCTCTGGTCTGTACTTACCCGGAATATCCTACTACCCTTCTTGTACAGGGGGACAACATGAGCAACCTTCCAGTTCCCTGGCACCTCACCTGTATTTAAGGATGCCACAAAGATATCTGTCATGGCCCCAGCTATTTCCTCTCTCGCCTCCCTCTGCAACCTGGGATAGATCTCACCCGGTCCTGGGAATGTGTTCACCTTAATAACCTCTAGCCTACCCAACACATCTTCCCTACTTATGTCAACGTTATCTAGACTAATCAAACTTCTATCTCTAATTTCAACATTCGTCATGTTCCTCTCCTCAGTGAACACTGATGCAAAGTAATCATTCAGAATCTCACCCATTCTCTCAGGTTCCACACACAGCCTTCCTTCATTCTCCTTTAGTGGACCAATCCTTTCTCTAGTTACCCGATTGCTTCTTATATAAGAATAAAATGTTTTGGGATTCTCATTAATTCTACTTGCTAAAGCTATTTCATGACCCCTTTTAGCCCGCTTGATTCCTCGTTTAAGACTTGTCCTACTCTTTCGATATTCCTGCAGGGCTCATTCTGTTCTTAGCTGCCTAGACCTTATGCACACTTCCCTTTTCCTCTTGGCTAGTTGTACAATTTCTCCTGTCATCCATGGTTCACGAATCTTGCCTTTCCTATCCTTTGCCTTCAACAGGACATGCCTATCCTGCACTATCTTTAACCTATCTTTGAAAGCCTCCCACGTATCAAATGTGGACTTCCCTTCAAATAGCTGCGTCCAATCCACATTTCCGAGCTCCTCCCTAATTTTGATGTAATTGGCCTTAGCCCAGTCTAGTACTCTTCCCTTAGGACCACTCTCATCTTTATCTACGAGTATTCTAAAACTTACAGAATTGTGGTCACTGTTCCCAAAGAATTCCCGGAAAGCAAGCCCAGCATGACTAAGGCACTTAAGAAGGCCTGCAATATTGAACTTTTAACTTTTTAAAAATATTTTTCTGTTTTATATAAGAGGAACTTTAATGTTGAACTTTTAACTATATATCCTTATTTTCAATATTGTACCTAGGTACCTTTACACCAAAGATGGCACTGGGAATGGTGACATTGTACAATTTTCACTGTACTCCTGCATCCCTTTACTTGAGTACACATGACCATAAAATCTACTTCTGATTCTAATGTTTTGTAAGACTTCGATATCTACCTATACTTGACCTAGCTACTCTAGATGTGGTCTAACCAGTGATCTATGCCGTATCAAATTTGTATTGAATAAGGTTAATATAAGGCAGTACCGTGTTAACTTCAAATACGGTTTCTCAGTATGATATTGCGCCTTCAGTTAACTATCTGCCATAACATAAAGACGATTTTTTCTTCTGACCCCATTCAAATAATTTGTACATTGAATTGACTAAACTAACATATACAATATTACATTTGTCTAACTGCTATTTGCTAATATAAAGTCGACTTCCCACACACTCCTTGATCATTTTGGATTCAACAACACTCTAAGAAACTACTTTTTTGGAACTATAAATTGTAATGGAAGTTGGTTTGCTCTAACTGGAAAAAACAGATGAATCTTTCAACTTGAAAGTCAAGTGCTGCATATTATTGAGCTTTGCATGTAATGATTTTTGAAGCAGTAAGAGGGAGGGTTTGAGACTGACAGCGTTTTGAGTTGAGGACAACAGGCTGTTGATTGGTTGAGCTGCACTGCCTGCCAGAGAACAGAGAAAATGGTAAAAGAGGGAGTGATGTAGCACTGTTTGTCAAGAACAGTATTACAGTTGCAGAAAGGATGTTTGGGAACTCATCTACTGAAATGTTATGGGCTGAGATTAGAAACCGGAAAGGAGAGGTTTCCCTGTTGGGAGTTTTCTGTCGGCCTCCAAATTGTTCCAGAGATGCAGAGGATAGCAAAGATGATCCTCGATACGAGCGAGAGTGACAGGGTAGTTCTAATGGGGAACTTTAATTTTCCAAATATTGACTGGGAATACTATGGTTCAAGTACTTTAGATAGGTCGGTTTTGTCCATTGTGTGCAGGATGGTTTCCTGAAACAGAATGTAGACAGGCCAACAAGGAACAAGGCTACATTAGATTTGCTACTGGGTAATGAACCCAGCCAGGTGTTAGATTTGGAGGTAGGTGAGCACTTTGGTGATAGTGACCACAATTCAGTTATGTTTACTTTAGTGATGGAAAGGGATAGGTATATACTGCAAGGCAAGAATTATAGCTGGGGGAAAGCCAATTACAATGCGATTAGGCAAGATTTATGATACATAGGATGGAGAAGGAAACTGCAGGGGATGGGCACAATTGGAATGTGGAGCTTATTCAAGGACCAGCTACTGTGGGTCCTTGATAAGTATGTACCGGAAGGCAGGGAACAAGTTGTCGAGCGTGGGAGCCGTGGTTTACTAAGGAAGGTGAATATCTTGTCAAAAGGAAGAAGAAGGCTTAAGTTAGGATGAGAATTGATAGCTCAGTTAGGCCACTTGAGAGTTAGAAGTTAGCCAGGAAAGACCTAAAGAGAGACCTAAGAAGAGCCAGGAGGGGACTTGTGAAGTCTTTGGCGGATAGGATCAAGGAAAACCCTAAGACTTTCTATAGGTATATATGGAATAAAAGAATGACTGGAGAAAGATTAGGGACAATCAAGCATAGTAGTGGGAAGTTGTGCATAGAGTCGGAAGAGAGAGGGGAATTGCTAAATGAATGTTTTTCGTCGGTGTTCACACTAGAAAAAGACACTGTGCTCGAGGAAAATACCGAGATGTAGGCTACTAGACTAGATGGGATTGAGGTGCATAAGGAGGAGGAGTTACCAATTCTGGAAAGTGTAAAAATAGATAGGTATACTGGGCCAGATGGGATTTATCCTAGGATTCTCTGGGGAGCCAGGGAGGAGATTGCAGAGTCTTTGGCTTTGCTCTTTATGTCGTCATTGTCTACAGGAATAGTGCCAGAAAACTGGAGGATAGCAAATGTTATTCCCTTGTCAAGGAGGGGAGTAGAGACAACCCTGGAAACTATAAACCTGCGTGCCTTACTTTGGTTGTGGGTAAAGTGTTCAAAAGGGTTATAAGAAATATAATTTATAATCATCGAGAGAGGAATAAGTTGGATAGGGATAGTCAACACGGTTTTGTGAAGGATGGGTCGTGTCTCACAAACCTTATTGAGTTCTTTGAGAAGGTGACCAAACAGGTGGATGAGGTTAAAGCCATTGATGTGGTGTATATGGATTTCAGTAAGGCATTTGATAAAGTTCCCCGCAGTAGGTTATTGCCCAAAATATGGAGGCATGGGATTGAGGATGATTTAGTAGTTTGGATCAGAAATTGGCTAGCTGAAAGAAGACAAAGGGTGGTGGTTGATGGGAAATATTCATCCTGGTGTTCAGTTTCTAGTGGGGTACCACAAGGATCTGTTTTGGGCCCACTGTTGTTTGTCATTTTTATAACTGACCTGAATGAGGGCATAGAAGGATGGGTTAGTAAATTTGCAGATGGCACTAAGGCAGGAGAGTTGTGGATAGTTGTTGGTTATAGATAGACATAGATAAACTGCAGAGCTGGGCTGAGAGGTGGCAAATGGAGTTCAATGCGGAAAAGTGTGAAGTGATTCACTTTGGAAGGAGTAACAAGAATGCAGACTACTGGGATAATGGTAAGATTCTTGGTAGTGTAGATGAGCAGAAAGATCTTGATGTCCAGGTACATAGATCCTTGAAAGTTGACACCAAGGTTGGTCGAGAAAAGTGAGGACTGCAAATGCTGGAGATCAGAGTTGAGAGTGTGGTGTTGGAAAAGCACAGCAGGTCAGGCAGCATCTGAGGAGCAGGAGAATCGACATTTTGGGCAGAAGCTCTTCATCAGGATGAAGGGTTTATGCCCAAAACGTTGATTCTCCTGCTCCTCAGATGCTGCCTGACCTGCTGTGCATTTCCAGCACTACACTCTCGACCCAGGTTGATAGAGTTGTTAAGAAGGCATATGGTGTGTTAGCTTTTGATGGTAGAAGGATTGAGTTTCAGAACCATGAGATCATGCTGCAGCTGTACCAAACTCTGGTGCGGCCACATTTTGAGTATTGCATACAGTTCTGGTCACCGTATTATAGGAAGGATGTGGGAGCTTTGGAAAGAGTTCAGAGGAGATTTACTAGGATGTTGCCTGGTATGGAGGGATGGTCTTACAAGGAAAGGCTGAGGGATTGAGGCTGTTTTCATTAGAGAGAAAAAGATTGAGAGGTGACTTAATTGAGACGTGAGATAATCTGAGGGTTAGATAGGTTGGACAGTGAGAGCCTTTTTCCTTGGATGGTGATGGCTAGCACGAGGGGATATAGCTTTAAATTGAGGGGTGATAGATACAGAACAGATATCAGAAGTTGTTTCTTTACTCAGAGTAGTAGGACTGCACTGCCTACAACAGTAGTCTTGCCAACTTTAAGGGCATTTAAGTTGTCATTGGATAGGCATATGGGCAAGAATGGAATAGTGTAGGTTAGATGGGCTTCAGATTTGTTCCACGGGTTGGCGCAACATCGAATGCGAAGGGCCTGTACTACGCTGTAATGTTCTATGTTGTACCCGGAGCCTGCAAATAGAAAGCATCGACTGCTTCCCCTTTCTTTCTCTCCAGAGGCGAGAATGACAGACTTCCTTTTAGAAACACTTAAAAGGAAGAATTCTGAAACAAATAAGGCCAGGGTCTACTTGATCAACCATCAAATTGAAGAATAACTGTCACCCAACATACAACACAGAAGTGTGTCATTATTTTTAAAACCAAAAGAGCAGTGAGAAAATAACTTTGCACCTGTGATCTGGCCTTTGGATTTTCAGAATTTTGTTTGTTCTTTCTATGTTATTTTTCCAACCATAGTATATCTGTGTATATGGATGTTTGTATATTTGAGAGTTTTAAGAGGTATAGTTTAATTTGCATAGTGGTGGATTAGAAATCCTTTCTCATCTCTACTCTTTTTAAAGCTAACTATGTTATGGTAATTTTCTGTTACTGATTTTGCCTGGATCAGCAGTTGAACAAATTGATCATTTTGGTAGTCTTATTAGAATGTTATACATTCACACATTTTTATGGAGGCTTGGGGAACAGTGGGGCACAATTATTGGTAAACTCTTCCCAGTTAACTCATGACAACTCCTCCAACATCGAACCCTTGCACAATGTTTGGTATCAATTGTAAACTTGCCATACGTCCAGTGCTGTTGTCCAAACCATTAATAAAAACTAATAATAAGAGTAGTGGGCTTAGGACTGATTGTTTGAAATAATATTAGTAGCAAGCCACCAAAGTGATTTAATCTATTGCCTATGACACCTTCATTGCAAGATCCATTCTGAGAGTGCCAGAATTCCCTCATCTACTATCTTCATGACTCCCTGAAAAAAAACTCAACCAAGTTTGTTCACCATGGCTTGTTCTTTTAGAAGCCTTATTGTGCATTTCTTCTGTGGTTGTGGACAATTGCCACAATGGGAAGTTGTTAAAATGATGTGTCAGAAGAGTACCTAAGGCGATAAACACAAATTATAAGTGAATCATCACATTATTGTAATACTCAACCTTAAAATGTCCATCATTACAACAGTAACTACACACCGAAAATCCTTAATTGGTTGTGAAGTGCTCTAAGATGTCCTGAGATTATTAAAAGCACTGTAGAAGTATTTTACCTTTAATGAAAGAAGTACTGAAGGAAGGTCACTGAAACGTTAACTCTGCTTTCTTTTCACAGATTCTGCCAGACCTGCTGAGTTTTCCAGCAATTTCTGTTTTTATTTCTTTTTTCTTTTATACTTTGAATACAATTTTGGGAAGTTTAGTACTTCAATTGTTAAAATTTTTGATTGCATCCTTCCTTAAAAAGCATTTGCATAGTTGATACAGCATCATTTCCTGACTCCCATATTAGACTACTACTCACTTCATTAGTATTCAGCCTTCTATCTTTCTCAACTCGCCAAACAAGCTAGACATCAAGAAACATGAATGGAAACCTAAACAGGTACATGGCGAATTCAGCTTGCTGCTTGCTCTGATCGATCTCCATTTTGGACACCAGGCATCAACATCTCAGGGTACACTCAGTGGTCACGCACACCATAGGTCCATGGTCATTGGCATCTGATATGTGCCAGCCTCTAAGATCCCTCATGGTGCATTTCTAATGCAGTTATAGGATGCTTTTGCATTTCAAAGCTGCTCCTCAATCTGCAATGGCAATGGTGGTTGTAATATAGCAGCAAGAAAATGGGCCTAACTCATGGAGTGAACCATGCTGCATCTCTGGCTTGTTTGCATGCTGTCTTAGCACACACTCACTCTGAGTTGACCCAAATGCTCACAACATCCCTGCCTGACATTGCCATGCCTTTGTGCGCTTTGCTCCCTCACCAGACAGACGTGGCTCAAGTTCTTCTGTATTTGCTGTTTAGTGCAGACACAAAAGCAGGAAGTTCAACATAGTTGTCAACATGCTTCAATTAAATCAAGGAGTGTATCCTTTGATTGGGGACCAGGCAGAATAAGTCAAGGGCAGACTCCATTATCAATCTCGGGACTTGGAAACAGTCAGCTACTCGGCCTGGTCAGAATCATCTCTCCCCACCATAGGAGGTTAGAGCTGAATGGCAACAAGCCCACCACCTAACTTGACTCTCCCTGCTTCTCTGGGGTTTCTCCTAGAATGAGAGAGAAACAGGTATTAAGGGAGCTGAAAATGGGTGGCACAGCTGGTGCAGTTACTTTTGGTGCAGGTGCGAATATGTCCAAAGTGAGTAGGTGGGGAAGAGGACACGCAGATCAGTGTTGGGTTTGATGAGTGCAAGCGAAGGAAAATGTTGCAGGCAGTAGTGAGAACAGTACGGCATAAGCCATGGTGGGAGGTAGGTTCAGTAGCAAAGGTAGAGTGAGCATGAGCAAACAGAGAGGCGATGGTAGTGCTTATGCTGCGGAGTGGAGGTCATTATTTCTTCCTACAATGCTCTGTATTCCTCCAGACAGTTGAGACTGCTTTAATCATGGACCAGTTTGGCATGGTCTGGTGTTGTAGCTAGTCCTGGAGAATGAGGAAGCCTGTGTAGTATCCCCGCACAGCAGGGCATCAATGTCCTCCTATCTGCCCTGATCAGGGCAAATGTCAGGAGCCAAGTAGGGGGTGTTCTGGACAATGTTCCTTTTTAGAACTGATGACTTTAATCATTCTCCAAAATATGACATGCACATTTGATGCTTCTTGTTTGCTGCTGCAACCTGGCCAACTAAATGCTGCAGATCACTCTGTCCTTGTGAGGTCAGTCTGCGGTGACAATTGGGATCCTTCTTCAAGCATCTTTAGGCCTTCAAGAACTTGCATACCTTCCTAACCACAGATTTGGAACCATGGCTGAAGTGACTGTGCTTCATACTGTTGCGCTGGCAGCCACCATAAATCTTGGTCATGACGCCAACTCTAACACCGCCCCTGAATTACGCACCATGGAGGTAGTCTGGTTGTAGAAGCAGTTCTTATCACATAGATCTAGTTCTTTGTGTTTGCTCAGCTTTCATGGTGTCAACCCAGTTGGGTACTTTTAAGTTGTCAGATTTCTTGAGAAAAATATCAGTTTTGACAATCCCTGCTGATGCATACCCTTCACTGTGACATCAAGCATCGTGCTACCATACTGTTGGGATCTAAGGCGTAAAGGCAAAGACACAGTTCTTGTCCAGTTGCACAACAAGCTTTTAAAGATGATGTGGATGCTGGTGATTTCCAGGACATCTGCTGACTCACAAGTTATTCATGGGACAACACGGAGTAAGATGAGTCTGGAATCAGACATGAGGGATGCCATAGGTGTTGGACAGGTCGTTATGCAACGAGTTTGGTAAGGTATGGTGAGAAAATGTGCTAGGCTTTGTGGCAGGAATCCCTCCAGAACAATGCAACTCAAACCTAGCATCAAAAAACTTTTGGTCCAATTTCTTCATCATTCCATGGGTCACTTTATTTCTGTCAAGAAGGGGAAAGTATAAATAATTGCTTTCTGTCCCAAACTCACAAGCCATGCATGAGTCACCAGTTGCATTTCTGTCTCCATTTAAGATTGAATCACATAATTCATATCATATTTGACCCTGAGATGTTTTACTGACCTGATGTTTACATAATGCTTATTTTCAAATCCAGGGCATTATTTGACTGTGTTCAGTTTGCTCAGTTCATGTGTTGCTGAAACCCTGTTCCATGTTCTGTTACCTTTACACCTGACTGTTCCAACAAATTCCTGGCTGCCCTCCCATGTTCTACCCTTTGTAAAGTTGATGTAATGAAAAACCGTGGCATGTGGTTTTACATGACATCAAGTGCTGTGCAATCGATAACACTGTGTTTGCAGACCTGCAGTGGTGCCAAGTTAAGCATTGCCTTTACTCTAAAATGTATATCCTTGTCCTCAAAATCTTCCACTGCTTTGCTCATCTTTGTCTCTTTAATCTCTGTTGTCCTACAACCTCCAAGATACCTGTATTCCTCATATCCTGACCTCCTGACTATCCCCAATTTTATTCACTCCACCAAACCCCTAAGCTCTGGGGTTGCCTCTCTTTACCTCTACCTCTCCGTTTTCTTTTAAGACAATCCTTAAAACTAAGTTTTTGTATCATAGATCATAGAACATAGAACATAGAACAATACAGCACAGAACAGGCCCTTCGCCCCACAATGTTGTGCCGAACATTTGTCCTAGCTTAAGCACCCATCCATGTACCTATCCAATTGCCACTTAAAGTTCGCCAATGATTCTGACTCTGCCACTCCCACAGGCAGCGCATTCCATGCCCCCACCACTCTCTGGGTAAAGAACCCACCCCTGACATCTCCCCTATACATTCCACCCTTCACCTTAAATTTATGTCCCCTTGTAACACTCTGTTCCACCCGGGAAAAAGTTTCTGATTGTCTACTCTATCTATTCCCCTGATCATCTTATACACCTCTATCAAGTCACCCCTCATCCTTCTCCGTTCCAATGAGAAAAGGCCTAGCACGCTCAACCTATCCTCGTACGACCTATTCTCCATTCCAGGCAACATCCTGGTAAATCTTCTCTGCATCCTCTCCAAAGCTTCTACATCTTTCCTAAAGTGAGGTGACCAGAACTGCACACAGTACTCCAAATGTGGCCTAACCAAAGTCCTGTACAGCTGTAACATCACTTCACGACTCTTGAATTCAATCCCTCTGCTAATGAACGCTAATACACCATAGGCCTTCTTACAAGCTCTATCCACCTGAGTGGCAACTTTCAAAGATCTATGAACATAGACCCCAAGATCCCTCTGCTCCTCCACCTTACTAAGAACCCTACCGTTAACCTTGTATTCGGCATTCTTATTTGTCCTTCCAAAATGGACAACCTCACACTTGGCAGGGTTGAACTCCATCTGCCACTCCTCAGCCCAGCTCTGCATCATATCTAAGTCCCTTTGCAACCGACAACAGCCCTCCTCACTATCCACAACTCCACCAATCTTCGTATCATCTGCAAATTTACTGACCCACCCTTCAACTCCCTCTTCCAAGTCATTAATAAAAATTACAAACAGCAGAGGACCCAGAACTGATCCCTGCGGAACTCCACTTGTAACTGGGCTCCAGGCTGAATATTTACCATCTACCATCACTCTCTGACTTCGACCGGTTAGCCAGTTTTCTATCCAATTGGCCAAATTTCCCTCTATCCCATGCCTCCTGACTTTCCACATAAACCGACCATGGGGAACCTTATCAAATGCCTTACTAAAATCCATGTATACTACATCCACTGCTCTACCCTCATCCACATGCTTGGTCACCTCCTCAAAGAATTCAATAAGACTTGTTAGGCAAGACCTACCCTTCACAAATCCGTGCTGGCTGTCCCTAATCAAGCAGTGTCTTTCCAGATACTCATAAATCCTATCCCTCAGTACCCTTTCCATTACTTTGCCTACCACCGAAGTAAGACTAACTGGCCTGTAATTCCCGGGGTTATCCCTATTCCCTTTTTTGAACAGGGGCACAACATTCGCCACTCTCCAGTCCCCTGGTACCACCCCTGTTGACAGTGAAGACGAAAAGATCATTGCCAACGGTACTGCAATTTCCTCTCTTGCTTCCCACATAATCCTAGGATATATCCCGTCAGACCCGGGGGACTTGTCTATCCTCAAGTTATTCAAAATGTCCAACACATCTTCCTTCCTATCAAGTATCTCCTCGAGCTTACCAGTCCATTTCACACTCTCCTCTTCAACAATACGGTCCCTCTCGTTTGTAAATACTGAAGACAAGTACTCATTCAAGACCTCACTTATCTCTTCCGACTCAATACACAGTCTCCCACTACTGTCCTTGATCGGACCTACCCTCGTTCTCGTCATTCTCATGTTTCTCACATACGCATAAAATGCCTTGGGGTTATCCTTGATCCTATCCGCCAAAGATTTTTCATGCCCTCTCTTAGCTCTCCTAATCCCTTTCTTCAGATCCCTTCTGGCTATCCTGTATCCCTCCAATGCTCTGTCTGAACCCTGTTTCCTCAACCTTATGTAAGCCTCCTTCTTCCTCTTTACAAGACAATCAACCTCCCTCGTCAACCAAGGTTCCCTCACACGACCATCTCTTTCCTGCCTGACAGGTACATACATATCAAGGACACGTCGTATCTGTTCCTTGAAAAAGTTCCACATTTCCACGACATCCTTCCCTGACAGCCTATGCTCCCAACTTATGCTCCTCAGATCCTGTCTTACAGCTTCGTATTTACCCTTCCCCCAATTGTAAAACCTACCCTGTTGCACGCACCTATCTCTCTCCATAACCAAGGTGAAAGTCACAGAATTGTGGTCACCATCACCAAAATGTTCAGCCACTAACAAGCCCATCACTTGTCCCGGTTCATTACCAAGTACCAAATCCAATATGGCCTCCCCTCTGGTCGGGCAATCTACATACTGAGTTAGAAAAGCTTCCTGTACACACTGCACAAACACCGCCCCATCCAATCTACTTGATCTAAAGAGCTTCCAATCAATGTTTGGGAAGTTGAAATCACCCATGACTACTCCCCTGTGGCTTCTGCACCTTTCCAAAATCTGTTTCCCAATCTGTTTCTCCACATCTCTGCTGCTATTGGGGGGCCTATAGTAAACACCCAACAAGGTGACTGCATCTTTCCTATTTCTGACTTCAGCCCATACTACCTCCAAAGGCAGATCCCCCTCGAACTGCCTTTCTGCAGCCGTTATACCATTTCTAATTAGCAACGCCACCCTTCCTCGTTTTTTACCACCCTCCCTAATCTTACTGAAACACCTGTAACCAGGAACCTCCAACAACCATTCCTGCCCCTCTTCTATCCAGATTTCCGTGATGGCCACAACATCGTAGTCCCAGGTACCGATCCACGCCTTAAGTTTACCCACCTTATTTCTGATACTCCTTGCGTTGAAGTATACACACTTGAGCCCATCTATGTGTTCGCAAGTACTCCCTGTCAGTGCTACCTTCTCCACAGCCTCCCTACATTCTTGGACATCCTGACAAACAGCTCGCAGTCGGGATCCCATTCCCCCTGCCAAATTAGTTTAAACCCCCCTGAAGAGTGCTAGCAAACCTACCTCCCACGATATTGGTGTCCTTCTGGTTCAGGTGCAACCCGTCCTGCTTGTACAGGTCCCACCTTCCCCAGAATGCAGTCCAATTGTCCAAATACCTGAAGCCCTCCCTCCTACACCATCCTTGCAGCCACGTGTTCAACTGCACTCTCTCCCTATTCCTTGCCTCACTGTCACGTGGCACCGGCAACAACCCAGAGCTGGCGACTCTGTCCGTCCTAGCTTTTAGCTTCCAGCCTAACTCCCTGAGCTCTTGAATGACCTCCCCACCCCTCTTCCTACCTATGTCTTTGGTGCCAACGTGCACCACGACTTCTGGCTGCACACCCTCCCCCTTAAGGATTCTGAAGACACGGTCCGAGACGTCTCGGACCCTGGCACCCGGGAGGCAACAAACCATCCGAGAGTCTCGCCCATGTCCACAGAACCGCCTGTCCGTCCCTCTAACTAAAGAGTCTCCTGTAACTAGCGCTCTCCTCCTCTCCCCCTTTCCCTTCTGAGCCTCAGAGCTGGACCTCGTGCCACAGACCCGGTCACTGCAGCTTACTCCTGCTAGGCCATCCCCCCCAACAGTATCCAAAGCAGTATACTTATTGTTGAGGGGAACGACCACAGGGGATCCCTGCACTGCCTGCTTCCTCCCCTCCCACCTCTAACTGTTACCCAGCTACCTCTGTTCTCTGGCGTAACTATGTCCCTGTAGCTTCTATCTAGCACCCTCTCAGCCTCTGGAATAATCCTCAGTTCATCCAACTCCAGTTCCAGTTCCCTAACTCGTTCTGTGAGGAGCAGGATCTGACTGCATTTCCTGCAGATGAAGTCGGCAGGAGTATCGGTGGTCACCCCTACCTCAAACATCCTGCAGGAAGAACATTCCACTGCCTGTGCTGCCATTACTCTACAGTTCGTCTCCGAAAACAAGAACACTGAGTAGCTTACCTGTGGACTTTAAAGTTAGGTTAGAGGAGGAGGATGGGAGGGAGGCCCTACTATGTAGGGCCTGGGGTCTAGAACACACCCACTCAAATATCAATCACTTACCTTCCCGATTAGCTCTGCGCTCCAACTTCACTTCCGCCCAGCTCGCGCCGCTCTCTGCTGTCCAGGTTTGTACTTGTGTGGTTTGGGATCAATTTTTTTTCTCAATGATACAAAAATTGAAGTACCTTAAGATGTTTTTCTTAGCTAAGTTGAAGGCATTACATAAACATAGGATTATTTTGTCAGAACAGGTTGGCAAATTCAGAAATTAATTAACAATGTGACTTGAGCACCCTCTTCAGACAGTTTAGTACACTTCAGTACAATTCTCCTTAAGGATTTGAGAGGCAGTTCCTTACAATTCACTTTCAAACTTAACTGAATGACAATAAATGATATCAGCTATTTTTGTTAGATGCCCTGTCCTAAATTTAACTGCACTTTTGTTGATCATATTGATAAAGGCACAAGAGACTGCATTTTCTATGTTGGTAATGTTCTCCATTTGTAAAGTTCTGTTGTTGACATCTGCTCTTTTATATACATTTCTAAATAAGTCCTTTTGTTCTGTGTAATGAGTTTTGCAAATAAGTGAGTTGATAAATGCACCACACCCCAATGTGATACTGGGCTATTTAAATTTGGAAATCCTGGGAAGCAACCGTAAGTAATGTAGACAAAAACCAGGAACATGGACCCTTCTGCACTTTCTTAACATTTGCCAGCATAGAGAATGTCCTGCAGCAGCACTTTCTAGGAGGGAGCAGTGAGATGATAATGTGCATCAGCCAACTTATTAAGAAAATGACAGCCATTCTATGTATCACTTCTGCCTCGAATCTCCATTTGCTCCCATATTCCTAAATCCGGGCTGAATTTTAATTTGTGGATCCTGACACTGCTGTAGGGAGGAAAGGCAAGACAAGATTCAACACAGGCTAGCTCTAGGACCCACAGGGAAATTTTCTAGAAGGTGGCAATGAAGTAACCACCTGAGAACCCTGATCAATTAAGGATGACAGTTGGACTGCATGGTCAATGGGATGCCCTTCCACATTGAAAAATTAGCTTCCCTGCCATCAGATGTGGGAGCTGCTAATGTGGGTAAGAGACAGAAAGGAAGCTTCAAGATGAATCACGACTTCCACTGGACAACCAACAGTTACGGCTGTCACCCAATGGCTATGACTGGGGCTTGGTGGGTAGGTGAGGTGGGATAAATGAGTGAGTTTCCAATGTTACCCCTCCCTTTTCCTGGTCTGCTGCTTGGAGATAAACTCCATCATGATTTAGTTTCAATAAATGGCCCACATGTCAGCTTGAAAATTCCACTTATGGATAGAATAAAATAAAAACCACTTACTTGTAAAGAGTTCTTAACTACATTTTCCTGCCTGTTTGAAAATGGTCAGGAGGTGTGAACATGTTAACAAATCAGGGGGTGATGGGGGGTATCATCAAGATTCTGCAATGCCCTAGCATTGTGGGAGGAGACATTACCCTACTGTATCTAGCATATTTACACAATAGGCTTGGAACTGGGGAGGTAAGCCGGGAGAAGTTTTAAATCGGGAGTCTCGCATGGTGTGTTGCCTGCCCGGTGCCAGGGTGCAGGACATCTCTGACCGGCTTGAAAGAATATTGGAGCGGGAGGGGGAGGATCCAGTTGTTGTGGTACATGTCGGGACTAACAACATAGGCAAAGCTAGGGTGGAGGACCTGTTTGGGGAT
This sequence comes from Chiloscyllium plagiosum, assembly GCF_037043375.1. Classification (NCBI taxonomy): domain Eukaryota; kingdom Metazoa; phylum Chordata; class Chondrichthyes; order Orectolobiformes; family Hemiscylliidae; genus Chiloscyllium; species Chiloscyllium plagiosum. The sequence continues at coordinate 3,256,650 of NW_028270160.1, forward strand.
TATCGAGCACGAGGAAGGAAATTGAAATACAGGTCCTCAAGGTCATAATCTCCGGATTACTGCCCGAGCCACGTGCCAATTGGCATAGGGATAAGAAAATTAGGGAAGTAAACACGTGGCTAAGGGCATTGGCATCAGTTTTGGAACCGGAGGGATCTGTACCGTTGGGACGGTCTCCGCCTGAACCGATCAGGAACCAATGTTCGAGCGAAGACGATAAATAGGGTGGTCAGTAGGACTTTAAACTTCTGAGTTGGGGGCAAGGGAAAGTGAAAGCAACAGGGAGTATGGAGTTAAATGGAAAGATAAGCAGCAGGATAGCATATGCGCAGGCGGATTTAAACTTGAGACAGACTGGGAATGCAGCAAAAAGGAAGGATAACTTAGGACATCTTATGACTTCCAATATCTCTAATGATAACAAAGTTAGCATTAAGGTACTTTACCTGAATGCTCGTAGCATTCGTAACAAAGCAGATGAACTAATGGCACAGATCATCGTGAATGATTATTATGTGGTAGGCATCACAGAGACGTGGTTACAGGGGGGGTCAGGACTGGCAGTTAAACATCCAAGGGTTTTCAACTTATCGAAAAGACAGGGAAGTGGGCAGAGGGGGTGGGGTTGCCTTGTTAGTTAAGAACAAAATTAAATCTATGGCACTGAATGACATAGCGTCGGATGATGTGGAGTCTGTGTGGATGGAATTGAGGAACCACAATGGCAAAAAAACTATAGTGGGAGTTATGTACAGACCTCCTAACAGTGGTCAGGACTAGGGGCGCAACATGTACCGAGAAATAGAGAAGGCATGTCAGAAAGGCAAGGTCACGGTGATCATGGGAGACTTCAATATGCAGGTGGACTGCCAGTGGATCCAAAGAAAGGGAATTCATGGAATGCTTACAGGATGGCTTTTTGGAACAGCTTGTCATGGAGCCCACAAGGGAGCAGGCTATTCTGGACCTAGTGCTATGTAATGAACCAGACTTTATAAAAGATCTTAAAGTAAGGGAACACTTAGGAAGCAGCGATCATAATATGGTAGAGTTCAGTCTGCAGTTTGAAAGAGAGAAGGCAAAATCGGATGTAATGGTGTTACAGTTAAATAAAGGTAATTATGAGGGCATGAGAGAGGAACTGACGAAAATAGACTGGAAGCAGAGCCTAGTGGGGAAGACAGTAGAGCAAAAATGGCAGGAGTTTGTGGGTATAATTGAGGACACTGTACAGAGGTTCATCCCCAAGAAAAGAAAGATTATCCGGGGAGGGATTAGACAGCCATGGCTGACAAAGGAAGTCAGGAAATCTATCAAAGAAAAAGAGAGATCCTATAAAGTGACCAAGAGCACTGGGAAATCAGCAGATTGGGAAGGCTACAAAAACAAACCGAGGATAACAAAGAGAGAAATAAGGAAGGAGAAGATCAAATATGAAGGTAGGCTAGCCAGTAATATTAGAAATGATAGTAAAAGTTTCTTTCAATACATAAGAAACAAACGACAGGCAAAAGTGGGCCACTTCAAACTGATGCTGGAAGCCTAGTGATGGGAGATAAGGAAATAGCAGGAGGACTTAATAAGTACTTTGCATCAGTCTTCACAGTGGAAGACATGAGTAATATCCCAATAATTAAAGGGAGTCAGGGGGCTGAGTTGAGTATGGTTGCCATTACAAAAAAGAAAGTGATAGAAAAGCTAAAAGGTCTTAAAATTCATAAATCTCCTGGCCCCGATGGGCTACATCCTAGAGTTCTGAGGAAGGTGGCTGAGGAAATAGCAGAGGCGTTGGTTGAAATCTTTCAAAAGTCACTGGAGTCAGGGAAAGTCCCAGATGATTGGAAGATCGCTGTTGTAACCCCCTTGTTCAAGAAAGGATCAAGACAAAAGATGGAAAATTATAGGCCAATTAGCCTAACCTCGGTTGTTGGTAAAATTCTAGAATCCATCATTAAGGATGAGGTTTCTAAATTCTTGGAAGAGCAGGGTCGGATTAGAACAAGTCAACATGGTTTAGTAAGGGGAGGTCGTGCCTGACAAACCTGTTGGAATTCTTTGAAGAGGTGACAAGTAGGTTAGACCAGGGAAACCCAGTGGATGTGGTCTACCGAGACTTCCAAAAGGCCTTTGATAAGGTGCCACACGGGAGGCTGCTGAGCAAGGTGAGGGCCCATGGTGTGCGAGGTGAGCTACTGGTATTTCTTCAGCCAGAGAGTGGTGGGCCTGTGGAATTCATTGCCACGGAGTGCAGTGGAAGCCGGGACGCTAAATGTCTTCAAGGCCGAGATTGATAGATTCTTGTTGTCTCGAGGAATTAAGGGCTACGGGGAGAACGCTGGTAAGTGGAGCTGAAATGCGCATCAGCCATGATTGAATGGCGGAGTGGACTTGATGGGCCGAATGGCCTTACTTCCACTCCTATGTCTTATGGTCTTATGGTCTTCTGGTATGGATTGAGGATTGGCTGTCTGACAGAAGGCAGAGAGTTGGGATAAAAGGTTCTTTTTCAGAATAGCAGCTGGTGACAAGTGGTGTCCCGCAGAGTTCAGTGTTGGGGCCACAGCTGTTCACATTATATATTAATGATCTGGATGAAGGGACTGGGGGCATTCTAGCGAAGTTTGCCGATGATACGAAGTTAGGTGGACAGGCAGGTAGTACTGAGGAAGTGGGGAGGCTGCAGAAGGATCTAGACAGTTTGGGAGAGTGGTCCAGGAGATGGCTGATGGAATTCAATGTGAGCAAATGCGAGGTCTTGCACTTTGGAAAAAAGAATACAAGCCTGGACTACTTTCTAAATGGTGAGAAAATTCGTAAAGCCAAAGTACAAAGGGATCTGGGAGTGCTAGTTGAGGATTCTCTAAAGGTAAACATGCAGGTTAAGTCCATGATTAAGAAAGCGAATGCAATGTTGTCATTTATCTCAAGAGGGTTGGAATATAAAAGCACTGTTGTGCTACTGAGACTTTATAAAGCTCTGGTTAGGCCCCATTTGGTGTACTGTGTCCAGTTTTGGTCCCCACACCTCAGTACTAGAGCGTGTCCAGCGGAGATTCACACGGATGATCCCTGAAATGGTAGGTCTAACATATGAAGAACGACTGAGGATCCTGGGATTGTATTCATTGTAGTTTAGAAGACTAAGGGGAGATCTAATAGAAACTTACAAGATAATACATGGCTTGGAGAGGGTGGACGCTAGGAAATTGTTTCCGTTCGGCGAGGAGACTAGGACCCGCGGACACAGCCTTAGAATTAGAGGGGGTAAATTCAGAACAGAAATGCGGAGTCATTTCTTCAGCCAGAGAGCGGTGGGCCCGTGGAATTCATTGCCGCAGAGTGCAGTGGAGGCTGGGACGCTAAATGTCTTCAAGGCAGAGATTGATAAATTCTTGATGTCACAAGGAATTAAGGGCAACGGGGAGAATGCGGGTAAGTGGAGTTGAAATGCCCATCAGCCATGATTGAATGGCAGAGTGGACTCGATGGGCCGAATGGCCTTACTTCCACTCCTATGTCTTATGGTCTTAAATAGGTTGGAAGGAATGGGGTAAGTTCAAAGTCCATGAGGTTAATGGGGAAATTATCAAGAAAGGAATGTGTATCCTTCAGATTCACTAAGAGTAAGAGACTGAGCCTGAGTCTCCCAGCGAGAGATAAAGTCACCATAGTCTTAACAGACCATAGAAAGGGAAAGAAGACTGGTGGTGGCTTAACAAGAGGGTCATCATGCCTCAGAATAAAGGAGAAATTGTGAGGGCAATTTCATGGTAATGTATCCACACAGTTGGTGTGATTTTGAAACACAAACCAGCCATCCGGTCAACTGAGTCTAATGAATGTCCACCATGAATCCCAGGAGAATCCAGCAGTGGCAAGTACTTACACAAATGGTAAGAAGGAACATAGGATGAGCTGGACCCCGTGGTTAATCTTCCAAGTTTGACAATGGTTGCATCAGAAAACTCACCAAGATTCACAGAGAGAAATCTTCAATGAAACTTGCCAGAAATTACTTTGTTAAGATTCAGCCCTTGGTTGCCTTCTTTTAATCTTTCAACCTTAATCTATCTGAAATGCTGTACATGTCTCGTGTACATGTTCTTTCCTTTACTTTTGCTGCACTATTTTCAGTATTCTTGGACACTCTCTAACCTTCTGTCTTGTTACTTCTCTCTTCATTTTTATGATCCACAAATTTTCTCCTTTCAGTCACACTATTTGTTAGTTGTGCTATTATTGTCTTGCATCTACATTTTTCTCAGGTATTAAGATTTACCCTTTAAGAGATGCTATCTAAAATCGAAGAATAAGTTTTTAAAATACATAGGGCTTGTATACACATGTCTAAGTAAGTGATATACACATTGCACCACAATGAAAGCATCCTTCATCATTCAGGCATTCTTTTCAAACCTTCAGAGCTGGCCCCATTTCATTTAACCTGGCAACGGTATTGACAGTATTTTGGCAACTGTGCAAGAAATAAGTGCAGTGTCTCTGTTTTTCTTTGTCTCTATTTCAGCTAATACTAGGAAACAAAGCACAAACTACATCCTACCTACAATTATTACAGCCATGATAGCATTAATGATGTTTGTATTGTTGTTCCCAAAAAGAGGAGTGTTGATAAAAATTGCAAAGAAAATCTGGAATAAGAACCAATCCAGCTTTGAACTTGCCTACATTTGGTTTTAACAGACTGGACAAGGTACAAGCACTTGTGGGAACTCATCAAACATTTAGATATTATTATAGTGCTATTTGCCTTTAGTTTAGTACTCAATCTATTTTTAACCATCCACAAATGGCCATTGTTACTAAATGTTGGGAAACTTAACAGTTAAAAGGTGAGAAATTTCAAATTAATTAGCTAAATCACTTTATAGCACTGCTTATGCCCAGGAGGGACAGGAGTAATTTCTCCAGGTCAAACAATTACCCAGTAAATCATATTCTGTAGCATTTGTCTGCTTCCCCCAAACATCATTGAAACACACCCACTACCCACACATGACCACATTCAAAGCTTCACCTTTGTAATCAGAATAGCCTCAACCAGCATCAGAAACCTGCTGTACACCATTATCCGAACTCCTCTGTCAATCTCTTTCAGTCTTTTGGTACACCTATCTGCTGTTGTACAACAACTATGTGACACACATTTGCCTTCTGTCAATCAGGCTGTCTGGTAAGAAGAGGATGAAAGGAGCCCTGCAATTAAATCCTGAAGCACGTTCAGGAAACCTGTTCTCCTGTGTTTTTGATCTGACATTAGCAGCCACAAGAATCATTCCATTCAGAGAAATTGACTCCTGGCTAAAATCCAGGGCAATATGGGATGTGACTACTTTACCATTCCTGTGGTAATTTCCAACTTAAATACAATACTTCCTCCACAGATGCTTAGACAGAAATCATAAACTCAGTGTGTGGGCAAATGCAAGTTCAAACATCATGTTCTACTGCTTTGTTGCATAGCATGTTGGAACACCAACATGCTGAGTCACCAGCTGCCTGAAACAGATGGAAAGGGTATGAATTATATCATTACATTGTACATACTGTGTTACAATCCCTGTTGTAGTAGAGACTGACAGCTTCTAAAGGAAAGAATCCCATGAAGCCAATAGAAAGAAAACCAACAGACAATATTATCAATGGAAAAAATTAAAATAATTTAAAAGCATTTATTGTAACAAACCAAATAAATTCAACAAATCTCAAGTATTAATTAACCGGTGAAAGATTTTTCAAACAAGGTAAATTTCAATTTAAATCGTGCAATAAAAATATGTATCAGATCGCTCAGAGAACTTGCATTACTTCATACCCAAATTGAGAGTGCTTGCAATTTCAGTCTTTCCAACTCAGCCTCAATTATGTGGGGATTCTCACTTCCCATCCAATTGTTTCAAACTTTCATTGCATTCACTTGCATCTATCGAAATTCCCTTAATGCAGTGACCACAGACTAGGTACACCATAACAGTCCTGACGGAACAGAGCCCTCAAAGACTCCCTTTAAATAGTCTGTGGTCTCTACGAACAGTGAGGTAGCATCAATGGCATTTGTTTGTCCAGAATCCCTTTCCCTTCCGACTTTAAATTCCCTGTTCTTGCGAACTGTATAGTATATGCAGTAACACGGTATCTGCTTTATTCTCAGAGACATACTTAGCCATTATGATCTGTTTGAATTCTACCAAAACAAACTTTTCATTAGGTTGTTTCCTCTTTGTACAAATTCTTATTGTGGTCTGAAATGTCAAACAATAAAGATTTGTTGACCAAACATCACTTCATTGAGTTTTCTTGCAATTGCTTTTTGATGTTCACCCACATGGCAACTTCAGGATACATGTAATTTCTTAAAACCTAATGATATCTTAAAGATTTTTTCAATCAGTTAATTCTCTTTCAGAATACTCACCAGCCTGTTTTGATTTTAATGGGACAAGATTCAAGATGGCATCAATTCCTTGTGAGCTCCCTACAGCAGATCTAGTTTTAAAGTTTCTGATAACTGTTCTACACTTTTAAATTTCAATTCTAACTCTGTAAAAATCACTAATAATGTTCTTATAAGTCTACTTCTTGCCTGGTATGTGCGCCTTGTGCAGTGTAACCTGTATGCCTTACACTGTCCAAGTTTTTTTGTCACCCTATGATCTATATGTCCTTGCCTACTACGATCTGCTTGTATTGCTCGCAAGCAAAGTTTTTTATTGTACTTAGTTACATTTGGCTATAAATCAAATCAAATCAAACGAAAAAGAAAGTTAATTATTGATTGTTGTATTTGACCAAACCAATTCCCTTCAAACTATATCAAAGATATAGGGTGTAGGCTAAGAGTAAGGTTCTGTGTTCCAGATGTGATTTGATTGGTTACATGACAAGACTTTCAGCAAAATGCACTTTATTTTTACACCACAGTTAAAATACAAAGAAAACAAATTGGCATAACTTTAACTCTATTGAAATACTTAACAAAATAAAATATTATTTAATGACTCAGTAGATTAGGTGCATTAGCCATGGTAATGCAGGGATAGGGCAGGGGGATGGTCTGGATGGGATGCTCTTTGGAAGATCAGTGTGGACCTTTTGGGCCTAATGTCTGTTTCCACACTGTAGAGATTCTATTAAATTGTTCCATTACAGCAACATCCCATTAACACACCCTTGGCAAACGCAAACTCAACAAAATAGACTTCTCTCACTTGTTATCTCCTCCAGTTCAGGAGAAAGGAACGCTGACAGAATGAATCTAGCAGCCGAGAGAGAACTCAAGCTTTTTGCAGTAGCAGAGAGCTGTAGCAAGCAGCTTCAACTCCAAAAATTCCAACTCCAACAACTGAAAGCAAAACTAAAAACCCTGTGTTTGTGTGAGCCTCTCTCATTCGTACTTCTCCTGGCATTTACTCTCCTTTCCCTGGAGAAACAATTCGGCTCCAGTTTGCCACTGCCCCTTCTCAAGAAAAACAGGACAGAACAAGTAACTCTTAAAGGCTCTTATCATCATATCTCCCTCCATTAAAAAAAAATCAGTATCCGATGATAGCTTCAATTTCAAAACCTGTGTGTTTCACGTCGTTAATACTCCACATTTTATCAAATATATATAAATATTCGACTCAACCTGAGCATGCAACCAGTCAATATTATAGAGGTAAAATCAATGGCTGCAGATGCTGGAAACCAGATTCTGGATCAATGGTGCTGGAAGAGCACAGCAATTCAGGCAGCATCGAGGAGCTTCAGCAAAATCGACGTTTCAGGCAAAAGCCCTTCATCAGGAATAAAGGCAGAGAGCCTGAAGCGTGGAGAGATAAGCTAGGGGAGGGTGGGGGTGGGGAGAGAGTAGCAGAGAGTAAGAGCTTCAGGGCAGAGGAAATGACCTGGGAGTTGCAGTGGGAGAGGGACTCCCTGAGATTCTTGTAGAGAGAGGAGGAAAACTTCTTCAAGGCAGGCATCCTTGCAAGAGGATTTCTTCAAGGCAGGCATCCTTGCAAGAGGATTGTCTTCCATTCAATATTATAGTCCATCTCAATTCCTTTCTTTCGCCACCGTACAGCTCCATCTTCCTCTGTTAAAGTTGTAACAATGCACATATACAACCTTCAAATTGAATGGCTGGAACAATAAACTCCATCGAAACAGTCTGATATTTTTTATCTTTACATTTTTCCAAAATTGTAAAGGGTTATGATCAGATACATTATTGGCAATATAAATGTTGCAACAACTCCACCAAACTTGTGGTCTCTTTCTTTCTTTTGATGTATATTTAATATGCAATAGGTCTTTCTATCCTTTCATCATCTTTTTATAAAAGTACAGCTCTGATACCCACATCACTTACATTGATAGCAACCTTGAACGGCTTTGCGTAATTAGGTGTTGCTAACACCAGAACCGGTGGTCAACACAGCTTTCAGGCCGTCAAATGCCTTCTGACCCACTTTCATCCACTGAAGCTTTCTCTACTTTTTTAGCAGGTCAGTCTGTGATGCACTAAAACTGCCAAAATCTGATATAACTTTTCGATAAAACCACTCAGTCCCAGGAACAGTAGTACTTCCCTCTTCGTCAATGGTATGGGGGAGGTGATGTATATTAAAGGATTGGACACTCTGGCGGCAGGAAATATGTATCCGCTGATGGGTGAGTGCCGAACCAGAGGACCCAGCTTAAAAATACAGGGTAGACCATTTAGGACAGAGATGAGGAGAAACGTCTTCACCCAGAGAGTGGTGGCTGTGTGGAATGCTCTGCGCCAGAGGGCAGTGGAGGCCCAGTCTCTGGATTCATTTAAGAAAGAGTTGGATAGAGCTGTCAAGGATAGTGGAATCAAGGGTTATGGAGATTAGGCAGGAACAGGATACTGGATTCTGGATTAGTGGTGCTGGAAGAGCACAGCAGTTCAGGCAGCATCCAAGGAGCAGCGAAATCGACGTTTCGGGCAAAAGCCCTTCATCAGGAATAAAGGCAGAGAGCCTGAAGCGTGGAGAGATAAGCTAGAGGAGGGTGGGGGTGGGGAGAAAGTAGCATAGAGTACAATAGGTGAGTGGGAGAGGGGATGAAGGTGATAGGTCAGGGAGGAGAGGGTGGAGTGGATAGATGGTAAAGGAGATAGGCAGGTAGGCCAAGTCCAGACAAATCATGGGGACAGTGCTGAGCTGTAAGTTTGGAACTAGGGTGAGGTGGGGGAAGGGGAAATGAGGAAACTTTTGAAGTCCATATTGATGTCCTGGGGTTGAAGTGTTCCAAGGCAGAAGATGAGGCGTTCTTCCTCTAGGTGTCTGGTGGTGAGGGAGCGGCGGTGAAGGAGGCCCAGGACCTCCATGTCCTCTGCAGAGTGGGAGGGGGAGTTGAAATGTTGGGCCACGGAATCGGTGTGGTTGATTGGTGCAGGTGTCCCGGAGATGTTCCCTAAAGCCCTCTGCTAGGAGGCGCCCAGTCTCCCCAATGTAGAGGAGACTGCATTGGGGAGCAACGGATACAATAAATGATATTAGTGGATGTGCAGGTAAAACTTTGATGAATGTGGAAGGCTCCTTTAGGGCCTTGGATAGAGGTGAGGGAGGAGGTGTGGGCACAGGTTTTACAGTTCCTGCAGTGGCAGGGGAAGGTGCCAGGATGGGTGGGTGGGTTGTAGGGGGTGCGTAGGGGGGGTTGTAGGAGGGAACAGTCTTTGCGGAAGGCGGAAAGGGGTGGGGAGGGAAATATATCCCTGGTGGTGTGGTCTTTTTGGAGGTGGCGGAAATGTCTGTGGATGATTTGGTTTATGCAAAAGTTGGTAGGATGGAAGGTGAGCACCAGGGGCGTTCTGTCCTTGTTACAGTTGGAGGGGTTGGGTCTGAGGGCAGAGGTGCGGGATGTGGACGAGATGCGTTGGAGGGCATCTTTAACCACGTGGGAAGGGAAATTGCGGTCTCTAAAGAAGGAGGCCATCTGGTGTGTTCTGTGGTGGAACTGGTCCTCCTGGGAGCAGATACGGCGGAGGCGGAGGAATTGGGAATACGGGATGGCATTTTTGCAAGAGGTAGGGTGGGAAGAGGTGTAATCCAGGTAGCTGTGGGAGTCGGTGGGTTTGTAAAAAATGTCAGTGTCAAGTCGGTCGTCATTAATGGAGATGGAGAGGTCCAGGAAGGGGAGGGAGGTGTCAGAGATGGTCCAGGTAAATTTAAGGTCAGGGTGGAATGTGTTGGTGAAGTTGATGAATTGCTCAACCTCCTCGCGGGAGCATGAGGTGGCGCCAATGCAGTCATCAATGTAGCGGAGGAAGAGGTGGGGAGTGGTGCCGGTGTATTTCGGAAGATCAACTGCTCTACGTAGCCAACAAAGAGACAGGCATAGCTGGGGCCCATATGTGTGCCTATGGCTACCCCTTTGGTCTGGAAGAAGTGGGAGGATTCGAAGGAGAAATTGTTAAGGGTGAGGACCAGTTCAGCCAAACGAATGAGAGATGAGAGTGTCGGTGGAAGGGTACTGTTGGGGACGTCTGGAGAGGAGAAAATGGAGGGCTTGGAGGCCCTGGTCATGGTGGATGGAGGTGTAGAGGGATTGGATATCCATGGTGAAGATGAGGCGTTGGGAGCCAGGGAAACGGAAGTTGTGGAGGAGGTGGAGGGCATGGGTGATGTCTCGAACGTATGTGGGGAGTTCCTGGACTGGGGGGATAGGACAGTGTCGAGGTAGGTAGAGATGAGTTCAGTGGGGCGAAGGGGTCCCCGGAAGGTGGGCGGGAATCCTGATTGTGAAATAAACTCGGAGGCGGAGGCGATGGAAGAAGGCCCTAAAGGAGCCTTCCACATCCATCAAAGTTTTACCTGCACATCCACTAATATCATTTATTGTATCCGTTGCTCCCGATGCGGTCTCCTCTACATTGGGGAGACTGGGCGCCTCCTAGCAGAGCGCTTTAGGGAACATCTCCGGGACACCTGCACCAATCAACCACACCGCCCCATGGCCCAACATTTCAACTCCCCCTCCCACTCTGCCGAGGACATGGAGGTCCTGGGCCTCCTTCATCGCCGCTCCCTCACCACCAGATACCTAGAGGAAGAACACCTCATCTTCCGCCTCGGAACACTTCAACCCCAGGACATCAATGTGGACTTCAACAGTTTCCTCATTTCCCCTTCCCCCACCTCACCCTAGTTCCAAACTTACAGCTCAGCACTGTCCCCATGACTTGTCTGGACTTGTCCTACCTGCCTATCTCCTTTTCCACCCATCCACTCCACCCTCTCCTCCCTGACCTATCACCTTCATCCTCTCTCCCACTCACCTATTGTACTCTATGCTACTTTCTCCCCACCCCCACCCTCCTCTAGCTTATCTCTCCACGCTTCAGGCTCTCTGCCTTTATTCCTGATGAAGGGCTTTTGCCCGAAATGTGGATTTCGCTGATCCTTGGCTGCTGCCTGAACTGCTGTGCTCTTCCAACACCTCTAATCCAGAATCTGGTTTCCAGCGTCTGCAGTCATTGTTTTTACCAGGAACAGGATACTGATTAAAGATGATCAGCCATGATCATATTGAATGCTGGTGCAGGCACGAAGGCCAGAATGGCCTACTCCTGCACCTATTGTCTATTGTGATGGGCTAGTGGTACTATTGCTAGATTGTTAATCCAGAGACCCAGATTTTGTCCTGGGGACTGGTTTGAATCCTGCAATGGCAGATAGAATTTGAATTCAATTAAAAAAGGTCCGGATTTAAGGGTCTAAAAGTGACCATGAATCCTTTGTCGATTGTCAGAAAAACATATCTGGTTCACTAACGTCCTTCAGAAACAGAAACTGCCAGCCTTACCTGGTCTGGCCTATATGTGACTCCAGACCCACAGTAATGTGGTTGATTCTTAACTGCCCTCTGAGTAATTAGAGATGGGCAATAAATGCTGGCTGGCCTAGCCAGTGACACCCTCATCCTGTGAATGAATAAAAAAGAGGGCACTCCCCATTAACCTTTGTTTTCATATCCCATGGGGCTTTGTGTCCACATGTGGTGATGTGGCCTAGGAACGTGACTTCGACTTTTGTGAATTCATTCTTTTCCAGGTTTATCGATGAGCCTCCTGAAGGCAATTGAATAATCCTGCTACGTGCTCTAATGTCCTTCCAAATGTAACTAAAAATCACCAGATCATCTAGGTACACCACACAATTGGATTATCCCAAAATCACCTTATTGGCTATTCTTTGAAATGTGGCTAGCAAATTCTTCATACCTAATAGCATGACTTTAAAGTGGTAAAGTCCATTCGATGTCATGAAAGTCAAAGTTTCCTTCACGCTTTCAGATAAAAAATACCTGTCAGTATTGTCTGAGTGAGTCCAACTTAGAAATATAAGTTGCTTGTCCCATCTTCTCAATAATTCTTGTAAACGTGCAATAGGATACAAATCGGATTTCATAACTGCTTTGACTTTGCAATAGTCCACACAATCATTAGGTACCATCTGGTTTTGGCACCATTACTCTGAGTGAACTCCATTCACTTCGATTATGTTGTCTCCAAGAATGCTTTCAATCTTTCAGAACATGTGCCAGTTTTAGAGGATTAAGCCTATACGGTTGTTGTTTAATGAGAACTGCATTTCCTATGTCTATATCATATGTAATAACAATCTATTGATTGTAATAACTCTTGTATGTAATTTTGATTTTCCTCTGGAAGGTAACTCAGTAATTTACCCCAGATTTTGAGAACTTCCTCATTGTCCAATTTAATTTGAAGAATGTCAAATTCAGAATCATCTGGATTTTGTTCTTCTTTCTGTGTTGTGACTAGTAACATATTTTCCTTTCCTTCCCTCTCAAAATCCTGTTTGAGCACATTCATATGGCATACTGTGAAACATCTTCCTATCTGGCATTCTTATCAAATAATTCACCTCACTCAATTTCCTTTCAATTTGATATGGTCTACTAAACCTTGTCTTTAAAGGTTTGCCTACTACTGTAGTAAGACAAACACTTTATCTCCAATCGCAAATTTAAGAATTTTATTGCTTGTCAACTTCCTGTTTCATTATATGCTGTGTTACTTTTAAATTCTGTCTAACCAACTCACTCACTCTACTTAATCTCTCCCTAAAATGTGTCACATAGTTTAAATATGTGGTCTTTGCAGTCTGACTCACTAACTTCTCCATAATTCATTTAAGTAATCCTCTCACCTCATGCCCAAAACCTAATTCCAATGGACTGAATTTAGTTGATTCATTAGGTGCATCCCCAATTGCAAAAAGTACCAATGGAATTCCTTTATCCCAATCCTCTGGATAGCCTTGACTATAAGCTCTCAACAAGGTCTTTAAAGTTTGATGCCACCGTTCTAATGTTTCCTGCGATTCTTGATGGTATGCAGTGGATTTGAATTGTTTTATTCCGAAGCTATCTGTAACTTCCTTGAATAACTGATGTAAGATTTGATCCTTGATCTGATTGTATCTCTGTGAGTAGTCTATATCTAAGAAAACATTTGAGTAACTCTTCTAGAATCCTTTTAGCCATGATAATGCATAATAGAATTGCCTCTGGAAATCTCATAGACACATTATGGTCAACAAATACTAGTTTCCACTTTTTGTTTTACATAGGTGTCCTATGAAATCAGTTAAGGCTCTTGGAAAAAGTTCTTCAAACGTTGGAATGGGTAATAGGGATGCTGTTTTTTTTTAATCACTGCCTGATGTTTTCCTATTACCTGACATGTGTGACGTTTCCGGCAAAATTCAACAATATCTGTATGCCGTCCAGGCCCATAAAAATGGTTTTATATTTTGGCTTGAGTTTTCCTTACTCCCAAATGACCTTCTATTGTTAAGTCATGTGCTACCCACAACATCTCCTTTCTATAACCTATTGGTAATGCAGCTTGATGAACTTCTGCTTAGTTTTCATCTCCCTGAATACATTATGTGATGGTCCCCTTTTCTGCATCAAGACTTCATTTTTAAGACAGTAGCATTCTGGGATATACTCAGATTCTTCTTCTGTGAATATTTTGTGATACAATTGTTTTTTTTTCATCTTTTCATTGTAATTCAGTTAATTTCTCTGAACTAAAAATATCCACTTTGTCCTCTACTTACTTCTTGTTTGTTTTTCTCTCAACCATTTCTGGTAATTGAACTTCAACTTCCCTATCTTTACCCTTTAATTATTTTTCTCCTGCTTCAGTCCATAGCTTTGTTACCACACTGTCAAGAAAGTCCCCAGGATATACTTGCTGTAACACCTCAGTTGTTTGATTTTCCATTGGTTTTTAAACCATAGTGGGCATCACTCCCACCCGTGACCCAATTATAGAATTACTGATTATAAACTGTATTTCCAGAACAGAGAATTTCTCTATTACTTCTACCATCACTTCACTTTTCACCAAACTCTCCAGCCTCATCTTTTATAATGGAACACTACTCTTCTCAGCATGAATTCCACATATTGCCAACTTTTCTGGCAATACTCCTTCTGAATTACATATCTCCTCATTTCTCAGCATCAAATAGTGACTTTCTCCCATATCTCTTAAAATCTTAATTATTTTTTCCCCCTAGTCCTCCAAGTACACATGAGTAAACCTTACCCACACTAATAAATTCTTGAAAGAGATCTGGCACTTGCATCTCAACCAACACCTGAACAGGCTGTATGTTTTTTTCCAGCGTTTTAGCTTCCACAGTGCCTTCCTTTACCACTTTTACAAAACCCACTGGCTTATCCTGTTTCCCCATATCTGTCTTCCCAGTGCTTTCTTAAGACTACCAACATTATGACTTCATGTGGTCTAATTTACTACAGTGAAAACACAAGCTTTTTTTTTACTTCTCTTTCTACATCAATGGTTTCCTTTTTACCCTATGCTAAACTATCTCTGCTATCTTCAATAAGATATTTTTTTCCCTTAACTCCCAAGGATTTCTCTTTTCCCTAATTTCTATCCCTCACAGATTGAAATTGATGTCAGAAGTCAAACTTTGATTTATGAACCAACTTATAATAATCATCTCACACTTGCATTGCTAATCTTGCAGTTTTAACTCTCTGCTCCTCCACATGAGTTCTGACTCCTTCAGGAAGTGAATTTGTGAACGCCTCTAAAATTACAGTCTCTCTAAGAGTGTATTATGGGGTGTAGGTTTGCTCGCTGAGGTGTAGGTTTGATATCCAGACGTTTCATTCCCTGGCTAGGTAACATCATCAGTGGCGACCTCCAAGTGAAGTGAAGCTGTTGTCTCCTGCTTTCTATTTATATGTTTGTCCTGGTTGGGGTTCCTGGGGTTTGTGGTGATGTCATTTCCTGTTCGTTTTCTGAGGGGTTGATAGATGGTATCGAGATCTATGTGTTTGTTTATGGCGTTGTGGTTGGAGTTCCAGGCCTCTAGGAATTCTCTGGCATGTCTTTGCTTAGCCTGTCCCAGGATAGATGTGTTGTCCCAGTCGAAATGATGTTTTTTTTTTATCCGTGTGTAGGGCTACAAGGGAGAGAGGGTTGTGTCTTTTTGTGGCTAGCTGGTGTTCGTGTATCCTGGTGGCTAACTTTCTTCCTGTTTTTCCTATGTAGTGTTTGTGGCAGTCCTTGCATGGAATTTTGTAGACGACGTTGGTTTTGTCCATGGGTTGTACTGGGTCTTTTAAGTTTGTTAGTTTTTGTTTGAGAGTGTTAGTGGGTTTGTGTGCTACTAGGATTCCGAGGGATCTTAGTAGTCTGGCTGTCATTTCTGAAACTCCTTTGATGTATGGTAAGGTGGTTAGGGTTTCTGGCTGTGTTTGGTCTGCTTGTCATGGTTTGTTCTTGAGGAATCTGTGAACTGTATGTTTTGAGTATCTGTTCTTCTTGAATATGTTGTATAGGTGGTTCTCCTCTGTTTTCCGAAGTTTGTCTGTGCTGCAGTGTGTATTATATTTGATCTATTTTCAATACCTTTATCCACCTCTCAAAGCTTTTTTTGACCCTTTCAAACAATATGTACATTTGACCAGGTTCCCTCTTTAGATTCATGTCATGAAATGTTGTCTGTAGGTTTCTGGCACTCGTTCATATGCACTTATGGCTTTTTTTTAATCTCATACAGTCATAGAGTCATAGAGATGTACAGCACAGAAACAGACCCTTTGGTCCAACTCATCCATGCCGTCAAGATATCTCAACACAATCTAGTCCTACCTGCCAGCACCTGATACATATCTCTCTAAACCCTTCCTATTCATATGCCCATCCAGATGCTTTTTAAATGTTGCAATCGTACTAGCCTCCACCACTTCCTCTGGCAGCTCATTCCATACACGTACCACCTTCTGCATGAAAAGGTTGCCCCTTAGGTCTCTTTTATATCTTTCCCCTCTCACCCTAAACCTATGCCCTCTAATTTTGGACTCCCCCACCCCAGGGAAGAGACTTTGTCTATTTATCCTATCCATGTCCCTCATGGTTTTATAAACCTAAGGTCACCCCCTCAGCCTCCGACACTCCAGGGAAAACAGCCCCAGCCTATTCAACCTCTCCCTATAGCTCAAATCCTCCAATCCTGGCAACATCCCTGTAAATCTTTTCTGAACCCTTTCAAGTTTCATAACATCCAGAGACAAGATTTGCATGCAATATTCCAAAAGTGGCCTAACCAATGTCTTGTACAGCCCAACATGACCTCCCAACTCCCATCTCATCATATTCGCCACAGACCTCCTCTGATAATAATGCAAAAACTTCACAGGCTATGCCTACCAATTTGATTGGATCAGATGAAATGAAATAGACTTCATGTCCTTCTTTTGAACCTTGATAATGCTTGGATATATTTAAAGAGATCCCCACCAGGTTTTGCCTACAATAGGTTTGCTCTCTATCACCGTCCTTGTCATTAATCCCATCGTTTACCTCTATCTCCATCTTTTTTAAATCAACTTTTATGTTTCAGTTTCAACTTCTCACTTTCTCCCTTTTCCTCTGCTATGGATATTTTTTCATTTCCTTTTTCTTTTTCTTCTGCTTTCAATTGTAATTCAACCTATTTCATTTCCTTTTCATGTTCAAGCTGTTTTAGTGCTTTTTCTGTTTGTACTACAATTATCTCTTTCACTTTTGCTTTTGCCTCTAATTCCAGCTGCTTCATTTACAAGTTAATTTTAGCCATTCCCAATGATTCCAGATGCATTTCTGGAAATTGTAAATGCTGAGCTATGCTACAATGACTTCCACTTTCCTCAAAGACAAAGGCAACCCCAACTTCAGCCAACCAACTCCACAAGCTCTGCCTTCTTCACTTTCCGCAAACCATGCCAAGTTAATTCTTCCACACTCAGGAAATTATTAGCCACTGAAAGGCACTCCCTTTGTAAACCAGTAGAATGCAACACCTGAAAAGAGAACATAAATAGTCATCACTCGGTGTCTTTGAGTCCAGTAATTCAGAGATTTAGAGATTTAATCATGACAAGATCTCCCAATTTATTATGGACCATACCAAAATTCCTCAAAATATATCAAAATAGATGCAAACTTTTATCTTGTTTAAAGGCGAGTGTAAGGTGCTGTATTCCAGATGTGATTTGATTGGTCACACTACCAACCTTTAAGCAAAATGAACTTTATTCTTACACCACAGTTAAAACACAAACAAAAAAACGGCACAACTTTAACTGTTTCGAAATACTTAACAAAATAATAAAGACACAAGCAATCTCCCAGATGTAATAGTAGCTGAAGGACCGAGGGTAATGGATGAACTGAAGGGAATTTATATTAGGCAGGAAATGGTGTTGTATAGTCTGTTAGGTCTGAAGGCTGATAAGTCCCCGGGACCTGACGGTCTGCATCCCAGGGTACTTAAGGAGGTGGCTGTAGAAATCGTGAACATATTGGTAATCATTTTCCAATGTTCTATAAATTCAGGATCAGTTCCTATGAATTGGAGGGTGGCTAATGCTTTTCCACTTTTCAAGAAGGGAGGGAGAGTGAAAACAGGGAATTATAGACCGGTTAGCCTGACATCAGTGGTGGGAAAGATGCTGGAATCAATTATAAAAGATGAAATTACGACTCATTTGGATAGCAGTAACAGGATAGGTCAGAGTCAGCATGGATTTATGAAGGGGAAATCATGCTTGACTAATCTTCTGCAATTTTTTGAGAATGTAACTATGAAGATGGACAAGGGAGAGCCAGTGAATGTAGTGTACCTGGACTTCCAGAAAGCTTTGATGAAGTCCCACATAGGAGGTTAGTGAGCAAAATTAGGGCACATGGGATTGGGGGCAAAATACTGACTTGGATTGAAAATTGGCTGACTGACAGGAAGCAAAGAGTAGTGATAAACAGATCCCTTTCTGAATGGCAGGCAGTGACCACAAGGTTTGGTGCTGGGACCGCAGCTATTTACAATATACATTAATGATATAGATGACGGTATTAAAAGTAATATTAGCAAATTTGCTGATGACACAAAGCTAGGTGGCAGGGTGAAATGAGAGGAGGGAGAAATGAGAATACAGGGTGACTTGGACAGGCTAGGTGAGTGGACGGATGCATTGTAGATGCAGTTTAATGTGGATAAGTGTGTGGCTATCCACTTTGGTGGTAAGAACAGGAAGACAGATTACTATCTAAATGGAGTCAAGTTAGGTAAATGGGAAGTACAACGAGATCTAGGTGTTCTTGTATATCAGTCAATGAAAGTAAGCATGCAGGTACAGCAGGTCGTGAAGAAAGCTAAAGGCATTCTGGCCTTCATAACAAGCGGAATTGAGTATAGGAGCAAAGAGGTCCTTCTGCAGCTGTACAGGGCCCTGGTGAGACCGCACCTGGAGTATTGTGTGCAGTTTTGCTCTCCAAATTTGAGGAAGGACATTCTGGCTATTAAGGGAGTGCAGTGTAGGTTCACGAGGTCAATTCCCGGAATGGCAGGACTATCATGTTGAAAGATTGGAGCGACTGGGCTTGTATACACTTGAGTTTAGAAGGATGAGAGGGGATTTGATTGAGGATTGGACACTCTGGAGGCAGGAAGCATATTTCTGCTTATGGGTGAGTCCAGAACCAGAGGACATAGTTTAAAAATAAGGGGTGGGCCATTTAGAACAGAGTTGAAGAGAAACTTCTTCACCCAGAGAGTGGTGGATAAATGGATTGCTCTGCTCCAGAAGGCTGTGGAGGCTTCAAGAAAGAGATGGATAGAGCTCTTAAAGGTAGTGGAATCAAGGGTTATGGGGATAAGGCAGGAACAGGATGCTGATTGTGGATGATCAACCATGATTATAATGAATGGTGGTGCTGGCTTGAAGGGCCGAATGGCCTACTCCTGCACCTGGAAGATATAGACTGTAGGGAAATAGATGGTGACATATTGCAAAATGTCGAGATTACAGAGAAGGAATTGCTGGATGTCTTGAAACGGTTAAAGGTGGATAAATCCCCAGGACCTGATCAGGTGTACCCGAGAACTCTGTGGGAAGCTAGGGAAGTGATTGCTGGGCCTCTTGCTGAGATATTTGTATCATCAATAGTCACAGGTGAGGTGCCGGAAGACTGGAGGTTGGCTAACGTGGTGCCACTGTTTAAGAAGGGCGGTAAAGACAAGCCTGGTGAGCCTGACCTCAGTGGTGGGCAAGTTGTTGGAGGGAATCCTGAGGGACAGGATGTACATGCATTTGGAAAGGCAAGGACTGATTAGGGATAGTCAACATGGCTTTGTGCATGGGAAATCATGTCTCACAAACTTGATTGAGTCTTTTGAAGAAGTAACAAAGAAGATTAATGAGGGCAGAGCAGTAGATGTGATCGATATTGACTTCAGTAAGGCGTTCAATGAGGTTCTCCATGGAAGACTGATTAACAAGGTTAGATCTCACGGAATACAGGGAGAACTAGCCATTTGGATACAGAACTGGCTCAAAGGTAGAAGACAGAGGATGGTGGTGGAGGGTTGTTTTTCAGACTGGAGGCCAGTGACCAGTGGAGTGCCACAAGGATTGGTGCTGAGTCCTCTACTTTTTGTCATTTACATAAATGATTTGGATGCGAGCATAAGAGGTACAGTTAGTAAGTTTGCAGATGACACCAAAATTGGAGGTGTAGTGGACAGCGAAGAGGATTACCTCAGATTACAACAGGATCTGGACCAGATGGGCCAATGGGCTGAGTAGTGGCAGATGGAGTTTAATTCAGATAAATGTGAGGTGCTGCATTTTGGGAAAGCAAGTCTTAGGAGGACTTATACACTTAATGATAAGGTCCTAGGGAGTGTTGCTGAACAAAGAGACCTTGGAGTGCAGGTTCATAGCTCCTTGAAAGTGGAGTCGCAGGTAGATGGGATAGTGAAGAAGGCGTTTGATATGCTTTCCTTTATTGGTCAGAGTATTGAGTACAGGAGTTGGGAGGTCATGTTGCGGCTGTACAGGACATGGTTAGGCCACTATTGGAATATTGCGTGCAATTCTAGTCTCCTTCCTATCGGAAAGATGTTGTGAAACTTGAAAGGGTTCAGAAAAGATTTACAAGGATGTTGCCAGGGTTGGAGGATTTGAGCTATAGGGAGAGGCTGAACAGGCTGGGGCTGATTTCCCTGGAGCGTCGAAGGCTGAGGGGTGACCTTATAGAGGTTTACAAAATTATAAGGGGCATGGATATGATAAATAGACAAAGTCTTTTCCCTGGGATTGGGGAGTCCAGAACTAGAGGGCATAGGTTTGGGGTGAGAAGGGAAAGATATAAAAGAGTCCTAAGGGGCAACTATTTCACGCAGAGGGTGGTACATGTATGGAATGAGCTGCCAGAGGAAGTGGTGGAAGCTGGTACAATTGCAACATTTAAGAGGCATTTGGGTGGGTATATGAATAGGAAGGGTTTGGAGGGATATGGGCCGGGTGCTGGCAGGTGGGACTAGATTGGGTTAGGATATCTGGTCGGCGTGGACGAGTTGGACCGAAGGGTCTGTTTCCGTGCTGTACATCTCTATGATTCTATTGTCTATTGTGTATTGTCTATAATAACTACTATCCATCAACTGTTCCAAAATAGCAACATCCCATAAACACCCCCTTGGCAAAGACACATTCAGCAAAACAGGTTTCTCTCACTTGTTATCTCCTTCGGAGTCCAGGAGAAAGGAACATTGACAGAATGAATCTAGCAGCTTTTTGCGGTAGCGGAGACCTGTATCAAGCAGCTTCAACTCCAAAAACCCCAACTTCAACAACTGAAAGCAAAACTAAAAACCCTGGGTCTGTGTGAACCTGAATCTACCCCTTCATGCTTCTCATGGCAAATTTTAAAAAAGCCAAAGCTATTTAGTTTGCTTTCTATGGAGCACACACCTTGGCAATGGGCTTTTCAAGAAAAACAGAATAGAACAAATCCCTCTTAAAGGCACATATCATCGTATTAGCAATTCAATATGTAAAGTTTGGTTAAGTATTACTTTCCATCCTTGCTGTCTTTTAGGTCTCCATTGTCAGCAACAATATTAGGTATATCTTAATTATAATGCATCCAGCTAATCTGTTCTGACAACGTCATTTATAGCAACCTACCCAGTTCTAAAATTGTTCTTACATTGGTGGGGTGTCATGCTGGGCTAAAATATTAGGATGCTGTAACAAGGAAATAGACCATAAGATTTTGGAGCAGAAATAGACCATTTGGCTTATTGAGTATGCTGCACCATTTGATCATGGCTGCTATATTTCTCAATCCAACTTTCCTGCCTTCTTTCTGTAACCTTTGATCCCCTTATTACTCAAGAGTAAGGAGTAAATGAGGTGAGGTGATTAAAAAAAAGGGATAATCTGTGATGGGGTGGAAGGCAGGAGAAATAAATTAAAGGGTTTCATGTTGCAAAGCCGAAGTGAAAGATAATGAAATTAGTAAACAACCAAAAAAATTGAATGGAATGGTGGTACAAATGGCAGATTCCTGAGTAGCTGTTGGCTGGAAGCATTGTAAAGGAAATAAGATAAATGAGTACCTCCCCTGAACACGCCACCATTACTACCACCAAAAGTAACAAATTAACATGGATACAAAATCACTGCATATTGGGTTCATTTTCCAGTCCTGATGAAAGGACACACACCTAAAAACATCAACTTGATTTCTCTCTCCACAGATATCGCCAGATCTGGTAGATATTTACAGCATGTTCTGTTTCTATTTGAGGCTAGGAGACTATTAAACTGTATCTGGCTTTTATGTAGATGGGGTGGGAAAGCTCAAGTAGTCATAGAGATGTGTGGGAGGGAAACAGACACTTTAGTCCAACTCATCCATATCCCAAACTAATGTAGTCCCATTTGCCATCTGGTCGGCATGGACCAGATATCCCAAATAAAGCATTTGGACAGAAAGGCAACTAGTGTTGGGCAATGAATGCTGGCTACCGAACAATGCACACATCATGCGAGTCAATAAAAAAGTGGAGGTCGTTCAGTAAATATGATTGGTTGATTCTGGTTTGTTCACGGGTTCATAAGAATGGAAGTGTTTTTAATTGGTGTATCTAATCTAGTCACCAGCTGTGAGCAACATGATTCTAAATAACTGAATAAAGAAACTGATTACAGTACAACTTAAACCATTAAAGTCATTTTATTTAAAAGCTTTTAAAATTTGTCTATTAGAGCCCTTAAAGTTTAAAAAAATTAAGAAATTCCTTAAAGTTACACAAAAGGGCACTGTTTGTGGAAATTTACAATAGTGATCGATGGGGAGGGACAGATTTCTTCATGGAGGTAAATTCCACTGTAATGTGATTTAATTAATGAGCACTGAAAAAGGTGAGGTGGATAAAAGGAAAAAGAATGGGTAATCTGTGATTGGGTAGAAGGCAGGAGAGGTTAAATGACAAAGTCTTATTTGGTGCAAAGCCAAAGGAAGAAGTACTAAGATTGGAGACATTCAATTTGCATATAAAATAATTTGTGCTTGAAATCCCTTGATCTTTTGTACCGATTTAGTTATTTCAGACAAATTGCACTGTGAAATGTCATTATGGGCCAAAGGTCCATGGCGACCAGATATCCCAAATAAATCTAATCACATTTGCCAGCAATTGGACCATATCCCTGTAAATTTTTCCTATTCATATACCATTCTTTTAAATGTTATAACTGTACCAGCCTCCACCACTTCCTCTGGCAGCTTGTTCCATACACACACCATCCTCTGTATGAAAAAGTCCCTTTTAAATCTTTCCCACCTCACCTTAAACCTATACTCTCTAGTTTTGGACTCCCCCAACCCAGGTAAAATAGAACATAGAACAATACAGCACAGAACAGGCCCTTTGGCCCTTGATGTTGCGCCGACCCGTGAACTATTCTCAGCTTGCTCCCCCTACTCTATCCCATCATCATCCATGTGCTCATCCAAGGATTGTTTAAATCTCCCTAATGTGGCTGAGTTAATTACATTGGCAGGTGGGACATTCCACACTCTTACCACTCTCTGAGTAAAGAACCTGCCTCTGACATTTGTCTTAAATCTATCACCACTCAATTTGTAGTTAAGCCCTCCCATACATCATCCTCGGAAAAAGACTTTCACTGTCTACCCTATCTAATCCTCTGGTAATCTTGTATGTCTCTATCAAATCCCCTCTTAGCTTTCTTCTTTGCAATGAGAATACCTTGGCTACTCATTGTATCTATTCCTTTTATGATTTTATAAATCTCTGTAAGGTCACCCCTCAGCTTCCAACGCTCCATGGAAAGTAGCCTCAGCCTATTCCGCCTCTCCCTATAGCTCAAACCCTCTAAACCCTGGCAATATCATTGTGAATCTTTGCTGAAACCTTTCAAGTTTCACAACATCCTTCCGATAAGGAGACCAGAATTGCACACAATATTCCAAAAGTGGCCTGACGAATGACCGGTACAGCCGCAACATGACCTCTCAACTCCTATACTGCCCAATAAAGGAAAACATACTAAATTCCTTATTCACTATCCTATCTACCCGTGACTACACTTTCAAGGCACTATGAATCTGCACTCCAAAGTCTCTTTGTTCAGCAACAGGATCCTATCATTAAATGTATAAGTCCTATCCTGATTTGCCTTTCCAAAATGCAGCACCTCATATTTATCTAAAATAAGCTCCAATTGCTACTCCTTGGCCTACTGGCCCATCTGATCAAGATCCTGTTGTACTCTGAGTTAACCTTCTTCGCTGTCCACTACACCTCCAGTTTTGGGGTCATCTACAAACTTACTAATTATACGACCTATGTTCACACCCAAATCATTTGTATAATTGGCGAAAAGCAGTGAACCCAGCACGAATCCTTGTGGCACACCACTGGTCACAGGCCTCTAGTCTGAAAAGCAACCCGCTACTATCACCCTCTGTCTTCTGTATTCAAGTCAATTCTGTATCTAAGTGGTGAGTTCTTCCTATATTCCATGTGATCTAAACTTGCTAACCAGTCTACCATGAGGAACTTCGTCAAACGCCTTACTGAAGTCCATATAGATCACATCCACCATCCTGCCCTCATCAATCCTCTTTGTTACTTAGTCATAGAGATGTACAGCATGTAAACAGGCCCTTCGGTCCAACCCGTCCATGCCGACCAGATATCCCAACCCAATCTAGTCCCACCTGCCAGCACCCAACCCATATCCCTCCAAACCCTTCCTATTCATATACCCATCCAAATGCCTCTTAAGTGTTGCAATTGTACCAACCTCCACCACTTCCTCTGGCAGCACATTCCATACACATACCACCCTCTCTGTGAAAAAGTTGCCCCGTAGTTCTCTTTTATATCTTTCCCCGCTCACCCTCCTCCCCGACCCCAGGGAAAAGACTTTGCCTATTTACCCTATCCATGCCCCCCATAATTTTGTAAACCTCTATAAGGTCACCCCTCAGCCTCCGACGCTCCAGGGAAAACAGCCCCAACCTGTTCAGCATCTACCTATAGCTCAAATCCTCCAACCCTGGCAACATCCTTGTAAATCTTTTCTGAACCCTTCCAAGTTTCACAACAACTTTCCGATAGGAAGGAGACCAGAATTGCACACAATATTCCAACAGTGGCCTAACCAATGTCCTGTACAGCCGCAACATGACCTCCCAACTCCTGTACTCAATACTCTGACCAATAAAGGAAAGCATACCAAACGCTTTCTTCACTATCCCAGCTACCTATGACTCCACTTTCAAGGAGCTATGAACCAGCACTCCAAGGTCTCTTTGTTCAGCAACACTCCCTAGGACCTTATCATTAAGTGTATAAGTCCTGCTAAGATTTGCTTTCCCAAAATGCAGCACCTCACATTTATCTGAATTAAACACCATCTGCCATCTCTCAGCCCATTGGCCCATCTGGTCCAGATCCTGTTGTAATCTGAGGTAACCCTCTTCGCTGTCCACTGCACCTCCAATTTTGGTGTTATCTGCAAACTTACTAATTGTACCTCTTCTGCTCACATCCAAATCATTTATGTAAATGACAAAAAATAGAGGATCCAGCACCGATCCTTGTGGCATCCTACTGGTCACAGGCCTCCAGTCTGAAAAACAACCCTCCACCACCACCCTCTGTCTTCTACCTTTGTACTTAGAGTTCTGTATCCAAATAGCTAGTTCTCCCTGTATTCCGTGAGATCTAACCTTGTTAATCAGTCTCCCATGGGGAACCTTGTCGAATGCTTTACTGAAGTCCATATAGATCACATCTACCGCTCTGCCCTCATCAATCCTTTTTGTTACTTCCTCAAACAACTCAGTCAAGTTTGTGAGGCATGATTTCCCACGCGCAAAGTCATGTTGACTATTCCTAAACAATCCTTGTCTTTCCAAATACATATAAATCCTGTCCCTCAGGATTCCCTCCAACAATTTGCCCACCACCAGTGTCAGGCTCACTTGTCTATAGCTCCCTGGCTTTTCCTTACCACCTTTCTGAAATAATGGCAACACATTCATCAACCTTCAGTCTTCCAGCACGTCATCTCTGACAATTGATGATACAAATATTTCAGCAAGGGGGCCAGCAATCAATCACTTCCCAAGCTTACCACAGAATTCTAGGGTATACCTGATCAAGTCCTGAGAATTTATCTACCTTTATAGAACAATACAGCACAGAACAGGCCCTTCGGCCCACGATGTTGTGCCAAACATTTGTCCCAGCAAATGTCCTAGCATTTGTCCGAGTGTTGCCGAACATGTGTTTTAAAACATCCCGCATTTCCTCCTCTGTAATATAGACATTTTTTCAAGATGTCACCATCTATTTCCCCACATTTTGTATCTTCCATGACCTTCTCCACAGTAAACACTGATGCAAAATACTTGTTTATTATCTTCCCCATCACCTGTGGCTCCACACATAGGCTGCCTTGCTGATCTTTGAGGGGCCCTATTCTCTCCCTAGTTACTCTTTTGTCCTTAATGTATGTATAAAATCCCTTTGGAATCTCCTTAACTCTATTTGCAAAAGTTAACTCATGTCCCCTTTTTGCCCTCCTGATTTCCCTCTGAAGTATATTCCGACTGTCTTTATACTCTTCTAAGGATTCACTCAATCTCTGCTATCTATACCTGACATATGCTTCCTTCATTTTCTTGACCAAAACCTCAATTTCTCTAGTCATCCAGTAATCGCTACACCTATCAGCCTTTCCTTTCACCCTGACAGGAACATACTGTCTCTGGACTCTCGATATCTCATTTTTGAAGTCTTTCCATTTTCCAGTTGTCTCTTTACCCGCGAACATCCACACCTGATCAACTTTTGAAAGTTCTTGCCTAATACCATCAAAATTGGCCTTCCTCCAATTTAGAACTTTAACTTTTAGATCCTGTCTCTCCTTTTCCATTACTATTTTAAAACAAATAGAATTATGGTCGCTGGCCTCAAACTGCTCCCCCATTGACACCTCAGTCACTTGTCATGCCTTATTTCCCAAGAGAAGGTCAAGTTTTGCACCTTCTCTAGTAGGTTACCTTTATGTACTGAATCAAAAAATTTTCTCATGCACACTTAAATTCCTCTCCATCTAAACCCTTAACACTATGGCAGTCCCTGTATATGTTTGGAAAGTTAAAATCCCCCACTATTACCACCCTATTATTCTTACAGTTAACTGAGATCTCCTTACCAATTTGTTTCTCAATTTTCTGTTTAGGGCGTCTATAGTACAATCCAAATAAGGTAATCATCCCTTTCTTATTTCTCAGTTCCACCCAAATAACCTCCTTGGATGTATTTCTGGGAATATTGTCCCCTAGTGCAGCTGTAATGTTATCCCTTATCAAAAACGCTACTACCCCTCCTATCTTGCCCCCCCCCATTCTATCCTTCCTATAGCATTTGTATCCCGGAACATTAAGCTGCCAGTCCTGTCCATCTCTGAGCCATATCTCTGATAAATGCTATGATATCCCAGTCCCTGTTCCTAACCATACCCTGAGTTCATCTGCCTTTCCTCTTAGGCCTCTTGTATTGAAATAAATGCAGTTTAATTTACCTTGTCCTCTGCTTTGTTCCTGTCTGCACTGACTGCTTGAATGGCTCCTTTTCCCAGCTGTACCAGTCTCAGGTTGATTTTTTTCTTCACTATTTCCCTGGAGGAATCCTCCACCCCACACCCCCACCCCCCCCCAACTAACACCACCCCCTTATTAATTCAAATCCTCCTAAGCAGCTATCGCAAATTTCTCCTTGCCAGTATATTAGTCCCCTTCCAATTCAGGTGCAATCCGTCCTTCTTATGCAGGCCACCTCTACCCCAGAAGAGATTCCAATGATCCAAAAATGTGAACCCTTCTCCCCTGCACCAGCTAATCAGCCACAGATGCATCTGCTCTCTCTTCCTGTTCCTACACTCACTAGCTTGTAGCACTGGGAGTAATCCAAATATTACTACCCTCAAGGATCTTTTTTAAATTCCTGCCTAACTTCCTATATTCTCTATTCAGAATGTCATCCTTTTTCCTTCCTCTGCCATTAATTCCAATGCATACAATAGCCTCCTGCTGGTCACATTACTGGTGATCACCATTGCACTACACACACACACAGATATTCCTACACACACACACTCTCCTTTTTGAAGTACCTCGACCTTGAGGTTCCTGTCCTGCCATCTGTCCTCTTTGATTTCATTCTCCCATGTCTCTGGTCTCTTCTGGCTGCAATAAGTCAAAATGGTTCTCAGCTGGCGTTTGAACATAAAGGATGCTTATCATTGCATGTGGCATGTTCCTAAACATGCTGAGGATCTTGTTGATTCACTGTCCTAGCAATTCTTCTCCTAGTGAAGCCTTTAAGGCCTGCTTCAAGGCTTGCACAAATCTCTCTGCCTGGCTGTTTGTCGCAAGGTGAGGCGGAGCTGATTTCACATGTCAGACTGGGTGATTTTCCAGGTACTACTCAAATTCTTGCACCACCAACTGTGGAGCATTGTCATTCACAATTTGTTTGAGATTCCCAAAACTGGCAAATATTTCATACAGTTGGTCTTCCTTAGCTTCTGCTGATAGCAACTTCACAACCACCACCTTGGACCATTTGGAGTGGACATGCTCGACCACCAGTAGCATCAGTCCCTCTACTGGTCCCGTGAAATGGAGATGAATCTGCTGCCACAATGATTGAGGCCATTCTCATGAATGAAGTGACGATAATGGCAGCATCTTTCTTACTAAAGTGCATGATTCACATGATCTTGTTTTCTCCTCTACATTCAGCCACCAAAAGTAGCTCCTGGCTATCTCCTTCATTTGCAGCATGCTGGGGTGCCCTTTGTGCACTTGTTCCAGCACCTTTCTTCTTAACAGGAGATTAATAACAACTTTCATTCCACACAACACATACACATGTGATACAGACAACCTCCTGGACAGGAAGGATATAATTCTGGACAGTTTCCAAGATTGGTCCTCCCTCTCAGGTGTAGGTCCATCACTTGGTTCAGTCAAGTCATTTTGAGTAGCGTTCTGCACAAATGTGCTGCCACTGGCATCTTACCATCCAAGGAAAAGTGCATTATTTTCAGGTTACAGTTGGGAATGTCTTTATTCCCTGGTGATGCCAGCCTTGACAAGGCATCTGCATTGCCATGCTTCTCTGCCTTTCAATATTTGATTTCAGATGAGTGGGCTGACCAAGCTAGTGCTCGTCCATGCAGTTATGCTGCTGCCATTGATGGTATCCCAAATATGGGCAAAAAATGGGTGGTTAGAGGTCTGTGGTTGGTCAGTAGCATAAAGTGGCCTCCTCTATATTGGGGGCACCCAATGTGGCCTCCTCTATATTGGGGGCACCCGATGTGGCCTCCTCTATATTGGGGGCACCCGATGTGGCCTCCTCTATATTGGGGGCACCCGATGTGGCCTCCTCTATATTGGGAGCACCCGATGTGGCCTCCTCTATATTGGGGGCACCCGATGTGGCCTCCTCTATATTGGGGGCACCCGATGTGGCCTCCTCTATATTGGGAGCACCCGATGTGGCCTCCTCTATATTGGGGGCACCCGATGTGGCCTCCTCTATATTGGGGGCACCCGATGTGGCCTCCTCTATATTGGGGGCACCCGATGTGGCCTCCTCTATATTGGGGGCATCCGATGTGGCCTCCTCTATATTGGGGATCTATTGCATCCTTTGCACCCGATGTGGCCTCCTCTATATTGGGGAGACGGGCCGCCTACTTGCTGAGCGTTTCAGGGAACACCTCTGGGACACCCGGACCAACCAACCCAACCACCCTGTAGCTCAACATTTCAATTCCCCCTCCCACTCCACCAAGGATATGCAGGTCTTTGGATTCCTCCATCGTCAGACCACAGCGAAACGACGGTTGGAGGAAGAACACCTCATCTTCCGGCTAGGAACCCTCCAACCACAAGGGATGAACTCGGATTTCACCAGTTTCCTCATTTCCCCTCCCCCCAGCCTGTCTCAGTCAAATCCATCAAATTCAGCACCGCCTTCCTAACCTGCAATCTTCTTCCCGACCTCTCCGCCCCCACCCCAGTCTGACCTATCACCCTCACCTTGACCTCTTTCCACCTATCACATTTCCGACACCCCTCCCCCAAGTCCCTCCTCCCTATCTTTTATCTTAGCCTGCTGGACCAACTTTCCTCATTCCTGAAGAAGGGCTAATGCCCGAAACGTCGATTCTCCTGTTCCCTAGATGCTGCCTGACCTGCTGCGCTTTTCCAGCAACACATTTCCATCAGTAGCATAAAGTGCCTACCATGACGGAAATGAGAGAACATCATAATGCTGAACACAATGCTCATTCCTTCTTCTTCATCTTGAACATAATTCTCCTCCATATTCATTAGTGACCTCGATGTGAACATGATGGGCCTTTCCCCTCCACTTGGTAAGATATGCAACTGTACAACACCAATCCCATAAGATGAGGCGTCACATGTTAACTGGTAACTTCAGGTTGAAATGTATCAACACCTCAGACCTATTTAAGGCTTGCTTCACCTCCTGGTAAGCCACCATTTCCATGGCTGCCCTTTTCCCAGGAACTGATACAGATATTTTAGCATGGTTGCCAGGTCAGACATGACCTTGCCACTGTAATTTACAAGAACCAACAACAATCTCAGTTGAGACACATTCCCTGTCTAAAGCCTTCATGATAGCCTTCATCTTCTTGGGTGCCTTGTGTAGTTCCTCACCATCGATTACCTGGCCAAAATATTTTATGGAGTCTTTTCAAAACTTGCATTTCTCTCTTTTTATTTGTAGACTATGCCCTTGCAACCTTTTTAGAATTCCTTCTAAATTTTTCAAATGCTTCGCTTCAGAGGATCCAGTAATCAAAATATCATCCAGATAACACCAGACTTCTGGCAACCCATTTAATATTTGTTACATAGCCACCTGGAATGGAGCCAACACTAACATGATGCCAAATGGATGTCCCTTGTACAGAAACATCACTATCATGCAGCAGCTGGGAGTCCATCTGTAGGTAGGTCTGTAACAGATCCATTTAAAAAAAATTCTTTCCCCCCACCCGTTTGCTGAATAGGTCTTCTATGAGTGGAAGGGGGCATTGATCTGCACTCAGGTCACCACTTAAAGTCCCCACAAATCCTCACTGCGCCAAGTGGTTTTAAGACTGGAATGATGGGAGTGGCCCATTCACTCGTGGTTACTGATTCCAACACTCCCAGATTCACTAGCTGTTCCAGTTGCACCTTCACTTAAGGCCGGATGGTGTATGGTATTGAATGCAACTTCAGACTTACAGGATGCATGTCTTGCTTCAGCTATAATTTAGTTTTGGTTACTTTCATTTCTCCCAGGGTTCCATGGAAGACATTTGATTTGATTTATTATTATCACATGGACTGAGATACAGTGAAAAGTATTGTTTTGCGTGCGATACGGCCAAATCATACCTGATAGAAGTACATCAGGGATATCCTTGTACTTGTCCAAGATCTCTTGCAAACTCATGTTTGAGTCTGCCAGCTTAATAACCAATGCCCAGTTCAACCTTAACATTTGTAACCAGGAGCATCTGAATAATGCCTTTTATCATATTCGAATGGAAATGAGGAGACATTTCTTCAGCCAGAGAGTGGTCGGCCTGTGGAATTCATTGCCACAGAGCGCAGTGGAGGCCAGGACATTAAATGTCTTCAAGGCAAAGATTGATAAATTCTTGATCTCGCAGGGAATTAAGGGCTATGGGGAGAGTGCGGGTAAGTGGAGTTGAAATGCTCATCAGCATTAAATGGCAGAGTGGACCCGATGGGCCAAATGGCCTTACTTAAGTCTTATGGTCTTAAATTGGGCCATAAACCAGGGTTTGATTCCAGCCTCAGGCAACTATCTGTGTGGAGCTTGCACATTCTCCCTGTGTCTGCATGGGTTTCCTCTGGGTGCTCCAGTTTCCTCCCACAGTCCAAAGATGTGCAGGTTAGGTGAATTGTCCTTGCTAAATTGCCCACAGTATTCAGGGATGTGTAGGTTAGGTGCATTAACCAGGGGTAAATCTCGAATAATAGGATAGTGGAATGGGTCTGGGTGTGATTCTCTTCGGAGGGTCGGTCGGGACTTGGGCCAAATGGCCTGTTTTCACACTGTAAGGATTCTACGATTCTATGTTTCTGTGAAACCAGGTATTTTGAAAAGTTAGACAAACAAATGGCAGAATTTGAAGTGAGATTAGTTAAGGGTGTAGATAAACTCTAAAGCCGGTCACAAGAAGGGCAAAGACCAATCTTCTAGAGTGTCAGATGAGTGTGATGTGCTCTTCTGATATGTCTTAGACTTAGAGAGACTAAAACAGGAACTTAGCAAAAGCCAGACCTCAACCCCAATCGATTCCCATCTCCCCTTGATGATCCCTAGACAGAGAGAAAATAAAGAGGAATAAAACTATGTTTGACCCACAGTTTTTCGTTTTACAAAGTATGAACATCTGGGTAAATATGTTTTTGAAGTCATAAATTGGTTAACGTTTCTGTATAAAATATTTTGTGGACAACAGTCCTGATGAGTACAAATTTTGGAACAACAAAAATCTGATGAAGTATCTGTGTAAACTGATAAACTGTAAATAAGTGCAAAATCTACTATGATCTTTGTTTTCGGCTTTTGATAAACAATGAAGCTGATTATTGGAATGAAGAATGGAGTCAATAACAGGGATCCAGTGTTCAGTGTGTGTATACAGAACCAGACACTGATCTGTGCAGACTGACAGCATTGGGAAATACCTCTGCGCACAGCTCCAGCATGAACTTTACATGCAACTTGGAAGTCAAGTCCATTTGGCCTGATGATGTGCATAGAACTTCAGATCACACTGACACATTAGAAGTGACTGGAAACCTGGTGGAGTATCTTGTAGGAAAAGAAGGATACAGAGAAGGGATAGTTATGTGAATTATGTGTGGTGTATGAAAATGTCTGTCATAGAGTCCTACAGCACAGAGACAGGCCCTTTGATCCATGCCGACCAAAATGTCCATCCATGCAAACCCCATTTCCCTGCACTTGGCCCATATCCTTCTGAACCTTTCCTATCCATTTATTTATCCAAATGCCTTTGAAATGTTAATGTACTCACTTCAGCCACTTTCACTGGCAGCTCATTCCATATGCGTACCACTCTCTGTGTTGCTCCTCAGGTTCCCCTTTAGTCTTTCCCCTCTAACCTTAAACTGATGTCCTCTTGTCCTTGATTCCCCAGCCCTGGGAAAAAGACTGAGTGCCTTCATTCTATCCATGCCTCTCATGATCTTATGCACTTCTATAACATCTTCCCGAGTCTCCTACACTCGAAAGAAAAAAGTCCTAGTTTGTCCAATCTCTCCTTATAGTTCAGACCATTGAGTCCTAACAACATCCTTGTAAATTTCTTCTGCACTCTTTCCAGTTTAATAGCATCCTTCCTAAAACAAGATGACCAAAACTGCACACAATACCCCACGTGCAGCCTCACCAATGTCCGTACAACTGCAATATAACTT
This sequence comes from Chiloscyllium plagiosum, assembly GCF_037043375.1. Lineage (NCBI taxonomy): Eukaryota > Metazoa > Chordata > Chondrichthyes > Orectolobiformes > Hemiscylliidae > Chiloscyllium > Chiloscyllium plagiosum. Next base: position 3,290,137 of record NW_028270160.1, read on the forward strand.
CCTGTATATCATAGAATCCCCACAGTGTGGAAACTGGCCATTTGGCCCAGCAAGTCCACACCTACCCTCAAGACCCATTTCTACATTTTGCTGAACACTGTGGGCAATTTAGCATGACCAAATCACGTAACCTGCACATCTTTGGACTATGGGAGGAAACCCACATAGACACAGGGAGAATGTACAAACTCCACTCAGACAGTTACCCAAGGCTGGAATTGAACCCAGGTCTCTAGTGCTGTGAGGCAACAGTGCTAACCACTGAGCCACCCCATCCCAACTTCTATCCCCAATGCTCTGACTGATGAAGGCCAGTGTGCCAAAAGCCTTCTTCACTATCCTGTCTATCTGTGACTGCACTTTCATGAATTGACACTGGTTATTCGGAATCTCTCAGGTATTCATTTACCACCATGGTGTCCAAAGCCATTTTCCTAGCATTTATAAGGAATCAATCAAAATCTTGTTCAATCCAGAAAGTTCCACAATTAAGGAGATAAACAGGAAGCACAGAAGTTCGATAAGAGATGATTCAGGCATTTAGTGTGCAGGTATTCCTATACTTAATGGCCTCAATATCAGTGCTGTAAGTGATTAAATCAACTAACTTCTCAGGGTCAGATAAATGTAATTTTGTGCAGTATAAACAGCTTTTAGATGTTAGATATTCTGCAAAGGGAGCATTTGGAAGAAATAAAAGTGATTTTGAGAAAGGCATACAGGTTGCATGTTATGTTTCAGCAGAATTGACAAAGAATCAAGACAGATATTAGAAATGTTAAGGGACATTCCTGATAGAATGATGTCTGGAATTGGGGAAGTAATATAGACACTGCCGTGTGGTTTCATATTATTCTAAGTCTTGTTGTTATAATTATTTTGTATACTTGGGTCAGTCTTGTTTCCATTACCATGTTTCACTGTTGATGTCAGCGACAAATGCAGCAGTTGAAAAGGGAATTAGCCCCGTTAAGACACGATAAACTAAAGTTGCAATGGATGGATCATAATGCATGTTCATTATTCTATTTTTGTTTAAGAACATAGAACAGTACAGCGCAGTACAGGCCCTTCAGCCCTTGATGTGTGCTGACCTTTTATCCTACTCTAAGCTCGAACTAACCTATACCCTTCATTTTACTATCATTCATGTGTCTAATCAAGAGTCACTTACATGCCCTTAATGTATCTGACTCTACTACCATCACCGGCAGTGCATTCCACGCACCCACCAATCTCTGTGTAAAGAACCTACCTCTGACAGCTCCCCTAAACCTTCCTCCAATCACCTAAACATTATGCCCCCTCATGATAGCCATTTCTGCCCTGGGAAAAAGTCTCTGACTATTCACTCTATCTATTCCTCTCAACATCATGTACACCTCTATCAAGTCTGAAAATGTGTTGCTGGAAAAGCGCAGCAGGTCAGGCAGCATCCAAGGAATAGGAGAATCGACGTTTCGGGCATAAGCCCTTCTTCAGGAAGAAGATTCCTGAAGAAGATTCCTGAAGAAAGGCTTATGCCCGAAACGTCGATTCTCCTGTTCCTTGGATGCTGCCTGACCTGCTGCGCTTTTCCAGCAACCCATTTTCAGCTCTGATCTCCAGCATCTGCAGACCTCACTTTCTCCACCTCTATCAAGTCGCCTTGCACCCTTCTTTGCTCCAATGAGAAAAGTCTGAGGTCCTTAAACTTTCTTCATAAGACATGTTTTGTGCATGTTTATTATTCTACTTTTGGTTTGTGATATATTTACTGATCATTAATCTGCAACTCATTCATTGATTATTGAATTACACATATCTGTATCACATAATGAAATGGTCCATTTTTAAATTGTGCATGGTATAGCAACTTAGCTTGGATATAAACTGATATGGTGGAAAGTGGCTAATTACTCGTGTTTGTTCAAAATATTAAAAATAATGAACAAAGAGTAGTGGCTGTGACCTTATACACTTCAGAACTTTAATAACTTCATGTATTGAAAGAATCAGCAATAACTCTTTCTGGAGTAAATTATTTCCCGAGATGAAAGGAACAAGGAGAAATTCTTATTAAGAAGTTAAAAGCTTGATAATTTGCTGCCTCGTGACAAATGGTCAATAAAGGCCTGCCCGCTGAAGTAAAAGCATAAATTGCAGGACTGGCTGTTTCAAATAGACACTTAGCACTGAATATGATTAGAAACAGAAAAGCTACTTCTAATAAGAAGGCAAGCTACAGACTTGAGGTTTCCAGAAGAATAATCAAATGTTGGGTATGAAAGAATCTAAACGGCCATTAATAATGTCACGTCACAAACGTCAGAATAGAGGGGTGTCAATTCATGACTGAGATGAAGAGGAATTTCTTCTCTCAGAGGATTATGAATCTTTGAAACTGCTTGCCACAGAGAGCTGTGAGGGCAGTGGCCTTATGTATATTTAGGCTGGGATAGATAGATTCTTGATCACTCAGGGCATTGAAGGTTACGAAGGAAAACACAGGTAAGTGGATGTGAGGAATGTCCAATCAGCAATGATCTTGTTGAATGTCAGAGCAGGTGTAAGGGACGTGGGCAGTATTGTAGAATAGAGAGACTTAAGGGTTCAGGTATATAATTCTTTGCAGTTTCCAACACATATAGATCATTTGGTTAACAAGGCATTTAGCATGCTTGCCATCATTGCTCAGACCTTTGAATGTAGGAGTTGTAACATTATGTTGAGGTTGCACAGGACGTTGGCGAGGCCTCTTCCTGAATACAGTGTTTAGTTCTGTTGCCCTGTTTTAGGAAGGAGATTGCAAAGCTGGAGAGAGTGCAGAAGGTATTTACCAGGATGTTGCTGGGAATGGAGGGTTTGAGTTATAAGGAGAGGCTGAATAGGCTGGGACTTTTTCACTGGAATGTAGGAGGTTGAGAGGTGACTTTATAGAGGTTTATAAAATAATGAGGGGTGTAGGTTGGGTGGGGGATTTCAAGACTAAAGGGCCTGTTTTTCAGTTTAGAGGAGAAATATTTTAAAAAGACATGAGAGGCATTTGTTTTATACAGAAGGTACTTCATGTGTGAAATGAGGTGTGGAAATTGCCATAGTGTGAAATTGAGGAAGTGGTGTATGCATTATTACACTTAAAAAACATTTAGATAAGAACATGAATAAAAAAAATGTCTGGAGTTTTTGGGCCAAGCACAGACACGTGGGACTAGTTTAGTTTGGGATTATGGTTGGCATGGACTGTTTGGACCAAATGGTCTGTTTCCATCCTGGATGACTCTATGATGCTGTGACTGAATGGCCTACTCCTGTTCTATTTCTTATGGCTTAAGAAATTTAGTCATGCTAAATATTATTCAAAAAATTAACTGTTCAATACATATTCTCCACTATTGTGTTTTGGAAACCGTTGTTTTATTATATGAATATTTTATATTGCTGTCCATCATTCTCTTTCTGTATTGCTGTTCCTTTTATTGTACTGGGCTGAAAGAGTACATTTTGTGTAAATCCAATCTGAGTTTCACCTCACATTGCCATACTTCACCAATTCAATAATGTTACCACAGCAACTGCTGCTTCGTCACTGCCGATTCGCCTCAAGACTTTCGCCTTTCTACACCAGACTCACCTATATCAAAGTTGTTATGCTCCAGTACCATCATTCGCCACTGGGCACACCTCACTGACGCCGCCATTTTGGAGTCCAGAACATCTGAGACTAAAGGCAATGGCTTCAGTTTTTCCAAACTTTACACATGAAGATCTAAAATGTTGATAATCTCCCTTATCCCTGCATTGAGGGCAGCTATCCGGAGCAAACATGATTTTGTCTCAGTCTCCTTTATTTACATATGAGTGGATGTAGTGATTATTATTTGACCACAGGACCACCAGAACAAGTCCATTCCATATTGTCCAATACCCATCCACATATAATTGCAGCATACATAAATCTATGATTTCCAGGAGCTTCCCTGATTATTTCCTCGATAAATATGTATTCTTTTTCATTCACAGGATGTGGGCATCACTGACTCAGCAAGCATTTATTGCTAATTGCCCTGAGGGCAGTTAAAAGTCAACCATGTTTCTGTGGGTCTGCAGTTACATGAAGGTCAGACAAGGTAAGGATAGCAGATTTCCTTCCCTTAAGGACATGAATGAACCAGATGTTTTTTTTCTGATAATCGACACTAGTTTCATGGTCATCATTGGACTCTTAATTACAGATTTTGAACCCAATCCAAATTCTACCATTTGCCATGGTGGGATATGAACCCAGGTCCCTAAAACATTATCTTGGATTAATAGTTGAGCAAAAATACTGCTAGGTCATCGCCTCCCTTGAGGTTTGTGGGATCAGCAGCAGGGTTCTGAGGGGAAGATAATTGTAGTCATAGAACATAGAACATAGAACAATACAGCACAGAACAGGCCCTTCGGCCCACCATGTTGTGCCGAACATTTGTCCTAGCTTAAGCATCCATCCATGTACCTATCCAATTGCCGCTTAAAGGTCACCAAAGATTCTGACTCTACCACTCCCACAGGCAGCGCATTCCATGCCCCCACCACTCTCTGGGTAAAGAACCCACCCCTGTCATCTCCCCTATATCTTCCACCCTTCACCTTAAATTTATGTCCCCTTGTAACACTCTGTTGCACCCGGGGAAAAAGTTTCTGACTGTCTACTCTATCTATTCCTCTGATCATCTTATAAGTCACCCCTCATCCTTCGCCGTTCCAACGAGAAAAGGCCTAGCACTCTCAACCTATCCTCGTACGACCTATTCTCCATTCCAGGCAACATCCTGGTAAATCTTCTCTGCATCCTCTCCAAAGCTTCCACATCTTTCCTAAAGTGAGGTGACCAGAACTGCACACAGTACTCCAAATGTGGCCTAACCAAAGTCCTGTACAGTTGCAACATCACTTCACGACTCTTGAATTCAATCCCTCTGCTAATGAACGCTAATACACCATAGGCCTTCTTACAAGCTCTATCCACCTGAGTGGCAACTTTCAAAGATCTATGAACATAGACCCCAAGATCCCTCTGTTCCTTCACCTCACTAAGAACCCTACCGTTAACCATGTATTCTGCATTCTTATTTGTCCTTCCAAAATGGACAACCTCACACTTGACAGGGTTGAACTCCATCTGCCACTCAGCCCAGCTCTGCATCATATCTAAGTCCCTTTGCAGCCGACAACAGCTCTCCTCACTATCCACAACTCCACCAATTTTCGTATCATCTGCAAATTTACTGACCCACCCTTCAACTCCGTCATCCAAGTCATTAATAAAAATTACGAACAGCAGAGGACCCAGAACTGATCCCTGCGGAACTCCACTTGTAACTGGGCTCCAGGCTGAATATTTGCCATCTACCACCACTCTCTGACTTCGACCGGTTAGCCAGTTTTCTATCCAATTGGCCAAATTTCCCTCTATCCCATGCCTCCTGACTTTCCGCAGAAGCCTACCATGGGGAACCTTATCAAATGCCTTACTAAAATCCATGTATACTACATCCACTGTTCTACCCTCATCCACATGCTTGGTCACCTCCTCAAAGAATTCAATAAGACTTGTAAGGCAAGACCTACCCTTCACAAATCCGTGCTGGCTGTCCCTAATCAAGCAGTGTCTTTCCAGATACTCATAAATCCTATCCCTCAGTACCCTTTCCATTACTTTGCCTACCACCGAAGTCAAACTAACTGGCCTGTAATTCCCGGGGTTATCCCTATTCCCTTTTTTGAACAGGGGCACAACATTCGCCACTCTCCAGTCCCCTGGTACCACCCCCATTGACAGTGAAGACGAAAAGATCATTGCCAACGGTACTGCAATTTCCTCTCTTGCTTCCCACATAATCCTAGGATATATCCCGTCAGGCCGACTTGTCTATCCTCAAGTTGTTCAAAATGTCCAACACATCTTCCTTCCTAACAAGTATCTCCTCTAGCTTACCAGTCCGTTTCACACTCTCCTCTTCAACAATACGGTCCCTCTCGTTCCTAAATACTGAAGAAAAGTACTCATTCAAGACCTCTCCTCTCTCTTCCGACTCAATACACAGTCTCCCACTACTGTCCTTGATTGGACCTACCCTCGTTCTCGTCATTCTCATGTTTCTCACATACACATAAAATGCCTTTGGGTTATCCTTGATCCTATCTGCCAAAGATTTTTCATGCCCTCTCTTAGCTCTTCTTATGCCTTTCTTCAGGTCCCTTCTGGCTATCCTGTATCCCTCCACTGCTCTGTCTGAACCCTGTTTCCTCTACCTTATGTAAGCCTCCTTCTTCCTCTTTACAAGACATTCAACCTCCCTCGTCAACCAAGGTTCCCTCACACAACCATTTCTTTCCTGCCTGACAGGTACATACATATCAAGGACACGTCGTATCTGTTCCTTGAAAAAGTTCCACATTTCCACGACATCCTTCCTTGAAGCCTATGCTCCCAACTTATGCTCCTCAGATCCTGTCTTACAGCATCGTAATTACCCTTCCCCCAATTGTAAAACCTACCCTGTTGCACGCACCTATCTCTCTCCATAACCAAGGTGAAAGTCACAGAATTGTGGTTACCATCACCAAAATGTTCAGCCACTAACAAGCCCATCACTTGTCCCGGTTCATTACCGAGTACCAAATCCAATATGGCCTCCCCTCTGGTCAGACAATCTACATACTGAGTTAGAAAAGCTTCCTGGACACACTGCGCAAACACCGCCCCATCCAATCTACTTGATCTAAAGAGCTTCCAATCAATATTTGGGAAGTTGAAATCACCCATGACTACTACCTGTGGCTTCTGCACCTTTCCAAAATCTGTTTCCCAATCTGTTTCTCCACATCTCTGCTGCTATTGGGGGGCCTATAGTAAACACCCAACAAGGTGACTGCTCCTTTCCTATTTCTGACTTCAGCCCATACTACCTCCAAAGGCAGATCCCCCTCGAACTGCCTTTCTGCAGCCGTTATACCATTTCTAATTAGCAACGCCACCCCCCCTCCTTTTTTACCACCCTCCCTAATCTTACTGAAACATCTGTAACCAGGAACCTCCAACAACCATTCCTGTCCCTCTTCTATCCACGTTTCCGTGATGGCCACAACATCGTAGTCCCAGGTACCGATCCAAGCCTTAACTTTACCCACCTTATTTCTGATACTCCTTGCGTTGAAGTATACGCACTTGAACCCATCTCTGTGTCCGCAAGTATTCCCTGTCAGTGCTACCTTCTCCACAGCCTTCCTACATTCTTGGACATCCTGACAAACAGCTAGCCTACTTGCTGGACTACAAGTCCGGATCCCATCCCCCTGCCAAATTAGTTTAAACCCCCCCGAAGAGTGCTAGCAAACCTACCCCCCAGGATATTGGTGCCCTTCTGGTTCAGGTGCAACCCGTCCTGCTTGTACAGGTCCCACCTTCCCCAGAATGCAGTCCAATTGTCCAAATACCTGAAGCCCTCCCTCCTACACCATCCTTGCAGCCACGTGTTCAACTGCACTCTCTCCCTATTCCTTGCCTCACTGTCACGTGGCACCGGCAACAACCCAGAGATGACGACTCTGTCTGTCCTAGCTTTTAGCTTCCAGCCTAACTCCCTGAGCTCTTGAATGACCTCCCCACCCCATTTCCTACCTATGTCGTTGGTGCCAACATGCACCACGACTTCTGGCTGCACACCCTCCCCCTTAAGGATTCTGAAGACACGGTCCGAGACGTCTCGGACCCTGGCACCCGGGAGGCAACAAACCATCCGAGAGTCTCGCCCATGTCCACAGAACCGCCTGTCCGTCCCTCTAACTAAAGAGTCTCCTATAACTAGCGCTCTCCTCCTCTCCCCCTTTCCCTTCTGAGTCTCAGAGCCAGACCTCGCGCCACAGACCCGGTCAGTGCAGCTTACCCCTGCTACCCCAACAGTATCCAAAGCGGTATACTTATTGTTTAGGGGAACGACGACAGGGGATCCCTGCACTGCCTGCTTCCTCCCCTTCCCACCTCTAACTGTTACCCAGCTTCTTCTGTTCTCTGGCGTAGCTATGTCCCTGTAGCTTCTATCTATTACACTCTCAGCCTCTCGAATAATCCTCAGTTCATCGAACTCCAGTTCCAGTTCCCTAACTCATTCTGTGAGGAGCAGGATCTGACTGCATTTCCTGCAGATGAAGTCGGCAGGAGTATTGGTGGTCTCCCCTACCTCAAACATCCTGCAGGAGGAACATTCCGCTGCCTGCGCTGCCATTACTCTACAGTTCGTCTCCAAAACAAGAACACTGAGTAGCTTACCTGTGGACTTTAAAATTAGGTTAGAGGAGGAGGATGGGAGGGAAGCCCTACTGTATAGGGCCTCCCTGGGGTCTAGAACACACCCACTCAAATATCAACAGTAACAAGTGATCAGTGAAATTTCAAGTGCGTGAATATCTGATAAGAAAAGCATTGGGTTTGATTTTGATTATTTCCATGGGAAAATAGCCTGCTTTCATTCACAGAGGGATGCTGAGAAGAGGAATAGCCATCCACATGAGGGAACTGGCATTTGCAGACTGTGCATTAACATAATTGCATGTCTTTGAAATGAAATGGAGAAACAAGTGGAAACAAATAATTTTCTTGGTCTGTTTGGCTCAGCATAAGCACAGTTCATTTGCCCGTAGAACAACCAAGACAGCCTGCTGACCCTTCTTCTGAATGGTGTTCTAAAGCAGAGGTTAACCCTTCTTTAGCAATGTTAGGAACCATTTCCCACTTTTGATTTAACCAACAACAAGCAAGCAAATTATACAGATTTTCCACTTTTCACTTCTTTATTTAAAGATCTAGGACAGTAGTCCCCAGGTCTGTTTAAATCTGCTGGGACCTTTCATACTCTAAAACTGTTTAAATCTGTCCAAACCCTGGACCCGATCCATCCAAATCCCGGGTGCAACCTCCAATTTGTTTTAAAATGAAGGTTGACCCCGCTCTGAAAACTAAAAGTGAAACACTCAGAGGAGCACCTCACTCTATAAACTTTAAAAAGGGTGTGGAAAGTGATGTGAACTGTTTTTCAGCAACTTCTAGCAGTTAAATAAAATAAACCCTGACTTTAAAATCAACAAGTAATACTTTATTTATCCAACTCTAACAGTGAACAAATTAACTAAGCTATTAACAAACGAAATAAATCCCTTCTAGCTACTAACTATTCCAGAATAAAACAATATTCTAATAGTATGCTGTTCCAATAACCACAAATCCCACCCATGTAAAAAAATAGAATTTGATCTCTTGTAAGTTGTGTTTGCTGTTATGTTCTGTGCATCCTCCGTTGATTCTTCTGTCAGGAATGCCTTTTTCTGTCATTGGTGTTGTTATTATTTAGATGATGCTTTCTCTAATGCATAGATGACTTTGACAGCCAATTTCTCTCTCTCTCTCTCTCTCTCAGGAGAGGGAGAGAGAGAAAGGGAGCTGAGGGCTGTTAGCTCTGGCAGATGGTAGTTAGCTCTGGGGTCTTTGTCCAACTGCCCCCTTCTTTAATACCCGTGATGACATATCAACATTTCTTACAATAGGGTTGGTCCTGTGTTGTCAAAACCATCAGATTTAAAATTAATAGCTTTTTGGTATCTGAGTGCCTGGTTAAAATTGATTGGCTAAATCAAAAAACCCGCTGTCTTGGTAAAAACTACTGTTTGGCCTACTAACTGCCTTTTGATACAAGTGTTTCAGTTCGGGCTCTCTGTGTACTGGCAAATGTTCAAGCTGCCCAGAGATGTCCATTTTAACTTTAAGCACAGAAAAAAGCCCATGTTTTAAAGGGACCATGCAAAGCTTACCCTATTTTACAATTTTACACACACCAAATTCTAACTTCCTGCCTCCCAATCTATAATTACACTACCCAACTTCACAACACTGGCTACTAGCGTTTTAAGGGGGAATGGAAATGTAGGAAAATTTGTATTTTCACTCCCTCTGAAATTTGTAACATCCTTTAGGCAAGAGTGCTAATTCTGTCAACCTTTGGAACTCCTTAGTTAGAGTCACATATCTCATAGGGGATTGCTAAACAGTGCTTCAAGTCTTTTCTATACTAATTTTTATGAGTATATTTTATCAATTCCTGCTGCATATAAGGCTGAAGTGAAATAAAGCATGGTCCTTACAGAACTTGAAAAGATTTCAATAAAATCTCAACCTGAGCAAAATGCTGCTTCCTATTATGCTGGAATTTGTTATGCTAATCGCAGATCAATGTGGTTCCTTCCATTTTACTTCAATTTTTAGCTTAATTACTGCTTACTCACTCTAATTACTTTTGTTGCATTGACGTTCTTAACTGGCAGGCAAATACACCAATCTATAATTTTACTGTCCCCAAATACTGTAATTACTAATGTGAAATCCACCCAACTTCAGGAAGCATAAGAAAATTTGGGACCTTGCTATGAACTCAGTATTAAATACAAAACTGGCAGCTAAACTAACTTCAATGAGACCACAGGTTAATGATCTAACATTGACATTGGAATGGCATTTTGTTGATTCCAATATATGAACTGAAATTAGTACAAGCTAATGAACAGTTAGTTATGGATCAATCTGAGTATGAATGTGATTCTTACCATTCCTTACTCAATCCCAATGAATCTCAGCTCGTAAGTAGATTTTAAAATGCAGTATTTTATACAGCAGTTGCTATTCTAATTTTATAAAATCAGCTGAGCTCACCTAGCAGTATTGGATTGCCAAAGTTGAACCCGAAATCAACAATATACAAATAAATAGAGGACATTACCTTTTACCATATCATTTCACAAGTGCAGCCAGATTGGGCAAAAAAATTATAACAGTGGGAAAAGTATGTGAATTTGAAATGAGCAGAGAATATTACATACAAGGGGACATAAATTTAAGGTGAAGGGTGGAAGGTATAGGGGGGATGTCAGGGGTGGGTTCTTTACCCAGAGAGTGGTGGGAGCATGGAATGCGCTGCCTGTGGGAGTGGCAGAGTCAGAATCATTGGTGACCTTTAAGCGGCAATTGGATAGGTACATGGATGGATGCTTAAGCTAGGACAAATGTTCGGCACAACATCGTGGGCCGAAGGGCCTGTTCTGTGCTGTATTGTTCTATGTTCTGATATTCATCGAAGCAAGAAACATTCAACAAATTAACAGGGCTATGGAATAATGCTTGAGCAGAGACTGATATAAGTTTGTGTTCTCCGATAGGTGAATGTCAAGCATTAATAGCTAGATATTTTCCTAAATAACTTATTGTTACATATCAATGGGGGAGGGGGAGTGTTTCTCCTGGCTCACAGGTACCGACACTTTCGCTGCATCACAAGAGCCTACAAGACATTTTTAATCAGCCTGATCAGAAGTTAATAGGGCTTTTAAAAATCTGATGTAGTAATGTTTATATTATCCTCTGTAAGAAAACAAACTGGGCATCGGTATCATGGTATTGAATCCAAGAGATATTTAGTACAGCTTTGATTAAATGCAGACATTACAAATTTTCATTACATATAGAAACCTAGATTCTGGATTAATATTAGGTTAATAGGTTATAACAGAGTAGCAACTTACATTCTGACCCTGAGACATTAAATGACAAGGAATGCTATAGATTTTGGTGAAAGAGAAGCACAAGAAAACATCTAGTAGATAAGCAGTGGCAGTTAGCAAAGCCAACAAGATTGTGCTTGCAAAATAATTTTAATGGGCTGAAAAGAGGAAGCATATGTAGTGATTGTAATGAGGTCAGCCAGGTGGACCTCATAGAATATGAACTGCCTGATTGGTCCAATTGGGGAGCCATGGCTGACAGATAAGAACAGGAATGCCAGACATCCTGTTCACTCTGAGAGCTGACTGTGAGGGAACAGGATCAGTGTCAAGGACGCTTCACGTGTAAATAAAGGGTGACGGGATACTGGCCTCTGTGGAGTTATTTCAGCATATATCCTTAATCTTGTTACAATGTGTGCCAAAGGAGGAAACATTTACACAGATGTTGGGTGTCATTGACCGTTTCAAAAACAAACAGGAAAGTTTAATAGGAGTTCTGAACAAACAAATTGTCTTAGATACTTAAGAATTTGCAGAGTTTTTTTAACTCTGTCTTCCCCATTTCTTGCCTGAAAAATGAATGATCAGCAGAGGAAAAATGGATGGCCATCTTGGAAACTCCTTTGGTGCCCAAAGTCTGCCTGAGTCAACTTTCATGCAAACCGTCAATTTATGGCAGCCAATATTTCTGCTCAGATCAAATGGAAAACAGTTTTTGCCCTTCTGGGCCTCACCAATATAAAGCAGCTCAATGTCATCCTGTCAATGATCAGCTCCCCTGTCCCTATCCCACACAGGCTTAACTTGCATGTCTCCCCTGTGCAGAAGTTTGGCTGTCTGTAAGTGAAAAGATTATGTGTTTGAGATGAGAGTAGATTCCCTACATTGTGGAAACAGGCCCTTTGGCCCCACCGAAGAGTAACTCACCCAATACCTATTTCCCTCTGGCTAATGCACCTAACACTATGGGCAATTTAGCATGGCCAATTCACCTAAACTGCACATCTTTTGGACTGTGGGAGGAAACCGGAGCACCCGGAGGAAACCCACGCAGACACAGGGAGAATGTGCAAACTCCACACAGACAGTCACCCAAGACTGGAATCAAACCTGGGACCCTGGTGCTGTCAGACAGCAGTGCTAACCCCTGAGCCACCATGCCACCCCACAGTGGCTCAGTTTTATGGTTAAATTCTATCTGAACTTGTATCAAGTATTCCAAGCCATTCAATATGAATACAAGTGTACTGTGAGTTTTCTTTAAATATGCATATGCAGATCTATTTACATGTTCAAAATGCATATTAAAATTATTTTGCCAAATCAAATTTGAAGTTTTGACTCTAGACTCACAGCAATGGAGTTGACTCTGAACTGCCCTCTGAAATGAAAGGGCAAATGCAAAGATTAAACACAAGCACTGCGAGAAGTTCCACTGACCTCATTAATATTTGTACATCTGGGTGTCAGGAACATTTACTTATGCCAAGCAAAGAAGCACCTGAACTCTCAACCATGTAGCTACAAAGCTTCTTTTAGTCTCCAAACTAGGCCATTTTAAGGGACAATGCCTATTCATGTCTAATTCTGCACTCATATGGAACAAAAACAAATTCCCAGGATATTCAAGATTTTCTCTCGATAGGAAAATAACAATGCATAGACACTGACAGAGAATTGTAATGAAGGAAGGAACATCACTATAGAAACCTCCTGAATCCACATAAACAGGAAACTCTCCAAATAATAGATAGACAGAAGACACTGTGGGAAATGGCAAAGTTCCACATGATGTGGCGTCAAAAGTTGGTCAAGGCAAGGCTTCTTGTTAGTAATATCAGCTTTGTGTGTTTTCTTAAAGTATCGCAGTGCTGTTTTTTTACCAAGGGCAAATGTCACTGGTTGCACGTTAAAAAACATTTCCCTGGCTTGCATTATGTCATTTGCCTTGAGGGATTTGGATAAGGGTACTGAATATAAGTTGCTAAATTTGTTGATGACAGCAAGACAGTTTGAAAAGTATGCTATTGAGAAGATGTAAAAGGTCAGCATAAAAATATGGACTGATTAAGCAAGTGAGCAAAAATCTGGCAGATGGGTAACTGCAAACATATCTACTTTAGCAGGAAGAATAGAACAGCCATTTAATTGGAGATAGATTGCAGTCCTTGATGGGACAGAATGAATGATTGTGGGGCCTGTACGAATGATGGAGGATATAGTAGAGTCAGGAGGGTCAGTTTTATATTTAGCCAGGAGTAAAAGTGGGTTTTAATGCCTCTAACTTTTTCTGGCTAACCACTATGGTCAGTAAGTCAGAACCTTCCAATGTCTCTGACTCTCCTTCAGAGCTGGGCACTTTTTTCTGAAGGTTCCAGATATTGGTAATTGCCTAAAGAAAGTTTAAACTTCCTGGGCAGCTACCATGTTGTCAGTGCTTTCTGACTTCCAAGAGATCCTGGTGTATATCATTCAAGGTATGTCTGGTCTCTGTCTAACCAGAGACAGGAAGATCTGGGCCAATATCTGATGTTACTATATACAAGACTCTTTGCTATTTCTGTTTGAAAATTTATAACGTATTCAAGAACTCGATATGGAGATTTTCAAACCAATATATCAGGTAAAAGAAAATACAGGAATGAATGTTTTCTCATGGAATAGTATGCTTATGACAAGGTACTTGGGTAGTTTTGAATCATGTGAGGGCAAGCCTGTTGGTGAAAAATGTGTTGAGTAAAAATTCAATGCTGTCCAAATTCTGAAAACATCAACAAAGAAAAATTAATTTTTCCCCTTTTTGGAAGAGGAGATGTGACCTCGCTGGGTGTTTTTGAGGAAGGCAGCATATGAATTTTGCACAATCTTATTTCAATGAATATGCATTCAGCTGAGCATGGTGCATGCTGCTGACTGGCTGAAAACTTAACAGTGGCCCAGTAGCACGGCTAATACGTGTATCCAGCTTGCCTGTATTTCTGAAGGGGAAGCTGCACTCATTAAATGGACGATGCTGCTGACTGTCTCTACAGAAATTCAAAGGAAGTTAAAAGGCCCCAGTTAGAGCAGCAAGCAAGAGAGGGCTCTTAAGGCCTTGGATAAGGCATTGGAGGTTTATTCCAGGAGGCCAACAGGAGTAGAGCAATTACGGCTGGAATTTGCTGCTCAGCAGTCCTCAGTTTAGAAGGCAGATATTCTGCTGTATGGCAGTGTGCAACATCAATCTCACACTTGCACCATATTCCAAAATATATTGAATGTGAAGCAAGAATGCAGCCATGTTCCAAAGACTCAGGGGAGTAGTCTTCACTGAAGCCCAAGGAAAGTTCTGCCAATGCGGGATAACAGCACAGTCGGTCAAACCTCCAAAACAAGTACAGGAAATTTGGTGAGGTGTCTAGATGGTGTGATCTCAGTCAGTGGCTCCATGCCTCTGCAATCCAAGGAGTGGGATATGGTCAGTCTTATAGCACCAAAGGGAGTGTCTGGGGGACTGACATGGTCAGAGAGATGTACTAGCATTAGACAGGTGTGTGGGCACTTCTCATTTGGGGTGGGTGGGTGTGTGGTGGTGGTGGACAAGATGGGCCACTTCCACAGGAAGGATATTTGGAAACCTTTTCTTTAGAATTGGGGTCTGCAGACTGGGGCAACTGCAATGGCAGTTTTGAAGAGGGCAACAGTATTTGTAAGAGGGAACAGGTCGTTAACACAAATTTGCTATAACACGATTGACGGATTGGGGACTCTGTTTCTAAAGTGTGAGTTTTAAAGTGGGTATTGGTTATAATACAAATTCAGCCCCATTAGTTTAAATGCTATTACATGATTTTCTTATTACACGGGATTGCATGAAAATGGAACTACTGTGTTATCGCGGAATTGATTACATATGGTTAAGCATGGATGGGAAGGGATCATGCAGAAAGGGTTCCATCTATGTTCAAGAGCATTGTGGCTTCAAGTGGGAGACAGCTGGTGAGGGAGAGGATGCAGGTTCTACTGATATGAGGCCCTTTAAAGGGTAACAACATCACGCATTGACCCAAACACTGTACAGGAACAGTCCTACCTAGGCATGCTGAAGACTTCTTGCCAGTGGGCTCTGTTCGGCTTCAACTTCCAAAGTTCAGAGGTGGGCAGGCAGACTCTACCAGACAGTTCTGGCCACTTCTAGAGTGGCTTGAGAGGGGATTTCTAAGGGGCCTGCATGTGGTTTGTCTTCTGGCTGAGTACCTCCTGACAATGCCCTTTGTCCTCATGAGGAAGAGGCACCTGGGGAATGTCTCTAGCTCTCTGTTGCCATGCCTTTGGTCCTGTGGCCTAGTGACAGGGGTGATGGAGTACAGGTGTGTGCCCCTCTCCAGCAGTCATAGAGTCATAGAGATGTACAGCACAAAAACAGACCCTTCGGTCCAACTTGTCCATGCCGACTAGATATTCCAACCTAACCTAGTCCCATTTGCCAGCACCCGGCACATAATCCCTCTAAACCTTCCTATTCATATACTTATCCAGATGCCTTTTAAATAGCGCAATTGCACCAGCCTCCACCACTTCCTCTGGCAACTCGTTCCATCCAAGCACCACCCTCTGTGTGAAAATGTTGCCGCTTAGGTCCCTTTCATATCTTCCCCTGTCATCCTAAACCTATGCCCTCTAGTTCTGGACTCTCCTACCCCAAGGAAAATACCTTGTCTATTTATCTTATCCATGCCCCTCATGGTTTTACAAACTTCTATAAGGTCACCCCTCAGCCTCCGACGCTCTAGGAAAAACAGCCCCAACATATTCAGGCTGCCCTTACAATTCAATTCCTCCAACTCTGGCAACATCCTTGTAAATCTTTTCTGAACCCTTTCAAGTTTTGCAACATCCTTCCGATAGGTAGGAGACCAGAATTGCACGCAATATTCTAATATTCCACATGCAATCTCCTGCCTGGGGCTGAGCAGCTCCCTGGTCTCTGGCAGTCCTCTGAGTGTCAGCGGCCTGGGCCATTTCTCCCTCAGCCAGTTGTGGAGCTGCTGTAGTGAGGTGCTCACCAGATTGTGGTTCCCTCACACTTCTGAAACCTAACCTGCGGTATGGTATCTGGGCAGTTGGGGGGTACGGGAGGCAGCCTTGTTGATGTTTCCTCAGTGTTCCCAATCCTCATCCTCAGAGGTGGAGGAAGTGACCCCTGGGGTGGGAGTTTCACCATGGAGATGGCAGGCATCCCACTGGCAGCTGTCAGACAAAAGAGAGAGAAGGCCTCAAGGCCAGGGATTCGAGGTGGTGTGATAGCAGGACTCATAGGAGATGCTGTGGAATGATGAATGGTACTGACTTGGACAGTGAGACATGGATGTCCCGGCATCTCCATAGGTGTAGCCATTGCCTCTTCCTGCTAAAGCCAGGAGTCTGATGGTGGCTCTTCCTCCAGCCACCTGGGTCCTTCCTGCCATATGTGTGGGCTGTCTTCTCCTGGAAGTAGAGAAAGGGAGGGATAGAGTGTGGTGACAGTGGGTGATACAGTTGTTCATGCTGGTGCAGGTCGGAGAAAGGTGTGGAGGGTTGCAAGGGATTCAATAGATAGCACAGAGGCCATGCAAGGTTAGAGTTGGGGGGGAAGAGAGGTGAGGATGGATAATGGTGGAGCAGGTAACAGTGAGAGTGACAGAGCTTGAGCCTTGGTGGGAGATGGGTGCAGTAGCAAAGATAGAATGAGTGTGAGGTGGAAGAGAGAGGAGTGTGGCCCATACTCTTGTGGAGCGAGATGTGAAATCTAGAGCAAAAAGAGTTAGTGGAAGAATCTCAGTTGAGTTAATTAGTGAAAGTATCTTTTCTTTATTTTAGTGTATTAGTTGCCTGTAATATAATTTTGATCAGTGTTTAATTTATTCTCACTGGGAAATTTAATTTTTTAAAAGAATTTATCAGTATCTGATGGGATTGCAACAAACATGTGGAGGCAAAGTGATACAGATGCATGCTAGCATGTTGCAAACAAAAGGATGCTAAGGAAACAATAAGGCCTATTGGGAACCAAAAAGATAAGTGCTGAGTTGAGGCAGATGAAGTGGATATAGTTCTTATTGCATATTTTGTGTTTACCTTCTCAAAAGTGTGCAACATTTCAGATGTTATAGTTCAGCAGTCTGAATGTGCACTATTGGAGATGATTAACGTAGCCATGAGAGGCAATATTAAGTGCGTAGCATCTTTGAAAGTGAATATGTTACCAAAGCCAAGAAGAATTTTATCCCAAACTGCTAAGTGAAGCAATGGCAGAAATAATGGAGGGTTTGAGCATCATTTTCAAGACTTCACTAGTTCGAATTGGATAAGACTGGAATATTACGAATGACATGTCATGTTTAAAAAGGGATGAAGTGATAGACCAAGCAGTTACAGATAAATCAATCTAACTTCAGTGGTGGTCAAATTATTAGAGAAAATTCTGAGAAATGATACAAATTGTGTAATCTAAAAAGGCACAAATTAGTCAAGGACAGTCAGCATGGATTTGTGAAGCAAAGATAATGTCTGATTAATATGTTAATCAAGACACTTTACGAAGAAGAGCAGAGGAGCTATTCCTGATCCCCTGGCCAATACTCGTCCATCAGTCAAGATCACAAAACTATCTGGTCATTATCACATCTCTGTTTGTTAGAGTTTCACAGAAATCATAGATTCCCTGCAGTGCAGAAAGAGGCCATTCAGGCCTATTGCATTCACACCGACTATCCCATCCTGTCCTTCAAACCCTGCGTTTACCACAGCCAACCCACACATTCCTGGACACTGGACAATTTAGCATAGCCAAACTACCTCACTCTGCACATCTTTGGACTATGGGAGGAAACCAGAGCACCTGGCAGAAACCCACATAGAGGACAACATACATAACTCTACACAGACAGTTGCCCAAGGCTGGAATTGAACCCAGGTCCCTGACACTGAGGCAGCAGTGCTAACTACTGAGCCAATATGCCACCTTTGTCGGGCAATTTTTGGTTACTGTGTTTTCTATCTTAAAAGAGTGATTACAATTTTAAAAAAAGTTCATTGGCTGTTGAGGCAATCAGTGGTCATGAGAAGGGCTACAAAAATGCAAATCTTTCTTTTATGTTTCTCTGTGAAATTCTTCTAATTGCAGCAAGAATGTGGGTGTCTGTGGTATATATGGTACTGTTGGATGCAAACCTAGTCTAAGAACAGAAGGGTAGAATAAAGGCAGTTTATCTAATGCAAAAGTTATAGAATAAAACTACAGTTTGCAGTGGATGAGTCATCTCTCTAAGGACACAATAATTTATTTACTCAATCCATGACTTCAGCTACATGAACAGGATGTTGATTTTTTTTTTCAACTTTTTGGAGCTGATATTTGCGGTTGAGAGAATTTCTTGGCCCAAACTCCGAAAAGTGAGTTAGGTTTAAAAAAAAAATTTTGCTGCAGGCAAGTTAGAAATATTGATCTAGTTTTGGGTTTTGACTAAATACTTTTGTTCAAAACCTAAATTCTACTTAATTACTGCTTTAGTAGTTTCAGTAAACACTGTTTCTAAATATGAAATAAATCATACACTTTATCAAACAGTTTGCATTTATGTAGTGCCTTCACAGATATCATAACTATTCTAAAATCCATCAACAAACATACAAAAATGTTCCACATTTTGCAGTAGTCAAATAATCTAAATCTCAATTTATATTTGGGTGCTATTGGTTGACATCGGAAGGTTGGCATACTAGATATCTCTGCTTTGCTTCAAATTTTGCCATGGGATTTTTAAATTGTAATCAGAACCCTGGGGGGTCACAGATGGATCAGGTTAACATGTTATCTGAAGGATGGCACCACTGACAATGCAGCACACTCAGCACAACAATTATGTTTTTGTTTAGATTAAGTGCACAAGTCTTGGACTGTCACTTGAGCCCACAACCTTCTGATTCAGAGAGTAAATTGAGTAGCTCATTGAGCCATTCTGGCACTTGATGCACACGATTAGCATTCTCAAAAGCATTATGTTACATTGGTGATGAAATGCAATCCATTATAAAAGTGGTCAATTTTTTAACTGGGTAAAATGTAAAGAGAGGCTTGTTACTGCACAGAAAATGAAAGAGTACTAGTATAATCCGGATTTTTGCTGCATCAGGCGTGGAAGGTTGAACGAGTTGATCACTTTAGTCATTGTCTCCAAACAATGGGTTCTGACAATGGTAGTGTCCATATCTCAGGGCCCGGAGAACTGGGTTCAAGTCTCACTTACTCCAGAGGTATGTTATTACAACCCTGAACAGGTTGATTCAAAAATATCTAGAATTGTCACCAGATTGAAAAAAAAACAGCATCACCACTGAACATTGCTTTCTGTGCCAGTACCCATTGGGCCTACCCACAGAGGTGGTGTCCCTGCATGTTGTGATTTTTGAGTAGAATTGTGGCTCAGGTTGAGGTTCTAGTTGTAAGTTTGTTCGCAGAGATGGAAGGTTTGTTTTCAGACGTTTTGTCACCATACTAGGTAACATCATCAGTGAGCCTCCAGTGAAGCGCTGGTGTTCTGTCCCGCTTTCTATTTATGGGTCTTGGTTTCTTATGGTGGACGATATCATTTCCAGTTCTTTTTCTCAGAGGATGATAGAGGGGGTCCAATTCGATGTGGTTATTGATGGAGTTCTAGTTAGAATACCAGGCCTGCAGCAATTCCTGAGTGTGTCTCTGTTGAAAAAACTTACAACCATGTCCCTGCATCTTCTCCAGAAGGCCTGGGTTCATGTCCGGAGATGACTGAACAAGTTGATTAAACAATATTTATGGTTCGTGTCTTTACCTCTGGGTTAGAAAGTCTGGATTCAAGCCTCTGCTGCTTCAGATGTGTGATACAACATGTCTGAATAGATGATTAAAACTATTTTTCTGTCTCCAGCATACATCAGGTAGGCACATGAGCACAGACAAAGTCAGGCTGGATTATATTGGCAACCCATAATTTCAAAGCCAATATTCAGAATCTAAACTTACAATTGGAGAACAGGTGCCAGTGAGAATAGTTAGAGAGTTGTTAGGATACAAGTATAAAAGACAGAGGTACTTTTCATGCTTTGGACTTTCAATTGATTATACAGGAGTTTGCCAGCAGATGTCACTCTATGCATTTTTCTTCACAATTTCTACTTATCAAAAGACTGAAGGAGCTACCTGATTGATAGAAATGATTTTTGTTGAGAGAGAAAACAGAGATAAATATCAGGTCTCTTATTAGAACTGGGGGTGCTGAGAGATGAAACAATCTTTAAGCTAACTAGGTTTATCACAATCACAGTTTGCATCTGTACAAATGCTGTCAGACCTGCTGAGTATTAATTTTCAGCATTTTCTGGAATTCAGATTTCCAATGCCTGCAGTACTATAAGCTTAGTTTTTATCGAGTTTAGCAGAAGTGAAACTGGTTTATTTCTGGCATTCATGCAAATGCTGCTCATTTAGGAGATACGATCTGCACTTAGCAGCCTATGTTGACAGGTGAAACAAGTATCTTTTTAAATCAATGCTGTTTTAATTTGGTTAATTGTAAATGGGATGATGTTTTAATGAGATTAATATAGCAATAACAATTTACATTTGAGAGTTAGCTTGAATTCCATCCCTTTAACATGTGATGCAGAAACAATTGCAATTATATAAATACATTTTTATCATTCATTTTCAAACTTAGTTTAGCAGAAATATGGTATCCATATCAGTTCCTTCCACAGAAGATAATTTTCAATAAAACTGTATTTGTATTTACAATAGCAGTGAGTCTAGAATTTTAGCTTTGTGACAAATTGCTAAAGTATTCTATTTTTGGAATACAAACAAAGTAGTATGGGTCATTTTTTGCAGCACAGTACAAAATTTCAAAGACTCATAGGGCAACATGCTAGCTTCATTTCAATTTTGGAGAGTTTCATATGCTCACTCTTGATCACTGTTTCCACGAGCACCGCCTTATGCTGGCTCAGAGCTACATCACCCCCCATTTTCACTCTATCCTCTGGCTCATTTGATGTTTGATAAAGATGCTTTTTTCTTTTGTATTCAGGAATTAAGAAAGACAAAATGCAACAGCTTAGAGGTACCCACAGCCCTCTGGAACCTTCCTCCACTCCCATTCCCTCCGACTTCATCACCTGTCCTAACCCAACTCCTGTTGTGTACTTACAGTTCCTTCTGACTTTCCGCTCTCTGATACTGAACATTCTTTACTCAGCAAAGATCTTAGATTTATCTCTCTGCGCCCCCACCTTAATGAAATTCAGGCACGACTTGACGTTGAACTCTTCTTCCATCACCTTCACCTTTGTGCCCATTTCTTTGGACAAGGATCCTGTCCCCATCCCACAGACACCTTCACCCATCTCCAACACTCTCCCTCCACTTGGACCTCTCCCTCTGACCTTTTACCTGCTATTCATCAAGAACAGTCAGTCAATGTGGTATTGGTTGCCTTAATTTCTCTGCACCCCTCTCTTACCCATTCAAACCTATCTCCTTCTGAACTGACTCTCAGATCCAACCCTGACTTTCTTATCAAGCCTGTTGATAAAGGTAATGCTGTGGTTGTCTGGCAGACTGTTCTCTATATTGTGGAAGCTGGGAGCCAGCTCTCATATATCTCTTCTTATCTCTTCACCAGACCATGGTCAGGCTACTGCGTCCACAACTATCACTAAGGTCATTTCATCTGGTGATCTCTCCCTCCACTGCCTTCAAACTCATAGTCCCCCAACCCTGCACAATCTACTTCTACCTCCTTCCAAAAATTAATGAACAGAACGCCCTGGGCAGACCAATTGATCCTGCCCCACAGAACTCATCTCTTCTTGCCTTGACTCAATATTTTCCCCCTTATCTATAGGATCATAGGATCCCTTCAGTGTGGAAACAGCTATTTAGCCTAACAAGTCCACAGTGACCCCCTGAAGAGTAACCAGCCAGACCCATTCCCCTCCCCTATTACTCTACACTTCCCCTGACTAATGCACCTAACCCACACATCCCTGAACACCATGGGTAATTTAGCCTAGCCAATTCACCTAACCTGCACATCTTTGAATTGTGGGAAGAAACAGAAGCATCCAGAGGAAACCCACGCAGACACGGTGAGAATGTGCAAACTCCACCCAGACAGCTGCCCAAGACTGGAATTGAACCTAGGTCTCTGGCGCTGTGAGGTAGCACTGCTGTGCTGCCCAGTCCCCTCGTACTTTAATCTGCGATTCTTCTGATGCTTACGTCAGTTTCAGAATTTCCAGTGAAAGAGTGATAGAGCACGGAAACAGACCCTTTGGTCCAATTTATTTGTGTCATCCAGACATCCCAATCTGATCTAGTCCTATTTACCAGTATTTGGCCCATATCCACTAAATCCTTCATATTCATTTTTCCACCCAGATGCCTTTTAATTGTAATTGTACCAGCCTCCACCACTTCCTCCAGCAGCTCATTTCAGATTTGGACCACCATCTGCGTGCAAGATGTCAGGTCCTTTTTAAATCTTTCCCCCCTCGCCTGAAACCTATGCCCTCTAGTTGTGAACTCCCCAACTCTATGAAAAAGACTTTGGCAATTTAGCTTATCCACGCCCTCATGATTTTATAAACCTTTATAAGGTCACCCCTCAGCCTCCGACGCTCCGGGGAAAATAGTCCCAGCCTATTCAGCCTCTCCTGATAACTCAAACTCTCCAGTCCTGGCAACATCATAGTAAATATTTTCAGCACCCTCTCAAGTTTAACAACATCTTTCCTACAGATGAGTGACCAGAATTGTATGCAGTATTCTAAAAGTAACCTTACCAATGTCCTGTACAGCCACAACATGATATTCTAACTCCTATACTCCTATATGAAGTCAGACATGCCAAACGCCTTCTTCACCACTCTATCTGCCTGTGACTCCACTTTCAAGGAACTATCCACCTTTACCCCTAAGTCCCTTTGTTCAGCGACACTCCCCAGACTCTACCATTAACTGTATAAATCTTGCCCTGGTTTGCTTTACCAAGATGCAACACCTCACATTTATCTAAATTAAACTCCATCTGCCACTCCTTGGCCATTGGTCCATCAAATAAAGCTCCAATTGCACTCTGAGATAATCTTCTTTGTTGTTCATTGCACCACCTATTTTGGTGTCATCTACAAACTTACTAACCGTGCTTCCTATGGTCACATTGAAAATCATTCACATGAATGACAATAAGCAGTGGACCCAGCACTGATCCTTGTAGTACACTGCTTGTCCAGGCCTCCAGTCAGAAAAGCAACCCTCTACCACCACACTTTGTCTCCTGCCTTCAAACCAATTTTGTATCCAATTTTGGACTCATGTGATCTAACCTTACTAACCAATCTACTATGCAGAACCTTGTTGAACATTTTGCTGCAGTCCATATAGACAATGTCTTCATCAATCTTCTTCACTTTTTCAAAAAATTCAATCAAGTTAGAGAGACATGATTTCCCCTACAAAAAGCTATGTTGTCTATCCCTAATCAGTCCTTGCCTTTCCAATGAATGTAAATCCCTTAGCATTCTTTCCAACAACTTCCGCACCACTGATGTAAGGCTCACCAGTCTATAGTACCCTGACTCTCCCTTACAGCTTTTCTTAAATAATAACACCACATCATCCAACGTCCAGTCTTCTGGCAACTCACCCATGGCTACTGATGATGGCGATTAAATATCTCAGCAAAGGACCCAGCAATCTTATCCCTAGCTTTCTACAGGTCTCGGGGATTTATCTACCTTTATGCATTTTAAGACCTCCAGCAATTCCTCTTCTATAATGTGAACTCTTTTCAATACATTACTATTTATTTCCCCAAGTTCCCTAGATTCCATGTCACCTTCACAGTAAATACTGACATGAAATATTCATTTAGCTTCTCACCCATCTCCAGGGAAGTCTCAGGGCTTTCTGCGTCTTGATGGAAAAAATGTTGGAACCATCTTCATCTTCCCCCAACCACCTCCTCCGCTTGGCCAACTCCTCCTTTAACTCCTCTCACATTCTTGAGGTCAAAGGGTGGGCATAGGTACCCTCCCGGGCCCCAGTTATGCCTATTTCTTTATCAGCTACATCGAACATTCTTTATTGCAGTCCTACTCTTGCCTACACCCACAACTCCTTCTCAGCTTATATGTTGATGACATCATTGGTACTGCTTCCCTCTCATCTGGAATTGAAAAATGTTATCAATTTTGCTTCCAATTTCCACCCTGATTTCACCTTCACTTGGTCCATCTCTGACTTCTTCCCTTCCCTTCCCTTCTTTAACATTTTTGTTTCCATTTCAGGGGACAGGTTGGCCACCATTATCCACTACATACCCACTGTCGACCACAATTACCTTGACTATACATCCTCACATCCTCCTTCCTGTAAAGATTCTATTCCATTCTCACAGTTTCTCCAACTCAATTGTGTTTGTTCTGATGATGCCAGTTTCTACAAGGGGGCCTTCAAAATGTCCATCTTCTTCCTCAACTGAGGATTCCACAGCTCTTTGGGAAATCAAAGTTAAAGAAAAGTATGCAGTTAATAGCAGGACCCTGAACAGCATTGCTATACAGAGGGATCTTGGGTTTTAAGTCTTGGGGTTCTTGGGGGCGCCCTGAAAGTGGTCAAGCAAGTAGATAGGTAGGTAAAGAAGGCTTATGGCATGCTTGCCTTTATTGGTCAGGGAATTGAGTACAAGAGTCACAATGTCATGTTGCAGCTTTATAAGACTTTGGTTAGGCCACACTTAGGAGATGGCATTCAATTCTGGTCGTCAATTCTGGAAGGATGTGGAGACTTTGGAGAGGGTGCAGAAGAGGTTTACCAATTCTGAATCCAAGCGGCCAAGTAACCATGAATTTCCCTGCATTTGGATTAGAAGATATGTGTTATAAGGAGAGGCTAGAAAAACTCAGGTTGTTTTCTCTGGAGTGGCAGAGGCTGAGGGGACACTTGACTGAACTCTATAATATTATGAGATGCATAGATTAGGATGAAAATCAGAATTTTTTTCCCGGAGTTAAAATGTCTGAAACTACGGGCATACATTTAAGGTGAGAGGGGGAAGTTCAAAGGAGGTGTGAGGGGGACGATTTTTTATCGAGAGAGGGGGAGGAGTGTGGAATGCGCTGCCATTGGTGGTGGTGGAAGCAGATATGTTAGGGGCATTTAAGAGACTTTTAGATAAGCACATCAATATGCAAGGAAGGGATGGATATGGACCAAGGGCAGGCAGAAGGGATAGTTTAATTTGGCGTCATGTTTGGTACAAACATTGTGGGCCGGAGGGCCCGTTCCTGTGCTGTACTGTTCTATGTTTTATGTTCTACCGTACACCGTGTTCCAGAAACAGTCTCACCAATGCCCTGCATATCTGAAGTGTAACCTTCCCACTTTTGCATTCAGTTTCCCTTGCAATGAGCCAAAACATTTTGTTAACTATTCTGGTTACTTGCTTTACTTACATACTAACCTTCGGTTAGTACGGCATCCAGATCTCTTTGTATCGCAGAGTTCTGCAAACGGTCACCAGAAGACATTTGGTAAGTTGCCACATCAAAATTTATTGCAGAAAATAAAAACTTGTGGTGTAGGGGCTAACATGATTAAAAATGGGCTAGCCAACAGGTGACAGAGATTTGTTACACTAATTATTTTCCACTTTGCTATGACTGTGATGGGTTTTGGAAAATTCAAGTCAATGAATCAACTGTCTCAATAAAAACCAAAGGAACTATGATACTGGAAATCAGAAAGAAAAAAACAGAAACTGCTGGAAAAGTTCAGCAGGTCTGGCAGCATCTGTGGAGAGAAATCAGAGTTAACGTTTTGGTCCTTTTGATCCTTCCTCAGAACTGATGGTTGCTAGGAAAATGTTGGTTTTTAATGCAGAAGATAGGGTGGGGGAGGGGAATAAGGAGTAAACACTAATTGGAGATAGAGCCCAAAGAGAGAGAAGAACAGTTGGGAAGACAAAGGAGTGGATAGCGATCAGAGTAGGAAAATGAGTAGCAGTTAATACGGACTGGTAAAGGCAATCAATGGATTGTCTGTAAAAGCAGCCATGAGCTAACAAGGCCTGGTATGTCAGGGTTGGGTTAGGAACATGGGAGAAGCTGAAGCCCTAAAGTTGTTGAAATCGATATTCAGTCCAGAGGCTGTAGAGTTCCCAAGCTGTAAATGAGGTGCTGTCTGCCAGCTTGTGCTGAACTTCACAGGAGCAATGCAACCACCCTGGGACAGAGGTGTTGGCTGGGGAACAAGATGGTGTGTTGGAGTGGCAGGCAACTGCAAGTTTAGGGTCTTTTTTGCAGATGGAACATAGGTTAACAAAATTTGCTCTGGACTCCAACCCTTGCACAAGGACTTGGCCAGACTGAGACCCTATCCCAGGGTGCCTTTACCGATTAAGGAGACAATTTTGGTTCTGGTCTTTTTTTTATTAGAAAATGGCTGGCTAAGTTAAGTTCTAATTAAATATCCAGAATTTATTTTCAGGAAGGGCTAGAGACTATCAAAGGAGCCCAAGGTTACCTTGCCCATTCACCCAGGAAGCAATTCCACCACTCTGCCATTTGCCTTATGCGTAAAAATGAAGACCGATATCAGAAGGCCTGAAAGCGAAGGAATCATCAAACCAGTCCAGTTGCGAAATGGGCAACACCAGTCATACTGATTGTGAAACCTGATTGGTTTGCCTTTGTGGGGATTTTAAATGGTAAACTGCTTTTCACAGCTGGATAAATATCCAATTCCTTGCATGGAGGATTTATAAACAAAACTGGCTGGGGGACGGGCTGTCATTCACAAGCTGGGTATGAGCCCTGTGTACTTGTAATTGCTGTTAGGTGAAGATTCTCAGAAGTGTGCTACAATGAATATCCACAGGGGTTTGTACCAATATATGAGATTGCCATTTGGGGTATTGTCAGCCTGTGCAATTTTTCAGCAGACATTAGAGAACATTTCACAAGCTCTACCCAAGGTTGTGATTTATCTAGATGATAAGAGAGAAGACCAATAAGAAGTACTTAGGGAACTTAAACATAGTTCTTAGACATTCCTCACCGGCGGGCGTATGGCTTAGAAGGGAAAAATGTGTGTTCCAAGCACCCCGAGTGACCTACTTGGGCTACAGAGACTGGGTTACACCAGTTGGAAGATAAAGTGAGGGTGATAATAGGTACCTTGGCTCCCGCACCTTTGCTTGGGCTGGTGAATTATTACAGAAGCATCATAAATAACCTGGCCTCCATCCTGACAGCTTTGCATCAACTCTTAAAAGGAGGTCAGCTTTGGAAATGGTCCATAAGGCCATAAGACCATAAGACATAGAAGCAGAAATTAGGCCATTCAACCCATTGAGTCTGCTCCACCATTCAATCATAGCTGATAAGTTTTTCAACACCATTCTCCCACTTTCTCCCCATAACCCTTGATCCCCTTGATATTCAAGAACGTATCTATCTGAGTCTTAAATATACGCAATGACCTTCATTCCACAGCCTTCTGTGGCAATAAATTCCATAGATTCACCACTCTCTGGCTGAAGAAGTCTCTCCTTATCTCCATTCTAAAAAGTCTTCTCTTTACTCTTAGGCTGTGCCCTCAGGTCCTAGTCTCTCCTACCAATAGAAACAACTTCCTCTGTCTAGACCATTCAGTATTCTGTATCTGTCAATTAGATTCCCCCTCATCCTTCTAAACTCCATTGTGTAAAGTCCCAGAGTCCTCAAACGTTCCTCAGATGTTAAGCTTTTCATTCCTGGGACCATTTTCATGAACCTTCTCTGAACATGCTCCAGGGCCAATGCATCCTTCCTGAGATATGGGGGTCAAAACTGCACCCAACACTCCAAATATGGTCTGACCAGAGCCTGATAGAGCCTCAGAATTACATCCCTGCTTTTAAATTCAACTCCTTTCAAAATAAGTGCCACCAATGCATTTGCCTTCCTAACTACTGACTTAACCTGCAAGTATACATTCGCATAGGAGAAAGTGAGGACTGCAGATGCTGGAGATCAGAGCTGAAAATGTGTTGCTGGAAAAGCGCAGCAGGTCAGGCAGCATCCAAGGAGCAGGAGAATCGACGTTTCGGGCATGAGCCCTTCTTCACTCACATAGCCGAGCCATAGATTTCAGGGATGTGAAGAGGCAGTCATCATCCTCTGAGGTGTTGGCACACTATGATCCCAAACAAAATTTGGTGTTGATGTGTAATGCTTGCCTGTGCAGCGTGGGGAGGAAGTATTAGTTCATAAGTGGCCCAATGGTGACCAATGAGGGAATGGTTTCTGGAAATCTAGTAGAAACATCCATTATGGTCAACAAATGCCGATTCTCATTTTTTAATTTGGATGGGAGTGCTCCACGATCAATTAAGACTCTTGCAAAACATTCCTCAAATGCTGTAATGGGTATTAAGTGTGTTGGTTTTATCATAACATGAGGTTTTACAATTAACTCACACATGTGACATGGCCAGCAAAATTTAATCACATATTTTTGTAGACTGGACCCATAAAAATGTTTTTGTATTTTGTCTTCAGTTGTCCTTACTCACAAATGAGGAGAAAGTGAGGTCTGCAGATGCTGGAGATCAAAGTTGAAACTTTATTGCTGGAACAGCACAGCAGGTCAGGCAGCATCCAGGGAACAGGAGATTCGACGTTTCGGGCACAGGCCCTTCTTCAGGAATGAGCAGAGACTGTTCAGCAGGAGAAGATAAAAGGTAGGGAGGAGGGACTTGGAGGAGGGGCGTTGGAAATGTGATAGGTGGAAAGAGGTCAAGGTGAGGGTGATAGGTCGGAGTAGGATGGAGGCGGAGAGGTCAAGAAGAAGACTGCAGGTCAGGAAGGCGGTGCCGGGCTGGAGGGATTCGGCTGAGACAAGGTGGGGGGAGGGGGGATGAAGAAACTGGTGAAGTCCAAGTTCATCCCCTGTGGTTGGAGGGTTCCCAGTCGGAAGATAAGACGCTCCTCCTCCGACCGTCGCGTTGTTGTGGTTTGGCGGTGGATGAGTCCAATGACCTGCATATCCTCGGTGGAGTGGGAGGGGGAGTTGAAATGCTGTGCTACAGGGTGGTTGGGTTGGTTCGTCCGGGTGGCCCAGAGGTGCTCTCTGAATCGCTCCGCAAGTAGGCGGCCTGTCTCCCCAATATAGAGGAGGCCACACCGGCTGCAGCGGATGCAGTAGATGATGTGGGTGGAGGTGCAGGTGAATCTGTGGCGGATATGGAAGTTTCCTTTGGGGCCTTGGAGAGAAGTGAGGGGGGAGGTGTGGGCGCAAGTGTTGCACCTCCTGCGGTTGCAAGGGAAGGTGCCGGGAGTGGAGGTTGGGTCGGTGGGGGGTGTGGATCTGACAAGGGAGTCGCGGAGGGAGTGGTCTCTACGGAAAGCTGATAGGGGAGGGGAGGGAAATATATCCTTGGTGCTGGGGTCTGTTTGGAGGTGGCGGAAGTGACGGCGGATGATGCGCTGTGCATGGAGATTGGTGGGGTGGTAGGTGAGGACCAGTGGGGTTCAACTACAAACCAACCGACTCCCACAGCTACCTGGGCTACACCTCCTCCCATCCTGCCCCTGTAAAAACGCCATCCCATTCTCCCAATTCCTTCGTCTCCGCCGCATCTGCTCCCAGGAGGACCAGCTCAAAATACGTATAACCCAGATGGCCTCCTTCTTCAAGGACCGCAATTTCCTCCCCGACGTGGTCGACGGTGCCCTCCACCGCATCTCCTCCACTTCCCGCTCCTCCGCCCTTGAGCCCCGCCCCTCCAACCGCCACCAGGACAGAACCCCACTGGTCCTCACCTACCACCCCACCAATCTCCATGCACAGCGCATCATCCGCCGTCACTTCCGCCACCTCCAAACAGACCCCAGCACCAAGGATATATTTCCCTCCCCTCCCCTATCAGCTTTCCGTAGAGACCACTCCCTCCGCGACTCCCTTGTCAGATCCACACCCCCCACCGACCCAACCTCCACTCCCGGCACCTTCCCTTGCAACCGCAGGAGGTGCAACACTTGCGCCCACACCTCCCCCCTCACTTCTCTCCAAGGCCCCAAAGGAAACTTCCATATCCGCCACAGATTCACCTGCACCTCCACCCACATCATCTACTGCATCCGCTGCAGCCGGTGTGGCCTCCTCTATATTGGGGAGACAGGCCGCCTACTTGCGGAGCGATTCAGAGAGCACCTCTGGGCCACCCGGACGAACCAACCCAACCACCCTGTAGCACAGCATTTCAACTCCCCTTCCCACTCCACCGAGGATATGCAGGTCATTGGACTCATCCACCGCCAAACCACAACAACGCGACGGTCGGAGGAGGAGCGTCTTATCTTCCGACTGGGAACCCTCCAACCACAGGGGATGAACTTGGACTTCACCAGTTTCTTCATCCCCCCTCCCCCCACCTTGTCTCAGCCGAATCCCTCCAGCCCGGCACCGCCTTCCTGACCTGCAGTCTTCTTCTTGACCTCTCCGCCTCCATCCTACTCCGACCTATCACCCTCACCTTGACCTCTTTCCACCTATCACATTTCCAACGCCCCTCCTCCAAGTCCCTCCTCCCTACCTTTTATCTTCTCCTGCTGAACACTCTCTGTTCATTCCTGAAGAAGGGCCTGTGCCCGAAATGTCGAATCTCCTGTTCCCTGGATGCTGCCTGACCTGCTGTGCTGTTCCAGCAATAAAGTTTCAACTTACTCACAAATGACCTCCTACTGGTAACATCAACACCTCATTTCTGTAACTCACCGGTAATGCAACTTGATGAACATTTGCTTATATTTCATCCAGGTAGAAAGTAATTTATAATAATTTTTGAGAACTTCTTCATTATCCAATTTATTTTGCTGAGTTTCAAATACAGAATAATCTGGATTTTGTTCTTCCCTCGGTGTTGTAACCAGTAACACTTTCTTCTTCCCTCTCAAGATCCTGTTTGAACGTACTCACATGTAACACTCTGTGAGACTTCTTCCTATCTGGCACTCGTATCAAGTAATTCGTCTCACTTCACTCAATTTCCTTTCAATTTGATAAGCCCACTAAACCTCTCCTTTAAAGGTTCACCTACCACTGGAAGTACCACCAACAGCTTATCTGCACTAAAAGAATTATGAATCTTTGATCTCTTATCTACTTCCTGTTTCATCTCATACTATGCTATTTTTAAATGCTGTCTAACCAATTCACCCACTCTATTTAATCTCGCTATAATATTTGACACATAGTCCAAATATATAGTCATTCAACTGTGAAATCTGACTCAGCAAATTCTCCTCAATTAATTTTTAATTCCAATGGACTGAATTTAATTGATTCATTAGGTACATCCCCAGTTGCAAACAGTACAAATGGAATTCCTTTATCCCAATCCTCTGGATAGTCTTGACTATACGCCCTCAACAAGGTCTTTAAAGTTTGATGCTACCGTTCTAATGCTCCCACAATTCTGGATGGTACGCAGCGGATTTGAATTATTTTACTCCTAAGCTAACCGTAACTTCCTTGAATTACTTATATGTAAAATTTGATGCTTGATCCGATTGTATTTCTGTGGGTAGTCTGTATCTCGTTAAAAAATAATTTTAGTAACTCTTCCACAATCCTTTTCGCTGTGATACTGCGTAATGTCTGGAAGTCTGAGTGTCTGGAAATCTTGTAAACATTACGGTCAACTAATACCGATTCCTGCTTTTTGTTTCTGGTGAGGGTCCTATGCAATCAAATAAGACTCTTGTAAAAGGTTCTTAAAATGGTGGAATGGGTATTAAGGTTGCTGGTTTATCATTACCTGAGGTTTTACAATTACCTGACACATGTGACACGTCCAGCAAAATTCAACCATAACTTTATGCAGCCCACGCCTGTAAAAATGTTTTTTGTATTTTGGCTTCAGTTGTCCTTATTCCCAAATGACCTCCTACTGATAACTTGTACTACTCATAACATCTCCTTTCTGTAACCTACTGGTATTACAACTTGATTAATTTCAGACCATTTTTCATCTGCATAGCATTCTGGATTACACCCAGATTTTTCTTCAGTGTATGCTTTCTGATACAACTGCTTTATTTACTAATTTTTCTGTTAGAATTCAGCTCACTTCTCTGAACCATTTGATCAAACATAGTTTCTGATAATTGAACTTCAACTTCCCTATCTTTACTCTTTAATTTTTTTTCTCCTGTTTCAGCTCATACCACATGGTCAAGAAAAGCCCCAGAATATACTTCCTGTAACACCTCAGTTGTTTGATTTTCCCCTGGTTTTTCAACTTCAGTGGGCATCACTCCCACCTGTGACCCAGTTATAGCATTGCTGATTATAAACTGTGTTCTATTACTCCTACCATCACTTCACCACTTTTCACCAAACTCTCTAGCCTCATCTTATATAATAGAACACTACTCTTCTCAGTATGAATTCCACATATTGCCACCTTTTCTGGCAATACTCCTTCTTAATTACATATCTCCTCATTTCTCAGCATCAAATAGTGACTTTCTCCCATATCGCTTAAAATCTTAATTTTTTTCCCCCCTAGTCCTAGTACACACGCAAGTAAATTCTTGAAGGAGATCTGACACTTTCATCTCACCCAAACCCTGAACAGGCTGTTCGTTTTTTGCAGCTTTTTAGCCTCCACTGTGCCTTCCTTTACCACTTTTACAAAATCCACTGACTTATCCTGTTTCCCCATATCCGTTTCCCCAGTGCTTTCTTTTCATGTGGCCTACTTTATTACAGTGAAATCATCTGAGCTTTTTTACTTCTCCTTCCACCTCATGGGTTCCCTTTCTAACCTATGGAAACCTATCCCTGCTATCTTCAATGAGGTCACCTTCACACAACCTGAGGATTTCTCTTTTCCACAATTTCTATCCTTCACAGCTTGAAAGTGATGTTGGATTCCAAACTTTGATTTATGAACTAACCCATAATCATCTGCTATTTCAGTTGCTAATCTTGCAGCCTTAACTCACTGCTCTTCCACATGAGTTCTCATTACTTCAGGAAGTGAATTTTTGAACTCCTTCAAAATAACAGTCTTTCTAAGAGCGTCAAAATTATTTTGTTTGATCCTTTCAAACTCTATGAATGTTAACCAGGTTCCCTAAAGCGTTGTCTGTAGGCTTCTGGCACCAGTTCATATGCACTTAACATAGGCATTTTTCATCTCATCATACTGCCCAGATACCTCCTCTGATTGTGACACAAAAACCTACCAACTTTGCTTGAACCAATAGGATCCAAATGACCAATGGCCATTTCAGTTGTTTAGCTACTTTCTCAAGTTAAATGAAAAATGCTTCTTGCATCCTTCTCATCAAACCTTGATAACATTTGGACATATTCAAACAGAACCCCTCCAGGCTTTTGGCTATGAGTGGCACATTGGCTCAGTGATTAGCACTGCTGCCTCAGCGCCAAGGACCCGGGTTCAATTCCAGCCTCGGGTGTCTTTGTGGAATTTGTACATTTGCCCTGTGTCTGAATGGGGTGCTCTGGTTTCCTCCTACAATCCAAAGATATGCAGGTTAGATGAATTGGCCATGCTAAATTGCCCAGAGTGTTCAGGGATGTGTAGGTGAGGTGCATTTGTCAGGGATAAATGTAGTGTAATGGGGAATGGTTCTGGGTGGGATGCTCTTTGGAGGGCTGGTGTGGACTTGTTGGGTCAATGGGCCTGTTTCCACACTGTAGGGATTCTATGATTGGATTTGTCCTCATCATTAATCCTGCCTTTTACCTCAACCAGTTTAAGTTGACTTTCACTTTTCAGTTCCACCTTCTGAAGTTCAAAAATGCTCTCTTTTTCCCTTTCTTCTGCTTTTAATTTTAACTCAAACGGTTTCATTTCATTTTCATATTCAAGCTGTTTTAATTTTCTTGCTCTTTGTTCTGCTGCAAATATAGAATAGAGTCACGACAGTGTGGAAACAGGCCACTCGGTCTAACATTGAGCCTCTGAAGAGGATCCATCTCCATAACCTTGCACTGCCCATGGCTAACGCACCTAACCTACACATCACCAGACACTATAGGGTAATTTAGCATGACCAATGCACCTAACTTGCACATCTTTGGATTGTGCAAGGAAACCAGAGCACCTGGAGGAAACCCACATAGAAACAGGGAGAATGTGCAAACTCCTCACAGAGAATTGCCTGAGGGTGGAATCTCCCTCTCTTTTGCTTTTGCCTCTCTTTCTATTTCTTTTTGTTCTGCCAGGGCTTTTTTTTTCTTTTTCTTTTGCCTCTAATTCAAGCTGCTTCATTTGCAATTGAATTTTAGCCATTTCTAATTATTCAATTTCTGGCAATTGTAAGTGATGAGCTATTGCTGCAATTATCTGTCCTCTCCTCATGAGCAAAGGCAACCCTACATTCAGCTGGTCTGCCAATTCTGAAAGCTTTGCCTTACTCATTTTCTCACCCCAAGTGACATCTTCTGCACGGAGTAAACTCTTAGCCAGCGAGACAGCATTATTACAAAAGGCACACCTGATTTAAAGCAACTGAATGCAACGCCTGAAAAGAGAACAGCAACACTCACCATTCTTTGAATCCAATAATCCTAAACACAATCAGGAATTAGATATTTTGATCCCGACAAGAGCCCTAATCCTCTCAAAAATATATCAAAGCGATAGCCTAAACCCTAACCTTTATCTTATTGTAAGGCGCTGTGTTCCAAATGCCATTTGATTCATGCACTACTAGAATTTTAGAAAAACCCAGTTTTGAACATACAACGTAGAACAGTACAGCGCAGTACAGGCTCTTTGGCCTCGATGTTGCATCGACCTGCGAAACCAATCTGAAGCCCGTCCACCCTACACTATTCCATTTTCATCCATATGTCGATCCAATGACCATTTAAATGCCCATAAAGTTGGCGACTCTACTAGATTAGATTAGATTACATTACAGTATGGAAACAGGCCCTTCGGCCCAACAAGTCCACACCGACCCGCCGAAGCGCAACCCACCCATACCCCTATACCTAACACCACGGGCAATTTAGCATGGCCAATTCACCTGACCTGCACATCTTTGGACTGTGGGAGGAAACCGGAGCACCCGGAGGAAACCCACGCAGACACGGGGAGAACGTGCAACCTCCACACAGTCAGTCGCCTGAGGCGGGAATTGAACCCGGGTCACTGGCGCTGTGAGGCAACAGTGCTAACCACTGTGCCGCCGTGCCGCACCCACCCC
This sequence comes from Chiloscyllium plagiosum, assembly GCF_037043375.1. NCBI lineage: Eukaryota > Metazoa > Chordata > Chondrichthyes > Orectolobiformes > Hemiscylliidae > Chiloscyllium > Chiloscyllium plagiosum. Next base: position 3,325,999 of record NW_028270160.1, read on the forward strand.
TACTACACCCCTACTACACTCTGAGTAAAGAAACTATCTCTGACATCTGTCCTTTATCTATCACCCCACTATTTAAAGCTACATTCCCTTGTGCTTGCCATCTGAGGATAAAAGGCTCTCACTATCCAACCTATCTAACCCTCTGATTTTCCTATATGCCTCAGTTAAGTCACCTCTCAACCTTCTCTCTAATGAAAACAGCCTCAAGTCCCTCAGCCTTTCCTCATAAGACATTCCCTCCATACCAGGCAACATCCTGGTAAATCTCCTCTGCATCCTTTCCAAAGCTTTCAATCCTTCCTATAATGTGGTGACCAGAACTGTATGCAATACTCCAAGTGCGGCCACACCAGAGTTTTGTACAGCTGCAGCATGACCTTGTGGCTCCGAAACTCAATCCCTCTCCCAATAAAAGCTAACACACCGTATGCCTTCTTAACAACCATATCAACCTGAGTATCAACTTTCAGGGATCAATATATATAGACAATGAAATCTCTCTATTCATCTACACTGCCATGAGACTTACCTTTAGCACAATACTCTTTATTCCAGTTGCTCCTTCCAAAGTGAATCATCTTACACTTTTCCTCATTGAACTCCATTTGCCATCTCTCAGCCTCGCTCTGCAGCATATCTATGTCCCTCTGTAACCTGCAACATCCTTCACCACTGGCCACAATTCCACCGACCTTAGTGTCATCTGCAAATTTACTAATCCATCCTTCTATGCCCTCATCCAGGTCATTCATAAAAATGATAAACAACAGCGGCCCCAAAACAGATCCTTGCAATACCCCACTAGTAACTGAACTCCAGGATGAACATTTCCCATCAACCACCATTCTCTGTCTTCTTTCAGCTAGCCAATTTCTGATCCAAACTGCTAAATCACCCTCAATCCCACGCCTTTGTATTTTTGTGCAATAGCCTACTGTGGGGAACCTTATCAAACTGAAATCCATACACACCACATTAACTACTTTACCCTCATCCACCTGTTTGGTCACCTTCTCAGAAAACTCAATAAGGTTTGTGAGGCATAACCTACCCTTCACAAAACTGTATTTAGTCTCATCGCCTGTATCTCAGTATTCTTCTTGACAACATTGTCTTTTTCCAGTGTGAATACTGACAAAAAATATTCATTTAGTGCTTCCCCTATCTCCTCTGACTCCACACACAATTTCCCATTATTATCCTCGATTGGCCCTAACCTTTTTCTCGTCATTCTTTTATTCCTGATAGACCTATAGAAAGCTTTAGGGTTTGCCTTGATCCTACCTGCCAACGACTTGTCATGTCCCCTCCTGGCTCTTCTTAGCTCTCTCTTTAGGTCTTTCCTGGCTAATTTGTAACTCTCAAGCACCCTAACTGAGCCATCACATCTCATCGTAACATAAGCCTTCTTTCCTCTTGACAAGAGATTCAACATCTTTAGTAAACCACGGCTCCCATGCTCAACCACTTCCTCCCTGCCTATCAGTTACATACCAGGCAGTAGCTGTTCCTTGAATAAGCTCCAGATTTCAATTGTGCCCATCCCCTGCAGTTTCCTTCCCCATCCTTTGCATTCTTAATCTTGTCTAATTGCATCATAATTGGCTTTGCCCTGCAATAACTCTTGCCTTACGGCATATACCTATTCCTTTCCATCGCAAAAGAAAACATAACCAAATTGTGGTCACAATCGCTAAAGTGCTCACCTACCTCCAAATCTAATACCTGGCCGGGTTCATTACCCAGTACCAAATCCAATGTGGCTTCATCCCTTGTTGGCTTGTCTACATACTGTGCCAGGAAACACTCCCGCACACATTGGACAAAAACTGACCTATCTAAAGTACTCAAATTATTGTATTTTGAGTCAATATTTGGAATGTTAATGTTATCCATAACAGTTACCCTGTTACTTTAGCTTCTATCCAGAATTATCTTTGTGATCCTTTCCTCTACTATGGAAGTATTCAGAGGGCGATAGAAAATAAGGGTCACTTTGGTGATAATGACCCTCCTAATAAGGGTCACCTTTCCTTTCCTGTATCCATCCTCAGTCCATACTACCTCAGTAGATGAGTCCATGAATGTCCTTTCTGCCACCATTATACTGTCCTTGACTAGCAATGCCACACCTCCCCTTCTTTTGCCATCTTCTCTGCACTTCCTGAAACACCTAAATCCTAGAACTTGCAACTACCATTCCTGTCCCTGCCATATGTCCAAAATGGCCACAACATCGAAGTCCCAGGTACCAACACGTGGTGCAAGTTCATACACCTTATTTCATACGCTCTTGGCGTTGAAGTAGACACACTGCAAACCATTTTCCTGCCTGCTGGTGAACTCTTGCGACCTTGAAACTATATTTCTGACATCACTGCTCTCAAACTCCTGGACACAGGAACTACAATTTAGGTTCCTATCCTCCTACTGAATTAGTTTAAACACTCCCAAAGATCATTAGCAAATTTCCCCCCCAGGACATTGGGACCCCTTTGGTTCGGATGTAAACCATCCTGTTTGTAGTAGATCCACCTACTTTATTCTTACACCACATTTAAAATACAAACAAAAAAGAAGAATTGGCATAACTTTAACTCTGTTGAAATATTTACATTGAAATATATAATATACTGCTCATCAACTGTTCCAATTTAGCAATATCCCTTAAATACACCCTTAGCATGGCAATTTAGAGTCAGAGAGTCATTCAGCATGGAAACAGACCTTCTGGTCCAACTCGCTAGCGCCAACCATACAACTAATCTGACCTAGTCCCATTTGCCAGCCTTTGGCCCATATCATTCTCAGACCTTCCTATTTATATACCAATCTAGATGCCTTTTAAATGTTGTAATTGTACCCACCTCCACCGCTTCCTCTGGCAGTCCGTTCCATACATGCACCACCCTCCATGTGATAAATTTAACCCTCAGGTGCTTTTTAAATTTTTGCCGTCTCAACTTAAATCTATGCCTCCTAGTTTTGGACTCCCCTATTTGAGGAAAAATACTTTGGCTATTCAAGTTATCCAGGCTCCTTATGAATTTACAAATTTCTATAAGGTCACCTCTCAGCTCCGAGAGAAAACCTCCAGAGAAAACAATCTCAGCCTATTTGGCCTCTCTCTATAATGGGCGGCACGGTAGCACAGTGGTTAGCACTGCTGCTTCACAGCGCCAGAGACCCGGGTTCAATTCCCGCCTCAGGCGACTCTCTGTGTGGAGTTTGCACATTCTCCCCGTGTTTGCGTGGGTTTCCTCCGGGTGCTCCGGTTTCCTCCCACAATCCAAAAATGTGCAGGGGTTAGGTGAATTGGCCATGCTAAATTGCCCGTAGTGTTAGGTGAAGGGGTAAATGCAGGAGAATGGGTCTGGGTGGGTTACGCTTCGGCGGGTCGGTGTGGACTTGTTGGGCCGAAGGGCCTGTTTCCACATTGTAAGTAATCTAATCTAATAATTTAAACCCTCCAACTGTGGCAACATCCTTGCAAATAGTTTCTACACCCACTCAAGTTTAACAACATCCTTTCGATAGAAGGGTGACCAGGATTTTACTCAGTATTCTAAAAGTGGACTCACCAACATCATGTATAGCAGCAACACGATGTCCCAACTCCTGTATTCAATGTTCTGAGCAGTGAAAGCAACCCCACCAAATGCCTTCTTCATTACCCTGTCTACGTGCCTCTCCACTTTCAAGACCCTTTGCCTGTTTGATCTCTTAGAACCTTACCATTAACTGTATAAGTCTTGCCTGGTTTGCCTGACTAAAATGCAGCACCTTATATTATATAAGTTAAACTCCATCTGCCACTCCTTGACCCATTGACCTATCTGATCAAGGTCACATTGTACTTTGAGATAATCCTCTTCACTGTCTACTCCACCATCTGCAAATGTACTAACCATGCTTCCTTAATTCACATCCAAATCATTTATATAAATGGCAAAAAACAGTGGACCCAGCACCAAACCTTGTGGCACACCACTGTTCACAGACCTCCAGTCCAAAAAGCAACTCTCTGCCATTGTCACCTGCCTTTAAAACAATTATGTATCTAATTGGCTTGCTCCCCTGGATCCCATATGATCTAACCTTACTAACAAGTCTCCTGTGCGGAACCTTGTTGAATGCTTTGCTGATATCCTTATAGACAATGCCTACCACTCTGCCTTCATCAACCTTCTTTGTCATCTCTTCAAAAAATCAATCAAGTTAGCGAGAAAACTTAGCAAAACAGTTTCACTGTCATGTCCTGTCTTCTCACTCAAGTCCAAGAGAATGAAAAAAATGAAAACATGAATCTAGCAGCAGGGAGAGAATTCAAGCTTTTTGCTGCAACAGGAAGAGATCTGTATCAAGCAGCTTCAACTCCAAATCCCAACTTCAGCAACTGAAAACAAAACTAAAACCCTGGCTCTCTGTGAGCCTGACTCCACCCACTCATGCTCCTTTTGTTTAATTTTTTTTAAAACCCGAAAGCTATTTAGTCTATTTCCATGGAGATGATACCAGGTTCCAACAGCCCTCTTCAAGAGAAACAGGACAGAACAAATCTGTCTTAAAGGCATATCTCAAGAATACTTTTTGGCTAACTTTCTTTTGTACTCTAATTTGTCCCCTCTTATTAATCTTTATGTAATTCTTTGCTGTTTTTAATATTCTGTCCATCCTCCTGACCTGCCACCTATCTTTGCACAATTATACGTCTTTTTTTTAAACTTTGATACTATCTTTAACTTTTTTAGTTAGCCATGGGTCCATCCTTCGAATTTTGCTTATTTATTGGAATGTATCTATTCTCTGCCTTCTGGAATGTCTCCTTGAATGTTTACCACTGCATCTGTATTGACCTTTCCCTTAACCCAAATTACCAGTTCATTTTTGCTAGGTCTACCCTCATAGTTGCCCTTGTTAGTAGGCTTGGACCCACACTTCTCTCCCTTAGATTGTATATGAAATTCATTAATACTATGGTCGCTGATATACAGGGGTACTTTTACAATGAAACCAGTAATTAATCCTGTCTTGTTGGCCAAAACCAGGACAAGTGTAGCCTGCCCTTTGATTGGTGCCATAATATTCTAGAGTCAAGATTAGAGTGTTGCTGGAAAAGCACAGCAGATCAGGCAGCATCTGAGGAGCAGGAAAATTGACGTTTCGGGCAGGACCCCTTCATCAGGAATCCTGATGAAGGGCTCCTGCCCAAAATGTCAATTTTCCTGCTCCTCGGATGCTGCCTGACCTGCTGTGCTTTTCCAACACCACTCTGATCTTGACTCTGATCTCCAGCATCTGGAGTCCTCACTTTCACCATAATATTCTAGTCTAAGAAATTATCCCAAAATTAAATGAAATCCTCATCTCGAATAATTTTTTCGTTCTAATATTGTCAGTATTTATGGAGGTTAAAATCCTCCATGTATCCTTCTGAAAAGCTCTCAGTAGTTATTCCTTGATACCCTGTCCTACTATTTGGTTACTGTTAGCAAGTCAATATTTCCAGAAGTGAACTCTTGCCTTTATCATTCCTCATTTTTTAATAAATATTTTTATTGAAAAAATAGTTTTTAGGTTTTTTACAAAATTACAAAACTAATACAAAATAGTGTAATCTCTTTACAGTATAGTAGCAATATCAGTATATAAAAAAAGCTAACTACTAATCTACTCTACAGACTATCAAAAGACAAAATAAGATATAAAAAGAGAAACTCTATATATTAGCAGAGAAAAAAGAAAAACTACATTATAGTAAATAACTAACAACAAAAAAAGGAGAAAAAGTAAATAAATAAATAAATAAATAAATAAGCATTCAAAGTAAAATTATGTCAAGTCATAACAAAACTGGTATTTATATGGGATTCTTCCCTCCAGGGGCCCCCAAACCGACAGACATAATCCTCATGGCTAAACAAAGGCCGATGCAGCTGCATCGATATAGCTCAGAAGGGCCACCACGTTCTGTAAAACAATTCTGTTTTTTGGTGCACCATGTTGGCTAGGAAGTCTAGAGGGATGTATTCCATAGCAATTCTATGCCAATTCGAAAATCCAGAACTTTCAGATACCCAGCTTGCTAGTATGTTTTTCCTTGCATAAAAGGCGAGGATAGAAAATAATTTCTTCCCATATCCATCTAGAGAGGGAAGGTGTGAAGAGCCCAAAAGGAGAGACACCGGGTCTAACCCAATCTCCGTCCCAATATCTTTGCCAAAGCATTCGCTACACTGTCCCAGTATCTACGAATCATATGACATGTCCACAAACAGTGAGTGAGTATCAACTTCTATTTTACATTTAGGACACATTGGAGATGCTCCTGCCTTAAACCTTGCAAGTTTCTCTGGTACTATATCTTCAATTGAATAGCTTGAATCCTATTCCAGATAGAGATCTTCCTGGCATTTTCCCAGATGTCCTCCCACATCTCTAAGGGGATTTCCATCCCTAATTCTTGAGTCCAGGTTTTATATAGCCATGCCATGTTCTTCGAAACATTTTACCTAGCGGGTGATCAAGAGTATTGACCGAGGGTGGGCCCATCGGCCGAAGCACTCTCCTTTCCAAATCCGATTTGTAAGGATTGGTCATCATGTGGTCTTTTGTACGAAATCTCGTATTTGAAAACATCGAAAGAGATCTTTGCTTGGCAACCCAAACTTCTGACGTAACTGTTCAAAGGACATCATGACCTCCCCATCAAATAAATCTCCCAAACAGGAGATTCCTCTGGATTCCCAAATTTTAAATCCAGCATCAATCAGGCCTGGCTGAAATCCCAGCATTCCCACTATTGAAGTATAGGGGAAAGTTTTTTGTAAATTACCCTCACCCTGTCGTATCATCTTCCAAGCTTTGATTGTATTTAGGACAATCGGGCTTTTACAATGATCCGTGATAGTTCTCATCTTATCCATAAACAATAGATTGATAAGGGGGCATTTTGATTGGGAAGCCTCAATATCCAGCCAAATTGATTGTGAATCGCAAGAGACCCAGTCAGTGACATATGATAACAGAGAGCTCAGTTGGTACTTCCTAAAATCGGAAAATCCAGACCTCCCCTTACTTGTGGGAGCTGTAATTTATCTAATTTGATAAGGGGCCGTCTATGGTTCCAAACAAAGGAACCAAGCCAGTCATAAAGCTTACGCAGCGCCTGTCTTGGCAACATCAGGGGGAGCATTCTCATGGAGTATAATAAATGTGGGAGGATATTCATCTTAGCCAAAGCTATTCTTCCTAACCAGGATATTGAGAGATCTTCCCAACGCTGGAGGTCCTGCCTTATTTTCTCTAATAAATGAATGTAATTAGCTTTATATAGCTGACCAAATTCTGGGGTAATAAAAATACCTAAATAAAGGAAACCTCCCAGTGACCACCAAAAGGGGAAGCGAGATCCATCCGCGAAGTTGGATATGCTGCTAAGACCCCCTACCAGCATAGCCTCTGATTTTGTGAAATTAATTTTGTATCCTGAAAACACACCAAATAAATTAACCACTTGAATTAAGCTGGGCACAGATAGTCAATGGATCATTTAAGAAGAGAAGAACATCATCTGCATAAAGGGTAATTGTATGCTTGCCTGATCCTTCCTCCCAGGCCGTTTATACTGGGGTCAGTTCGGATAGCTTCCGCTAGCGGTTTGATCACTGGTGTAAATAGTAGTGGCAAAAGAGGGCATCCTTGACGGCAACCTCTGCCGACACTAAAACTATCCAACTTATGCCATTAGTAATCACTGCTGCTTTAGGGTCATTATATAAAACTTTAGGGGTGGCATGGTGGCTCAGTGGTTAGCACTGCTGCCTCACAGCACCAGGGTCCCAGGTTCGATTCCTGCCTAGGGCGACTGTCTGTGTGGAGTTTGCACATTCTCCCCATGTCTGCGTGGGTTTCCTCCGGATGCTCCAGTTTCCTCCCACAGTCCAAAGATGTGCAGGTCAGGTGAATTGGCCATGCTAAATTGCCCATAGTGTTAGGTGCATTAGTCAGAGGGAGATGGGTCTGGGTGGGTTACTCTTCGGAGAGTTGGTGTGGACTGGTTGGGCCGAAGGGCCTGTTTCCACACTGTAGGGAATCTAATCTAAAAAAAACTGTGACCCATTTAGTAAAAACCTCTCCAATACCAAACTGCTCCATACTATAAAAAGGTATGGCCATTCTACCCGATCGAATGCTTTCTCTGCATCCAGGGAGACAACTAATCCCGGTATTGCGTTTTGCTGGCAGACTTGTACCATATTTAACACTCTTCTGATATTATTAGTAGATCTGCGACCTTTAACAAACCCTGTTGGATTCTCTTTTATAATAAATGGCAAAGCCTTCTCCATCCTAATTGCTGGCACTTTGGAGAGAATCCACATTTAATAAGGATATTGGCCTGTATGAGATATAATTGTCTGGGGCTTTCCCTTTCTTGAGGATAAGAGAGATATTTGCTTCTCTCAGGGAGGGTGGGAGACCACCCTGACTAAATGAGCAGTTGTACATGTTTAGAAGTGATCTGGCCAACTCGTCTATAAATTCTTTGTAAAACTCAGCCTGAAATCCAACTGGCCCGGGTGCTTCGCCACTCTGGAGCTGCCTCACTGCCTCCTGCACCTCATGAATTGTCAGGGGGGCATTCAAAGAAGACAACTGCTCCAAGGTTATGCCTGAAAGATCCAGATTCTTAAAAAAGGACTCCATCCTCCTCGCTCTATCTGCGCAGCCCTCCGACTGGTACAACTCAAAATAAATGTTTCTAAAGCTGAGTTGATCTTCTTAGGATCACGAGTCAAAATACCAGCACTATCTCTAAAGATGTAATGGATTGGGGAGCTTTCTTCTTTCTGGCAAGGTAAGCTAGATACCTGCCTGGCTTATTGCCGTACTCAAATAATCTCTGCTTTGCAAATAGTATCTCCCTCTTTGCTGTTTGAGTAAGAGTGGCATTCTAGGTAGCCCTGAGGGCTGTAATTGGCTGTAATTTAATTATGGATGGCCTATCAGCATACACTGACTCAGCTGCCTTCAGGCGAGCCTCAAGCAGACACTATTGTTCTCTCTTTTTGTCTTTTCCGGGTCGCAGAATGTGAGATAATTAGCCCAGGCGCATATGCCTTAGCAGTCTCCCACATCACTGATGGGTTGCTGGCCGTACCTATATTAATGTCCCAGAAATCTTTAAACTCCTGCAAGAAGTATTCTATGAACTTACTATCCTTCAGTAGGAAAGGGTCTATATGCCACTGCCGGAGGTCTATCTTATCACCCCCACTAGTCTTGACCTCCATATAGACAGCTGCATGATCAGAAATAGCTATATTCCCTATTTTACAGGAGAGTATTGAATTCAGAAAGGTCGAGGGGACAAAAAACATATCGATTTTGGTATGGCACTTATATGGGTTAGAGTAAAAAGTAAAATCTCTACCCTCAGGGTGAAGACACCTCCACACATCTACCAGTCCCAGCTCCCTATTCAAATCAATCAGCTGCCTCGATCGCAGAGATATGCCCGCAGAGCTCCTAGGTATCCTATCCACCTTGCAATCAATAATACAATTAAACTCTCCCCCTATAATAATGTGACGTACCCCAAGAGCCATCAGCCTGGAGAATGTATCTGTTACGAATTTAAAAGCATGTATTAGGGGCAGTATACATTCAAAATCCCGTACTCTTCTCTGTATATTAGAGCTTTAAGTATTATAAACTGTCCAGACCCATCTTTTATCTGGCCTAACATTTGGAATGGAAGATTTTTCCGAACAAGAATGGCCACTCCCCTACTTTTCAAGTTGAAGGATGAAAAGAACACCTGTCCAAATCCTCCCTGCTGTAGCTTCAAGTGCTCCTTATCAGTTAGGTGTGTCTCCTGTAAAAGGGCTACATCAACCCTCTCTTTTTTAAGACTTAATAATATATTTTTCCTTTTTATTGGCAAGTGGCTCCCTTTAACATTCCAGGTGCACCATTTAAACAAATGACTAGCCATGATTGCTCAAGAAAGTCCGAGGTCCCCCTGGAGGAAGAACCCCACACAACAGACATTGAGTAAAAACCGAAAACAATTCACGTAAGTTTAAAAAACAACCTTTACAAAACTAGTAAAAGTTACTCCCAAAAAATCATAAAATAAAACAAAGCGGGCATTGGATAGGCATATGGAGGATAGTGGGCTAGTGTAGGTTAGGTGGGCTTGGATCGGCGGAACATCGAGGGCCAAAGGGCCTGTACTGCGCTGTATTCTTCTATGTTCTATGTTCTATAGCTAAGAGGGGACTTTCCCCCTTGTACACAGGGGGCACTCCTACAATCCAGTAAGCCTGCCATAACTCCTTCCAGCTGGAGCTATGCCCTTGCCCCAGACATCGCAAAATAAAATGAACAAGGAAATTAAAGGGACAAGGAAATTAAAAGTGGGCATCCAGCCCATCCCCTCCATATTATTACCCTAGGCGTTCGTAACAAAGCAGCATCATGAAAACATATATACAAAATTACAGTCCCAGAAAATATTCAAGGAAAACTTGAAAAAAATTCAAAAACACCCCCCCAGCAACCAGATAAGCCAAGTAAATTATAAATAAAAATTAAAAGACAAGCCCCCCCCCCAGGAATAGATAAGAAGAAAAAAGGGGGAATGAGGAGACAAAAGAGAGGGGTAAAGAAGAAAAATAATTATCCATATAATTCAAGTCCTTCAGTCTATTTAAGAGCATCCAAAAATTCATTTGCTTTCTCCGGTGAACCGAAGTTATATACAGACCCTCCACGACTGAGGCGAAGCGTTGCTGGGTATCTCAAGGAGTACTGAATATTTAAATCCTTCAAACACTTCTTTACCTCATCAAATGCCTTCCTCTTATGTACCACAACTGGAGAGAAGCATTAATTTGGATCCTTTGTATACCATGGCTTAGGGATCCTTCCCAAAGCTCTGAAGGCCTCCTGCAACATTTGTTTTTCCCAGTAGTGGTGGAATTGCACTAGAACCGGGCGGGAGCACTGGTCCGACCTGGGCCTGCGAACAACAACAACCCAGTGGGCCCACTCAACCCGCACATGGCCCGTCCTGACTCCAGCTTCAGCAGTTGTGGGAACCTTTGCTCCAAAATATCCACAAGCTGGCCTTCCTCCACCCGTTCGGGAAGGCCCAGCAACCGAATATTCTTCCGACGACCTCAATTTTCGAGGTAGCCAATCTGTCCTTCCAAGGTCCAGACTCAGCGTTCCAGAGCTCGGATCTGACCCACAGAGGATTCAGCAGCGGTCTCGGAGGCTGCGACTCGTTGCTCTGTCCTTCCAACACGCTGCCAAGTTTCTCGATCTCTCGGTCATGCTTCTGCAGCATGACCTAGATTGACTCCCACCCGGACAGGGTTTCTTCCATTGAAGCATCAATCTTCTCTCGGAGCTTGATAAACTCCGAGATCAGGCTCGCCTCTGCAGGTGAGTCCCCCGGGGCAGCCATGGATGCATCTGTTGAGTTGGCAAACTCGGACCTACTGGGTCACCACCATCTTGAATCCCCCATCATTCCTCATTTCTACCCAGACTGCTCCCATATTCTGGTTTCCTGAATTTAGGTCAACCATCTCTATTGAGCTAACATCATCTTTAATTCACTGTACCACTCCTCCACCCTTCCCTAGAATCGAGTCCTTCCTGAGTGTCACAAACCCTACAACGGTGGCTCAGTGGTTAGCACTGCTGCCACAGCGTCAGGGTCTCAGGTTTGATTCCAGCTTTGAACGACTGTCTGTGTGGAGTTTGCACTTTCTCCCTGTGTTTGCGTAGGGTTCCTCCAGATGCTCCAGTTTCCTCCCACAGTCCAAAGATGTGCAGGTTAGGTGAACTGGCCAAACTAAATTGCCCATAGTGTTCAGCAATGTGTAGTTCAGATGCATTAGTCAGGGGAAATGTAGAATAATAGATTAAGAGAATGGGTCTGGATGGGATACTCTTCAGAGGGTTAGTGTGGACTTGTTGGGCCGAAGGGCACATTTCCACACTATAGGGATTCTATGATATATAGGTTCCAATCGTGGTCATTCTGAACCCACACCTCAGTTATGGCCAGTAAATTTATTTCTCTCAATTTGTACTACTAGTTCATCTGTTGTGTTTTGTTTGTTACATGTATTCAAATACAGTGCCTTAAGTTTGTCCTTTTATGATTGTTGCAACCTTTAGTCTTATTTGCTGATATGCTCTTAGATCTGTATTCTCTGTTCCTTCCTGTCAGTGTCTGCTTATCATTGCCCACATTAATCTCTTCCTCTGTTGCCTTTTTCCCACTCTTTGATTCATCACCACTTTCCAAATTTAGTTACTATATCCCATTGTTTAGTGTAAAACTCACTCTACTTCCCTCGTTATGCAGTTCATAAGAACAGTGTGAATATGGTTCAAGCATGAATGATCCCATCAGGACAGCTCCCACTTGACCTCAGAATTGGTGCCAGTGCCCCATGAAGCTGAACTCACTTCTCCACACCAGTCTTCCAACTTCATATTCATCTCTCCATACCAGTTTACCCTCTGCCAATGTGGTTGTGCATGTTGTTCAAATAGTTCTCAGAGATTATGATCATTGAGATTCTTTCTCTGCTTCTTGCCTCATTTATATGCAGTTTGCTATCCTCCGTGCTATGGAGAGAAACAAAGCAGCAACAATTCCCGACATGAAAGTCAAAGCAGGTACCCCCCACTCCAACCTGCCATTTGCGCCTCTGTTCCTTTATATTGGACAGTAGTCACTGAAATCTTAGGGAACTGCTTCACTGGCAGCAACTACCTGCAACCCACATCCACGGAGATTGACATTGGACATGCACCAGCCTCACCATATCATCATGGCACACTTAGAATACAGTCCTCCCCTTAATATTGTATTCTGGAGCATACTAACATTGTACTTCTGCTTCCAAGCTGCTTGAACTCAGCAACAGGGAACAATTTCATGGATTAGAATGGGGTACATCTCAGGAATCTTAGCCTGTTCTCTTAGTGCCCATTCATTTTGTGCCTACTTGGATATTCACAGCACCTCTGCCTTTCTCACCATCTCACTCAAAACTTAATGACTCACTGGACTTCTGTCTTACCTTGCTGTTTAGTACAGACACAAAACTAGCCAGTTTGTCATAGAACATAGAACGTTACAGCACAATACAGGCCCTTCGGCCCTTGATGTTGCGCTGACCTGTGAAAATAATCTGATGCCCATCTAACCTACACCATTCCATTATTATCCATATGTATGTCCAATGCCTATTTAAATGCCTTTAATGTCGATGAGTCTATTGCTGTTGCAGGCAGGCTGTTCCACATCCTTACTACTCTCTGAGCGAACTACCCTTAATATCTGTCCTAAATCTATCACCCCTCAATTTATAGCTAGGTCCCTTTGTGCTAGCCATCACCATCCTTGGAAAAAGGCTCTCCCTGATCGCCCTATCTAACCCTCTGATTATCTTATATGTCTCAATTAAGTCACCTCTTCTCTTTAACAAAAACAGCCTCAGTTCACTCAGCCTTTCCTTGTAAGACCTTTCCTCCATACCAGGCAACATCCTAGTAAATTTCAGAACCCTTTCCAAAGCTTCCACATCCTTCCTGTAATGTGATGACCAGAACTGTACGCAATACTCCAGGTGCAGCTTTACCAGTGTCTTGTACAGCTGAAGAATTACCTTGTGGCTCTGAAACTCAATCCCCCTACCAATAAATGCCAACACACCATATGTCTTATTAACAACCCAATCAATCTGGATGGTAACTTCCAGGGATTTACACACCAGAACACCGAGATCTCTCTGTTCATCTCCACTGCCAAGAATTTTATCTTTAGCCCAATATTCTGCATTCCTGTTATTTCTTCTGAAGTGAACTACCTCACACTTTTCCGCATTAAACTTCATTTGCCTCTTATCTATGCCCCTCTGTAACCCACAACATCCTTTGGCACTACCCACAACTCTGCCTACATTAGTGTCATACACAATTTACTAAGCCATCCTTCGACACCCACATCCAGATCATTTATAAAAATGACAAACAGCAGTGACCTAAAAACAGATCCTTGCGGCACATCACTGGTAACTGAGCTCCAGGATGAACATTTCCCTTCAACCACCACTCTCTGTCTTCTTTCAGCTCACCAATTTCTGATCCAATTCGCTAAATCACCTTCAATCCCAAAACTCCATATTTGTGCAATAGCCTACAGTATGGAACCTTATCAAACACCTTACTGAAGTCCATATACACCACATCAACCACTTTACCCTCATCCACCTGTTTGGTCACTTTCTCGAAGAACTCTAGAATGTTAGTGAGGCATGATCTATCCTTCACAAAACTCTGTTGACTATCCCTAATCAACTTATTCCTCTCTAGATGATTATAAATTCTATCTCTTATAACCTTTTCCAACACCTTACCCACAACTGAAGTAAGGCTCATTGGTCTATAATTACCAGGGTTGTCCCGACTCCACTTGTTAAACAAGGGAACAACATTTGCTATCCTCTAGTCTTCTGGCACTACTTCCATCGACAATTATGACATGAAGGTCAAAGCCAAAGGCTTTGCAATCTCCTCCTTGACTTCCCAGAGAATTCAAGGATCAATCCCCTCCAGCCCAGGGGTCTCATCTATTTTCAGATCTTCCAAAATTGCTAAAGCTTCCTCCTCGTCAACCTCAATCTCATCTAATCTTGTGGCCTGTATCTCCATATTCTCACTAACATTGCCCTTTTCCAATGTGAGAACTGACAAAATTTATTCATTAAACGCTTCTCTTATGTCCTCAGATTCCACACGCAACGTTCCAGTACTATCTTTGATTGGCCCTAATTTTACTCTAGTCATTCATTTATTCATCATATACCAATAGAAGACCTCAGGGTTTTCCTTGATCCTATTGGCCAATAACTTCTCATGTCCCCTCCTGGCTCTTCTTTGCCCTCTTTTTAGATCTTTTGTGGGTAACTTATAATCTCCAGCCCCCTTCACGCCTCATTCTCACATAAGCCTTCTTCTTCCTTTTGACAAGAGCTTCAACTTCTTTAGTAAACCACGGCTTCCTCTCTCAACAACTATCTCCCTGCCTGATAGGTACATATTTATCAAGGACCCGCACTAGCTATTCCTTGAATAAGTTCCACATTTCAAGTGTGTCCATCCCCTGCAGTTTCCTTCCCCATCCTATGCATCCTAAATCTTGCCTAATTGCATCATAATTGCCTTTCCCCTAGTTATACCTCTTTCCCTGTGGTATATACCTATCCCTGCTCATTGCTATTGTAAACATAACCGAATTATGGTCACTATCGCCAAAGTGCTCACCTACCTCCAAATCTAACACCTGACTGGGTTCATTCCCCGGTACCAAATCCAATATGGCATCACCCCTTGTTGGCCTGTCTACATCCTGTGTCAGAAAACCCTCCTGCACACATTGAGCAAAAACTGACCCATCTAAACCACTTGAACTATAGTATTCCCAGTCAATATTAGGGAAGTTAAAGTCCCCCATAACAATGTCATGGTTGCAAGCAGTAACCAATCAAGAGGATGGACATGTCACTGTATGGCAGCATGCAACATCAATGTCATACCTTCAACATGTGCTAGCAGCTCACATGACAAATACACTGCATACGCCTCAACCAAGTGGCAATGTTTCAAAGTCTGAGTGCACCAATCCTCAGTCACGTCAAGAGGAGCTGCCATCAGTCAGGTGATAGAGGTGGAGTCGAGTGCATCATCAGATGCTTGATGGTAATGGTAGAGTGGGGGACCTATTGGGGCCTGAGTTTTTATTCATTTATGGGACGAAGGCATCACTGGCTAGTTCAGCATTCATTGCTCAACCCTAACTGCCCAGAAGGCACTTAAAGGTCAACTACATTGCTATGAGTCTGGAGTCACATGAAGGCCCAACCAGGTAAGGGCAGAGGTTTCCTTCACTAAAGAGCATTACTGGACCAGATGGGGTTTCCCGACAATCGGTTTATGGCCATCATGAGATTTTTAATTACACTTTTATTAAATTTAATTCAAATTCCATCATCTGTGATGGTTAGGATTCAAACCCGGGTCCCCAGAACATTATTTGTCTCTCTGGATTAACAGTCCAATGATAATACTACTAGGCCCTCACTTCCCTATGGGTCTACACATTGTGTTGTCAGTTTACTCACTAAGCTAATGGGCTTGTTCTCAGACGTTTCATCACCATGCTAGGTAACATCATCAGTGAGCTTCCAGTGAAGCTTCCAGTTCTGTCCCACTTGCTATTTATCTGTCTCGGTTTGTTGTGATGGGTGATATCACTTCCAGTTTTGTTTCTGAGAGGTTGGTAAATGGGGTCCAGATCTATATGTTTGTTAATGAAGTTCCATTTGAATGCCAACCCTCTCGGAATTCCTATGTGTGTCTCTGTTTAGCCTGTCCTAGGATGGATGTGTTGTCCCAGTGGAAGTGGTGTCCTTCTTTGTCTGTGTGTAAGGATACCAGTGATAGTGGGTCATGTATCCTGGTGGCTAATTTCCTGCCTGATGTAGTGTTGACACAGTCCTTGCAGGGTATTTTGTATATGATGCTCATTCTACTGGTTGTTGGTATGGGTCCTTTAAATTCATCAGGAGCTGTTTCAGTGTGGTGATAGGTTTGTGTGCTACCATGATGCCTAGGGGCCAGAGTAGTCTGGTGGTCATCTCTGAAATATCTTTGACAGTGCAGCGAGGAGAGAAGGTGAGGTGAAGTGAGGGCAGCCGGGAAGGTAAGGGCTTAATTTATATTTGGGCAGTGGCTAAACCCAAGATACTACACGGTAAAAACAATGACTGCAGATGCTGGAAACCAGATTCTGGATTAGTGGTGCTGGAAGAGCACAGCAGTTCAGGCAGCATCCTCCTCGGATACTGCCTGAACTGCTGTGCTCTTCCAGCACCACTAATCCAGAACCAAGATACTACACATGTAGTATCTCCCTCCCGCCCCCACCTCCTCTAACCAGAAGAAAAAAAACTCTGTAAGGTAAGGCTTTTATTTCTTTCTTATCGTCCTTTTTCATATATTTAAGTGCATTGTTTGATTTTGGCTAGTCCATATAAAGCTAAGCTTACAATGGCTGGGGACCTCAGACCCATGCCATGTGCCTCTTGCTTGATAAGGGAGCTTAGGAACGTGTCTGACGTTCCTGACTCTTACACTTGCAAGAAGTGTGTCCAGCTGCAGCTCTTGTTTGACCATATGACGGCTCTGGAGCTGCGGATGGACTCACTGTGGAGCATCCGCGATGCTGAGGAGCTCGTGGATAGCACGTTTAATGAACTGGTCACACCCCAGGTTAGAATTGCTGAGGGAGACAGTGAATGGGTGACCAAACGGTAGATAAAGAGTAAGAAGGCAGTGCAGGTGTCCCCTCCAAACCAGGTATACCGTTTTGGATACTGTTAGCGGAGATGGCTCACCAGGGAAGGGCAGCAGTTGACAGGAACATGGCACCATGGCGGGCACTGCTATTCAGAAGGGCAGGAAAAAGACTCGCAGGGCCATAGTCATAGGGGATTCTATTGTGAGGGGAGTAGATGGGCGGTTCTGTGGCTGAAAACGGGACTCCTGGATGACATGTTGCCTCCCAGGTGCTCGGGGCAGGGATGTCACCGATCGGCTGCAGAGCATTCTAAAAGGGGAGGGTGAACAGCCAGTTGTCTTGGTGCATATAGGTACCAACGATATAAGTAGAAAATGAGATGAGGTCCCGAAAGAAGAATTCAGGGAGATAGGAGAGAAGTTAAAAAGGGACCTCAAAGGTAGTGATCTCGGGATTACTACCAGTGCCACGTGCTAGCCAGCGTAGAAATGAAAAAATAGGCAGGATGAACATGTGGCTTGAGAGGTGGTGTAGGAGGGAGGGGTTCAGATTTGTTGGACATTGGGACCGGTTCTGGGGAAGGTGGGACGGTCTATATCTGAACCAGACTGGAACCAATGTCCTTGGAGGAGTTTTTGCTACTGCTGTTGGGGAAGTTTTAAACTAATGTGGCAGAGGACTGGGAACCAGAACAGAAAACAAGTAGGAGACTGGAGACTGTAAGAATCATGAAGATAGCATTAAAAAAGAGAAGAGTAGGCAGAGAGCAGGTGAGCGCAAAAGAACTTGTGGCCTGAAATGCATCTACTTTAATGCAAGGAGTATAGTGTGTAAGGCAGATGAACTGAGGGCTTGGATTGGTGCCTGGGAGTATGACATTATTGCAATCACAGAGACTTGGTTGAAGGAAGAGCATGATGATTGGCAACTAAATGTTCCAGGATATAGACGCTTCAGACAGGACAGGGAGGGAAGTAAAAGAGGGGGGGTGGAGTTGCATTGCTGGTCAGGGATGATATCACGGCTGTGCTAAAGGAGGACACTATGGAAGTCTTGGGTAATGAGGCATTATGGGTGGAGCTGAGAAATAAGAAGGGTGCAGTTACATTGTTGGGGCTGTATTACAGGCCTCCCAACAGTGAGCGTGAGGTAGAAGAACAAATAGGTAAACAGATTATGGAAAGATGCTTTTTTCTCAGCAGAGAGCGACGTGAGCTGGGCGCAAGTGAGGTTGGAGCGCAGAGCTGGTCGGGAAGATAAGTGATTGATATATAAAGAACTTACCTCGACGCCAATGGTCTTTTCTCAGCAGAGAGCGGCGCGAGCTGGGTGGAAGTGAGGTTGGAGCGCAGAGCTGGTCGGGAAGGTAAGTGATTGATATTTGAGTGGGTGTGTTCTAGTCCCCAGGCCCTACACAGTAGGAGTATCGGTGGTCACCCCTACCTCAAACATCCTGCAGGAGGAGCATTCCACTGCCTGTGCTGCCATTACTCTACAGTTCGTCTGCAAAGCAAGAACACTGAGTAGCTTACCTGTGAACTTTAAAGTTAGGTTAGAGGAGGCGGATGGGAGGGAGGCCCTACACAGTAGGGCCTCCCTCCCATCCGCCTCCTCTAACCTAACTTTAAAGTTCACAGGTAAGCTACTCAGTGTTCTTGCTTTGCAGACGAACTGTAGAGTAATGGCAGCACAGGCAGTGGAATGCTCCTCCTGCAGGATGTTTGAGGTAGGGGTGACCACCGATACTCCTGCCGACTTCATCTGCAGGAAATGCAGTCAGATCCTGCTCTTCACAGAACGAGTTAGGGAACTGGAACTGGAGTTGGATGAACTGAGGATTATTCGAGAGGCTGAGAAGGTGATAGATAGAAGCGACAGGGACATAGTTACGCCAGAGAACAGAGGTAGCTGGGTAACAGTTAGAGGTGGGAAGGGGAGGAAGCAGGCAGTGCAGGGATCCCCTGTGGTCATTCCCGTAAACAATAAGCTTTGGATACTGGTGGGGGGGACAGCCTAGCAGGGGTAAGCTGCAGTGACCGGGTCTGTGGCGTGAGATCTGGCTCTGAGACTCAGAAGGGAAAGGGGGAGAGGAGGAGAGCGCTAGTTATAGGAGACTCTCGAGTTAGAGGGACGGACAGGTGGTTCTGTGGGCATGGGCGAGACTCTCGGATGCTTTGTTGCCTCCCGGATGCCAGGGTCCAAGACGTCTCGGACCGTGTCTTCAGAATCCTTAAGGGGGAGGGTGTGCAGCCAGAAGTCGTGGTGCACATTGGCACCAAAGACATAGGTAGGAAATGGGGTGGGGAGGTCATTCAAGAGCTCAGGGAGTTAGGCTGGAAGCTAAAAGCTAGGACAGACAG
Source organism: Chiloscyllium plagiosum (assembly GCF_037043375.1). Lineage (NCBI taxonomy): Eukaryota > Metazoa > Chordata > Chondrichthyes > Orectolobiformes > Hemiscylliidae > Chiloscyllium > Chiloscyllium plagiosum. The sequence continues at coordinate 3,345,754 of NW_028270160.1, forward strand.
AGTCGTCATCTCTGGGTTGTTGCCGGTGCCACGTGACAGTGAGGCAAGGAATAGGGAGAGAGTGCAGTTGAACACGTGGCTGCAAGGATGGTGTAGGAGGGAGGGCTTCAGGTATTTGGACAATTGGACTGCATTCTGGGGAAGGTGGGACCTGTACAAGCATGACGGGTTGCACCTGAACCAGAAGGGCACCAATATCCTGGGGGGTAAGTTTGCTAGCAATCTTCGGGGGGATTTAAACTAATTTGGCAGGGGGATGGGATCCGGACTTGTAGTCCAGCAAGTAGGCTAGCTGTTTGTCAGGATGTCCAAGAATGTAGGGAGGCTGTGAAGAAGGTATCACTGACAGGGAATACTTGCGGACACAGAGATGGGTTCAAGTGCGTATACTTCAACGCAAGGAGTATCAGAAATAAGGTGGGTGAACTTAAGGCGTGGATCGGGACCTGGGACTACGATGTTGTGGCCATCACGGAAACGTGGATAGAAGAGGGACAGGAATGGTTGTTGGCGGTTCCTGGTTACAGATGTTTCAGTAAGATTAGGGAGGGTGGTAAAAAAGGAGGGGGGGTGGCGTTGCTAATTAGAAATGGTATAACGGCTGCAGAAAGGCAGTTCGAGGGGGATCTGCCTTTAGAGGTAGTATGGGCTGAAGTCAGAAATAGGAAAGGTGCAGTCACCTTGTTGGGTGTTTACTATAGGCCCCCTAATAGCAGCAGAGATGTGGAGAAACAGATTGGGAAACAGATTTTGGAAAGGTGCAGAAGCCACAGGGTAGTAGTCATGGGCGATTTCAACTTCCCAAATATTGATTGGAAGCTCTTTAGATCAAGTAGATTGGATGGGGCAGTGTTTGTGCAGTGTGTCCAGGAAGCTTTTCTAACTCAGTATGTAGATTGTCCGACCAGAGGGGAGGCCATTTTGGATTTGGTACTCGGTAATGAACCGGGACAAATGATGGGCTTGTTAGTGGGTGAACATTTTGGTGATGGTGACCACAATTCTGTGACTTTTACCTTGGTTATGGAGAGAGATAGGTGCGTGCAACAGGGTAGGTTTTACAATTGGGGGAAGGGTAATTACGATGCTGTAAGGCAGGATCTGAGGAGCATAAGTTGGGAGCATAGGCTGTCAGGGAAGGATGTCGTGGAAATGTGGAACTTTTTCAAGGAACAGATGCGACGTGTCCTTGATATGTATGTACCTGTCAGGCAGGAAACAAATGGTCGTGTGAGGGAACCTTGGTTGACGAGGGAGGTTGAATGTCTTGTAAAGAGGAAGAAGGAGGCTTACATAAGGTAGAGGAAACAGGGTTCAGACAGAGCAGTGGAGGGATACAGGATAGCCAGAAGGGATCTGAAGAAAGGGATAAGGAGAGCTAAGAGAGGGCATGAAAAATCTTTGGCGGATAGGATCAAGGATAACCCAAAGGCATTTTATGCGTATGTGAGAAACATGAGAATGACGAGAACGAGGGTAGGTCCAATCAAGGACAGTAGTGGGAGACTGTGTATTGAGTCGGAAGAGATAGGAGAGGTCTTGAATGAGTACTTTTCTTCAGTATTCACGAATGAGAGGGACCGTATTGTTGAAGAGGAGAGTGTGAAACGGACTGGTAAGCAAGAGGAGATACTTATTAGGAAGGAAGATGTGTTGGACATTTTGAATAACTTGAGGATAGACAAGTCCCCCGGGTCTGACGGGATATATCCTAGGATTATGTGGGAAGCAAGAGAGGAAATTGCAGTACCGTTGGCAATGATCTTTTCATCTTCACTGTCAACGGGGGTAGTACCAGGGGACTGGAGAGTGGCGAATGTTGTGCCCCTGTTCAAAAAAGGGAATAGGGATAACCCAGGGAATTACAGGCCAGTTAGTCTTACTTCGGTGATAGGCAAAGTAATGGAAAGGGTACTGAGGGATAGGACTTATGAATATCTGGAAAGACACTGCATGATTAGGGACAGCCAGCATGGATTTGTGAAGGGTAGGTCTTGCCTTATAAGTCTTATTGAATTCTTTGAGGAGGTGACCAAGCATGTGGATGAGGGTAGAGCAGTGGATGTAGTATACATGGATTTAATGAGGCATTTGATAAGGTTCCCCATGGTAGGCTTATGCGGAAAGTCAGGAGGCATGGGATAGAGGGAAATTTGGCCAATTGGATAGAAAACTGGCTAACCGGTCGAAGTCAGAGAGTAGTGGTAGATGGTAAATATTCAGCCTGGAGCCCAGTTAAAAGTGGAGTTCCGCAGGGATCAGTTCTGGGTCCTCTGCTGTTCATAATTTTTATTAATGACTTGGATGAGGGAGTTGAAGGGTGGGTCAGTAAATTTGCAGATGATACGAAGATTGGTGGAGTTGTGGATAGTGAGGAGGGCTGTTGTCAGCTGCAAAGGGACTTAGATATGATGCAGAGCTGGGCTGAGGAGTGGCAGATGGAGTTCAACCCTGCCAAGTGTGAGGTTGTCCATTTTGGAAAGACAAATAAGAATGCGGAATACAGGGTTAACGGTAGGGTTCTTAGTCAGGTGGAGGAACAGAGGGATCTTGGGGTCTATGTTCATAGATCTTTGAAAGTTGGATAGAGGTGGATAGAGCTTGTAAGAAGGCCTATGGTGTATTAGCGTTCATTAGCAGAGGGATTGAATTCAAGAGTCGTGAAGTGATGTTGCAACTGTACAGGACTTTGGTTAGGCCACATTTGGAGTACTGTGTGCAGTTCTGGTCACCTCACTTAGGAAAGATGTGGAAGCTTTGGAGAGGGTGCAGAGAAGATTTACCAGGATGTTGCCTGGAATGGAGAATAGGTCGTACGAGGATAGGTTGAGAGTGCTAGGCCTTTTCTCGTTGGAACGGCGAAGGATGAGGGGTGACTTGATCGAAGTTTATAAGATGATCAGAGGAATAGATAGAGTAGACAGTCAGAAACTTTTTTCCCCGGGTACAACAGAGTGTTACAAGGGGACATAAATTTAAGGTGAAGGGTGGAAGGTATAGGGGAGATGTCAGGGGTGGGTTCTTTACCCAGAGAGTGTGCGGGCATGGAATGCGCTGCCTGTGGGAGTGGTAGAGTCAGAATCTTTGGTGACCTTTAAGCGGCAATTGGATAGGTACATGGATGGGTGCTTAAGCTCGGACAAATGTTCGGCACAACATCGTGGGCCGAAGGGCCTGTTCTGTGCTGTATTGTTCTATTTTCTATGTTCTGTGTAGAGGCAATAGGGTAGTGGTGATGGGAGATTTTAATTTATCCAACATTGACTGGGATACACTTAGCGTCAGAGGTATGGATGGGATAGAATTTGTAAGAAGCGTCCAGGAGAGTTTTCTAGAGCAGTATGTCAATAGTCTGACGAGGGAAGGTGCTATATTGGACCTGGTACTGGGGAACGAGCCAGGACAGGTGGTAGAAGTTGCGGTGGGGGATTTCTTTGGGAACAGTGACCACAATTCTGTAAGTTTTAGAATACCCGTAGATAAAGAAGAGAGTGGTCCTAAGGGAAGAATACTAAACTGGGCCAAGGCCAATTATATCAAAGTTAGGCAGGAGCTCGGAAATGTGGATTGGGAGCAGCTATTTGAAGGGAAGTCCACATTTGATATGTGGGAGGCTTTCAAAGATAGGTTAAAGATAGTGCAGGATAGGCATGTCCCGTTGAAAACAAAGGATAGGAAAGGCAAGATTCATGAACCGTGGATGACAGGAGAAATCATACGACTAGCCAAGAGGAAATGAGAAAGGTACATAAGGTCCAGGCAGTTAAGCACAGAATGGATCCTGGAGGAATATCGGGAGAGTAGGACAAGTTTTTAACGACGAATCAAGCGGGCTAAAAGGTGTCATGAAATAGCTTTAGCAAGCAGAATTAAGGATAATCCCAAATCATTTTATTCTTATATAAGAAGCAAGTGGATAACTAGAGAAAGGATTGGTCCATTAAAGGATAATGAAGGAAGGCTGTGTGTGGAACCTGAGAGAATGGGTGAAATTCTGAATGATTACTTTGCATCAGTGTTCACTGAGGAGAGGAACATGATGAATGTTGAGATTAGAGATAGAAGTTTGATTAGTCTGGATCACGTTGACATAAGTAGGGAAGATGTGTTGGGTAGGCTAGAGGTTATTAAGGTGGACAAATCCCAGGACCGATTGGGATCTATCCCAGGTTGCTGAGAAGGAGGGAGAGGAAATATCTGGGGCCCTGACAGATATCTTTGTGGCATCCTTAAATACAGGTGAGGTGCTGGAGGACTGGAAGGTTGCTCATGTTGTCCCCCTGTACAAGAAGGGTAGTGGGAATTTCCGGGTAACTACAGACCAGTGAGCCTGATGTCGGTGGTGGGAAAGTTGCTGGAGAGGGTACTGAAGGATAAGATCTATTTATATTTAGAAAAGAATGGGCTTATCAGTGATAGGCAACATGGTTTTGTGTGGGGGAGATCGTGCCTTACCAACTTAATAGAGCTCTTCGAGGAAGTGACCAAGTTGATAGATGAAGGAACAACTGTTGATGTCATATACATGGACTTTAGTAAGGTGTTTGATAAGGTTCCCCATTGTAGAATAATGGAGAAAGTGAAGTCACATGGTGTGCAGGGTATTCTAGCTAGGTGGATAAAGAACTGGTTGAGCAACAGGAGACAGAGAGTAGTAGTTGAAGGGAGTTTCTCGAAATGGAGAAAGGTGACCACTGGTGTTCCACAGGGGTCAGTGTTGGGGCCACTGTTATTTGTGATATACATAAATGATCTGGAAGAGGGCACTGTTGGTATGATCAGCAAGTTTGCAGATGACACAAAGATTGGTGGAGTAGCAGAAAACATAAGGGACTGTCAAAGAATACAGGAGGATATAGATAGACTGGAGAGTTGGGCGGAAAAGTGGCAGATGGATTTCAATCCAGACAAATGTGAGGTGATGCACTTAGGCAAGACTAATTCTAGAGCGAATTATACAATGAACGAAAGAGTCTTGGGAAAAGTTGATGAGCAGAGTGATCTGGGAGTGCATGTCCATTGTACCCTGAAGGTTGCTGCACAGGTGGATAGAGTGGTCAAGAAGGTATATAGTATGCTTGCCTTCATTGGACAGGTTATTGAGTATAAGAGCTGGCAAGTCATGTTAAAATTGTACGGGATGTTGGTTCGGCCGCATTTAGAATACTGTGTACAGTTCTGGTCGCCACATTACCAAAAGGATGTGGACGCTTTGGAGAGGTGTAGAGAAGGTTTACGAGGATGTTGTCTGGTATGGGAGGTGCTAGCTATGAAGAGAGGTTGAGTAGGTTAGGTTTATTTTCATTAGAAAAAAGGAGATTGAGGGGGGACCTGATTGAGGTTTACAAAATCATGAAGGGTAAAGACAGGGTGGATAGAGACAAGCTTTTTCCCAGGGTGAAGGATTCCATCACGAGTGGTCACGTTTTCAAGGTGAGAGGTGGAAAGTTTAAGATCTTCACACAGAGGGTGATGGGCGACTGGATTGCATTGCCAGCAGAGGTGGTAGAGACAGGTACGGTAGATTAATCTAAGATGCGTCTGGACAGTTGCATGAGTAGGTGGGGAGCAGAGGGATACAGATGCTTAGGAATTGACCGACAGGTTTAGACAGTACATTTGGATCGGCTCAGGCTTGGAGGGCCAAAGGGCCTGTTCCTGGGCTGTAAATTTTCTTTGTTCTTTGTTCTATATGGTAGGGTGACAAGAATCTCCAGGTGTATTGTGTCTTCATGTTTTGGTCCATTGTGCAGGAATTGGCATATTGCACTTATCGGGTAACCGTTGCTCCTAAATGCGTTGTATAGGTGCTTCTCCTCAGCTTCTCATAGTTCCTGGGTGCTGCAGTGTATTGCGGCTCATTTAAATAATGTTCTGATTTGTAGGAGTTGGGATGGTTGCTTATGTAGCTGAGTATCTGGTCAATGTATGTGGCTTTCCTGTAGATGCTGGTCTGCAGCTCTCCATTGGCTTTTTGTTCTACCATGACATCCAAGAAGGGGAGTCAGTTATTGTTCTCTTCCTCTTTGGTGAATTTTATACCGGTGAGAACGTTGTTTATGTGTTCATGGGTTTCTTCTAGTTTGTCACACTCTGTGATGATAGAAGTCTCATCCACATAGCGGACCCAAAGCTTAGGCTGGATCATGGGAAGGGCTGTTTATTCTAACTTCTGTATAACTGCTTCTGCTGTAAGTCCTGATATTGGTGATCCCAGAGGCATTCCATTGATTTGTCTGTATATCTTGTCGTTTGAGCGTAAAGTGGGTTGTGATGCACAGTTCCAGTAGTTTGAGGATGCTGTCCTTGCTGATGGAGTTGGCACTGTCAGGTTTTGGAACCCTGTTTGTCTTGCAGTGAGGCCAGTGTTTCTTTGGCTAGGGTGATGTTTATTGATGTGAACATGGCCATCATGTCAAAAGAGACCATGACCTCGTTGTCCTCTATCTTGGCATTTTTGATGATGTTAAGGAATTCCTGCAGCACTAGGAGCTGCGAGAAGCTGAGGAGGAACCCCCTACAACATATTCAGGAACAACGGTTACCCGATAAGCACAGTCCACCGATTCCTCCACAACGGACTAAAACAAGAAGACACACATGCCTGGAGACTCTGGTCATCCTACCCTACATCAAAATCATTTCAGAGATGACCGTCAGATTACTCGAGCCCTTAGATACAGAAGTTAGAATAAACAGCCCTTCCCATGATCCAGCCTAAGCTTTGGGTCTGCTATGTGGATGAGACTTCTATCATCACAGAGTGTGACAAACTAGAAGAAACCCATGGTAGCCCACAAACTTACCACCACACTAAAACAACTACAGATGAAGTTAAAGGATCCCATACCCACAGCCAGCACAATGAACGTAATATACAAAATACCCTGCAGGGACTGCGACATACATTACATTAGTCAAACCGGCAGGAAGCTAGCCACCAAAAGACATGACCAACTATCACTGGTATCCGTATACACAGATGGAGAGGAACATCAGTTTGATTGGGACAATGTATCCATCCTTGGACAGGCTGAACAAAGACACGCATGGGAATTCCTAGAGGCCTGGCATTTAAACCAGAACTCAATTAACAAACATACAGATCTGGACTCCATTTTCCAACCTCTCAGAAACAGAACTGGAAATGATATCATGCACCACAACAAACTGAGACAGATAAATAGCAAATGGGACAGAACACCAACACTTCACCAGAGGCTCACTGATGATGTCATCTAGCGTGGTGATGAAACATCTGAGAACAGTGGTCACTCCAACAGATACTTTCATTGATAGATGCATCTGTGACAGGTAGGTTGATGATGATGACATCAAGTAGATTTTTGGTGTTTTCAGGTACCTCACCAGCGTTCAAAGACTCAGTCCAGCAGCCATGTTCTTTAGGATTTCATCATCTTGGTAAGTAAGTAATTGTGGTGCTAAATCATTCTTGGTGATGGGCATTGAGGACACCAACCAAAGACCATTTTATGCTCTTTCCCACCCTCAATGCATCGTCCAATTGTTTCAACATGGAGGGCTCGTCAGTTGATGGGAGGTGTTAGATTGTAATCAGCAGGCAATTTCCTTGCTCATGTTTGATCTGATTCCATGAGACTTTGTTGCGATCGGGATCAAAATGAAGAACTCCAAAGGCACTTCCTTTCTGATTGTGTATACTACAGAGTCATCGCCTCTGGTGGGCCTGTACTGGTCATGGGACAGAACCTACCCTGTGGGACATCATCTGTCAGATAAGATTCTGTGAGTTTGGCAATGCTGGTTGTTGCTTGCCTAGTCTGTGAGACAGTTCTCCAAATTTTGGCAAAAACTCCCAGATATTGGTAAGGAGGACTTTGCAGGGTTGACAGGGCTATGGTTAGCTGGTGTTGTTTCCAGTACCTAGGTTGATGCTGGATGGTCTGTCCAGTTGTATTCTTTTGTTTTGACTTTGTAGCAGTTTTGATACAACTGGAGTGGCTAGCTAGGCTTTTTCAGAAGGCAGTTAAAAATCAACAACATTGCTGTGGGTCTGGAATAATTTTTGTCTGTGTAATCAACAAGTTGGTTTATGTCTTGTGGCTTTACCATGACACCACTGCCTCCCTGATGAACTCTGTTGCAGGGTTGAGAAAGCTATCATTGAGGCAAGGCTGATGCTTTTGTAACAGCATTTCATTCTGTTGAAATGTAGAAAGCAAAATTCACATCCGTTGAGCTGGATACAAGAACTGTAGAGAAGCTGATTTCTCCGCACATTATTTTTGGCTTTGCAGGGCTAGGTCCTTGGCTGCAGATGCTGGGAACTGAGGTCATTCACTATCTCATTCCTAATCCACTCTTAGATATTCCACTCCCCTCCCCATGGGCCCATGGTATTTCTTTCCGGCATCAAGCCTCCCGGTGTGAGTCTGGTGTGTTCTGTCTGCCCTGGTTTCCAAATTCGAAAAGTGTGGTGCTGGAAAACCACAGCAGGTCAGGCAGCATCCAGGAGTTGCTGTCATTCCTGATGAAGAGCTTTTGCCTGAAGCGCCGACTCTCCTGCTGCCCGGATGCTGCCTGATCTGCTGTGCTTTTCCAGCACCACACTTACCGATGCTGACTCTCCAGCATCTGCATTCCTCACTTTCTCCTGGTATTCAATTTCCCTTATATAACAGCAATTGTAGCTTCCTGCAACTGGGTGCAACTTCCCTTTAAGATGGATAGACTGCCTTTAAACAGAAAGGTCTAGCCGCAATAGGTGCGCTCAGCTCGGCTCAGTGCGGGGTAGACAGGCAGACAGAGAGAGAGGCAGCAGCAAGGGCTCTGATCCACCCGATTTAATCTTGGAACGGACGACGGGGAGGCACTGTGTTTCTGAAACATCGATTAATGTCCTGCCTACACATCTGCCTTCCTTGTTTCCTTTCTGTCTGGTTCTGTGATTCATGCAGCACGCAAGCCAACTCCATCAGTAAGGCAGCTCCTTGCCCAAAGTTTGGAGCCTTCTGTAACTTAATCCCTGTCGCAGTTACTGTTGGGAATCGAAGACAGAACCGAAAAATCGGAATCACGCCTTGACAGGACTGAAGTCGCTACTTTTTGTGCAGACATCTATTTTTCAATTGAAAAACATTTAATAGACTATAAAATTATGTATAACTAAAATAAATGAAACACAACTCTCTGATAAAGATAGAGAATTTAGGAAGCTCCCGCCTTTAGAAAGCACATTCAGACAGCCCGAGCCATGGAAAGTGGGCTGAACAATATCTAAGCTACCCAATCGCCAGGCAGAAATTCCAGTGAGCTGAGTTATAAGTCAAGCTCCTGTCGGCTGTGAGCCTGACACTGAGTTGCTCCCATTCTCCAGTTACCGGCTCCAGTTCCTCAGGGCACCGACATGATGTGGAGCTTGCTGCTCGCTGCACTGTTCGGTAAGTTTAGACTGTCATGAACTTTTCACACTTTAATACTTGTGAGTCGAATGCTGCAGTGTCTCCGAGTAGTTCTCTAAGACTTAACATTTAAAAGTATATTTTGTTGATGGGATCTAATGAGGTTTCATTTTTTATTAAAGGGTCAGTGTCTGCCGAGTTGTACCGAGCTGATGTAAACATGGCAGGGATCCAGGGCACACTGCAGTTCAACACCTCCTCCCGAAACATCCAGATCGATTTGGAGGCCGATTGCGAGCAGTTTTCCATCTCCCTGCACGAGTTCCCGGTCATGTACGGGAATTCCAGGGACCCCTGTAACGAGTCAAACATCGGCGAGAAAGTGTACAGCTTCATGGCGAACACTACAAACAGCACTGTGATGGAGACCAGCCTCTTCCAGACCACATCGGACCTCTCCGATCTCTCCGTCACCATCCAGGGCTGTGCCAATGCTTCGAAAGCGTGTGCCACTGTGAGGAAAGTTGGCAGCATCTCGACTTGGCAAGGGAAGTTCTTCTCGTCGGTCGCCGGTCAGGTCTACATCCGCCAGAATGCTGGTGAGAACACATGGAGAATCCTCACCGATCTGATGGCTATTGCAGAGAGCAGCAAAGGAGTGCTGAATGTGACCCTCTACCTGCAAGCAGGGGCAGACAACTGCTCCCTGGCACCAGAGACTGGCACATTGCTCGGCACATTTAAAGTGGGCACCCCTTTATCCCCTGTAAAAAGTCGCAGTGATGGTGTCATTTTACCAGACAGGACCCCCAGCCTCTTTCTGTATATGAATAACGGCACTGAATGGTTTTGCACTGAAGTTCAGGAGCTAAGAGCAAAGGAAGTCTGTGCTTCCATAGATATGAAAGGTGTCAAAGGAACTTTCAAGTTTAATCAAGTTTCCCCATTTGATGCCACCAGCTACACTGTATCTCTGAGGAACCTGCGCCAACTGGCTGGCCCATACCATGTTCACCATTTCCCAGTGCCCCCACGTCGTATTCCTGGAGATGAGCTTTGTGCGAATGATAATCTAGGAGGGCACTGGAATCCATTTGGGAAGGTTCCTTCTGGGCCACACTATCCCCAAAATGCAAATGAAACTCATGATCAATATGAAGTAGGGGATTTGAGTAAAAGGCATGGCTTCTTAACTAACCTGAACACATTTGAAAGCACCTTTAAGGACTGGAATCTACCACTGTTTGGGAGAAATAGCATTGTTGGGCGTTCTGTCGTTATCCACCACCCCAATTCATCGCGATGGCTGTGCGCTACAATTGAGTACCTCAGTGAAGTCACAACAGCAGTAGCCATATTTACAAGCCCAGTGTCAGGCAGAATCATTTTTCAACAGCTGAAAAGCAGCCCCTATTCGGACTTGTCTATTTTTATGGACCTTTCCTATACCAACTCATCCACTCCAGCAACCACTGGTCACCTTTGGCACGTTCACAAATATCCCATTAGCTCTGAATTGGATTCTGATTCAAATATTTGTTTAAGTACCAAGAAAAATTTTAACCCTTTCGGAGTGGATACTGGTAGTCAGTATGACACAGAGTGCGGCCCAGACAGTCCTTTCAGATGTGAAGCTGGAGACTTCTCCAAGAAACATGGAGCACTTGAGCTGACCAGCGACAACAGTGCAGTTTCCAGCAAGCACTTCTTTACTGACACCACATCAGCACTTTCTGGGCAACTTTCCATTGTTCCTCGATCGGTGGTCCTTTATGAAGCAAATTCCGCAGCCTCTTTCTTAGCTTGTGCTAATATAACCTTTCTTCACCCCATTTCAGTAGAGATTGATTCATGGAGGGGTGTTGATGAAATAAATGTAAATGTGACATTTAAACAAATTTCAGATTTAGACCATACAAATGTGCAGGTGACTTTAACTGATCTGAATCCTGAGGCAGGAACTTACAGCATCCATACTCTTCCCATCAGAGCTGGTTTGTCTAGCACCGATGCTTGTTCTGACTCTAGTGTTGGAGGTCGTTACAACCCGTTCCATGTAAATGAATCTTTATCTCCAGAGCCATCCAATGGTACAGTTGACCAGTATGCAGTTGGTGATCTCAGTGGGAAATTTGGAACACTGGATAGATGGAACCAAACAACTCAAAAGTACATGGACGGGAACATGCCATTGTTTGGGCCTCACAGCATCGTTAGACGTTCACTGGTTATTTACCGTACAAATGGATCACGGTAAGTCTTACAAACACGCTAATTCTTGTTGCCTGGGGCTGGTTGAATGGTATCTATCTTCTCAAAGCCCTTCACACGGGTTTTGTCTTGAGGTTTGCAAAAGTACTCTATCCCTTTTCAAATCTACTTCTCTCTTCAGAAATGTGCCGCGTGAGAGCAGTTCCATTGGCAGGGAGTTATCCATTACTTGCTGGTTTTTATGTGCAAGTATAGACAGGGAGTGACAGCAACCTCCTGAACAATGGGAGTGTCATAACCCACTCCCAATTTTTACCCAGAATCCATGTGCATACTTTCCATCCAAGATGACTAGGCAGAGATGAGGAAAGGAAGCTAAAGTTGATTGTTTTCCCAGCTTATTTTGGAACTTATGGCTCAACCAAACTGCCACACTGATTTAGAACATAGAACAGTACAGCACAGTACAGGCCCTTTGGCCCACAATGTTGTGCCGAGCATTTATCTCAATCTATAATCAACCTAACGTATGCAGTTCTTAGATTTCAGAGATCATTCAGGATATCCTTGATCTGAATATATTTCAAAGTTGAGAAGTTAGATGAAAATGTACAAGTTTAGCATTCCAGAATTTGAAGCGGATTTATTCGCAAATCCTTTAGCAAGGTTGGTTTATGTTTTAGAATGCTAAACTCCTAGCTTTTCATTTTAATATGTTTGAAGAGCGTTCAATTTCTCCTGTGCTGTCTTATCAAGTATGACTTACATTTCCTCCCCTTATTCTTGTCCCACTACTAAAGCCATGTAAGGAGTCCAGAATTTATCCTTCAAAGGACAAAATGTCTGTGAACATGCAGCAATCCCTTTTAAAATGTGAATCCCTGTGCATGGGGAGGTGATGACCTCGAGGTATTATTGCTAGACTATTAACCCAGAGAGCCAGGTAATGTTCGAGGAACCAGTGTTCAAATCCCACCATGGTGAAATCCAATAAAAATCTGCAGTTAGTGATTGTGAAGCAGTTGTGTATTGTTGGAAAAATTCATCTAGTTCATGGATGTCCTTTAGAAAAGGAAACGTCTTGCCTGGTCTGGCCTGAATGTGACTCTAGACCCACAGCGATGTATTTGACTTTCAACAGCCATCTGGGCAATAACTACTGGTCTCGCCAGCAATGCCTACATTTTGTAAATGAATTTGAAAAAAATCTCCTGATGGATTATACATTGCAACCACATTGGAAATATTTCTACTTGGTATTTGTTTTGAATCTATGAAGTGTCTTGGAGCATTTACTGTGTTTAATGTATTAAATAATCTATGTTGTAGTTGCGCTTCCTGTATTCCACCTTCAATACGAAACTGTTTTGATGATTTGAGTGAGGAGGGAAAGTTGTCATGAAGTAATTTGCACCAATTTTAAGGCTGGGTTCACCTAAATGGATTTTGAAATTACAGTTTTCAAGGCTACTCCCATTGTATGTTGTAAATGTACCCACTAATAACAATGTAAGTACTGACTGTCAGGTGACCAATTGCCATCAATGGGTTAGTGTGGTCTGTACTTTGTGACTCTTTTAAAGTATTTGCTAATTGTGTTACCAGCTACTAACTTTCTCAATGGGAAGAGATGTGAAAGCAGACAGAAACTAAAGCAGATTGAGAAAGTCAGGGAACTGGCAGACAGTCAAGATCTTGCGCAGCAGTGTGTGAATGTATTGTACAACACAATGCTTTTCACCCAGTATTTAAGATATGCTATGGGTAACATCTTCTAAAATGCTGGCCATTCCTTCAGTGTAAAAGTTGTTGAATACATTTGTTTTGAGGTTATTACCTGGGATCCTGATTAAATTCTGACACTATAAAATACAAAGGCATTTGTTCGTTGATGTTAGATGATCATGTTTCCGTTTTCTGGAAAATAGAGACTATTATTTAAGCTCGGAAATCCATTCATAATGCAGTTCCAGGACAGCTGGTAATAAATTATTTAGAAAGATTTTCTTCAATACAGGTAAATCAGTTGCTATAAATAACATTTTTAATAATGCTGTTTCAGGCATTGTATTTATTGTCTCATGTCTCAAGAAGACATGATTTTATATAAAGAGACAAAATAATATCGAAAAGTGAAGCTACTGATAAAGCTCAGCAGGTGTGGCAGCCTCTGTGAAGAGAAATCAAAGCTAACATTTTGGGTCCGGTGACCCTTCCTCGGAACTGATAGCAGCTAGGAAAATGTTGGATTCTTTGCAGAAGATAAGGTGGTGGGAGGGGTAAGGAGTAAAAGGTAGGGAGAGAGTCCAAAGAGAGAGAAGAACAGTTGGATAGACAAAGGAGCCAATAATGATCTGGCTGGGAGGGTGAATAGTTGTAAATGGAAACTGTTAGTGGCTAACAATAGATAGTCTTCCATTACACACTATGTGATGAAAAGGCCCGATGTGTGTGGTAGGGGGCTAGGACATTGGGGAGTTCAGGCCCTAAAATTATTGAACTCCATATTGAGTCCAGAGCCTGCAGCGTCCCCAAGGGGAAAATGAGATGCTGTTGTTCCAGCTTGCGCTGAACTTTGTTGGAGCAGTGCAGCAAGCCTGAGACTGATGTTGGCCTGATAACAAGGTGGGTTGTTAAAGTGGCAGGCAACTGGAAGCTCAGGCCACTATAAATGCCGGAGGAAACACCACAGAAGCGCTTCACAGGAGGCTCCCAAGCACTGAGGATGTCACCTAGACAGGGGACGAAACGTTTGCGACAAAAACTTCCAGCTCGGCGAACAGAACCACAGCAACGAGCACCCGAGCTACAAATCTTCTCACAAACTTTGATCAGGGTCGTTCTTTTTGCTGGCAGAATGTAGGTATTCAGTGAAGTGGTCACACAATCAATGCTTCATTTCCCCAACATAGAGGAGACCACATTGGGAGCAGTGAGTGCAGTCGACTAGATTGTGGGAAGAGTCAAAAGTGTGACACTGGAAAAGCACTGCAGGTCAGGCAGCATTCGAGGAGCAGGAGAATTGATGTTTCGAGCATAAGCTCTTCTTCAGGAATGTCCTGATCAGGACTGAAGGAAGTGCAGGTAAAGTGCTACTTCACCTGGAAGGTGTGTTTAGGCCCTTTGGAGGGAGGAGGTAAATGGGCAAGTGCTCTTGGGCAGTTGCGGGGGAAGGTGCCATGGGGCTGTGGAGAGGAGTGGTGTTTGGAGTGAAGGAAGAGCAGACCAGGGTGTCCTGGAGGGACCAGTACCTGTGGAAGTCGGACAAGGGATATGAGAGGAATACGTGTCTGATGGTGGCATCTCACTGGAGGTGGTGAAAGTTGCTGCTGATCCTCTGGATGTGGATGCTTGTGGGAATGGTAGGTAAGGGCAAGAGGAACTCTATCACTGTTCCGTGAGGGAAGGTGGGGGGAAGTGAGGGCGGAAGTGCAGGAGATGAGTCAGACCCGGTTGAGGCCCCTGTGGACAATAGTGCTGGGAATAGTCAGTTGTGGAAGAAGGTGGAAATTTCGGAGGCTCCCTTTGTCAAAGTTGGCTTCATCGAAACATATGAGATGGAGGAACTAGGAGAATGTAATGGAGTCTTTACAGGGAACAGGATCTAAATTCCCCCATGTCCTCGCCCCCTACCAGGCCTTGTTATCATGTAGCCTGCCATTACGCACCTACTGTTAGCCACTAACAGTCTCCATTAACAGCTATTCACCCTCCCAGTCAGATTGTTATCAACTCCTTTGTCTATCCAACTGTTCTTCTCTCTCTTTGGGCTCTATCCATACCTATTGTTTACTCCTTACCCCTTCACTCCACCCTATCTTCTGCATATAAACTGGCATTTTCCCAGCTAGCATCAGTTCTGAGGAAGGGTCACCAGACCCAAGGTGTTAACTTTGATTTCTCTGCACAGATGCTGCCAGACCTGCTAAGTTTTTCCAGCAACTTCTGTTTTTGTTGCTGATTTACAGCATCCACAGTTCTTTCAGTTTTTAAAATATTACTGAAATTTAGAAGTGAAGCTTTTTGGGAACCTAGACTGCTCAGTAATGCCCAATTGGGTTCTCCCAGGACCACTCAGCTCTTGACTTAATTACAGCCTTGGTGTAAACATAAGCAATAGGAGCTGAAATCCATAGGAAAGGTGAGCATCACCGCCCTTCACATCAAAACAGCATTTGAATGAATTTGGAATCAAAGAGCCCAAACACACGGTGGGTGGGGGCTGCTTTGCGGTGGGGAGGAGGATGCAGGAGAATGTGAATGGGGATGTTGCTCTCTGCTAGTTGAGTGCTTGCGGGCAGCAACACCTGGATATTATCCAAGCTTGGGTTGATAAGTGACAAGTAACATTTGGGACAACAAATGCTGACAATGACCACTTCACACAAAAGCAAATCTCAACATCTCATTTCTTTCAATAGCATTGCTGTCATGTAAATTTAAAAATTATTCATTCAGAGCTCTTGGGCTTCATTTACTGGGCCAACATTCATTGTCAATCCCTAGTTGCTTTTGAGAAGGTGGTGGTGAGCTGCTTTCTTGAACCACTGCAGTCTGTTTGGTGCTGCTGTTAATGAGGGAATTCCGGGATTTTGACCCAGAGACACTGAAGGAATGGGAATCTATTTCCAAGTCAGGATGATGAGAAGCTTGCGGGTGTAGTGTTCTCATGCATCAGCTGCCCTTGTCATTCTCAATGGTAGAGATTGTGGGTTTGGAGGGTGCTGTCTAAGGAGTGTTGATGGATTTCTGCATAGTGTCAAAATGGTAGCACTGGTTCTGTGCATTCTACATGTACGTAATAAAGACCATGGAGATTTTGTTCACTGGCTTTGTTTCATTGTACACCTGACATACACTAATCATGGACTTAGATGCAACCAGATCAGATGTGCCCTGGATGCCTGTTGTATAAACATTATTGCTAATGTGAGTCCCACATGCCAACTGTGAAATGAGTACCTGTTGGCAACTCAACTTGTACTAAAATGAGGATAAACTATAAGACATGTTGATTAAACTTGGCATGTATTTGAACTGTTTTGAAATGACGGGTTTAACGTGGAATTGTTTTCTTCTTAGTGAACTTTAAAAAAGGGACTTTAAAATCCAGCTCACTGTGGCACTGCAGACTAACTCCCAGTGAACATGGTTGCAGTACCTGGGCTCCTGGTATTAATCATTATTATTCACCCTCTGAGATACATTTTTAATAATAACCTCAAATTCAGTTAAGGGCTGAAAGGGTGCAAGCTTACAAGTGCAGTTATTGCATCTTTAATACAGCCATACCATAAAGGGAGGGTAAATCAAACTGTACATTGTCACATATTGGTCGATACTTTAAATAACAAGACAAAATATGATTGCAAAAGACATATGGTGTTATAATGAAGGGTTTGTCTTGCATCGAAGAGCACCTAAATAACACTGCTGCCTCACAGCGCCAGAGACCCGGGATCAATTCCCACCTCAGGCGACTGACTGTGTGGAGTTTGCATGTTCTCCCCGTGTCTGCGTGGGTTTCCTCCGGGTGCTCCGGTTTCCTCCCACAGTCCAAAGATGTGCAGGTTAGGTGAATTGGCCATGTTAAATTGCCCGTAGTGTTAGGTAAGGGGTAAATGTAGGGGTATGGGTGGGTTGCGCTTCGGCGGGGCGGTGTGGACTTGTTGGGCCGAAGGGCCTGTTTCCACACTGTAAGTAATCTAATCTAATCTAATCTAATCTAATCTAACAGACGGCTCATACGTTACTTAATTTCTCCAAATCATGATGTCGTCTGGAAAGGAAATGCTCCATGTTGTATCTGCCAAGCAGTGGTCATCAGACTTTAGGAGAGAACACTCAAAATAGTGATTGTGGGTTTTACTATTTTATTTTCTCTAAATTTCTTCACATATTGAGCATGTTTACTGTTTCATTGTTTTGTTTCATATTGTGTACATTATAATGGAGACTACATGGAATGCCACTTACTCTTTCAACAACTCCTAAAAATGATAGGGCAGATTTTCTGCTGGCCAATTTGTGAGCATAAATGAGAGTTGGGCATGGAGACTCTGCAGACTCCTTAACATAGCTCACCAAAGGATTTCCCTGGGAAGTGGTTAGAACCCTACGAAAGTCTTCAAAAAATCAGACTTTGGGTGGTTCTGATGGAATTAAGTTAAATAGTTTCTCAGGAAATGTCAGACAATTAAATATATAGTTTAATTCCTGAATAACAATTAAACAGACTCCATACTTACCTCACTGACGACCCATAGACTCTGATCTGACACTTCCCAGGAGCTGACACACCCTCCCCTGTAGAAACTATGAGTATAAAGTATGACTTTACATTTCTGAGGGAGCTCTGAGTGGAATCTCTTATTGGAAACATAGAGCTTCCTTCTTTTGTGAAAAATGCTCAGAGTGAAAATCCATGTGAAATGACCACTTCTGGAAAAACTAGACCATTATATTCAGAATAGTTGAATTTATTAACGAGCAAAATGGCTGTGTGGCATAAATAAGGGGTAGTTGTTAGTCTCATGACAATGTTATTTCAATTGCATGTTTTGATTCAGAGAAAACCTGGTTTGCATGAGGAAGCTTATTATTTTTGCTATGAACACAAGTTTAAATGCTGGGGGAACACCTGAATTATAACATTATCATTGAGGAAATTAATAAAGAAAGTGAATTTCACATGAACGTTTCATTTTTTTCCTTCTATTTGCAGTGTACTTCTTGCTCCATCTTTTTATTTTTTGTCTTGCTAAAAACTTGATGCTTCTGCCTCTGGGTTCTCTACTCACATGTCTGCTCTCACTGCTCAGCTCTTTCACCAGAAGAAGGATAATCATACCTCAGTAAACAGTTGAAATGCAGAGTATCACTGTTTTATATTTTCTCACAGTTTCCTTTTGGGTGCTGGAATCTTCAGCCACAGTAAATGAGTCCTCTTGTTGTACTCCAAGACAAAATAACTCCAATGCGAAGACAGCCTTATTTTGGAATTCTAAAATCAATTTATGTCTACACCAGAACTGCACTCTAATCGTAGACTAGATGCAGTATATGAAGAGGTGGAAATGTGTTGCTGGAAAAGCGCAGCAGGTCAGGCAGCATCTAGGGAACAGAAGAATCGACGTTTCGGGCATTAGCCCTTCTTCAGGAATGAGGAAAGTTGGTCCAGCAGGCTAAGATAAAAGATAGGGAGGAGGGACTTGGTTGAGGGGCGTCGGAAATGTGATAGGTGGAAAGAGGTCAAGGTGAGGGTGATAGGTCAGACTGGGGTGGGGGCGGAGAGGTCGGGAAGAAGATTGCAGGTTAGGAAGGCGGTGCTGAATTTGATGGATTTGACTGAGACAGGCTGGGGGGAGGGGAAATGAGGAAACTGGTGAAATCCGAGTTCATCCCTTGTGGTTGGAGGGTTCCTAGCCGGAAGATGAGGCGTTCTTCCTCCAACCGTCGTTTTGCTGTGGTCTGACGATGGAGGAGTCCAAAGACCTGCATATCCTTGGTGGAGTGGGAGGGGGAATTGAAATGTTGAGCTGCAGGGTGGTTGGGTTGGTTGGTCCGGGTGTCCCAGAGGTGTTCTCTGAAACGCTCCGCAAGTAGGCGGCCTGTCTCCCCAATATAGAGGAGGCCACATCGGGTGCAAAGGATGCAATAGATGATATGTGTGGAGGTACAGGTGAATCTGTGGCGGATATGGAAGTTTCCTTTGGGGCCTTGGAGGGAGGTGAGGGGAGAGGTGTGGGCGCAAGTCTTGCACCTCCTGCGGTTGCAGGGGAAGGTGCCGGGAGTGGAGGTTGGGTTGGTGGGGGGTGTGGATCTGACGAGGGAGTCACAGAGGGAGTGATCTTTACGGAATGCTGATAGGGGAGGGGAGGGAAATATATCCTTGGCGGTGGGGTCCGTTTGGAGGTGGCGGAAATGGCGGCGGATGATGCGCTGTACATGGAGGTTAGTGGGGTGGTAGGTGAGGACCAGTGGGGTTCTGTCCTGGTGGCGGTTGGAGGGGCGGGGTTCAAGGGCGGAGGATCGGGAAGTGGAAGAGATGCGGTGGAGGGCATCGTCGACCAGGTCGGGGGGGAAATTGCGGTCCTTGAAGAAGGAGGCCATCTGGGATGTGCGTTTTTGGAACTGGTCCTCCTGGGAGCAGATGCGGCGGAGTCGAAGGAATTGGGAGAATGGGATGGCGTTTTTACAGAGGGCAGGATGGGAGGAGGTGTAATCCAGGTAGCTGTGGGAGTCGGTTGGTTTGTAGTAGATGTCCGTGTTGATTCGGTCACCTGAGATAGAAATAGAAAGGTCGAGGAAGGGGAGGGAGGAATCTGAGACTGTCCAGGTGAATTTGAGGTCGGGGTGGAAGGTGTTGGTGAAGTGGATGAACTGTTCAACCTCCTCGTGGGAGCACGAGGCGGCGCCGATACAGTCATCGATGTAGCGGAGGAAAAGGTGGGGGGTGGGGCCAGTGTAGTTGCGGAAGATGGATTGTTCCACATATCCTACGAAGAGGCAGGCATAGCTGGGGCCCATGCGGGTGCCCATGGCTACTCCTTTCGTTTGGAGGAAGTGGGAGAATTGGAAAGAGAAGTTGTTCAGGGTGAGGACCGGTTCAGTCAGTCGAAGGAGGGTGTCTGTGGAAGGGTACTGGTCGGTACGGCGGGAAAGAAAGAAGCGGAGGGCTTTGAGTCCTTCGTGATGGGGGATGGAGGTGTACAGGGACTGGAAGTCCATGGTGAAAATAAGGCGTTGGGGACCGGGGAAGTGAAAATCATGGAGCAGGTGGAGGGCATGGGTGGTGTCCCGAACGTAGGTGGGGAGTTCTTGGACTAAGGGGGACAGGACGGTGTCAAGGTATGCGGAGAGGAGTTCGGTGGGGCAGGAGCAGGCGGAGACAATGGGTCGGCCGGGGCAGTCAGGTTTGTGGATTTTGGGCAGGAGGTAGAAGCGGGAGGTGCGGGGTTGTGGGACTATGAGGTTGGAGGCGGTGGATGGGAGATCCCCCGAGGTGATGAGGTTATGGACGGTCTGGGAGATGATGGTTTGGTGGTGGGGGGTGGGGTCATGGTCAAAGGGGCAGTAGGAGGAGGTATCTGCGAGCTGGCGTTTGGCCTCAGCGGTGTAGAGGTCGATGCGCCAAACTACTACCGCGCCTCCCTTGTCTGCTGGTTTGATAGTGAGGTTGGGGTTGCAACGGAGTGAGTGGAGGGCTGCGCGTTCCAAGGGTGAGAGGTTGGAGTGGGTGAGAGGGGTGGGGGAGTTCAGGTGGCGGTTAATATTGCGGCGGCAGTTGGCTATGCAGAGGTCGAGGGCAGGTAGGAGGCCAGCAATATATGAAGACAATTGTGATAAAATGAATTCTAATCAATGGATGACAATAGGAAACAGCATTATGTTGTGACACACCGAACTGCTGGAAAGGAAAACTTTTAAGGATTATTGGGTGCAGGAAAAACCTGAGGCAAACTCGTTAAAAATTCTTTGACAAGAGGCTCCCAGGCAAGAGATTTAGCGGCTGCAGGACCAAGGGTGTTAATATTAAGCCTTGCCCAATTAAGGTTTTTTTTTCTTGGCCACCTGCCACAAAGTTCATGGTAGTATTAGCTCCCTGGTGGTATTGCGTACTGAATTCTTTTGTAAACCCTCTCATTTTCATACTTGTGAGTTCATAGCAACGTAATTTAATCTTTATTTGCCCTGTCACAGATGTCTACTTACCTTTACACTTGATAAGGAGGGGAAATAAGATTCAATACTGATGATCTCAATTCAAGCAAATTTCCTGGGCTAGCCAGAATAAACTAAAACAAATGAACAGGTACCAATAGACAACTACTGTAAGTAGCTCAGTCTGCATGCACGAGATGTCCAGTTACTCTGTTCGGACTGAATCACAAGTTGCAATTTTCTGTTCCGGAAGATAGGAGGAAAGCCTAGTTGTAGCTGGAAGGTTTTCATTTAAGTCACAGAAACAGCATGTGTGCTCCTCTTGGTCCTACAATTCTCTAGAAACATCTGCCTGTGACAGTTTATGTCCTTTCTCCAATGGTCTCTTTATTTTTATAATCTGCTGAAGTATCATTCAGTTGCAGTTTGAAATAGTATTGAGGGTTTCAGATTATTCATTTTGAATGAATTTTTGGATGAACTCGCTGCTGCATTGGAGCATTAGGGCCTTGGTGCAACTTTGTCCAGGAGCTGCACACCACTGAGTATAACTGGTGTAGCGTGTGTTAAGTTAGAACACACTGGAAGAACTTCAAAAATCTAACAGAAAACTCACACGCACGTGGCTATAAACAGGTTATTCCTTCCCAAGTGTAACTAAGCCATAGCCTGGTATATCCATGGTGACCATATATACCAGTATTTAGCACTGATGGATTGTTAGTGGTGCTACTTTGATTTCTAAGCCTGAAGACATTTCTCGACTTTTCCTTCCCCATGACTAGTCGATGCATGAGCCCACATTCAGTGTAGCATCATACTACATACCAAAAGGCTTGCAAGATTGATGGCTGACAGCAGCCCAGTATTTTTCATTGTTTTGAAAAATATTTGATAAGGTGCCTCTCAAAGGGCTACTCCACAACATCTTATGAAATCACTTGTTTTGTAACCATTACCCATGTCTATTCCAGAAATTGCATCATTTAGTTCACCGTCTCTCCTACTTTCAAGACAAAATAATAGTTTGATGCCATTAACATTCTATTAATGTTAACCTTCCCATCTAGCTTTAGATGTTCCTACCTTTCCTTGTTTTAATTGTTTGTTATCAGCTCAATACAATTGCAGTAATAGTGTCAGCGGAATTCATTAGTGCCATTACTATGCGAACATTATAACAACGCACAACTTTACAGGATTGCAGTGGTGTCCTTTCTGTTCCCGAAATAAACCAATCATGTTGAGGAAAGACACAATACTAACTGACTCAAAATTTGGTTTCTAGACTGTTTGCTATTCATTCCTGGATTGAGGATCATTGGTAAAGCTAGCGTTTATTATACATTCCTTTTCACTTGCACTCTATAGTTTATGTGATTAGGAATGTTGAAATAATCTATGGCCTGAACCACCGCTACACTTTTAAAAATTATATTATACAAATATTCCAGTTGGGAGAAACAGAAAATTATTCCACTAACAGTTTGATATAGAATCTAATGCCGCCTTTATTCATGACATTTACACTGGGCATAAGTTCTGAGGGCTGCTATATTGTGTGGTCTGTGTGTGTTCTGTCTCTTCCAACAGTTTTTGCCAGTACTTCTTGGGTCTTGAGCAACTAGCAGCAACATCTGTTGGAGATTTGTGTAATCCCATCTGTTAGATGGTGAATACATTTTAACAATTTCAAAATAATGCTATAGTGGTGCTAAGGCAGTTGTATTGCTTTGGTTCAAATGTAAATGTTCCCCTATTTGAAACTGCCACTAATTATTTTGCACGTTTGGTAAATAGCAAAAACCAAAAGTGACTATTGATACCAGCAACACACGCTGTGACACATTTTTATCATTTTTCTTGGACTATTCCACCTTGCTGTTTCTATCCATTTGATTTGCCTTTATGATAAATGTGAACCAATTTTGTGAGGACAAGTCCTCCGGGCCTGACGGGATATATCCTAGGATTATGTAGGATGCAAGAGAGGAAATCGCAGAGCCGTTGGCAATGATCTTTTCGTCTTCACTGTCAACGGGGGTGGTACCAGGGGACTGGAGAGTGGCGAATGTTGTGCCCCTGTTCAAAAAAGGGAATAGGGATAACCCCGGGAATTACAGGCCAGTTAGTCTCACTTCGGTGGTAGGCAAAGTAATGGAAAGGGTACTGAGGGATAGGATTTATAAGTATCTGGAAAGACACTGCTTGATTAGGGACAGCCAGCGCGGATTTGTGAAGGGTAGGTCTTGCCTTACAAGTCTTATTGAATTCTTTGAGGAGGTGACCAAGCATGTGGATGAGGGTAGAGCAGTGGATGTAGTGTACATGGATTTTAGAAAGGCATTTGATGAGGTACCCCATTATAGACTTATGCGGAAAGTCAGGAGGCATGGGATAGAGGGAAATTTGGCCAGTTGGATAGAGAACTGGCTAACCGGTCGAAGTCAGAGAGTAGTGGTAGATGGTAAATAATTAGCCTGGAGCCCAGTTACAAGTGGAGTTCCACAGGGATCAGTTCTGGGTCCTCTGCTGTTTGAAATTTTTTATTAATGACTTGGAAGAGGGAGTCGAAGAGTGGGTCAGTAAATTTGCAGATGATACGAAGATTGGTGGAGTTGTGGATAGTGAGGAGGGCTGTTGTCGGCTGCAAAGAGACTTAGATATGATGCAGAGCTGGGCTGAGGAGTGGCAGATGGAGTTCAAACCTGTCAAGTGTGAGGTTGTCCACTTTGGAAGGACAAATAAGAATGCGGAATACAGGGTTAACGGTAGGGTTCTTAGTAAGGTGGAGGAGCAGAGGGATCTTGGGGTCTATGTTCATAGATCTTTGAAAGTTGCCACTCAGGTGGATAGAGCTTGTAAGAAGGCCTATGGTGTATTAGCGTTCAATAGCAGAGGGATTGAATTCAAGAGTCGTGAAGTGATGTTACAGCTGTACAGGATCTTGGTTAGGCCACATTAGGAGTACTGTGTGCAGTTCTGGTCACCTCACTTTAGGAAAGATGTGGAAGCTTTGGAGAGGGTGCAGAGAAGATTTACCAGGATGTTGCCTGGAATGGAGAATAGGTCGTACGAGGATAGGTTGAGAGTGCTAGGCCTTTTCTCATTGGAACGGCGAAGGATGAGGGGTGACTTGATAGAGGTTTATAAGATGATCAGAGGAATAGATGGTAGACAGTCAAAAACTTTTTTCCCCGGGTACAACAGAGTGTTACAAGGGGACATAAATTTAAGGTGAAGGGTGGCAGGTATACGGGGGATGTCAGGGGTAGGTTCTTTACCCAGAGAGTGGTGGGGACATGGAATGCGCTGCCTGTGAGAGTGGCAGAGTCAGAATCATTGGTGACCTTTAAGCGGCAATTGGATAGGTACATGGATGGGTGCTTAAGCTAGGACAAATGTTCGGCACAATATCGTGGGCCGAAGGGCCTGTTCTGTGCTGTATTGTTCTATGTTCTATGACTGTAGCTCTGATATTAGAGATTAAATCAGCAGACTTCAACATCTTACATTCCCAGAAATCTTCAGAATTATATCTTCAATCATTCTTAATCAGGACTGTTTGCTGGCTATGTTTTTTAAAAAACTAACTGCTATAGTTACCTTTTGTCATATTACCTGACAGTTACTGGGGACCTACCAAATAAGGCAATTTAAATCATAGTGATTAGATCTTGAGTTTTGCAGTTCCATCCAAAACCAACATTATCTCTAAAGATACAGGAGACAGGCAGAGCAGGCAAAGGCTAGCTGAGGAAAGAAGGTGGTATTATGCCTTGTTCCTCAGAGGAATACCTGAGAATTGACCCAGGACACGTGGAATTGGATTCGCTATCAAACACAAACTCAATAACTGGCTCTTAGAGCTCTCTTAGCATCAACAATCGCCTCACGACTCTCCTTCTACAGCAGCAGGGAGCAGTTATGAGTGCCGATGCTTCAACCCTGGAGAGCATACTCCCAACATATAACTTTCCTCCTGGAGATTTCAAGACCAGGATTGAAAAGGACAGCCAACTCTGGAATGGAAAAGTCTGAGTCAGGAATTGCAGCTCCAAGATTCTCCAGCTCACCAAATGTGCAGAACACCAGTTGGTCATCACCAACATGCTGTTCCACCAAAAATACAAGTTCAAGACTACTTGGAGAGATCTGCGATCAGAGCACTGGAGCATGTGATCGACTACTTCATTGTTTGATCCCAAGCACAAAAGGATGTCCTCATTCCCAAAGTCCTTATTACCTCATGACCTGTGCAGATGACTGTAGGACAGACCACGGGCTTATCTGCTTTTCTATGTCCATCAAATGCCAACAGAAGTAGTTGAAGATGAAGAAGCAGTTCAGGATTAAGCTCCACATTAAGCAACTTGAACAGCCATGCAGACTTAGGAACTTCGAACAATGTCTTCACCTAAATCTCCCAAGTGTGCATTTTAATGAAGTGGAGGAAATCTGGAAAGAGCTGAAGATAGCCATCATTTCATGCTATGAAGAAACAATTGGGAAAAGACCAGGAAAGACCCACCTGTTTCAATGAGAACAACCACATCATGTAAACTCTCGACAAGAAGAGGAAAGTTCTTCATGCATGGCAGCACAACCTCACCAGTGAGGCAAACAGGAGAACTCCTCAACCAACAAAAGCAGAGTTCCAGGGAAGAACGAGGGAAATCAAGAACCAATGGAAGACTGAGAAAATGAGCTGCAACCCGGAAATTTTTCAGTAATATAGGGACACAACACCCATGGCCTCAAACCGATGTGGAATAAGAATAGAACCCTTCAGAAAGTCAGAGAAAACATCAGCCTTCAATGGAAAGATCACTTTGTATTGTAGTTTAGGAATTCTTCAGTTGTTGAAGATTTGTGTTCGGAAATTCCCCAACACCTCATCAAAGATGATCTTGTCACATACCTTTTGTGGCAGAAATTGAAGCCTCCATCAGACACACACGGAATGGAAAAGCTGCAGGAGTACCATATCACAGAATCCCTACAGCATGGAATCAAGGCATTCTGCCCAGCAAGTCTACACCGAACCTTCAAAAAGGATACCAGCCTGACCCATACCCTATTGCTATAGCCCTGCATTTTCCTGTGGCTAATGCACCAAACCTACACATCCCTGAACACTGTGGGCAGTTTAGCATGGCCTGTTTACATAACTTTCACATTTTTGGACTGTGAAAGGAAACTGGAGCAGCTGACGGAGACCCACGCAGGCACTGGGAGAACGTGCAAACTCCACACAGTCAGTCGCCTGAGACTGGTATTGAATCAGAGTTCCTGACACTGAGGTAGCAGTGCTGACTAATGAGCCACTGTGCCACACTATGGTAGAGCTTACCCATCACTTCCAACAACTGTTGCTGAAAGTCAGGGGCAAAGAAGGAATCCCTACTGATCTCTGGGATTCTACCATCGCCATTATCTTCAAGGAAGGACATCAAGTGGACTGTGGGAACTACTGAGGTACTCTGCATCACTGCGAAGCTCATGACCAAACTCCTCACTAGGCACCTTCTCTCACATAGAAAATCCTTCTTGAAAGCCAAAGTGGCTTTTGACCAAGACATAGAATTGTAGACAGGATTTTCACTGCTCAGCAACACCTTGAGAAATGCCAGGGGCAACACTCAACCACAGTACATGACCTTTGTTGATCTGACCAAGGCTTTGGACTTAGTCAATCAGAAAGTGCTGTGGAAAACCCAGTCAAAGGCTGACTCTCCTCCACTCCAAGACCTCGGTTATAGTCCTCACCGATGGTAATATGACAGAATCCTTTTGAAGTTAAGACAGGGGTCAAGCAGGATGTGTCATCAGGCCCCCACCCCCCCGCTTTCTCCATCTTCATCACCACCATTCTTCTTGTTGTCAAAAACAAGCTTCCTAATGGCGTGGACAGGATAGACAGTACTTTTCAACCTTCACTGGTTGAAATCCAAGATGAAAACAACACTGACCTTGCTGGTGGAACGTCAGTACAGTCGGGTTCTGTTACAACGTGCATTTAGAGTCATAGAGGTGTACAGCACGGAAACAGACCCTTCAGTCCAACCCGTCCATGCCGACCAGATATCCCAACCCAATCTAGTCCCACCTGACAGCACCCGGCCTATATCCCTCCAAAACCTTCCTATTCATATACCCATCCAGATTTCTTTTAAATGTTGCAATTGTTACAGCCTCCATCACTTCCTCTGGCAACTCTTTCCATACTTGTACCACCCTCTGCGTGAAAAGGTCGCCCCTTAGGTCTCTTTTATATCTTTCCCCTGTCACCCTAAACATATGCCCTCTAGTTCTGGACTCCCCCACCACAGGGAAAAAAAACTTTGTCTATTTATCCTATCCATACCCTTCAGATTTTATAAACCTCTATAAGGTCATCCCTCAGCCTTCGACGCTCCAGGGAAAAACATCCCTAGCCTATTCAACCTCTGTGATTGAAGAATGTAGGTCGTTATTTGTAGAACACAAACTCTCCTTACCTGTATTGTCTGTAATGTGATTCTGGTCCCATTGGTTTAAATGCTGCTGCTATTACGCAATTTTCTTATAACGCAGGATCACACAGGAATGGAACTACTGTGTTATTATCAGAATAGACTGTGTGTATGTGGGTGACAGTATCACCTCTGCGTTCTCGGAAGAGATCTTCAAGCATCACAGAATGCTTTTGTGGAAACAAACCAATGAATTCAGTCTCAATGTCAAGAAGACTCGATCATTTACCAGCCTGTCCCAGGTCAGATTCCGGTCTATTCCCCAGTAATGGATAAATCCTCCCAAATGTGGAATATTTCCCTTACCTAGGAAGCTACCTCTCAGCTAAAGCTGATGTCAATGGGAAGATTCAACATCACATTTGATCTGTGACTGCTGCCTTCAGTCACCGAAGAATGAAAGTCTTTGACCGTGACATCCGTGCTTTACCAAGAGCCTGTGTATAAGGCAGGCACTCTTCCCCCTCTTCTGTCTGGCTCCAAAACTTTGGTTACATACAGACATCAAGTCAACATCCTTGAAGTACCATCACTGCTATTTGAGATGGATTCTCCCCATTAGCTGGGAGGACAGATGTCCTTGAAGCAGCTAATAGAGCCAGCATCGAGGCCATGATCATCTGAAACCGACTCCACTGGTCAGGCATGTTCTGCCAAAGCAAATCTTCACCCAGCTCAAGGAAGGCACTCGGACAAGAGAAGGTCAAAGGAATTGTTTCAAGAACTCCCTGAAGACTTTCCTCAAGAGATACAACATATATGTCAATGC
Organism: Chiloscyllium plagiosum; assembly: GCF_037043375.1. Lineage (NCBI taxonomy): Eukaryota > Metazoa > Chordata > Chondrichthyes > Orectolobiformes > Hemiscylliidae > Chiloscyllium > Chiloscyllium plagiosum. Next base: position 3,374,295 of record NW_028270160.1, read on the forward strand.
GTGGAAAACCCTCATTCAGAAGAAATGGCTGGTGAAACTCCTGTACAAAGGAACACAATTCTTTAAGAAGACCTGTTGGCATGAGGAAGTACAGAAAAGGAACAAGAGAAAGGAATGCCAGTGATCTTAAGGCCAAGGATCACTTCCACATCACGGAAACACCTTCCCAGTGTGTGGTTGGAGGTGGGGCTCTGGCATCGGGCTCATCAATCACACAAGGACCCATAGAACCCAGGGCCAGTGACCTACAATTTCCCCAGTGGACCATCCTACTTAGCGAGTGATGAACAGTGTTAATATATCAGATTGTGTGAGGGCTTATGTAGCTTCGTATACACCTATGAATTAATCTCTTCCAAGAAAAGAGGCTCTTGTTTCTTCCTTCAGCACAATCCGGATACAAACAACCTCTTGCATTTGGATTCATCTGTTGTAACATCTAGCATTAGGTGACTACATAGTTATAAAAATGCAATTTTTTTCCTACCATGAGCTGGATTTAATATACCTGACTCAGTGGGTTTGAAGGTAAGACGGTACATTAAATCTAGTGGGCACCATGCCACTGCCTGCTCCTATTCCCACGCAGTTTTGTAACAGGGAGAGATTTAACATCATAGAGATATACAGCATTTCATATTCCATCTGCCTGTCAGCCAATGTCAGGGCTTGATTCAGCCCCTACTTGGATTTAACTGGTGTTGGGTAAATTTGCAGCCAAGAATCCAGCCTGGCAGCTTTCTCTGCATGAGATGGTCACACAGGTAGAGATCCTCTTTATCTGAAACACCACGTTCCCACGTTCACCTCCCCCGCTGGCTGTTCCACTACAGACCCACACCCTCTTCACCTTCTCCTTCCTTTTCCCCTTGCTGGGCCTGTCACCTTGGCCCAGTGGGCACCCAGACTCTTCCACTATTCCAGATCCAGCATCACGCACACCTCATACTGATAGGGATCACAGTTCCTGGTGCTGCTGCTGGTACCTTAAATTGCCAGCCTCTGCGGTTGAGTGTTGAAAAATTCTACATCAATTCAGTGAATTCCTGTGAGACAGGTGAGTTTACCCTACTTTCTGCTTCCAATTTGTCCAGCCTGGGGAATGTGGACTAAAGCACTCTTAATAGATGCAATCCAGTGGTCTGTCAAAAATGTATCCCTACTGACTTCTAATTCTCCTGATCTATTATCATATACTTATCTTGATTTAAGGAGAAAAGTGGAGTGCAGGATTGGAAAAGAGTTTTCAGAGGTATCAAGTATTCTGAAAGTTCTTGATGCTTGTCATTGATAGACTTGTATTGGTGTTCTTAAGATGTCATTGAACCAAACATTGTTTTCTGAGAGGTGTGGCCACTTCTGACATTTTTGTGATTTGTAAATGTTCTGCTTTAAGTGTGTAAATCCCCCACCTTTATGTGATGTTTATGAACTGAGTACAGCCCAGTAGATGTAATTGATTTTAATCTTCACTCGAGAGAATCAAATCCAGCTTTTGGGCCTTTGCAAGTTGATTTTGCACTCCAGTTTTACAGTTCCTACAAAGTGATTTCTATTTTGCATTAATTTGGGTAATAAAAACAAATCCTAAAATTGCATTCTTGTTGCAACCATTTCATAATTGAATTCCTAGGCTCTATGTTGATTTCATTTTTCTGCAAAATAAATGAAAAATTATATGCCTGGGGAAAGTTTTGAACACTATAGTGAGTCAAACTTTGTCGAATTCTATAGCTGCAACCTTGTCAAGCATGAAATGCTTAGAAGCTCATTATTCGCGTTCAGAGTCAGTATGCTTTTTTAAAATCCATAACTGAGAAATGATTAAAGTTAAACTGTTCTATTAATTTTGAAATGTTTCTAATTTTATTTATTTTTCTTTTGTATGCCGTGATAATGCTGATTCTTGGGGAGAAAGTTTACAATGTGCAAATCTGCTTATGGCGAAGGCTACAGATGGCGAATTTATTCAAGCCAGAGCTGTCTTTAATGGTATGGTCTCAGGTACAATTATTCTGGTAAGGCAGTATTTTATTTATCAACTACATTTTTTCCCCTCACAAATAAAGATAAGATGGTTCCCTGTTTTGCTGCAGCAATGTGTGGAATTAATTCAAGTGCACTGTGGTAATTTACATCATTGTGATTTGTTCAATAATGTATATCAAGTGGTTCCTGTGAAAAACATTCCTGTCAATCCAAAATTCCCTTTCAAAAGCATGGCCAAAAATGTAATTGTTCATTCTGAGTTAATATAATTTTATATTTGTGATTGGCTATAGTACTGGTAGAAGACAAAGGGTTTAAAAATCTGTTTTGCTTTGGGAAAGTGTTTTGTATTTCCTTGGTATAGTGTTAGAATTTAGACAATAGGCTGAGATGCACTGTATTCTCCCCATTTGGGAATGCTTTAGATGAAGCGATTTCATAAACGTACAATAATGTTAGAATATCAAATCAAAAACAATGATAAAGCATTTATAACATTGTTGTAATGTTGTTTATTTATCTGAATGCTGTTTCTTCCCGAAGGTATTGTACTGAAATGATTTGATGTTGATGACACAGCATTAGGAATTTGGAGCAGGTGAAGGCCACTTAGCCCCTTGAGTTTTTTTTTTCACGCACAATTTTCCACATTCACTTCTTTCACCAACAACACACAGTGGCTGCACTGAGTACCATTTACAAGATGCACTGCACTCCCCAAGACTTCACCTATGGTACTTTCCAAATCTGAGACCTCCACCCATTATAAGATCAAGGGCACCAAATGCATGGGTTGGCCACCACTGAAACTCCCCCTCCATCCACACACCAATATGATTTGGAAGCATATTGTCATTCCTTCACAGTTGCTGGTTCATTATCATGACAGTTCTTCTGAGCGTTGGATGTTTCTACAACCCAAGCACTGTAGCAATCAAGAAGGCAGCTCACCATTATCATCTCCAGGGCAATCATGGATGAGTAATAAATGCTGGCACAGCCAGCAATACCCACATCCCATGAATGAATTTAAATAGAGATCAGGGCAGAGCTGATTGTGTCCAATTCCACATTCTGCCGTAATCTTGATAAACTTTGACTCCCTTAACAGTTAGGACAGTGTCCTCCACTTCTGTTTTAAAACAATTTCTTTTCACTTTCATGTTGAATGGACACCCACTTGAATGAATGACTGACTGGATCTGCTGGAAACATTACCAGACAGCTAATTTCTCTGAACAATAGATTTCAGGACTGGAATTTTTTTTTGGATTGCTTCTAAAAACTATGGGAGCTAATTGCGTGCAGAAGCTGTGCCATTAAGAAGTAAAGTATTTCTGAGATTTACAGAATAATGAGTGACTGTCACAGAAAACCTATCATTAATGTCAGAAATGCCACTGGTATAACTTACACCAGCAGAAACAGAAGGCCAAGTCTTATGTGCGACTCAAAGCCATAATGTGCCAAAAGCACAAACTAATATACGCAAACTAATAAGGCTTTTATATAAGTTCACCACTGTTTCCTGACTTCTTTAATTGTTCCAGACATCTTCTAGATTGTTAATATTTATTTCAAAAGGAATGGAGTATAAAAATAAGGTAGTCCTGCTAAATCTAAGTAAAAATCACAACACCAGGTTATAGTCCAACAGGTTTATTTGCAAGTACAAGCTTTCGGAGCGTTGCTCCTTCGTCAGTTAGCTAGATGAAGGAGCAGTTCTCTAAAAGCTAGTGTTTCCAAATAAACCTGTTGGATTATAACCTGTTGTTGTGTGATTTTGAACTTTGTCCACCCCAGTCCAACACCGGCCCCTCCACATCATTGCTAAATCTATACAAGATTTGACTTTCACCTCACTCAGAATATTGTGAATAGGTTTGGGCCCTTATCGAAAGAAAAATATAGTGACATTGGAGGCAGTTCATATAAGGTTTACTTAGTTTGTTTTCCCCTTGTTAAGGGTCTAGGACCAGGGGAAAGATTCTCAGAAAGGGCTGCTCAGTTTAGACAAAAATGAAGAAGAGTTTCTTCTCCTTGGAGTGTAGTGAATCTGTGGATTGTTTATTTACTCTAGAAAGCTCTGAGGCTAGGTCATTAGGTATTCAGGCTGAGGCAGACACATTTTTAATTAATAAGGGAATCACAGGTTATCTGGAAACTGCAGGAAAGTGGAGTCGAGGAAAATTCAACCAGCATGATCTCATTGAATGACAGAGCAGACTCATGGGCTGATTTGATTTGTTTCTGCTTCTATGTCTTCTCGCAAGAAGTGTACAAGACATCTGGTTAGTTTATTAACTACACTGGATAACTGGTACACAATATTTCTCTGCTTTAGTTCTTTGCTGCAGTCAACTAAGGTTGTAAGCATGGTTTCTGCCATGTTACCATAAGGTGATAAGATGAGGAAGCATGCCTCTAGAACTACCTCAACTTGTATGGCAATTGATCCTCTACTGTTGGCCAAATTCAGCACTGTATCCTTAACTAACTAGATAGTTAGTTAAGTATTTGAAGTAAGAGAGAGAGTCTGTATATTTGATTTGATTTATTCACATATAAGAGATACAGTGAAAAGTACTGTATTGTGTGCTAAGCAGACAAACCATACCTTGCAAAAGTATATCAGAGTAATAGAACAGAATGCAGAATATAGTGTTACAGCTACAGAGTGTAGAGAAAGACCAACTCTAATTCATGAGAGTTCCATTTGTAAGTCTGATAACAATGGGGAAGAAGTTCTTAAATCTGTTGGGACGTGTTTTCAAACTTTTGTATTGCCTGCCCGTTGGAAGAGGGTATAACCGGGGTAGGAGGGGTCTTTGATTATGTTGGCTGCTTTCCTGAGAAAGTGGGATGTGTAGATGGAGTCAATGGAAGGAAAGTTTGTGTGATGGACTGGACTGTGTTCACAACTCTCTGTAATTTCTTGTGGTCTTGGGCAGAACGGTTGCCTTACCGAGCTGAGTTGCATACAGATAGAATGCTTTCTCTGGTGCATCAATAAAAATTGGAAAGAGTTGTTGTGAATATGCCAATCTTCCTTAGGCTTCTGATAAAGTGAGGCATTGATATGCTTTATTTACTGTAGATTGACCAGGATAGAATGTTATATTCATAAATCGAAAGTGAAAATAACTTATGTTATCATAAATAATGGACCAAATATTGAAAAAGTTCTGTATAGAGCAAGTTTACTTTTTAAAAGATTTAGGCTCTCCTATTCACCCCACTTTACAAGTATAGCCTTGGATGTCATTTTGTGATGGCTTTTATAGGCAACATTTTGCCTTCTGGAACTCCATTTTTTGTTCCATTTAATGAATATAATTTTTACAAAAAATTTACACATTGGCTACAACGATTATTACACCATGCTTTGTACACAAAGTAACATCTACCAGGATAGCTAAAATAAATAAATGGCTTGAGGGATGGTGGAACCAATGTCATGGAGCGAGTGTTTGCTAGTGCTGTTGGTGAGGGTTTAAACTAATATGGCAGAGGGATGGGAACCAATGCAGGAAGTCAGAAAAGTGGGGACAGAAAGTGGAAAAGTGGAAGGCAGAGAAACCACAGACAAAAATCAAAAGGAGCCACATTACACCATGATTCTAAAAGGGCAATAAATTTATTTTAAAAATGAGCCTGAAGCTCTGTGCTTTAATGCAAGGAGCATTTGTAATAAGGTGGATGAATTAACCGCACAGACAGCTATTAATGGTTATGACGTAATTGGGATCACAGAGACCTGACAACAGGGTGACCAAGGACGGGTACTCAGCGTCCAGGTTATTCAATTTTCAGGAAAGACAGACAGAAAGGAAAGGGAGGTGGGGTAGTGTTGCTGGTTAAGGAGGAGGTTAACACTGTGCAGTAAGGAAGGACATTAGCCTGGATGATGTGAGATTTGTATAGGTGGAGTTGCAGAATACCAAAGGGAAAAAGACATTAGTAAGAATTGTGTACAGACCACCAAATAGTACTTGTGTTGTTGGGGACTGTGTCAAACAGGAAATTAGAAATGCATGCAGTAAGGATACAGCAATTATTATTGCTAACTTCAATCTACATGTTGATTGCTACCAGTGTTGTTAATCCAATGTGATGGAGGAGGATTTCCTGGAATGAATGAGGGATGGTTTCTGTGACCAATATGTTGAGGAACCAACTAGAAAGCAAGCCATCCTAGACTGGATATTGTGTAACAAGAGAAGATTAATTAGCAACATGCTGGTGCAAGATCCTTTGGGGAAGAGTGACCATAATATGGTTGAATTATTCATTAAGATGGAGAGTGCAACAATTAAATCTGAAACTAGGGTCCTGAACTTGAGGAAAGCTAACTTTGATGGTATGAGGCAAGCATTGGCATTGGTATGAGGATAAACTGGCCAAGGATACTGAAGGGGTTGACAGTGGATCGGCAATGGCAGACATTTAAAGAACACATGGATGAACTTCAACAATTGTTCAATTGCCACAAGAATAAAGTGGGGAAGGTGGCTCAACCATGGTCAACAAGGGAAATCTGGGATAGTGTAAAGTCAGAGAGGAGGCATAGAAATTGCCCAGAGAAAGCAGCAAACCCGAGGACTGGGAGAAATTTAAAATTCAGCAAAAGGGGACAAAAGATTTAATTTGGAAAGAGAAAGTAGAATATGAAAGTAAACTTGCAGAAAAAAAAACTGACTGCAAAGGCTTCTTTCGAAATGTGAAGAGAAAAAGACTGGTGAAGACAAATGCAGCTCCCCTGCAGTTGGAATCAGGTGAATTCATAATGAACAACAAAGATGGCAGAACCAGTTAAACAAATACTTTGGATCTGTCTTCACTAAGGAGGACTCAAATAATCTTCAGGAAATGTCAAGGGACAGAAGGTCAAGCATGGAGGAAATCCTTATTAGTCAGGAAATAGTATTGGGGAAATTGATGGGATTAAAACCCGATAAGTTCCCAAGACCTGATGCACTGCATCCCAGAGTACTTAAGAAAGTGGCCTTGGAAATAGCACATGCATTGGTGATCATTTTCCAACATTCTGTAGAGCCTGGAAGAGATCCAATGGACTGGACAGTAACTAATGTAAGGAGAAAGTGAGGACTGCAGATGCTGAAGATAAGAGTCAAGAGTGTGGTGCTGGAAAAGCACAGCAGGCCAGGCAGCATCTGAGGAGCAGGAGAATCGAGGTTTTGGGCATAAGCTCTTCATCAGTAAATTTCTGTAGAAGCTTTTGCAGTCAGTTTTTTTGTTTTCTGCAAGCTTACTTTAATATTCTACTTTCCCTTTCCAAATTAAACCCTCCGTCCTCCTCTGCTGAATTTTAAATTTCTCCCATTCCTCGGGTTTGCTGCTTTTTCTGGGCAATTTCTATGCCTCCTCTCTGACCTTACACTATCCCAGATTTCCCTTGTTGACCATGGTTGAGCCACTTTCCCCATTTTACTCTTTTAGCAATTGTACAATTTCCTGATGAAGGGCTTATGACTGAAATGTCAATTCTACTGCTCCTTGGATGCTGCCTAGCCTGCAGTGCTTTTCCAGCACCATACTCTTGACGGCAGCTAATGTAATCCTACTCTTTAAAAAAGGAGGGAGAGAGGAAATGGGGAATTATAGTCTGGTTAGTCTGACATCAGTGGTGGGGAAAATGCTGAAGTCAATCATTAAGGATGTAATAAATGAGCATTTGGAAAACGATGACAGAATTGGTCATCGTCAGCATGGATTCATTAAAGGGAAAACATGCTCGACAAATTTTCTGGAATATTTTGATGATGCGACTAGTAGAATAGACAATGGTGAATCAGTAGATATTGTGTATCTGGACCTTCAAAAGGCTTTTGATAAGGTCCCACACAAGAGATTACGAAGGAAAATTAAAGCTCATGTTATTGGAGAGAATGTATTGACATGGATAGAGAACTGGTTGGCAAACAGGAAGCAGAGAGTTTGAATAAAGGGGTCCTTTTCAGAGCAGCAGGCAGTGATGAGTGAGGTACCACAGGGTTCAGTGCTGGGACCCCAGCTGTTCACAATATACATTAACAATTTGGACAGAAGAATTGAATGCCACATCTCCAGATTTGCAAGTGACACTAAGCTTGGGTGGCCATGTGTGCTGTGAGGAAGATGCTAAGAGGCTGCAGGGTGACTGGACAGGCTGGCTGCATGGGCAAATACTTGACAAATGTAATATAATGTAGATAAATGTGGTCACACAAACAGAAAGGCAGATTATTATCTGAATGGTGGCAATTTAGGAAAAGATGAGACTTGGATGTCATGGTGGAATAGCCGCTGAAGGTTGGCATGTAGGTGCAGCAGGCAGTGAAGAAAGCTAATGGCATGCTGGTCTTTATAGGATGAGGATTTGAGTATTGGAGTAAGGATATCTTGCTACAGTCATACAGGGCCTTGGTGAGGCCATACCTTGAGTATTGTATACAGTTTTGGTCTCCTAATCTGAGGAAGGGCATACTTGCTACTGACGGAGTCCAGTGAAGGCTCACCGGACTGAATCCTAGGATGGTAGGACTGAAATATGAGGAAAAACTGGATCTCATCGAAACATACAAAATCCTGATGGGGCTGGACAGGTTAGATGCGGGAAGAATGTTCCTAATGTTGGGAAAGTCCAGATCAAGGGGATCACAGTCTAAGAATTGGGTAAGCCATTCAGGACTAGGATGAGGAAGAATTTCTTCACTCGGAGAACTGTGAACCTGTGGAATTCTCTCCCACAGGAAGCTGTTGGAGCCAGTTCATTAGATAGATTCAAAATGGAACCAGACGTGGTCCTTGTGGCTTAAGGGATCAAGGGGAGAGGGTGGGAAAGGGATACAGAGATTGCATGATCAGCCGTGCACATATTGAATGATAGTGCAAGCTTGAAGGACCAAATGGTCTATTCCTGCACCTATTTTCTATGTTTCAATGTGAGGCACTCCAGGTTCATTTCCCCACATACCAGATATTGAGTTCCTCTGAGTTTCATCTTGACTTGATTTTGCAACCACATTGCCATAAAAGATTTGCAAATCTACCACAGGACTGATTCAGAGAACTGTTTGTCAATTAGATTTGAGTAATTATAGACTGGATAGCAATGAGTTCCTTAAAACTTGTTCCTTTTTTGTAAAAGAAAACCCAAATGAAATGTTGACATCATAGTCCAAGACGGTACACTTCCTACCTTCTTATGAATCATGATGATAATTACTCAGTATGTCAAGTTTTTTAGGAAAGGAATTTTTTTTTGACTCAACTCCTAAAACTCCATATGTCTCATTTCCTTAGTTACATTATTCGCTTGTTGTCCAGGCATGAAACTGCTTTTGTGGATCAGCATCTCATCAATCAAACCTTTTCATTCTTACTTCAGCTTTTATTGGTAATTCCAGTTTTCTATATTATTAGAAAGTTGAAGATCTGGCTCTTTTGTCTCATCACAGATATGTCTTCTTCCTGGCCCCTGTTTTCCTTTCCTCATTTCAAATGATTGCCTTTTGGTGTAAAACAAGACTGTGTTGAATTTCTGAAAGTCTTGATATTTTAAGATAGGTCTCTATTTTAGGGAAAGCCAACTTCAGTTTTCACAGCCTTTAAAAGTCTAATCACTTTAGTTGCAGACCTGGTTACTCTTTCAGAAACAATTCTAACTTCTCAGAATAAGATCCTGACTGGTCTTGCTAGGGTGGACATGAAAAAGATGTCTTCTCATGAGAACATCAGAACTATAGCGGTCACCCTTTAAAAATAAGGGATTCCACAATTAAGACAGATGAGGAGGTTTTTCTCGGAGAAAGGCAAAGGAAACACTCTTTGAATATTTTTAAGACTGTGGTAGATTCTGGATAAGCAAGGGGATGAAAAGGTAGTGGGAATGGATGAGAATGTGGAGTAACCAAATCAGTCTTTATCTTATTGAATGGTGAGACAGGCTCGAGGAGCCGAATGGCTTGCTCCTAACTTGTGCATTCTGCTGTTTTGATATGTAGACAGCCAGAGATTCTGGTTTTCTTGCTAGGGTCTGACCAATGCCTGACAAATAGTACAAACACATTTTACTTTCTCCCTCTCAAAGTACAACATAGGGTTTTACTTGCATTTCTTACACGAATCAACTATTGGTCTGAAATGTAATGAATGAAACTACCATCATACTAATGTTTTTTCTTGACTAAAAATTCCCTCATTTGGGAACTGAATTTCTGAGGGGGTTCCCTCATTTACACACTGACCTTACTGTGTTTTGAAATTTTTCAAATTTTATTATTTAGTAAATAGTTTGGTTTATTTTATCTTCATTTCTTTTGCATAATAAACCTATTAGTTTGTGCACGCATCACAAAAATCGAGAAGATGAAAGGGTGGGCAAATGGACTGTCAGTGTTTATTTCAAAAGGAATAGAGTATAAAAGTAAGGTGGTCTTGCTAAGTATATACAAGGTTTGAGTTTCACCTCAGCTAGAATACTGTGAACAGGTTTGGGTCCTCGACTAAGGAAAAATATAGTGACATTGGAGGCAGTTCACAGAAGGTTCACTTAGTTTGTTTTCCCCTTGTTAAGGGTCTAGGACCAGGGGAAAGATTCTCAGAAAGGGCTGCTCAGTTTAGTCAAAAATGAAGAAGAGTTTCTTCTCCTTGGAGTGTAGTGAATCTGTGGATTGTTTATTACTCTAGAAAGCTCTGAGGCTAGGTCATTAGGAATTCAGACTGAGATAGAAGGGTTCAAGAAAATTACACTTTTCAGGGAAGTGGTACTGAGCAAATGTTTGGAGCTATTGACTGATAAATACCTGAGTCCTGATGGAAATCATCCCAAGGGCCTTAAAAGTAGTAATAAATGAGGTAATTGATATGTTCTGAATTTCTTAGATTTGGGGAAAGTTCCATTAAACTAGAAAGCAGTGAATATACTTCCTTTCATCAAAAAAGGGAAGGAGACTGAAAGCAAGAAACTAAAGACCAGTTAGCTTACCATGATCTTTCCCATGATATGTCAGAAGCTATTATTAAAAGTATTACAGTAGAGCACTCATAAGTTCAAGGTAAGCAGGCAGAATCGGCATGGTTTCATGAAACGGATACCTTGTTTAACCAATCTGTTGGAGGTCTTTAAAGCAGCATGTGCAGTGGATAAAGAAGAATACTGGATATACAGTTGATTTACATATGAGCAAGGGATAAGAATAGGCGACTCAGGTCTTTGAGCATTTTGTGTTTCAATAAGATCATGGCTGATCTGATTTCAACTGCTACTCTATGTTCCTACATATCTCTAAGTAATCTTTCGTACCCTTGATAATGAAAAATCTATCTTCCTCTCCCTCCAAAACACTTGAGGATTCTGCATCCATTGCCTTTTAAGGTAGAGAATTCTGAAGACTCTCAACACAGACTGTTTTCTCCTCTCTGTATTAAATAGGCAACCCCTTATTTTTAAATGATGACTCCCTAGTTCTAGATTCTCCCACAAGAGGAAACAGCTTTTCCAAATCCACCTAGTCAAGGCCATTCATGATCTTTGTATGTTTCAGTTAAGTCACCACTGACTATTCTGAACTCGAAGATACAGGCCGGGCCTGTATCTTCACGTAAGGCAATCCACTCATCCCAGGAACTGTATTAGTTTAGCTAACCTTCTCTAAACTTCTTTCAACACATAAATTCTTCTGTAAGTGAACAGTACTGCACAAAGCACCCCAGATACAGTCTCACCAAAGCCCTGTATAACTGAACCATAACCTCTGTACTCTTAGATTCAGTTCCCCTCACAATAAACTATAACTATTACGCGCTGTACCTGCATACTAATCTGCAATTCATGCATCAGGACACCTTGATCTCTCTCTGCATCTCAGAGCTCAGCACCTGTCTCACCAGAAGATATTTGGGAAGGTGTCATATCAAGAGTTATTGCGGAAAATAAATATCGTGGTGAAGGGGCTAATATGATTAAAGATGGGATAGATATAAATAAGCCAAATTCTGGTTTACAAGATGTAATGAGATGTGTGCCACAAGGTGCAGTGCTGGAGCCTCAGCATGTTTCAGTTTAGAAAATAACATGGATGAAGGGACAGTAAGAATGATTGCTACATTTGTTGATGACACAAAGATAGCTAGGAAAGTGAGTTGTGAAGAGGACATAAAGGGCTATAGATAGCTTAAGTGAGTGGTCCAAGATCTGCTAAATGGAGTATAGTATGGGAAAATGTGAAACTATTTTGGCAGGAGGAATACAAAGAAGCATGTTACTTAAATGGTGAGAGATTATAGGGTACTGAGATGCAGAAAGTTCTGGGTGTCTTTCTGCATGAATTGCACAAGTTTAATATGTAGATACAGCAACTAAGTAGGAAGCTAATAGAATGTTATCATATTATGGGGGGGAATTTAATACAAAAAGTATGGAGCTTTAATTGTATAGGACATTGGTGAGACAATCTGGCAAAAACATGTGCACAGTAATGGTCAGCCTATTTAAGGAAGGCTGTGAATGTAGTGGAAGCAGATTAGAATAGGTTTACTAGACTAATAGCTGAATTGCATGATTATCTTCTGACCAAGAGTTGGACAGGCTAGGTATCTGGAATTTCGCATAGTAAGAGGCTGTTTGATTGAAGTATGTTTGATCTAGAGGAGTCTTGGCTGGTTTAGATGTAGAGAGAAAGTGTTTAAACAGAGACACCTTGTACTACAAAAAGCCATTTAAGATTGAGAGAAGGATAATTTTTTTTCTCAGAGGGTAATGAGTCTTTGAAACTCTTTTGCAAACAGAGTTTTTGAATGTGTTAAAGGCAGAGGCAGATGGATTCTTGATGGATGAAAAGTTATTGCAGTAGGTGGGAGAAGAGTAATCAGATCATTCATGATTTTAATGAATGGTGGAGCAGGCTTGAGAGGCTCAGTGGCATGTAGCTGCTCTTCATCTGTATGCTCATAAATATCGTCTTAAAAAGATCCTGTAATCTGGCCTACTCCTTTCTTTGTAAGGAAATCATGCAAATCAGGTAAAGAAACAAATCTTGACTCAGACTTGGCTCCTCCTTGATGTATACTTGTACTCTTCTTATGATTGGTAAATCTGTTTTCACTGGATGTAACATCTGTTGCTTTTCTACCAGCTCTGAGTCACAAAAATTCCCATCTTGTGATTCCCTTGTTTTGACCAAATCTTTTTGATGTGGGTGACTGTATTTTGTGAAGTAGAAAGCTAGCCCCCTACCAATCCCCTGAAATAAGAGCACAGTAAAGTTTATACCAGCAGCATTATTTTGGCAGGAGCCCAGATTTTCAGCATCAATGTTATGTCCCCTTGAAATGACCAAAAATCAAATCTATGGGAGAAAACAATAAAATTCAGATGGAGTGGACAGAAACTAACATGTATATTCAGTGCATTTAATTTGGACTGTGCTTGTTGATGCTGGAATCAGCTACGAAATACTCCCTTGCTGGTTGGATTTAAAGGTGAGTTATTTCAAAGAAGATTCAGAGATTTGTTACAAATTGACATAGACTGGGACTGCCATAGTGTTAAGGAGTTAGATGGAGAGGAATTTGTGTGTACAAGAAAATCTTCTGATTCAGTATATGGATGTACCTACCGGAAAAGATGCAAGACTTGACCTACTCTTGGGAAATAAGGCAGGGCAGGTGACTGAGATGTCAATGGGGGAGCACTTTGGGGCCACGACCATAATTCTTATTAATTTTAAAATAATAATGGAAAAGGATAGACCAGATCTAAAAGTTGAAGTTCTAAATTAGAGAAAGGCCAATTTTGACAGTATGAGGCAAAAATATCAAAAGCTGACTGGGGGCAGATGTTTGTAGGAAAAGGGACAGCTAGGAAATGGAAAGCCTTCAAAAATGAGATAACAAGAGTCCAGAGACAGTATATTCCTGTTAGGGTGAAAGGCGAGGCTGGTAGGTGTAGGAAATGCTGGTTGACAAGAGAAATTGAGGTTTTGGTTAAGAAAAAGAAAGAAGCATATGTCAGGTGTAGACAGGAGAGATCGAGAGAACTCTTAAGAGTATAAAGGCAGTTGGAGTATAATTAAGAGGGAAATCAGGAGGGCAAAAAGGCGACATGAGATAGCTTTGGCAAATAAGATTAAGGAGAATCCAAAGGGTTTTCACAAATACATTAAGCACAAAAGGGTAACGAAGGAGAGAATAGGGCCCCTCAAAGATCAGCAAGGCAGCCTACGTGTGGAACCACAGGTGATGGGGGAAATATTAAACAAGTATTTTGCATCAGTGTTTACTGTGGAGAAGGATATAGAATGTGGGGAAGTAGATGGTGACACGTTAAAAAAGGCCATATTTCAGAGGAGGAAGTGCTGGATGTCTCGAAACACCTAAAAGTGGATAAATCCCCAGAAGCTGATCAGGTGTCTGGATCAGGTGATCTAGAACGCTGTGGGAAGCTAGAGAAGTGATTACTGGGCCTCTTGCTGAGATATTTGGATCATCGATAGTCATAGGGGAGGTGCCGGAAGACTGGAGGTTGGCAAATGTGGTGCCACTGTTTTAAGAAAGGTGGTAAGGGAAAGCCAGGGAACTATAGGCCGCTGAGCCTGACATCGGTGGTGGGCAAGTTATTGGAGGGAATCCTGAGGGACAGGATTTACATGTATTTAGAAAGGCAAGGATTGATTAGGGATAGTCAGCAAGACTTTTTGCAGGGGAGATCATGTCTCACAAACTTGATCGCATTTTTTGAAGAAGTTACAAAGAGGATTGATGAGGGCAGAGTAGTGGAAGTGATCTATATGGACTTCAGTAAGGCGTTCAAAAAGGTTCCTCATGGGGGACTCGTTAGCAAGGTTAGATCTCATGGAATACAGGGAGAACTAGCCATTTGGATACCAGAACTGGCTCAAAGGTAGAAGACAGAGTGGTAGCGGAGGGTTGTTTTTCAGACTGGAGGCCTGTGACAAGTAGTATGCCACAAGGATCGGTTCTGGGTCCTTTGCTTTTTATCATTCACATAAATGATTTGGATGTGAATATAGTAGGTATAGTTAGTAAGTTTGCAGATGACACCAAAAGTGGAGGTGTCGTGGACAGCAAAGAAGATTTCTTCTGAGTACAACGGGACCTTGATCAGATGGGCCAATCGGCTGAGGAGTGGCAGATGGAGTTTAATTCAGATAAATGTGAGGTGCTGCATTTTGGGAAAGCAAATCTTAGCAGGACTTATACACCTAAAGTCCTAGGGAGTGTTGCTGAACAAAGAGACCTTGGAGTGCAGGTTCATAGTTCCTTGAAAGTGGAGTCTCAGGTAGATAGAATAGTGAAGAAGGCGTTTGGTATGCTTTCCGTTATTGATCAGAGTATTGAGTACAGGAGTTGGGAGGTCATGTTGCGGCTAGGCCACTTTTGGAATATCATGTGCAATTTTGGTCTTCCTATCTGAAGGATATTGTGAAACTTGAAAGGGTTCAGAAAAGGATGTTACCAGGGTTGGAGGATTTGAGATATAGGGAGAGGTTGAACAGATCGGAGTGGATTTCCCTGGAGTGTCGGAAGCTGAGGGGTAACCTTATAGAGGTTTATAAAATCATGAGGGGCATGGATAGGATAAATAGGCAAAATCCTTTCCCTGGGGTGAGGGGGTCCAGAACTAGAGGGCATAGGTTTAGAGTGAGAGTGGAAAGACATAAAAGGAACCTAACTGCAACTATTTCATGCAGATGGTGGTATGTGTGTGGAATGAGCTGCCAGAGGATGTGGTGGAGACTTGTACAATTGCAGCATATAAAAGGCATCTGGGTGGGTATACGGATAGGAAGGGTTTGGAGGGATATGAGCCAAGTGCTGGCAATGAGACTAGATTGGGTTAGGATATCTGGTCGGGATGGATGGGTTGGATGAATGGTCCATTTCCGTGCTGTACATCTCTATAACTTGATTCCTGACTGAGAGAGTTATCGTTTTAAAATTGTACAGGAGACAGAGTGAATACACTGAAAATAAAAAAGTGATATGACTGGTCATGTGCAAATGTCATACTTTCCTAATGCCATAAAGTCGTCATTCTAAAATTACAATAATTAATTAATGGACTCAGCGCCTTTAGAGCAATACATTACAAAGATTGGTAGAAGTGTGAGAGAAGATTAGGTTGAATCAAGTATTAATGATTTAGTGGTAACTAGCTTGACTTGAAAAGGTGGTTGACTATTTAAATTCTAATTCTTTCTGTGCTTCAGTACATAGTCAGGACATGAATTCCTTGCCAAAAAGAATTTGGATAAAATTAGATAGAAAGCTCCAGGTAAAATAATATTTTCATTCCCGTGGGAACCTGCCATTAGAAAAGAGGAACAGTTTTACCTTCTCTCTCACTAACGGTGCCTTATTGCAGTATTTTGACAAATATGACTTTAAATGCCATTGAAGAGGTAACTTTAGCCACAATGCTAGTAAAACATGAGAGCTTTAATACTGAATGAAAAAGATGGTGCTTACATTTATTTTTCATTATTCTGTTAATATTTTGACAGGTTAATTATAGTCACTTTTCAGGATGGTGCTGAACTCCTCAACAAAAGAGTGCACAGCTTTCCAATTCTTGGGACCTAGAGAGACAGTATGATTTTGTTGGGGAGTGGAACTGGAGTACAATAATGATAGAAAGAGTCAGCACATATCTGAATGCCAGGGAAGATATTTGATTCAGAGAGAAGCACTGAAATTTTGATTCATATTTAAGTCTCCTTCATTTGTATCAGTGGGGAGGGCAATTGCTTGACGCAAGATCAATAAAAACTGTGAGGCTGAAGTGTTAAATCATTGAGTTAGTACAGAAATAAAAAACAAAATCATGGGTCATTAGGATTTTTATCTAATTTTGTAATGAACAGTGTCTTAACTTTAAATATTTTGTAATTATGTTTTTCCTTCCAGGAACATAATTTTCCTAGTTTCGTTTGTAAAAAAAAGATCTAAATTTTCATTGTGGAATTTATAATATGTGACCAAAGTTCAGTGTTGGCCGTCATATGGTATGTGTATACCCTCACTTTTTAAAACATTTTCCAAATATGCCATGTATCATTCAAACTACTTTTTGTATCTCCAAGTGTCTGCTTTATTCAAGGTCTTGGTTGAAATGTCAGGGAAATCTTTGTTGTAAGTGAATTAACATTCACAGCTTGTTTTGGTGTAAGATCCATCTGGTAGATTTGCTTCTTTAAGGTGGAGATCTTTCGGGCATTGTTGGTCTCATGTAAAAGTGGAAATCCCTTGGTGATCTAACAAGAAGAGGGCCTTGTCTTGGACAAGATGCAGTTGAATTAGATTAGATTAGATTAGATTACATTACAGTGTGGAAACAGGCCCTTCGGCCCAACAAGTCCACACCGACCCGCTGAAGCGCAACCCACCCATACCCCTACATTTACCCCTTACTTAACACTACGGGCAATTTAGCATGGACAATTCACCGAACCTGCACATCTTTGGACTGTGGGAGGAAACCGGAGCACCGGAGGAAACCCACGCAGACACGGGGAGAACGTGCAAACTCCACACAGTCAGTCGCCTGAGGCGGGAATTGAACCCGGGTCTCCGGCGCTGTGAGGCAGCAGTGCTAACCACTGTGCCACCGTGCCGCCCACGGTGCATCATAGCAACTAAGTATAAGTTACATTAACATGGTGGCTATTGAAGCCTCCCTCAAATTCTTAGTGACAATGTAGATTTTCCTCCAAGGTCTAAATTTCTCCCCTGCTCGAGTCCTTCTGAAGTCCTCATATTGAACGATGCTACATGCATCCCTCAGTATTAACCGTTTCAGACCTTTATGCCCTGTGTGTTCTCTTGGACACTAATGGTGAGAACCTTAGCTGTGAATGCCCTTTAAGTGCACAAAACAGGGAGATCAAGTTGTAAATCAGCATGCAATGCCAACTTGATGCTAACTGTGTTACTTTGGAGCTCGGAATTTTAGTTAATACTGTCTTACTCTGGAACAGTCAAACAATGTAGTGACAGTGGCTCCTTCCTCTTACTGCTCCCACTTCTGCCCCTTAACCACTATTACTTGGAAGGATTACCAACTGCTTGAAGATTAGCTTGTGGTTGATTTCTTGTGGCTGCTGCTATAATTCTACAAATATTCAGTGCATTCTTTTGTTGTTTCAAGTTGCAGAATTGTGCAAGTGGTTTGGCTGGTTCTGACCAGTTTTTGCTGATTTAAAATCTTCTGCACCAAGCAATCTCAGACCTGGGTGACTAGACTATTGGAAGCAGCATGGTTTGGAGAATGAATAGAGCTCACTTCGAGCAGGATAACCTTGAAGAGGGAGCCGCCTTCTGAGGCCTCAACAAAACCTCTGAGCATGAGGTGGGCTGTAGTGCCAGTGCTTGTGAAGGTGACTGTGCCAATAGCATTTAATGCATCTGGCTGCTTCCAGGCTGAAACTAGAGAACTTTATAATATCTTACAGTTTGCCAGTCACTCAGTCTCACCAGACAAGCAGTGCTGACTACAGTGCCGTTCTCTTTATCTGGAGTAAATGCATGGTTCCTCTCAGATTCGGCACCCCTTAGAAGGTGCCACAGAGTTTTGCCAATGCTGCATGTCACTGATGCCTGGCAATAAATGGGATTCCATTCCATGTGTGTGACCATGGTCTTTATATGAGCTGTGTAGATGGCTAGCATCCTAGAGCTGTCCTGTTGTCTTCATTTTGTGACAGTCACTGTACCACACTAAAACAGAGTGGCTCCTGGGGGACAAGAGCTTATTGCTATTGGCATAGTTAATAACCTCAATTTAAGTATTTACTGAACTTCTGAAAGCTGTAGACTGTGTACTTTTCAGCTGATAACTTTTAACTATAGCAAATGTTTTTCGTCTTGTTCGTTCATGGAATGTGGACCAGGATTAACTGCCCATCCCTAATTGTCCCAGCCAGGGTGTTCAGGGTGTTATTTAGCTGCCTTCTTGAACTACTGCAATCCATGGGTTGCAAACATACGCAGAGTGCTGCTGTTGTTGTTGTGTCGCCATAGTCTTACCAGACCATAGGGGCTGCTCTCTCATGACAGAGAGAGAAGCGACTGGTGATGATTTAACCTGAGGGCCACCAGACCTCAGGTGAGGGAAGAGGTTGAGAAGGAGAATCATGGCAACCTCAAACTTGTGTTGGGAATTGAACCTATGCTGTTGGCATCACACCGCTGTGCAAACCAACAATCCAGCCAACTGAGCTAAACCAATTCCCAGAGTGCAGGTATGGAGAGAATTTCAGGGCTTTAACCTAGCAACAATGAAAAATGGTAATATATTTCCAAGTCAGGATATTGAGTGGCTTAGAGGGGAAATTGCAGATGGTGGAGTTTCCATGCTTCTGCTGCCCTTGTTCTTCGAGGTAGCTAAGGTTGGAAGTTTGGAAGATGCTGTCTAAAGAGCTTTGAGTAACAGAAGTGCTATCGAGTGTCAATGGAAAAGGGAGTGAATGTTGAAGGTGGTTAATAGAGTGCAGCTAAATGGGCTGTTTTAACTGTGACAATGTCAAGATTCTTGAGTGTGGTTGGAGTTGTACTTATCCAGGAAAATTGAGACTGCATTCCTTCATGCACTTGAGTTGTGCTTTCAAGGTGGTGGACAGGCAGTGAGGAGACAAGAGGTGAGTCTTTCTCGGAATTCCTCTCCTTTGCACTGCTCCTGTTAGCACATACTTGTATGGCTGGTCCAGTTAATCTTCCGGTCAATGATGTCCTTTAGGAGAGTAGGGATTCGGTGATGACATTAAATATCATGGAACTGTGATTGTATCCTTTCTAGTTTGAGATGCACATTGCCTGACACTGGTTGTGTTACACAAATGTTAACTAATTTAGTGTGATGTTTTATGGCTGTTTTTGACTTTATCAATCTGTTGATTTTAAGTTTGTACTCACTATGAATTAATTGATTTACTGGAACCTACTGCATTTTTAACTTGCTGATGCACTTGTTCTATTAATTTTTAATTCGTTGTTTGGTTCTCTTAATCTATTAATTGCCCAGTATCCCTGCATATTAATTTATTGATGTACTCACTGTTTCATTAATTTCTCATGTTTCTGTACATGTTTTTGAATTTTGTGGTTACTCATCTAAACTTATTAATTCATTCTTGCCTGCTTCACTACTAATTTCTCGAATTGCTACTAATCCTAATCCATTCTTTCTTAATTTATTGCTGTAATCAACACTGTTAATTATTAATTTGCTGATGCCTACTACTCTATAAATTTATTGCTTGCCTCATAGCCAGTGATGTATTGACTTACTGGTGTTTAACTAAATCTGTGCTACAGTGGTAGAAAGTGAGGACTGCAGATGCTAGGGATCGGAGTCAAAAAATGTGGCATTGGAAAAGCACAGCCGGTCAGGCAGTTTCCAAGGAGCAGGAGAGTTGATGGTTTGAGCATAGGTTTTTCCTGATGAAGAGATCGACTGATCTGTGACCTGTAGTCTAAATTCATTTACTTGCCTTTGTCCTGTATCCCTGAATTTTGGTTATCAAAACCTTCTCAATCTCCGATTTAGCAATTTCAATTTGCAGAAGCACATTCTAAACTTTTGCCACTCATGGCATGTAGAATTGTTTCCTCATTACAATTCTGAAAGGTCTGGCTTAGACTTATATTCAAGTTTTTGAGTCTTAGACTCCATGATCAGTGGAAATAGCTTATCCTCCCCATTAATATCTTGAAACTTTCAATTAAATCCCTCTTTACCTTTATGTAATTGAGCAAGTTATAAAAGTTGATTGCCCAGGGGCTCCAAGCAGAAATCTGTTGCTCTTTGAAAAAGGGGCATGTTATCTTTTACGTCCCTCGAGAGGGCAGATTGGGAGATGGTAGGTCTGACAGTGTGGCATTCCCTCAAGTTCTCCTCAAATCTCAACCCAATATGATTTGATTCAAACACAAACAACTATGGCAGAAAGCAGGGAGCTGAAGGTGGAAAAAAACTATCAAATTTGGTCATATATCCATTCGTTTTACAATCAAATTATTCTCTTTTCAATTGGAAATGATTAATTTGCTTCCTTTAAATGTCATTTTCTATGGCAGGCTTTGGAATGTCTTTTAAGCAGAGGAACTGCACTGCATTTGTAGGACAGATCACAATAGACTGAGGCAGACAATGCTGTTGTGCTCTTCCAGGCATCTGTGACTTATTCAGAATATTGGAAATTATCCTCTTTCCATGATTTGGGATGGAATTTCCATTCTAATGCCTGACCCTTGTTGTACTAGCGTACCGAATGGAATAGAGTGCCAGAGAGATGCAGATTTCGCCCATGGGATTGCATGAACAAGATTAAATACACATCAAATAATTCTCTAAATCCTCAGAGTTATCTGGCCCGCAGTTTAAATAGCTGCTTGTATTGGTTCACTCAGCTCTGCATCTTAAATTAACGTAAGATCTATTTCTTATGTGCCATATCGTAAACCTTCCTGATTTAAATTGGCATTCATGGCGAAGACAAGCAATAAATGGAAAGATCTGCTTTTTTGTCAGTTTTACATTGTAGGAGTTACGTTTAGATTGTCACAAAAATCTGGCATCTAATCTATTCCACATTGAGGATAGCTTAGTCTTTAATGATTTGGAGTCTTGCAGTGCTCATTATTAAATCTATTCAGCTTTTTTCTGTTTTGTGATGCACAGCAGCCCATGACCATCAGCAATCTGATTCTAACCCTGTCTTTGCCATATGTACCTAATAAATTCAAAGCACATGGATTACAGGCAACCAAAGAAAAAGACACAGTTGCCAGGGCAATATTAATGATAGCAAGGTTAAAAGTACACTCATTATCTTTATCATGATCAAACGACAAATTATGATTAGAAGAAAAAGGTTCATTTAGTTAATTTGTTAGCAAAATTAAAATCCTAGGACTAGCCATGGGAAATGGAGGGTTACAGGGATAGTGGGGCTGGGTGTGATGCTCTTTGAAGGGTCGGTGTGGATTCAATGGGATGAATGGTCTCCTTCCACACTGTAAGGATTCTATGATTGGTTAAAAGATAGAAAACAGAGCGGTAATCATAAGCTGTTTCTCATTCTAGAGGCAAGTATTTACAGTTATAGAGTCATAGAGATGTACAGCACAGAAACACACCCTTCGGTCCAACCCGTCTATGCCGACCAATATCTAACCTAATGTAGTCCTATTTGCCAGCACTTGGCCCATATCCCTCTAAACCCTTCCTGTTCATATATCCATCCAGATCCCTTTTAAATGCTGTAATTGTACCAGTCTCCACTACTTCTTCTAGCAGCTCATTCCATGCACAGATCACCCTCTGTGTGAAAAACGTTGTCTCTCAGGTCCCTTTTATATCCTTCCCCTCTCACCCTAAACCTATGCCCTCTAGTTTTGGACTCCCCCACCTCAGGGAAAAGACCTCATCTATCAACCCTAACCATACCCCTCATGATTTTATAAACTTCTATAAGGTCACCCCTCAGCCTCCGATGCTCCAGGGAAAACCCTCGCCCCCCCCCACCCCAGCCTATTCAGCCTCTCCTGCAGCTAAAATCCTCCAACCCTGGCACCATCCTTGTAAATCTTTTCTGAATCAGTTCAAGTTTCACAACATCACTCTGACAGGAGAGCAAACACAATTGCACACAATATTCCAAAAGTGGACCAACCAATGTCCTGTACAACAACAACATGACCTCCCAACTCCTGTACTCAATACTCTGTCCAATAAAGCATTTCATGACTTAGTTTGACAGGGGGAATCAATAGAGGTGATTATAATCAATATGGTACAGTTTTTAAAGATGATCTAAGAACTGAGCTTCAATCGCTGCTATATTTGTGCTGGCATTGCAGACCAAGATCTGAATTCTACATTGATTCTGGGTAAAAACAAGGACTGCCGATGCTGGAAACCAGATTCTGGATTAGTGATGCTGGAAGAGCACAGCAGTTCAGGCAGCATCCGAGGAGCAGTAAAATCGACGTTTCGGGCAAAAGCCCTTCATCAGGAATTAAGGCAGAGAGCCTGAAGGGTGGAGAGATAAGGTGGAGGAGGGTGGGGGTGGGGAGAAATTATCATAGAGTACAATAGGTGAGTGGGGGAGGGGATGGTGAAAGATCAGGGAGGAGGGTGGAGTGGATAGGTGGAAAAGAAGATAGGCAGGTAGGACAAGTCATGGGGACAGTGCTGAGCTGGAAGTTTGGAACTAGGGTGAGGTGGGGGAAGGGGAAATGAGGAAACTGTTGAAGTCCACATTGATGCCCTGGGGTTGAAGTGTTCCGAGGCGGAAGATCTTCTTAGTAAGGTGGAGGAGCAGAGGGATCTTGGGGTCTATGTTCATAGATCTTTGAAAGCTGCCACTCAGGTGGATAGAGCTTGTAAGAAGGCCTATGGTGTATTAGCGTTCATTAGCAGAGGGATTGAATTCAAGAGTCGTGAAGTGATCTTGCAGCTGTACAGGACCTTGGTTAGGCCACATTTGGAGTACTGAGTGCAGTTCTGGTTGCCTCACTTTAGGAAAGATGTGGAAGCTTTGGAGAGGGTGCAGAGAAGATTTACCAGGATGTTGCCTGGAATGGAGAATAGGTCATATGAGGATAGGTCGAGAGTGCTAGGCCTTTTCTCATTGGAACGTCGAAGGATGAGGGGTGACTTAATAGAGGTTTATAAGATGATCAGAGGAATCTTTTTCCCTGGGTACAATAGAGTGTTACAAGGGGACATAAATTTAAGGTGAAGGGTGGAAGGTATAGGGGGGATGTCGGGGTAGGTTCTTTACCCAGAGAGTGGTGGGGGCATGGAATGCGCTGCCTGTGGGAGTGGCAGAGTCAGAATCATTGGTGACCTTTAAGCGGCAATTGGATAGGTATATGGACGGCTGCTTAAGCTAGGACAAATGTTCGGCACAACATCGTGGGCCGAAGGGCCTGTTCTGTGCTGTATTGTTCTATGTTCTATATTCTATGTTCTAAAGATGAGGCGTTCTTCCTTCAGGTGTCTGGTGGTGAGGGAGTGGCAGTGAAGGCGGCCCAGGCCCTCCATGTCTTCGGCAGAGTGGGAGGGGGAGTTGAAATGTTGGTCCACAGGGCGGTGTGGTTGATTGGTGTGGGTGTCCTGGAGATGTTCCCTAAAGCGCTCTGCTGGGAGGCGTCCAGTCTCTCCAATGTAGAGGAGACCGCATCGGGAGCAACGTATACAATAAATGATATTAGTGGATATGCAGGATGTGGAAGGCTCCTTTAGGGCCTTGGATGGAGGTGAAGGAGGAGGTGTGGGCGCAGGTTTTGCAGTTCCTGCGGTGGCAGGGGAAGGTGCCAGGATGGGAGGGTGGGTTGTGGGGGGGCGTGGACCTGACCAGGTAGTCACGGAGGGAACGGTCTTTGCGGAAGGCGGAAAGGGGTGTGGAGGGAAATATATCCCTGGTGGTGGGGTCTTTTTGGAGGTGGCGGAAATGTCGGCGGATGATTTGGTTTATGCAAAGGTTGGTAGGGTGGAAGGTGAGCACCAGGGGCGTTCTGTCCTTGTTACGGTTGGAGGGGTGGGGTCTGAGAGCGGCGGTGCGGGATGTGGACGAGATGCGTTGGAGGGCATCTTTAACCACGTGGGAAGGGAAATTGCGGTCTGTAAAGAAGGAGGCCATCTGGTGTGTTCTGTGGTGGAACTGGTCCTCCTGGGAGCAGATATGGCGGAGGCGGAGGAATTGGGAATACGTGATGACATTTTTGCAAGAGGTAGGGTGGGAAGAGGTGTAATCCAGGCAGCTGTGGGAGTCGGTGGGTTTGTAAAAAATGTCAGTGTCAAATCGGTCGTCATTAATAGAGATGGAGAGGTCCAGGAAGGGGAGGGAGGTGTCAGAGATGGTCCAGGTAAATTTGAGGTCAGGGTGGAATGTGTTGGTGAAGTTGATGAATTGCTCAACCTCCTCGCGGGAGCATGGGGTGGCGCCAATGCAGTCATCAATGTAGCGGAGGAAGAGGTGGGGAGTGGTGCCAATGTAATTACGGAAGATGGACTGTTCTATGTAGCCAACAAAGAGACAGGCATAGCTGTGGCCCATACATGTGCCCATGGTTACTCCTTTGGTCTGGAGGAAGTGGGAGGATTCGAAGGAGAAATTGTTAAGGGTGAGGACCAGTTCGGCCGGATGAATGAGAGTGTCGGTGGAAGGGTACTGTTGGGGACGTCGGGAGAGGAAAAAACGGAGGGCTTGGAGGTCCTGGTCATGGCAGATGGAGGTGTAGAGGGATTGG
The DNA here is from genome assembly GCF_037043375.1 of Chiloscyllium plagiosum. NCBI lineage: Eukaryota > Metazoa > Chordata > Chondrichthyes > Orectolobiformes > Hemiscylliidae > Chiloscyllium > Chiloscyllium plagiosum. Next base: position 3,399,564 of record NW_028270160.1, read on the forward strand.
ATATGGTGAAGGTGAGGCGTTAGGGTCCAGGGAAACGGAAGTCTTGGAGGAGGTGGAGGGTGTGGGTGGTGTCTCAAACGTATGTGGGGAGTTCCTGGACTAAGGGGGATAGGACAGTGTCGAGGTAGGTAGAGATGAGTTCAGTGGGGCAGGAGCATGCTGAGACAGTGGGTCGGCCAGGGTGGTCAGGCTTGTGGATCTTGGGAAGGAGGTAGAACCGGGCAGTGCGGGGTTCCCGGACTATGAAGTTGGAAGCTGTGGGTGGAAGATCTCCTGAGGTGATGAGGTTCTCTATGGTCTGGGAGATGATGGTTTGGTGATGGGGGGTGGGGTCATGGTCGAGGGGGCAGTAGGAAGAGGTGTCCTCGAGTTGGCGTTTGGCTTCAGCGGTGTAGAGGTCAGTGCGCCAAACTACCACTGCGCCCCCTTTATCTGCTGGCTTGATGGTGAGGTTGGGATTGGAGCAGAGGGATTGGAGGGCTGTGCGTTGTGAGGGTGAGAGGTTGGAGTGGGGGAGGGGGGTAGACAGGTTGAGGCAGTTAATGTCCCGGCGGCAGTTGGAAATGAAGAGGTCGAGGGCAGGTAATAGACCAGCGCGGGGTGTCCAGGTGGATGCAGTGTGTTGGAGGTGGGCGAAGGGGTCCTCGGAAGGTGGGCGTGAGTCCTGATTGTGAAAGTAAGCTCGGAGGCGGAGGCGGCGGAAGAATTGTTCGACGTCACGGCGTGTATTAAATTCATTGATGCGTGGACAGAGGGGGATGACGGCGAGTCCTTTGCTGAGGACTGATTGTTCGTCCTCAGTGACGGGGAGGTCTGGAGGGATGGTGAAAACTCGGCAGGGCTGGGAGCTGGGATCTGGTCTTGGTGTAGAGCTGGGAGTGGGGGTGGAACCTGTAACTGGAGTGGGTGTGATGGTGGGGGGAATGGGGGTGGAGTCATGAGCAGGGGTAATGTTCCCCTCAGGGTTCTGGGTGCCGGGAATAGTGACAGTGGGATATGTGGGGGGCGTGTCAGCAGAATGCAGGTGAGGGCATTGGTGGGGGCGGAAGTGGTGGCAGACACGGCAGTAGGTGTGGCGGAAGTCACTGAGTGTGTGACATCAGCGATGATGTGAGGGGCGGAAGTGATGTCACGTGTGATGCATGAGGAATTGTGAGTGGCGCAAGTGGTTGTGGGTGTGGCCAGGATGGGGGCAGAAGTGACATCATCAATCAGCGTGGGGGTGGCAGCTGTACCAGCCGCATGGCTAATGGCGTACAAGCAGTTCCAGGCGCCGGGGGAATCTCCTGGAATGTTTGAGGGGCGCTGGTTAGCTCAGCAAGCCAGGCATGAGCAGCTGAGACAGTGGGCCTGATTTTAAAACAAAACTTTTCAGCTGAGATCATCTAAAACTGTATTTTAAAAATTTTGAGTAATGGGGCTGTGGTTACATTTTTTTTGGCAGTTTGTTCCATTGTCTGACTGACATATTATCATCTCTTTCTTCACAAAGGTAATGTTGAGAAAAGGAGGTAGAGAGGGAACAAGGAATTGTCGACCAGCATCAGTAATGAGGAGAATCCTTTGGTCCATTAAGACATTTAACAGCAGAGCACTTGGGAAAACTGACAGGATTGGACAGAGTCAGCTTGAATTTCTGAAAGGGAAATCATGTTTGACAAATTGACTAGAATTTATCGAGAATGTGACAAGTACCTCAAAGTACTTGTGTGTGTGGAATGAGCTGCCAGAGGAAATGGAGGAGGCTGGTACAATTACAACATTTAAAAGGCATCTGGATGGGTATATGAATAGGTTTAGAGGGAAATGGGCCAAATGCTGGCAAATGGGACTAGATTAATTTAGCCTTTCTGGTTGGCATGGACAAGTTGGACCGAGGGGTCTGTTTCTGTGTTGTACAGCTCTCTGACTGTAAGAGTTGCTGAGGGGAGCTAGAGGATGTGGTTCACATGGACTGTCAGAAGGGTTTTGATATGGTCCTACATAAGATTACAGTGCAGGGGTTTGGGTCTGTGTACTGATATGGCTGGAAAACTGGCAGACAGGAAACAAAACAGCACGGTGGGCAGCACGGTGGCACAGTGGTTAGCACTGCTGCCTCACAGCACTGCTGCCTCAAAGCCTACCCTAACACACAGGAATGGAAGTTGGCCCATCAGCTCAGTAAGTCTGCTTCACCATTCAATGAGATTGTGGCTGATCTGATCATCCTCAACTCCACTTTCCTGCCTTTTCCCCAAAACCCTCAAATCCCTTATTGATTAGAAACATGTCTATCTCAGGTTGGCTGTGACCACACCTGAAGTAGAGAGCATAAGTGTCTCAACTTCAGGGAGGGGTCTGCAGGACACCTTCAGTGTGAAGCCCTTCAACAACATTGAGCACACATGTGCACAGTACAGGACACAGACCAGAATTCCTGGGGATCTTCATGTATGGCTCTTTTTCCTCTGTACACCCCCATACCTCAGATATCACCACTTCATTCACACCAACCATTTTGGACACAGAGCTGGGACATGATGGGAAGGCTTCTGATCAGGGATAGTGATGTTCTCAGAGTCCATAGCCCAATGTAAGCTTTGTTGATCTCGCTTCCACCTGCTGCAACAGGCTTTCACCATCACTATTGATCCATGGTACATCCAGTGTGGACATGATAGTAGGCACAGTTATATCCAGGGCTACACACAGATGCAAATAGTGGGAATACAAAAATAATGCAGCGTATTCAAACAGGGTACTTTAACTGCAATGCAATGTCATTCATGACACCAAAATGCCCTGACTAGGTTTTCCTATTTCTCTCGCTCCCACTGTGTCTCAGTGTAGTGATGGTCCTGCAGCTGATATGGAGGGAGCCTACTTAGCAATGGATTGGTCGGGTGATTCTGGGGGTATTTATGTCTGAGTGGTCTCAACTGTGCCAGCTAAGAGGCAGGTAAACCACCTCGGAGTATCTTGATAAGAGACTTTGAGGTTAGGCTTTAAGGCGCCTCTGTGTGATTCCTTCTCAAGTTGATTTCCTCATGTGAAAGCGGCATCAAGAGGTTGGGCACTTGGAGTGCCCACCAAGTTATCCATTCCTCTCCGGCCATATCATCGGCCCTGTGGCCCAGTGACAGGGGTGATGGAGTACAGGTGTGTGTCCCTCTCCAGCAGTCCCTGAGGATGCAGGGCCTGGCTGTCCATGGCAGTGCCAACCTGTCCATGGGGACAGGCAGATGGTGATAGGATTCACTGCACTGCTGTAGTTTCTGGGTAATGAGGACCATTGTGTCCCACATACCTGTCTGTCATTCCTTTTCTTCCCTTCATATGTAGACAAAGTCCCTCCTGCCTGGGGCTGAGCAGCTCCCTGGTCTCTGGCAGTCCTCTGAGTGTCAGCAGCCTGGGCCATTTCTCCCTCAGCCAGTTGTGGAGCTGCTGTAGTGAGGTGCTCACCAGATTGTGGTTCCCCCACACTTCTGAAGCCTAACATTTGCATCGGGGTGTGATATCTGCGCTGTTGGGGGTACAGGAGGAGCCTTGTTGATGTTTCCTCAGTGTTCCCAAACCTCATCCTCAGAGGTGGAGGAAGTGACCCCTGGGGTGGGAGTTTCACCATGGAGATGGCAGGCATCCCGCTGGCAGCTGGCAGATAAAAAAGAGAGAAGGCCTCAAGGCCAGGGATTCGAGGTGGTGTGACAGCAGGACTCATAGGAGGAGATGCAGTGAAATGATGAATGGTACTGACTTGGACAGTGAGACATGGATGTCCCGGCATTTCCATAGGTGTAGCCATTGCCTCTTCCTGCTAAAGCCAGGAGTCTGATGGTGGCTCTTCCTCCAGCCACCTGGGTCCTTCCTGCCTTATGTGTGGGCTGTCTTCTCCTGGAAGTAGAGAAAGGGAGGGATAGAGTGTGGTGACAGTGGGTGATACAGTTGTTCATGCTGATGCAGGTCGGAGAAAGGTGTGGAGCGTTGCGAGGGATTCAATAGGTAGCACAGAGGCCATGCAAGGTTAGAGTTGGGGGGAAGAGAGGTGAGGATGGATAATGGTGGAGCAGGTCACAGTGAGAGTGGCAGAGCTTGAGCCTTGGTGGGAGATGGGTGCAGTAGCAAAGATAGAATGAGTGTGAGGTGGAAGAGAGAAGAGTGTGGCCCACATCCTGGTGGGGGAGTGGGAGAAGGTCATTGACCTTATTATGGCATTGCCGGCTAGTCCTCTGCACCATGAGATAACACTGATCCGACTGGTGACGTGGACCAGACAGCCAGGGGCTGATGATGCAATATTTGTTGCTGGTTCTCTGAAAAAAGGACATCCCTCCTTTGCACCACCTCATCAATCAGAACCTTCTGGCGCCTGTCCGCGAATCACAGCACCACCTTCCCCTTTGACATCATCATATTTTTATGCCCATCACTGAGCAAGGCAGCTTCAGAATGCTGGTACTTTTCCAGGTACTCAGCTACTTTATAAATGTGGAACAGGCATCAGGGCTTCTGTCTGATATCCACTGAGTGGCGAGCTGTTCCAGGAATGGTACGCGGTAAGATGAGTCGAGTCAGATCTGAGAGATGTCATAGGGTCAGCATATATCATTAATGAGGGGAGTTTAGTCAGGTGGAATGAGAAATCTTGTTAGGCCTTACAGAAAACCCTCCAAAAAACTCAATACAGCGTGCTCTTAGCCAAGAAGGTAGGATTCAGCCCATTAAGTAAAATCCTTATGAAAAACCAGATAAAATACAGGAGGAGCATTGCATTCAATTCTAGCAGCACACTTTTGGGGAAAACAAAAACAAAGTACTTTGGGTGAGTTCGGAAGAGCTTTCATAAAATAATACTGGCAACAATGGAATTTAGTTAGGTGAAGAGAGTGAAGAAGCTGGTGTTATTCTCCTATTTAGAGCGGTGGAAATTTGTTGGGGATGTTCGAAAGTTTGGTCTCTGAATTTTAAAGCTGTGTATTCAGTCCAGACACTTGAGCACTGGTACTGATGAGTGCTACATCATCTGAGATCCTGACTTTCAGATGAGACACCAAATTGGGGCCCTATCTATTTTGATGAAGGGCAAGGCAGTTCTTCCCTGTTTCCCAGCCATCTATCATCCCTCAACAGCATCCCTAAAGATGGATTATCTGATTATTGACCTCATTGGTGTCATTGTGGGTACATCAGCTTTAGTGTAGCCGTGTGACAGCTGAGCACTTTTATGTGCTGTACTTTCAGGAGTGGGATTTGAACCCCTAACACTCTGACTCATGTCAAACTGCTGTGATTGAGCAGCAATAGCACTGGCAAATTCCTTCTCTCTTTACAAGAATCTCAGTGAATGTCTCTCTCACTGCAACACCCAGGTCATCTCCTCTGTCCTGGAACTCTTCAACCATGACCTATTGTACTCTATGCTACTTTCTCCCCATCCCCACCCCCCCCTCTCATTTATCTCTCCACTCTTCAGGCACCCTGCCTCTATTCCTGATGAAGGGCTTTTGCCCGAAACGTTGATTTTCCTGCTCCTCCAATGCTGCCTGAACTGCTGTGCTTTTCCAGCACCACTCTAATCTAGACTCTGGTTTCCAGCATCTGCAGTCATTGTTTTTACCTGGCAAATTGCCAGTCCGTTATTCATTTCAATGATGCTGCTCATTTTCATGCTAAGGTTTATGTGGCAATCCAAAGCAATGTGACTGTAAGAGAGGTGGAGGGTGCTGGTAAGAATTCATCAGAAAGCCAGCAGGAGATCATTCCCTTTGTGCTATACTGGAGTGAAAGTGTAGCTTGCGTACATGTACTTGCATTTTGAATTATATAATTCTTCACTCCGTATTGAGGGTGTTACCACTGAATATCACTGTGGTTGGCTGATCTCAGCTCAAGTTATTTCCTGCCAAGCTTCAGAACTGTAAGGTATCAGTAAAGCAATGAATGAATGTGTGTGAGCACGTCAAAGGAATGTGATTTTACAATAGATGCTGGAAGTCAATTGTAGCATTTTTAATAAACGAATCAAATTCTTGGCATTTTTCCAACAGCCAACAAATCATTCTTTTGCAAAATAAGTTACACACAGCTAAGATTTTGTCTGCAGTGCATCCTATTTCTCCAAAATGATTATTCATGTTGGTAGCTACAATTTAATGGACTATCTATGGTGACACCACTATTCCTGGCCACCCAAGCATCCCTGCTCTCATCAATTTTGAAAGAGAGACTTGGGAATATGCTGAGCATGTCTTATACCTCAGCAGTCACTAATTTCAAAAGACCAAAGTTGATGTTCACCAGCTCACTGTGTCAGCTCAGCCTTCTACAAACTATGGTAGCAAGTATTTAACTTGAGAAGGGCTTTGCTGTCAATGACAATCCCTAATTGTCACCCACCTCTTTACTGCAATGCCATCTGCATCGTGGGTTGGATTTTGGCTTCTGAGGTGGGTAATTCTGGGTGGCACGGAAGCTCAGTGGTTAGCACTGCTGCCTCAGTGCCAGGGACCCAGGTTCGATTCCAACCTCGGACGCCTGCCTGTGTGGAGTTCGCACATTCTCCCTGTGTCTGTGTGGGTTTCCTCTGGATGCTCAGATTTCCTCCCACAATCCAAAGCTGTGCTGATTAGGTGAATTGGCCATGGTGTTCAGGGATATGTAGGTTAGATGCATTAGTCAGGGGTAAATACAGGGTAAGGGAATGGGTCTGGGTGGTAACTCTTTGACAGGTCGGTGTGAACTTGTTGGGCCAAATGGCCTGTTTCCATACTGTAGGGATTCTATTCTATGTAGATTTTTATGTAACTTGAATTGGGGATATTTCTTGGTTTTCTAGACCCATCTCAATAAAATCCTCCCCTAATTGTATGATTGTCATTCTGTGGGAAGGATATGAGGGATTGGGTTCACTCATGGACCCCAGAAGCAGAGCATAGCCCACCCCAGGGGGCTGTAAATACTGAAGTGGCCTGGTAACAAGGTCTGTCTCAGTTTTCTGGGACTTCATTCCAGTTGTTCCAGAAGCACTTAAGCCCTCTTTGCTCATTCCTCATTGCTGTTTAACATCAATTCCCCATATGCCCCATCCTGCTCATGCCAACTTCATAATTCTGCCAATCACATCAATCCTTCTGGCTCGAAATACCTTCCATGCCATCTACCTATGCACTTACCCATTTTTCTCATGGTCTGAACTCAGGAGACTTGGATTTGTGAAATGTATGTTCGCACAATTTAAAACTCTCACTTCTGCATGCTTCATTGTGAAAACCACTCATTTATAGAATGGCTTAATCTGTAGAACTGGAAAAGAAACACAAATTCTGCTGTCCGGATCTTATTGTACATCTGACCTAGTGTGTTGAAAGATATACATATTTAAAATCTGTCTGTTTAGTCACATTTTGACTATTCCAGTGCTTTCCTAGACCCTCTGTTTGGTGCTTACTTTAAACTTTGCTGCCCCATTCTAATGTGTTCATTATACCTCTGGACTGGATGAGCCACAATGTCTCCCAACTTGGCTTGGTGTCCAATCTTGTTTGATAATGCTCTAGTGAAGTGCCTGAATATTTATTATATTTGATATAAAGCAACATAAAGGAGATGTCAGGTGAACTAAATATTAGTCTGAGTCTATGTTTTAAGCATTGTCTAAAACTAAGAGTTGGAGAGGTTTAGAGACTGAATTCCAGAGTGAAAGCACTTGGCATGGTTTCTGGTGCTGCCTGAATTACAGTCATGGATGCTTCACTGGCCAAAAGTGAAGGAGCATAAAGATCTTGGATGGTTCAAAGGCTTGGATGGTGGGGAGTGTTAAAGTTATTGAGAAATTTGAAAATGATTAAAATTTAAAAATCAACTTGTAGCTGTACTGTATCCCGATAAGGATCAATATGAGCAAGAAATGGTGCAAACATTTAGTATGAACAGTCAGATATGATAAAAAATTATCTGTTTTGATTTAATGTACATTTTGAGCAGAGTTGGTTGAATAATTGACTAAAGTTATACAATTACCAAACTTGAGCACTAATGCCAGAATAAGATAAAAGAAGTTTGTTCATTCTGAACAGAGGGATCTTTGGCACAGTTGAAATGACCCTGCCGCTGGGCCAAAAGGCCCAGATTCAATAGTGTGTGATAATGTATCTTAATAGGTTGGACAAGGGTATCCATATCCTGAACAGGCTGATGTACGTCCACATCTATCTATCAGCTATCCACTCCTACTCATCAAATTTATGTAAGCTCATAGACGTGACACTAAGCCGTATACAAACTAACGTGTATAACGCCAGTTATGCTGGAGGGAGTTACAAGACATTATAAAATCAAAACCTGTAGACAGCATCATAAACTATAGGACTAAAACTCAAATGAATGACTTGTTCGAGTTGTCTGAAGCTTAATATTGTGTTGGTAATGTCTTATTAGTCAATTTACCATAAACTTTATTTGCTGTGTTTCCATGCTGCAGGTAACATGATCTTATTCTCAGAACCAGTTTTTGCAGATGGTAAGCTTTGTGAACTAATCAACTAGGTCACATTGATCACTGGTGACAAAGTTATTTTTCTGTGCTATTTAATACATTTAATACTATAATTGATTTAACTGCTCACCAGAACGCACCCTTTCTCTGCAGTGATTTTGACCTCAGTATTCACAATGTACTGTATGCTTATTAGATTACCAAACAGCTCCAACACTACTGGGAGAATATGACAAAGTTCCTCTAGTTGACTGAAGTTCTGTATTGCTACATTTCTGCAATATAGGAACAGGAGGAGGCCATTCAGTCTTTTTGAGCCTGTGACTCAACTTGATATATCCTACTTTTTCCCATATCCCTTGATACTTTTAGTTCACAAAAATTTATATATTGCAGATTAATAATTGATCTATAGCTAATTGCAATTTCTTGAAGTAAGTTCAAGTTTCCAACGCATTTTGTATAGTTGAGCTTTCTATATTCACCACAGCTGCCATTTCCCTACTGTACTTCCAATGACAAAATTACCATTAGAAATTTTCAAATGGCCCACATTGAATCTCCTTCAAAATAATTGTAAAAGCCTTTTCTTATAACCCTCAAAACTTTCATAAAATTTTGACTTTTGTAATTCTCAATGTTTATTTTGCCAGACTTTGTAATTGCTCTCACTTGTCAAGATTTATGCTTTATATTGCATTTTGTTTCTTCGTTTCTGTTTTTATTTCTCTTTCTGCAGAAGTGGGGGGGGTCTTTAAAATAAATTGGCCTGTTTTTGATGGAAATCCTGTCAGTCATACTTGGTAAGGAGCCATTCTGATTTCAACCTCTAGATTAGCTATGGGAAAAAGTGTAGATCATACTCCAACCTTAGTCATGAATGTTTCAAACAATTCTGCTAATTTGATTGGGCATTTAATCATGTATTACCTAGCTGCTCAAAAGCTGCAATTTTCTTTTTGTTAAGCTGGTCGACTTCAGAATGAACTCGTAATCTGCTTTAAGGCGTTGTGTAATTAAACAGTTGCTAAGGGAACAGAAAGATCAGAAAAGAAACATGGTTTAATTTTTACGTCATAGTGTTTCCATATCAACTCCCTTGCCAATTTTCACATATTTCATGTATGTTTTAGTTTTGAAATGTTAATATTATGTTAATTGTGGAGGGGATGTCAGAGGAAAGTGTCCTAAAAGAAATGATAAAAGATCAGAGACTTTAATTGTCAGTTTGTGGTTATTGGAACCTGACATCGAAAATCCAGCCAAGTGTCAGGTCTTGGGGCTCTGAGGTCATACCAGTGAAAGCTGATGAGCAATTAACTGACTGTTTTTGATTTTTACTGATTTCAATGTCTCTCAAACGCCTCTCCAGAACAAAGAACTTAAAGATCAAACCTGACATTAGATGAATCTGAAAGAGAGGGACCCATAATGTACCTATGGAAGGCATAATTTGCCTGGAAAGTACACGGAATAATACTTTTCTCAGTACGTGTGGCAGTAATAAATCAAATCAAAAATTGAAGAAGATCACAAACAACCATACACCGATAGAATGTAATTGTTACTGTCCTGTGACATGGGGACAGGTAAAACAAGAATGATAAATGACTGACATGATCTTTGCATCAGACAATAACATGTAGCATAGACAAGACATTGGGGAAACAAAGGATATTGCTGCACCCAAGACAGTGAAAGGTACACCCAATGGTGAAAAGTGGGAAACAATTGAAATGATCAGATCAGATCTGGATATGTAAGTTACAAGGTGGATTCAGCAGTGCCTCCCCATTTCACCACCAACATGTCCAACCCTACAACTCAACCCCCTGACCTCCAAACATCTCCCTGCTCTGAACACAAAGGACCTGCTGGAAAGGCAACAATCTGATATCACTGGAGCACTGAGTTGTGTACAGTATTAAAATGTAGTGATGATAAAGTGGATTAATGCCTTGCACTTGTCCTCATTTGCTGTTTTTTTACAAGCTGAGGCACTTTTCAAGAGGAATCATTTGTGTTTGCAAGGGACTTTTTTCTTGAGGAAGTCATTGATAAAATGATCTTGAAAAATTCAAGCTCTTCCACGCTGGAGGCCACTTTCCAATTATTAGCTTATTTGCATTCAAGTTCGGCTTTGTGATGTGCTCTGAGTAAATCACATGGAATGCTTTCTTTAATAATAAATTTCACATGCTTACAAATCGAATGAAAAGATCTCATTTAATATAGCAAGCATGGAATCTAAACTGTACTCAAAGACATATCATTTTACCTCATTGCAGGTTAATAGACTTTGGATCAGCCTTGCTTTTCTCATGTTGCACTGTAATAAAACACAATTACATCGTTGAGATTATCAGTAAGGAAACATTGCTTAAAATGCAACACCTTACACCTGTTCATTGTTTTCTTTCATAATTAAGTTCCCTCTTGTCCTAAGGCAGAGAATGGTAATGTAACCAACTTAGTATCTACCCATTAAAGTTGTCTTAGGTGTTTCTGAATTTTAAACATGGCAATCACTAGGGAATACATATTCCCCCATTTACAAAGTTAATGTTACATGTGCCAATAAAACTGATTCAATTCAATTCAATTTAAATGAGAGCAAGTAACTTACCAATGATATAGCCTTCCTAGTAAAGTTAACTTTAATTTTGCTCTTTTTTTCAAAAAAATCTATTTTATTTGCATCTGTTTTATGTAATGATAGAAACCAACAAATCACTGTGTACATTCTTTAAAAGTGAAGACGTAGTTAATAAGTGGTCAGGGTCTATAATGGCACAGGAAGTTGCAACCTGGAGTTCTGCTGCTTTCTTGATTTCTGCAAAAATAGAATTGGATTTTATTGTCATGTACAGAAGTGAAAACTGTATGATGTCACAGTGTCATCCTTGGTATAAAGGTACCTAGGTACAATATAGAACAAAGAAAATTACAGCACAGGAACAGGTGCTTCAGCCCACCAAGCCTGCGCAATCCAGATCCTCTATCTAAATCTGTCTAATACCTTAGGTACCAAGTAGAAAAATAAAGAAACAAACTTAAAAATTCAACATTGCAGTCCTTCTTAATTGCCTTAGCCATGCTGGGCTTGCACTCCCCACATGGGTTCAAATACCTCTGTAGTGGACTCGATCTCCCGGCACTTGATGCTACCACAGTTGCCGGAAGACCTCTGGTTGCTTACTGTCACTGCTGATACTGTGGACCTCTAAAGCTGCCCTACTGAGCTTGATCTTCTTGTGCTGGCCTCACTCTTCTCCAAGCTGGGCTCAGTCTCTCCCGTTGGGCAAGCTCTCTTGCTGCCCCCACTCTGGCTCACTTCTCTCTGCTCTACTCTATACTGGGCTCACTCTCACTATCCCCCACTCTCTCACTGTCCCCCTGTGGTGGCCCGTGCTCTCCCTGTGTTGACTCGATCTCTCCCCATGCTGGCTTGCTCTTCTCCCTTGCTGGGCTTGCTCTCTCCATCTCCCTTGTGCTCTCTTGCTCTCCCCTGCACTGGCTTGATCGATCTCCCCCTCTGCAGAAAATAAGCCTGGGGTGGGAAGAATTGAAGATGACTGTTGCTGAGCACTCACAGTTGCACTTGCTCTGAGTGGTATTGCTGGTATGGGAGTACCCCAGGCCTCTGGCTGGCAGCTCAAACACATCAACCCCTCCTTTTGGTGGAACCGGGAATTCCAGCAGCAGCCAATGTGCGACCTTTTTGGACTAAAGCCAGACTGGGCTCTTGGAAATGCTAATGTTAGGGTGGTGCACAGGGCCACTGCCATGATCATTAGACCTCACCCAGTGTCTTTCACTGTCTTAGCACATCCAAGAATGTTTTACAACCATGTTTAAAATGTAGTCAGTGCTATCGTGTAGAAAACCTGACAGCCAATGTTTCCATAAGACTCCACAAACAGGATGTGTTGCTGACCAGATAGTCTGTTTTGATGCATGAACACATAATATGCTTGGCTATATTTCTTTCTGCAAGTGTAGTGCAAGTATCAATGACGTCAGAATTAGGTTAATGTTTTTGTTAAAATTATAAATAGGGCAATTTAGCAGAAATAAATTAAGTATCAAGACAATGATATTGCTCACAGTAATTTCTCAGTTTTTATTTTCTTGCTTCAGTTGTAGAAAAAATGGTTTTCTTGACTAAATATGTAAGTACTTACACCAGAAAGTATTGAGAAATTCTGAATCAAAATTTATCAGATAGTGACATTGATAGGCTTCCGTTTTGTAAGACGATGACTTGGACTATTGCTGATCTGTGAATGTCAGGAGCTGCATTCTGAAAAGACAGTCTCTGCTGTATTTGCTGCAGAGGAGGACAATGGGATGAGAAGGTGCATGATTTGTTGGCCTCTGTTTTCTCTGACTGAACTGCTTAAAATGATCACACAAAATAGAAAGGATGGTGCTGTATTCTGTGAAATTTCAGGCTTTTTGGATATTAGGTTTTAAAGCTCCAATAGAAATTAAATAGGTATTCTCTCAAGAAACCTTTGTAGTTGTTCAGGTCAACATCAGTGTATATTTGGTGAGGGGTCAACCACAAGAGAGCATAGTTTTAGGTTAAGGGGCAGCATATTCGGAGGGGATTCTGGAAAAAACATTTTTTCACTTAGTGGGTGGTGGGAATGTGGAACTCACTGCCTGGAAGGTCGTAGAGGCCAGAAATCTTACAACCCCTAAAAAAAATTTTGGATGAATACTTCAACTGTAACATTCAAGGATATGGGACAAGTACAGGAAATTAGGATTAGCACACTTTTAGTGGTAGCTAGGTTGGTGTAGAATCAATGGGCTGAAAGGCCTTTTCTCTACTGTAAAAATCTATGAGTGATCTGTAAGGTAAATGGCAACAGGCATGGCTTCTAATATCTTTAAGATAAATCGTCAATTGGTAGTACAGCTTGGTAGAGCACTACTTAAATTATCCGAAAATAATTTTTTTATCACTCATTCAGGCAGTTCACAAAACATGCAAATATGAAGGAAAGACCGCATTTATGCTGAATGACAGGAGAGTGCTGATTGCTTGGCAGGAGGATTCTGATTGGTCGAATCACTGTCATGGAGAGAGAATGTATCATTTAGATGATGACTGACAGTTAATTACCAGGCTTTGTTTAAATTTTTAAATCAGGCTGATTCTAGTTCATCAGAGTACTCTTCTGAGAAATGAATGAGAAAAGGCTGTCACCTATTTTTGTTGAATTGAAATAGGCATGGTTTGTGTACATAAACAAACACAGAAATTGCTAGGAAAACTCAGCAGGTCTGCGGGCATCTGTGGAGAGATTTAATTTGGAAGAAGGGTCATTGGATCTGAAATATTATGTCTGCTTTCTTTCTGCTGATGCTACCAGGTCTGCTGAGTTTTCCCATTCTGTCCCATTTTCCTAATTCCTCTGCCTCTGCCACAGCTGCTCGGACGAGGAGACATTCCACTCGTGAGCATCCCAGATGTCCACCTCTTTTGAACAATGTGCTTTTCCTCCCCCATCATCCAGACAGCCCTCTGCCGCACCTCCCCCATTCCCTGTTCCACTGCTCCAAACCCCACACCCCCAAACACAATAAAGACAGAGACCTCCTGGTCCTCAAATACCACCCCACCAGTCTCCACAGCCAAAGCATCATCCTTAAACATGCCTGCCAACTCCAAGTAGACCACACCACCAAGAACGTCTTCCCCCCCACCCCTCTGTGCCTTCCGCAAAGACACTTCCCTCTGATAGTCCTTGATTTGTGCCACTCTTCCCCACTGAACTCCTCCCCCCCCAACCCTCCTCCCCGCCCCACCCCTGAACTCCCAGGTACCTTCCCCTGCAACTGGAAAAGATGCAAAACCTGCCGGAATATCACTCCCTTCACCTCCATTAGGGCCCCAAACAGCCCTTCTAGGTGTGCCAGAGGTTCACCTGCTTCTCTTCCCAACTAGTTTATTGCATCAGGTGTTCCCAATGTGATCTTCTCTGCATCGGGGAAACCAAATGTAAATTGAGGGAACGGTTCGCCGAGCATCTCAGCCGGGCCCGCAGGGGCCGAATGGACCTCCCAGTCACTGCCCATTTTAATTCCCCTTCCCATCCCCTTTCTGACATGACCATCCTTGGCCTCCTCCATTGCCACAACGGACCACAGTGCAAATTGGAGGAACAATACCTCGTCTTCCATCTGGGCAGCCTACAGCCTGGAGGACTCAATATTGAGTTCTCCAATTTCAAAAAAGCCTCCATTCCCATCCCCGAATTCTTTCCTACCCACTCCCCCTCACTTCCATCTTCCCTGCCACGAACTGGATTCATTCCTCCCACTGAGCAACCAGCTTGTACCCTCTACCTGTCTTCACCTATCCCTACTTCACCACCCTGCTCCCGCTACCTCCTTTATCTGCAGTCCTCCCCACACCCACCCCTGAAATCCTGAACAAGGATTATACCCAAAGCGTCAATTTCACCTCCTGATGCCACCTGGCTTGCTGTGTTCTTCCAGCCTCCTACCTGTGTATTGCTGAGTTTTCCCAGCATATTCTGTTTTTGTTTCTTATTTCCAGCATCTGCAGGTCTTTTGTTTGTGTTTTGGATGGTGTCTGTACATGTTTTCTTTTCTGCCTGTAACGAGCAGAATCCATGGTATTATATGATGCTTCGTATGCACAAGCACACCACATTGGGAACATGACTCATGCATCACTCAGTAAGAATTATTTAGCCAATATTATCCAATCATGGAATATATTTAGTGTTCGACACTGTTGTGAGCTTTGCAAGTGTGGACTGGTGGGTACAGTCATTACTTTGCTTGTTGCCAACAGTTGAAGGGATATGCTGTTTGAAATATCTCAAACTGGGGCAATGTTTCAAGCAGCTGATTCCTTTGGCAGTTTGCAATGAGCAAATATCAGTTATACCGAAACAGCAGGAGCTTGAAAAACTTAAAACTCAGTGCCCAACATCAGATAGAATTATTTTGCAAATGTTGGCCAATTTGGAGTCAGACATATATTCATATACGTGGCCCTAATCTTTCGAGATACGAAGAACATGTATGTGCACTGTGCTCTTTTCACCTTAACAAAATATGTAGCAATCATTCTCTGATTCATTTCTCAGGGCAATGTCTTGACTGATCAGAGCCAACTTTCCTGGTTTTAAAATTTAAACTAATCTTGGGCAGTTTACTGTCTGTTTTCATCTAACTGATATATTCTCCAGCAGTTCTACTAATCAAAATTTAGTTACCAAATTTCAGCACTCTTATCAAAGAGGACACAAAATTTACTTCAAGGTTGGAGACAGAGGGTATTGGTAGAGGGTTAGTTTTTGGACTGGAGACCAGTGGTGTGCCACAAGGATTGGCACTGAGTCCACAGCTTTTTGTAATTTATATCAACTATTTGAATGTGAATATAGGAGGCGTTATTCGTAAGTTTGCAGATGACTCCAAAATAGCTAATGTAGTGGACAGTGAAGAAGATTATCTCTGAGTACAATGGGTCCTTGATCAGATGGGCCAATGGGTTGAGGAATGGCAACTGGAGCTTAATTTAGATAAATGTGACATGTTGCATTTTGGTAAGGCAAACTAGGACAGGACATATCCACTTAATGACAGGGTCCTGGGGAGTATTGCAGAACAGAGACCTAGGGATGCAGGTGCATAGTTCCTTGGAAATGGAGTCCCAGGTAGACACAGTGGTGAAGAAGGCATGTGTCATGCTTGACTTCATTGGTCAGAATATTGAGTATAGTAGTTGGGCTATCATGTTGTTGCTGTACAGGACATTGGTGAGGCCATTACTAGAATACTCTGTACAATTCTGGTCTCCCTGCCATAGGAACGATATTGTTAAACTTCAGAGGCTGCAGAAAATCTTTACGAGGATGTTGGGAGTTGAGAGTTTGAGTTAAGGGGAGAGGCTGAATAGTCTGGGAACTTTTTTACCCCTGGAGCATTGGAGGCTGAAGGGTGACCTTATAGAGGTTTATAAAATCATGAGGGGCATGGATAGGGTGAATAGACAAGGGCTTTTATGGAATGAGCTGCCAGAAGAAATGGTGGAGGCTGGTACAATTAGAACATTTAAAAGGCATCTGGATGGGTACATGAATAGTAAGGATTTAGAGGGATATTGGCCAAATGCTGGCAAATGGGACTGGATCCAATTGAGATATCTGGTTGGCATGCACAGGTTGGACTGAAGGGTCTGTTCCTGTGCAGTATGGCTCTATGTCTCTATATAGTATACATTGGAAAGAGCAGGGAATGGGCACAATTGAATTGTGGAGCTTATTCGACGAACAGCCACTGTGTGTCCTTGATAAGTATGTACCTGTCAGGCAGGGAGGAAGTGGTCGAGCGCAGGAGCCGTGGTTTACTAAGGAAGTTGAATATCTTGTCGAGACGAAGGAGGCTTCTGTTAGGATGAGACATGAAGGCTCAGTTCAGGCGTTTGAGAGTTACAAGTTAGCCAGAAAGAACCTCGAGAGCTAAGAAGAACCAAGAGGGGGCATGAGAAGTATTGGCGGATACGATAAAGGAAAACCCTAAAGCTTTCTATCAGGATATTAGTAATAAAAGAATGACTAGAGAAAGATTAGGGGCAATCAAGGATAACAGTGGGAAATTGTGCGTGGAGTCCAAGGAGGTAGGCAAAGCGCTAAACGAATATTTTTCGTCAGTATTCACACTGGAAAAAGACAATTGTTGTTGAGGAGATTACGGAGATTCAGGCGACTAGACTAGACTGGATTGAGGTTCACAAGGAGGAGGTGTCAGCAATTCTGGAAAGTGTGAAAATAGATAAATCCCCTGGGCTGGATGGGAGTTATCCGAGGATTCTCTGGGAAGACAGGGAGGAAATTGCAGAGCCTTTGGCTTTGCTCTTTATGTTGTCATTGTCTACAGGAACAGTGCCAAAGACTGGAGGATAGCAAATGTTGTCCCCTTGTTCAAGAAGGGGAGTAGAGACAACCCTGGTAATTATTTCCGTTTTGGGTAAAAATGTTGGAAAGGGTTAGAAGAGATAGGATTTATAATCATCTAGAAAGGAATAAGTTGATTAGGGATAATCAACACTGTTTTGTGACGGGTAGGTCATGCCTCACAAACCTTATTGAGTTCTTTGAGATGGTGACCAAACAGGTGGATGAGGGTAAAGCAGTTAATGTGGTGTATATGGATTTCAGTAAGGCATTTGATAAGGTTTCCCACATTAGGCTATTGCACAAAATACAGAGGCATGGGATTGAGGGTGATTTAGCAGTTTGGATCAGAAGTTGGTTATCTGAAAGAAGACAGAGGGCGGTGGTTAATGGGAAAAGTTCATTCAGGAGATCAGTTACTAGTGGTGTACCGCAAGGATCTGTTTTGGGTCCACTGCTATTTGCAATTTTTATAAATGACATGGATGAGGGTGCAGAAGAATGGATTCGTAAATTTACGGATGACACTAAGGTCGGTGGAGTTGTGGATAGTGCTGAAGGATGTTGCAGGTTACAAAGGGACATAGATAAACTGTAGAGCTGGGCAGAGAGGTGGCAAATGGAGTTTAACGTGGAAAATTGTGAGGAGATTCACTTTGGAAAAAACAACAGGAATAAAGAGTACAGAGGAGCCTCAATTATCCAAACGAGATGGACAGGCAGTATTTCGTTCGGATAACCGATTTGACTTTAAACAAGGGAAGCCATACTGACTCAACACTGTGCTCTACCGGACAGTTTGTTTAAATCTATCACTTTGAGTCTGATACTTTAAAACACATGCGCAATTTGCAAGTTGCAGGTTAAACTGAGAAGGACTAAACCCAAACCATCATGAAATCCCAGCATTAAGCAAGCTCCCGAACAGCTTCTATGATCACAAGAGTATTTGTCCGTTTCCGGGAACTCAGTGTCGCGGTAGGAAGACAGAAGCACCACCTTGCGCATGTGTTTACTTTCTTAGCCATTTCTTTTCATGAACGGCCTGGTAAAGTGATGGGAAAAATGTACTTACTTTTGCAAAGGGCTGTGTAACTGACCCTTATGTAAAAAATATTGAGTTGCTGAGGCTTGAACTGTTTGTGTTTCTTTGTTTTTGCCAGCATTTTCAGATGTTCTTCAGTATAGGTAAATCGAATACACTTACCTCTTTGATGTAAAGTTTTTGAGGGACCTTGAGATCTTCTCCGGATAATGTGAAATTCAGATAATTGATATTTGGATAATCGAGGTTTCTCGGTACTGGGCTAATGGTAAGATTCTTGGTAGTGTAGATAAGCAGAGAGATCTCAGTGTCCATGTACATAGATCCCGGAAAGTTGCCATCCAGGTTGATAGGGTTGTTAAGAAGGCATACAGTGTATTAGCTTTTATTGGTAGAGGGATTGAGTTTTGGAACGAGGAGGTCATGCTGCAGCTGTACAAAACTCCGGCATGGCCGCACTTGGAGTATTGCATACAGTTCTGGTCACCGCATCATAGGAAGGATGTGGAAGCTTTGGAAAGGGTTCAGAGGAGATTTACTAGGATGTTGCCTGGTATGGAGGGAAAGTCTCATGAGGAAAGGCTGAGGGACTGGAGGCTGTTTTCGTTAGAGAGAAGAGGTGACTAAATTGAGACATATAAGATAATCAGAGGATTAGATAGGGTGGACAGTGACAGCCTTTTCCTCGGATGGTGATGGCTAACACAAAGGGGGCATAGCTTTAAATTGAGGGCTTATAGATATTGGAAAGATGTCAGAAGTAGTTTCTTTACTCAGAGTAGTAGGGATGTGGAACGCACTGCCTGCAACAGTAATAAACTCGCCAACTTTAAGGGCCCTTAAATGGGCATTGGATAAACATATGGATGACAATGGAATAGTATAGGATAGAAATGCTTCAGATTGGTTTCACAGGTCGACACAACATCGAGGGTTGAAGAGCCGATACTGCGCTGTAATGTTCTATTTTGTTTTCTCTTCATTTTGGGAACTCTTGCAAATTGTCCTGATGATTACATGACACAAAGCTTTGACAAAATGTCTTTCTTTCTGTGATCTTCAAGATACCGCAGTCTTATCAGCTGTACAATACTTCTCTGAAGTCTTAATTTTGTCTTTAATCAAATGAGAGTGGTAACTGTCACATGTAATATGTGAAACCTTTTGGACATCTCTGAAAATCATGTGAATGACATTGGCACAAATCCATTTCTTTCTTCCTTTCTGACAGCTGTCAAATATTTCCTGTCAAATATATGGATTTCTCCAATAATTCCTTGCTCCAGCTACTGCTATTTATTCCACTGAGAATAAATCTGGCATAATCATTTTTCCACAAGAATGGAAAGTTGTTTAGGTATTGTTAAAACTAACCACGATCTTGTAACTACATCTGATGATGTCATATTCCAATGGTGGAAAATTTTGTAGTGAGACCTTATTATCTGTAAAATTTAACAGCAGCAGAGATTTGCATTTGTGGCATCTTTGATGTAGAATGGTATGATAAGGTGCTCGGAGGACTGTCTTAAAGCAACATTTGACATTGAGCCACCTCAGGCAATATTAGTTCAGTAGGTTAGTTTAAAGCAAGTGTCTTAAATGTGCAACACTAGTGGGCGGCACGGTGGCACAGTGGTTAGCACTGCTGCCTCACAGCGCCAGAGACTCGGGTTCAACTCCCGCCTCAGGGGACTGACTGTGTGGAGTTTGCATATTCTCCCCGTGTCTGCGTGGGTTTCCTCCGGGTGCTCCGGTTTCCTCCCACAGTCCAAAGATGTTGTGGTGTAAAATTATGTCCCAATACATGTGTGAATCATAATGTAACACATGTATTGGGCCAAGCAGTGGAATGTGGTGAAACGGTTAAAAATTATGTCCCAATACATGTGTGAATCTAACCGGAATGGAGGTGTTGCTTAGTCCCGTGTGAATCTTATTACACACCTCCCCGTGTGAATCTTCTTATCTGTATGTAACCAGAATGGAATGTGTTTTTTAGCCTTGCTCTGCTGTTCACATGAATGTTTATATCTGGAAAAGAGTATATCAGCTGGAAAAGTCTCCAGTTCGGCGAGTCTGCTCCGGGGTTACGTTTAACCGCCGAGCGTGGGTTGTTGGCAACCGCTCTACGAGAACTGACGGCTCCCAGTTCCGGTAACATGTAGAGTGAGTATAAGCCAGACCCGGGAGTCTGCTCCGGGGTTACGTTTAACCGCCGAGCGTGGGTTGTTGGCAACCGCTCTACGAGAACTGACGGCTCCCAGTTCCGGTAACATGTAGAGTGAGTATAAGCCAGACCCGTTGTAAGTATGAGACCTGGTTGTGGCGACGCTGCGGGGAATAAAATGCTCATATTCTAGCAGACTCGCCTCTTGGTCGTTTGTTCTGTGTCAGACTACTCTCCTACGAACCTGACCTTGAGAATTTTTTAAAACATTTGGCGCTGCGAGCAGGGTCAATCGCAATTGAGGAGAGATTTTGATACAGAACAATGTTTTGGAAAAAGACTAAGAAACCAGAAGAACAAACTGTGGAGGTCCCGACCGTCCCGGGATGGCATGGATGTGGGCATGTACGTGGCAGTTTGTTTGAGAAATGGTGGGGGGCGACCGGAGGAACCCCAGGGTCGCTGCTGTCCACCCTTGAGAGGATCCCAGTCCTGCCGAAGAACCCCTTGCCTGGGGTACAGCGGAGGATGTGGGCATGTCCAAAAAGCTGAAGCGGAGTTAACAGAATTGAATGGGATTGAACTGAACTGAACTGAGTGGAACTGAAGTGAATCAAATTGAACGGAACAAAATGGAACTGAGCTAAATTGAATTGAAATGGACGGAACTGAATTGAACACAATTGAATTGAACTGAACAGACCTGAACTGAGCTGAATTGAACTACACTGAATTGACTGAACTGAAATTAACTGAAACGAATTGAACTGAATTAAGCATAATGTAACACATGTATTGGGCCAAGCAGTGGAATATGGTGTAAAATTATGTCCCAATACATGTGTGAATCATAATGTAACACATGTATTGGGCCAAGCAGTGGAATGTGGTGAAACGGTTAAAAATTATGTCCCAATACATGTGTGAATCTAACCGGAATGGAGGTGTTGCTTAGTCCCGTGTGAATCTTATTACACACCTCCCCGTGTGAATCTTCTTATCTGTATGTAACCAGAATGGAATGTGTTTTTTAGCCTTGCTCTGCTGTTCACATGAATGTTTATATCTGGAAAAGAGTATATCAGCTGGAAAAGTCTCCAGTTCGGCGAGTCTGCTCCGGGGTTACGTTTAACCGCAGAGCGTGGGTTGTTGGCAACCGCTCTACGAGAACTGACGGCTCCCAGTTCCGGTAACATGTAGAGTGAGTATAAGCCAGACCCGTTGTAAGTATGAGACCTGGTTGTGGCGACGCTGCGGGGAATAAAATGCTCATATTCTAGCAGACTCGCCTCTTGGTCGTTTGTTCTGTGTCAGACTACTCTCCTACGAACCTGACCTTGAGAATTTTTTAAAACAGATGTGCAGGTCAGGTGAATTGGCCATGCTAAATTGCCCATAGTGTTAGGTAAGGGGTAAACGTAGGGGTATGGGTGGGTTGCGCTTCGGCGGGGCGGTGTGGACTTGTTGGGCCGAAGGACCTGTTTCCACACTGTAATGTAATCTAATCTAATACTACTAGAGAGATAGAAAACTTTAGGGAAGATGTTCTAGAGTTTGGGAACTAGGCAACTGAAGGCACAGCCCCCAATGATGAGCAATTAGTATTTGGATGCTTCAGAACTGAGAACTGGATTTTTTTTTTACTCACTCATGGGATGTGGGCATTTATTGCCCACTTCTAGTTGCCCAGAGTGCAGTTAAAAGTCAAGTATATTGCTGAAGAAACATGTTGGCCTGACCAGGCAAAGATGACAGATTTCCTTTCCAAAAGGACATGAGTGAGCCAGATGGGTTTTCCCCGACAATTGGCATTGGTTTCTTTTTTTTAGACAATAGTTGCAAGAGTAGGCCATTCTGCCCTTCGAGCCTGCACCACCATTCAATATGATCATGGCTGATCATCCTTAATCAGTATCCTGTTCCTGCCTTATCTCCATAACCCTTGATTCCACTATCCTTGAGAGCTCTATCCAACTCTTTTCTTAAATGAATCCAGAGACTGGGCCTCCACTGCCCTCTGGGGCAGAGCATTCCACACAGCCACTATTCTCTGGGTGAAGAAGTTTCTCCTCATCTCTGTCCTAAATGGTCTATCCCGTATTTTTAAGCTGTGTCCTCTGGTTCGGCACTCACCCATCAGCGGAAACATGTTTCCTGCCTCCAGAGTGTCCAATCCTTTAATAATCTTATATGTCTCAATCAGATCCCCTCTCAGTCTTCTAAACTCAAGCCCAGTCACTCCAGTCTTTCAGCGTAAGGTAGTCCTGCCATTCCAGGAATTGACCTCGTGAACCTACGCTGCACTCCCTCAATAGCCAGAATGTCTTTCCTCAAATTTGGAGACCAAAACTGCACACAATACTTCAGGTGTGGTCTCACCAGGGCCCTGTACAGCTGCAGAAGAACCTCTTTGCTTCTATACTCAATCCCTCTTGTTATGAAGGCCAGCATGCTATTAGCCTTCTTCACTACTTGCTGTACCTGCATGCTCACCTTCATTGACTGGTGTACAAGAACACCCAGATCTCTTTGTACTGCTCCTTTACCTAAATTGATTCCATTTAGGTAGTAATCTGCCTTCCTGTTCTTGCCACCATGGTCATCATTAGGTTTGTAATTCCAAATTCTTTATCGAATTGAAATTCTACCATCTGCCGTAGTGGGATTTAAACCTGAGTCCCCAGAACATTACCTGAGTTTGTGGACTAATAGTCTAGTGATAATGCCACTAGGTCATTGCCTCGCCCAAAGTGCAGGTAACTTGGAATGTTGGAGGGCTGGAAAAGATTTCAGAGATAGTGCGGGCTGAGACCATGGAGAAGTTTGAAAAAGGGATCAGAATTCTAGGAGTCAATGTTAGTAAATAAACAGCGATGATGGATAAACAGGACATGGAGCAAGTTAAAAAAAAGTTCAGAAAAAGTTTGTCTTGAGGTAACAAAGATGAGGATTTCAGCAGCAGATGACTGGAGGTAGGGCAAGTTGAGAAATGTGATAGAATTAGGTCATCTCAATGATGGGGTAGACATGTGTTTGGAAGCTCATCTCCAGGTCAGATAAGATACTGCCGGGGAGTTGGAGTCAGGAGCTAGGGGATAGTATTTGCAGCAGGGTCCAAAGATAATGAGTTAACCTATTTTGTTATTTTGCAAACATTGTTGCTATTCATGGCCTCCAGGAAATATTGGCCTAGATTTTCTGATGGCTCAATAATTGTATCATGTGAGTTGCTTATGGGGACCCTGCAGAATCCCCATCATAGCAAACACCAGAGGAATTGCCCCAAAAGTTAAAATTTTCCCGACCCCTGAAACTCTCTGAAAGTCTTCAGTTACATTGGACCTGAATCTTCCCCATTTTGTCCAGTCCAGGACCGAAACTGTATCTCCAAAAACTGTCCCTTCTGCTCTGGATATGACCCCCATCCTCCCCCCACTTATTCAGGAGCTGACCACCTCTTCCTTCACTTCAGATCCACCTGTCTCCTTGCCTTGTTGGCATACCACAATAGCCTCCCCCACCCCAACTCTTGTCTCTGAACCTGACCGTCCTCCCCCTTTCTTGGGATCTGATAAGACCCCTCCCCAACCATTTGCAACTGGACCTCTTCCCCATTCTCCAAACCCATACTCAATTTGTTATCTCCCATTACCTCTGACGTACCTTAAATACTCCATCATGTACTTGGCCATCTTTACATCCTCTTACACCTGGTACCACACCCTCTTGTCAACCTATGCTCCCCCTCCCCCCAGACTTAACCCTTGATTCACTTGGAACACTACCTACTTGGTACCCTACCAACCTGCCGGTTTATCCTTTTAGCACACTAACGTCACACTTACTTTGAGAACTGCTGTCCCAAAAGTGACTGTGATTTTGAACATTTAAATTTCAGAACCCTGATGGCTATGTCAGTGGGTTGATGATTTGCCTTTGCCTTCTGCGTGATGAGAGAGCTGTCAGAATGAAGGGCAGCTCTGTGTTTCTGAGGGAGCTCTGACCAGAATCTCCCGTCAGAAATGTGGAGCTCTTTGATGATATAAATAATACAAGCAGAATGGCAAGGCATAGGAAATTTCCATGGCTCAGAAAATCTGGCTCATTATTCTTGCCCTGGTGGCAATTGTTTTGCTTGCTTCACCAGGAGAGATTCTGCTTGAACAAATAGATTTGCAGGAGATTCAATTCAGGTAAAGATTTCCATTGCCTTCAAGGGAATTCTGAGGAACAATAAATAAATCCCTTTTCTGAATAACACTGATTCATTCTGATTTTCCTAGACTCAACTATGACAAATTGCTGTCAGGTTTTGTCTATCATTTCTTACTATAATTTTCCCAGAAGACTTTTTTTTAAACTTGTCACATCCTGGTATCCGATTTTAATTTATCATTATGAATATATAGTCATATAAAAGAAAATGGAGCAAGACATCCTGCACAAATTCCCTTCTTGTTGCAATAAGAATGAAATGAGTTCAGATGAAGAAATCCTTTGAAATACCTTGTTTAAGTTTGTGTAATCAGAATAGCAACCCTCAGACCTCGAGCACAGCAGTTTACTCTGTAAAACAAAACTGAGACCAATGTTCTTGTCTCAGTTACTCTTCCTAGCTATCCATTCTGTCTACTGATAGTTGCTCCGTAAATGAGTACTTTCTGCTGTCCTTCCCAAATTGCACCTACTTTGCTCTGGTGCCTTGACAAAAAGAAGTATAGTACTGTATTCCAGCTGCTTCTCCTGGTTTCTGGATCTGAGTTTGAGAGTCGATCCCCAATAAATCTGCAGAAATAATGTCCTGAATCTCCATGAATTCAGTGGCCATCATTCACCCCCAAATGGGTTTCAAACTTCAGAAGGCCAATGATCCAAGTGTCCATATAGAATGCACTGATCTTCCTGCCAAGGCAGGTGAATACACTTATTTCTGGTGTTGACCCTCACTGTGTTTTTTTTTATTAGAGTTCTCTGACATTTCTCAGGTATTGGCATTGATTCATCAGAATTTCATTGTGTTTGCTCACCAAAAGGGAAGGTACCCCAAGGTATCTCTCAAAGGAAGAAGCTTGCTCTCCATAACACTAACTCCCTAAACTTAACGCACCATTACACTTTCCTGTGTATTTGTTGGATCCACTTCAAAATACTAACAAAGCAATGTACATTGCCATAGATAACAGACGTGGGGCCTTCAAATCAGGAGACCCACTCAAATATAAGGAATCTAAGTGTGACCTTCACAGAGCCATAAGACAGCCAAGGACCAATACCGATCCAAACTAGACACCCAGACAGACATGGTGACTGTGGCAAGGATTGAATGACATCACAGGTTCTAAAAAGAGACGATGACACATCCCTCCCAGACTGTCCAATCGCGTTCTATGCTCACTTTGAGCAGAGTTTCGGCGGAGAGTTAACACCTATTCCAACAAGTCCTGACGAACCTATCCCAACAGTCACTGCATCAGAGGCCAGATCAGTTTTCCTTTGTGTGAATCCAAGGAAAACAATGGGACCAGCTGGAATACCAGGCCGTGCACTCAGCATGCACAGATCAACTGGCAGAGGTCTTCTCGGACATCATCAATCTCTCCCTGCAGCAGGCCCCTGTCCCTGCCGGTTTCAAGACAGCCAACATCATCCTGTGCCTAAGAAGGCTCATGCAGCATGTCTCAATGACTCCAGCCTCCCCACTACTCTTGACCCACTCCAATTTCTGGATAAGTGGTGCTGGAAGAGCACAGCAATTCAGGCAGCATCCGAGGACAGGCAAAATCGACGTTTCGGGCAAAAGCCCTTTTTATTCCTGATGAAGGGCTTTTGCCCGAAACATCGATTTTGCCTGTCCTCGGATACTGCCTGAATTGCTGTGCTCTTCCAGCACCACTGATCCAGAATCTCGTTTCCAGCATCTGTAGTCATTGTTTTTATCCACTCCAATTTGCCTATCGGACCAACAGATCTCCGTCAGATGCCATATCACTTGACCTTCACTCCTCCTGAGAACATCTTGACACCAAAAACAACTATGTAAGAATCCTACTCATTGCCTACAGTTCAGCCTTCAACACTGTTATCCCCTCGAGACTGATTACTAAACTTAGTGATCTCGGACTAAGGCCCATTCTCTGCAACTGGATCCTCAGTTTCCTGACCCACAGGCCACAAACAGTGAAGATTGGGGACAATATTTCATCCTCACTAACACTGAACACTGGATTCCCCCCAGAGGTGTGTACTCAGCCCCCTACTGTACGCACTGTATACCCATGACTGCGTCACCAAATACCAGGCTAATGCCATTTACAAGTTCGCTGATGACACCACCATAGTTGGTCCAATCTCAGATGATGATGAAACAGACTACATACGGGAGGTGGAAGACCTGGAAAAATGGTGCACTGAGAACAACCTAGCTCTCAATGCCAGCAAAACCAATGAACTCATTATTGACTTTCGGAGGGATGTTACTCATGCCCCCCTACACATTAACAGCACAGAGGTGGAACGAGTGGAGAGTTGTCAAGCTCCTGGGAGTGGTCATCAACAACAAGCTTTCTTGGACTCTTCATGTGGACGCAGTGGCTACAAAGGCCCAACAACGTCTCTTCTTCCTCAGGCAGCTGAGGAAATTTGTCTTGATGGTGATTACCCTTGCCAATTTTCATAGGTGCGCCATCGAGAGCATTCTGTCTGGATGGATCACTACCTGGTATGGCAACTGTACCATTCAAGATCGGAGACAGTTACAGAGAGTGGTGAACTCAGCCCGGACAATCACAAAGGCCAACCTCCCATCTATAGAATCCATCTACCAGGCCCGCTGTCAAGGAAAGGCCGCCAGCATTCTCAAAGATCCATCCCACCCTGGCAATGTTTTTCTACAACCTCTACCATCGGGGAGAAGGTACAGAAGCCTGAACACATACACCAGCTGGTTTTGTAACAGTTTCTACCCTACTGTTGTTAGAATACTAAATGGACTCACAAACTCTTAACATTCACCCGTACCTGTGTTTTTGTTTTTACCGCTGTTTACCTATTATTTACTTATCTATGCTACTTAACTCTGTGATCTGCCTGTATTGCTTGCAAGACAAAGCTTTCACTGTGCCTCGGTACACATGACAATAAATTCAATTCAATTAACACATGCAAAGTGAATAATTTTCCATTACTTAACAATGTTGAGTAATTTGTATTATACTGATCCTGACAACATTACTTTTTTCAGTGTCCTTCGTGAATGCATTTTCTTAATACCAAGATTACTGTGTTCTAAATATATATTGAGTTTGGCTTAATACCACTTTATGATTCTTAATAAGTCTATTAATGTTATGTCAGGAGAAGTTACAAAAACAAAAGGTGTGGTTGGATATTTGTGTGTGCATACCTTATAATTATAATCTATGGTAACATGTGTTTGCTAAATCAGCTGCTGCATTGATGCCATTAAAGATCAGTCACTCCTGAGTTGTGGAAATAGTTTCATACGTGCAAATCATAAATTCCTCAATGATTGAACACCTTGGACAATTCTGTGGTTAAATTAGATCTTTAGCATGTGAGGGAAAAGTTGAAGAGATCTAAAACTTAATTTGTTGTGATCCCCTTTAAGGGGCAAACATTGTCGGTTCAAAATGATAACGCACACATTCAGAAAAGTACATTTCACATTGCATTTTAGGATAGCACATGCAGAAAATGCATTTCAAAATAAAGTAACAGGATCTCAGCATTTGACGATGAGAAAATGGTGTTCTATTTTGAGCTCAGGATGGTGTGTGACTTGATGAGGTTCCCATACATCTGCTGCCATTATCCTTCTTAGTGGTACAGTTTGTGGACTTGGAAGACACAATCAAAAGAAGCCTGATGATTTATTGCAGTGCAGTATGTAACTGGTAAACAGTGCCTCATGGTCTAGACTGATGGCAAAGGAGGTGAAAATTTAATTTGGTTAGTAGGGTAGCAGTCAATACAAGCTGTCCTGGTTACAAATAAAAACAGAAATTGCTGGAAAAGCTCAGCACGTCTGTCAACGTTTGTGGAGAGAAATCAGAGTTAACATTTTGGGTCCCTTCCACAGAACTGATCAAGAATCTATCTCAGCCTTAAATATATGCAAGGACTCTATTGTTCTTTAGGACTCTGCCCTGCCCCCCCTCCAGCTTTCTGTGACCAGGAGTTTCAAAGACTCTCTGAGAGAAGACTTTCCTCTTCATCCCAGTCTTAATTGATGCCCCTTTATTCTGAGACTATGCTGTCTGGTTCGAAACTCTCCATGCGGTAAACATCCTTTGGTATTTACCCTGTCAAGCCTCTTAGAATCCTATCGGTTCCAATGAATACTATTCATTGAATAGAATCATGGAATTCCTACAGTGTGGAAGCAGGTCCTTTGACCCAACAAGTCCACACTGACCCTCTGAAGAGTCACCTACCCAGACCCATTCCCCTACCCTAAATTTACCCCTTACTAATGCACCTAGCCTACACATCCCTGAACACTATGTGGCAATTTAGCATGGCAAATTCACCTAACCTGCCATCTTTTAGATTGTGGGAGGAAACCAGAGCACCCAGAGGAAACCTACACAGACTCGGGGATAATGTGCAAACTCCACACACAGTCTCCCAAGGCAGGTATTGAACCCAGGTCCCTGGTGGTGTGAGGCAGCAGTGCTAGCCACTGAATCACCATGCTGTCCCAATTCAGTTTTGCAAGGAACCTGTTTAGAGACTATTGTTAGGAATGGTCATTGTGATGTGAATGTTTCTTGCCATTATCTGAGGAGTTGCAAGTGGAACTGAACACTGCGATTATCAGTGACCATTCCCATCTCTGACTTCATGGTGGAGGAAGAACATTGAGGAAACAACTGAAGATGGTTGGGTCAATAGAACAGGAAAATCTACAGGATTTCCTGAAACTGAGATCATTGGCCTTCATCCAGGTCAATTATTCTCACCTCCCATTTGTAACTTAGCAGTTTTGTCCATGTTTGGAAGAATGCGGTTTAGAGCTGTGATATTGTGCAAGAAACCAAATTATCAGTGAGTAGGTTATTAACGAGTCCTGTACTGCTGGATAGCACTATTGATAACCCTTTTGCTGATGATTGAAAGCAATTGGGCTGGTCATAGGCCGGATTGGATTTGTTCTGCTTTTTTGTGGGCAGGATACACCTGGGATATTTTCCACTTTGTTGGCCAAATGCCAGATTTGTCACTGTACTGGAGTAGCTTGTCAAGTGATACCGATAGTTCTGCATCACAAGTTTTTGAAGCTTCTTTTTATGCAGACCAAACAATTTCTTTCTTTGTTGAATTTCTTTGAGATTGCTCTCTTGTGGATTTTGTTTTTACTTGTTTTCTGCAATAACCATTGCGTTTTTGAGGTGCATTTTCCAGATCTAGTAGTGGAATGTATTTGTGAAACGGGACAGAATCATCCATGAGTTGTTGAGAAGTATTTAAAATAATTGAAATTAGGAGTAGGTCATGCAGCCCTTTGAACCTGTTCCATCATCTTTGTGTGACCTTGGCTAATCTTTGACCTTAAATCCACATTTCCACACTCTTCTACGCTGTTACAACCTATAGTCATATTAAAGGTTGTGATTGAATTGTCAAGTGCCTTGAGCACAGTTTTCCAGTTTTCTTCAGGTGATTTGGACACTATAGAACATTGGCAGGCATAAGTCTTGTCTCACTAGTTCAAATCTAGTACCCTTTACCATGTGAAATGTCAGGCACAGAGACTGTCCAAGTGTAACGCTATGTGTCAGGCCTCTCCCATCCCTTGAATAACAATAGTTTATGTAACGTGAGCATTTGTTATTCTTGCGATTATAGAATTAGTTCTTAATATTGAATACTTTAACTGTACCTATAAATGTCTTTAACATTACTAATAAACAAGAAAAAATCACAAGTCCTTATTATTTACAATGAAAAAAAAATTGCTTTTCAGAAATTCTTTCATGGCATGTGAATTTTGCTGTCAAGGCAGTATTATTTGCCTATTCCTAATTGCTCTTGAACTGAATGGCTTGCCAAGCTGTTTCAGAGGACAGTTCCAGGTTAACTGCATTTCTGTGAAACAGAAGTCACATCTTGGTCAGACTGGGTAAGGACAGTAATTTTCCTTCCCTAAACAATTTTTACTAGATGTCTGTATTTTGACAGCGATAGCCTCGTGTCACCGTTACTGACATTAGCTTTCAATTTCAGATTTATTCATGAATTGAACTTAACTTCTCCCAGCTGCCAAGATGGAATTTGAACCCATGTCTCTAGACCATTACTGGGGCAAATAGGTTATTAATTTGTTGACATAATCACGATGGCACTGTTTTCCTTAACATTTTATAATGCCTTTAACATATATTGTAATATGCTTTGCAGGACCATCATCAAACAGTTTTTCACATCAAGATGTAAGAGGAGATATTAAGGCAGCTGTCCAAAAGCTTGATCAAAGATGTGGGCTTTTAGAGATCTGAAAGGAGGAGAGAGCTTGGTTGAGAAGTGAGGGCTTTCGGAAGGAAGTTCCAGAGTTTAGGTAGCATAAGGTATTTGCTTCTAATGGTGGAGTGAAAACTATTTTAAAGTTTAAGAGATCAGAAATGGAGAATCACAAATATCTTTGAAGATCATAGGTGAAAGCTAATGAGGTAGAGAGGGGTGTGGTGTGGTGGACTTTGAAAATCAGAATGAGAATATTAAGATTGCAGTATTATTGACGCTTGAGCCAATATTTGTAGAGAAGAATGGTAATGGGTGAGTAGAACTCGGTGCTTGTCCATTTACAAGTTGCAGTGTTTTGATGAACTCATTCATGAAGAATGGTAGGCCAACCCAGGCTGTTTTTCTTTATTCAAGAGGGCATCGCTGGATTTAGGGTTAGCATTTATTATCCATCCCTAAATGCCCAGAGGCATCAGACCAGGTAAGGATGGCAGTTTCCTTCCCTCAAGGACATTAATGAACGAGAAGCTTTTTTTCTGACAATCAACGATAACTTCATTAAACTTAATTCCAGATTTTAATGCATGCAGTTTTGGACTCCCTCCTTTGAAAGGATATACTTGTCATAGAGAGAATGTAATGGACATTCACTAGGCTGATACCAATCATGTCTGGACTGTCTTATGAGGAAAAATTGGTTTAACTGGGCCTATATTCACTAGAGTTTTGTAGGATCAGCAGGGATCTGATTGAAACGTATAAAGTTTTGCCAGGGCTGGATAGACTAATTGGAGGTTGGAAGTTTTCCATAGTTGGAGTCTGGAACCAGGGACACAGTCTTGGGATATGGGGATACACCATTTAAAACTGAGATGAGAAAAACTTCACTCAGAGGGAGGTGAACCGGTGGAATTCTCAACCTCAGAAGGCTGTGGAAGACATGTAACTGAATATGTTCAAGAAAGAGATGAATAAATGTCTAGATTATAAAGGCATCAAAGGGTATGGCAAGAAAGTGGGAATATGTAATTGAGATACAGGATCAGCCATGATTCTATCGACTGGTGGACCAAGCTTGAAGAGCTAAATGGTCGCTCCTGCTCTTATGCTTCTCAGTTACTAATAGTCAAGTTAAGTGGTAAAGGTGTGGATGAGAGTTTCAGCAGCAGTTTTAACTGAGGAGTTCTGTGATATTGCAAGACAGGAATAGGTGTGCTGATGAAGAGACACCGGACTCAAAACGTTAACTTTGCTTTCTTACCATGGATGCTGCCAGACCTTCTGGGTTTCTCCAGCAATTTCTGTTTGTTTCAGAAATAGATGGTCTCATTGATGGCTTCGGTATGTGTTTAGGCATTTATCTCTGTGGTAACACAGACAGCCAGTGAAATAAATGTCTCTGCCAATATTTTTAATCTCATTAACATTTTCACCTTCTGTTTCTCAGCTGGCAGTTAGTTGGATGGACTGGCTGGCTGCCAAGAGGGAAACCCAAGGATGGGGGCTATTAGGAAGCAGAACAGCAGGCCCAATTTTAAACTCAACGGAATAACTTTTCATCTTTACTGCACAGACATCTCACTGAAATACACAGAGAAACAATCAACTGGGATTCTTCATAGGTGACCAATCCCATTCACCCAGAGAACAAAGGGGAACATTTGTTCAAATATAAAGCCTAACTAGTTCCTCATATCCCAAGAAGTTCCAACAGCTCATACTTCAACCCTCCTATGTTGAAGTGGTTAATAATGCAGGAGAAAAAAGAGAAAATGTCACTTACTTAAAGTTCAGTATATTTATCCAAAACAAAATATTATAGCCAGCAAAGAGGAAATGATATTGCCTGCAACTTTGAACACCCATGTCCAAATTGAAGAGCCATTTTAGATTCACCTACTAATACCTAAATATGTTGGACTAGGTATGATACATATAGTTTGCTTTCAGTGATGTTATATCCTTCAAAACAATTACCAAATTCTGTATTATGTTTCAGTCTATTTTTGAGAGAAATGGAAGGAATTTCTTTGACACTGTTTTCTAGTGGTTGCTGCCAGGTTTGCTGGAAGACATGTACTAATGAAAATAGACTTTCCTTCTCAAACTAGCAAATGAACAGTTAAAATTAAATCTCTGGACAGGTCTTCCTGCGTCTGGAGTCTTAAAGTCAACCGTAGCAATCTGTTGTGTCCTTCAGAGATTTGCAAATTAACAAAAACTACAGAAGAAATTCAGCCAACTGGGGATCCCACCACCACCACCATCAACTGGAATTCTTCAGAGGTGACCAATCCCATTCACCCAGAGAACAAAGTGGAACATTTGTTCAAATATAAAGCCTAACTAGTTCCTCATATCCCAAGAAGTGGGCGGCACGGTGGCACAGTGGTTAGCACTGCTGCCTCACAGCGCCAGAGACCCGGGTTCAATTCCCGCCTCAGGCGACTGACTGTGTGGAGTTTGCATATTCTCCCCGTGTCTGCGTGGGTTTCCTCCGGGTGCTCCGGTTTCCTCCCACAGTCCAAAGATGTGCAGGTCAGGTGAATTGGCCATGCTAAATTGCCCGTAGTGTTAGGTAAGGGGTAAATGTAGGGGTTGCGCTTCGGCGGGGCGGTGTGGACTTGTTGGGCTGAAGGGCCTGTTTCCACACTATAAGTAATCTAATCTAATCACCATTTCTCCATAGTGAATAAGACCATAAGACATAGGCCATTTGGCCCATCCAGTCTGTTCCACCATTAAATCAATTCAATTTTTCCACTTTTCCCCCATAACCTTTGGTTCCCTTGGCAATCAAAACTTATCTGTTTTAAATATACTTAATGATCTGGCCTCCACAGACTTCTGTGGCAATGAATTCCACAGATACATCACTCTCTGGCTAAAGAAGTTTCTCGTTATCTCCATTCTAAAGGGTCTTCTTGTTACTCTAACCCTTGGGTCCTTGTCTATCCTGCCAATGGAAACGTCGCCCAATTGCCACTCTGTCCAGGCTGTTAAGTATTTTGTAAGGTTCAATCAGATCCCCCTATCATCCTTCTAAACTCCATCAAGTATAGTCCCTGAGTCCTCAAATGTTCCTCATACTTTAATCCTTTTACTCCTGGGATCATTCTCATGAACATCCTCTGGACCCGTTCCAGAGGCAATACATCCTTCCTGAAGAATGGGGCCCAAAATTGCTCACTTTTCCACTCTGATCTCCAGCATCTGCAGTCCTCACTTTCTACTGACCATGTTCCAAATGTGGTCTGACCAGAGTTTTATAAAGCCTTAGAAGTACATCCCAGCTTTTATATTCCAGTCCTCTCGAGATAAATGACAACATTGTATTTGCCTTCCTAACTACCGACTCAACCTGCAAGTTTACCTTTGGAGAAATCTGGGCTAGGACTCCCAAGTCCCTTTGCCATTCAGTGTTATGAATTTTCTCCCCATTTAGAAAATAGTCCATGCTTCTATTTTCCCGATTAAAGTACATGACCTCACACTTTCCCACATGGTATTTCATCTGCCATTTCTTTGCCCACTCTCCTAACCTGTGCAAGTCTTTCTGCAGCCTCTAGGCCTTCTCAATATGACCTGCCCCTCCATCTATCTTTGTATCATCTGCAAACCTAGCCAGAATGTCCTCAGTTCCTTCATCCAGATCATTAATGTATAAAGCGAAAAGTTGTGGTCCCAACACTGAGCCTTGTGGAACACCACATGTCACCAGCTTCCATCCTGAGAAGGACCCTTTTATTCCACTCTCTGCCTCAGCCAATCTTCTATCCATGTTAGCACTTGCCTCTAACTCATGGGCCCTTATTTTACTCAGTAGCCTCCTGTACAGCCTTCTGGAAGTTCAGGCAGATAACATCCTCTGGTTCTCCATTGTTTCACCTGCTTGTTACCTCCTCAAAGAATTCTAACAGATTTGTCAGGTGTGACCTCCCCTTGATGAAACCATGCTGACTTTGCCTTATTTTACGCCACACTTCCAAGTATTCAGAAATCTCATCCTTCACAATGGATTCCAAAACTTTATCAACTACTGAGGTCAGGTTAATGACCCTATAATTTTCCATCTTTTCCTTACTCCCTTCTAAAACGGGGGAGTTACATTGCGATTTTTCAGTCCTCTGGGACCCTCCCTGACTCAAGTGATTCCTGAAAGATCACTACTAAAGCCTCCACTATCTCTTCAGCTATCACACCATGGGCAGAACTTTATCGATTCACACAAGGTGGGAACCAGGCTGGAAAAATGGCGTGCCATGGCATATTGGCTCCCCAACCATGTCCTGCTGTTAGGAAATTTAGCGATGGTGGGTGTCAGAGCATGACCAGCTTCCTGCCATGAGAGAAATGAAGCCAATTTGAAAATGTAAATTCAGGGCAATGTGACCATACTGGCAGCAGATTGATCCTTTGCCTAATGGGGAAGTTGCCAGCTGAATGCAGATGACTCTCGACAGCAATCGGGGGTTTGTGGGAATTTGGAACTTTAATAAGATGGAGTTACAGGCCTGAAAGATGGCCTTGGTGCTTCCTATACTTTCCTTGGAGAGATTGTCCCTCAATTAGCAGCAATTTTGTTGTTTCTTTAATTACTTCTGGCCTGCCTTCTGTAGGCAAGCAATGCTTCTTTCTTCCTCAGCCAGTATTCCTGAGGGTGCTGCTGAGGCCCATGAGTAGTCAGCCCTCCAACTGGGCCAGCAACTATCGGGGATGAGTGGCCACTTTGGATAGGATGGCAGTCTTGTTGGCAGCATATTCACAAGCCTATGTCTGTCAACGAATTGGAAAAATCTATTGACTGTCTGGGCATTTCTTACTGAGGTTTTCAGGTCACCTTTTTGACAAAATCTAGTCTTCTGACTTTTTTTGTGAATCAAGAAATTCAACTGGATTTTCTTTGGGTGTCACTGAATCTGAAGGAAAGTCTTATATCTTTACATTTAAAACAATATACAGCACAGAAATTCAAACATCAAGTTGCTCTGTTGGAACCTCTGCCTGCCATTTTGACCTCCACATCACTATTTCCCCAATGCTGGGGATGATGTCAATAACAATGTGATTATTGATGATCAGACTTCAGTACTGCTCAAGTTCTTCTCTAGAAAGTCTGACCCAGACACTAGGACCTCTACGTTATTGGGGATGGGTACCAAATTCATCCTGGTTCCAATAGGGATCTAACCCAGTATTGTTGATCCAATCTGATCCACAACAAACCATATAGCTAACTGGTCTCATCTACCTTCCTCCCAACCCAACCCCCTCCCACTTACCTCCCAGCTTTCTGGCCCACAAGCCTTATTCCTGATGAAGGGCTTATGCTCAAACTGTTGATTCTCCTGCCTCCTCGGATGCTGCTTTTCCAGCAGCACACTCTCGACTCTGATCTCCAGCACCTGCAGTCCTCACTTTCTCCTAGCTAACTGGTCCCTTCAAGCAGACTGAGTTGCTGCATTATCGTACACTTGTACTTGCAAATAGTAATCTGGAGCCCTGAATAGTGATGGTTGAGGCTCCAATTTCCATCCATTACATGGCTGACCAGGAAACCAACTGCTTTTTGATAGAAGAGGGACAGGAATGGTTGTTGGAGGTTCCTGGTTACAGATGTTTCAGTAAGATTAGGGGGGGTGTTAAAAAAGGAGGGGGGTAGCGTTGCTAATTAGAAATGGTATAACTGCTGCAGGAAGGCAGTTCGAGGGGGATCTGCCTTTGGAGGTAGTATGGGCTGAAGTCAGAAATAGGAAAGGAGCAGTCACCTTGTTGGGTGTTTACTATAAGCCCCCCAATAGCAGCAGAGATGTGGAGAAACAGATTGGGAAACAGATTTTAGAAGGGTGCAGAAGCTACAGGGTAGTAGTCATGGGCGATTTCAACTTCCCAAATATTGATTGGAAGCTCTTTAGATCAAGTAGATTAAACGGGGCGGTGTTTGGACTGTGTGTCCAGGAAGCTTTTATAACTCAGTATGTAGATTGTCCGACCAGAGGGGAGGCCATATTGGATTTGGTACTTGGTAACGAAACGGGACAAGTGATGGGCTTGTTAGTGGGTGAGCATTTTGGTGATGGTGACCACAATTCTGTGACTTTCACCTTGGTTATGGAGAGAGATAGGTGCGTGCAACAGGGTAGGTTTTACAATGAAGGGAAGGGTAAACACGATGCTGCAAGACAGAATCTGAGGAGCATAAATTGGGAGCACAGGCTGTCAGGGTAGGATGTCGTTGAAATGTGGAACTTTTTCAAGGAACAGATACGACGTGTCCTTGATATGTATGTACCTGTCGGGCAGGAAAGAGATGGTTGTGTGAGGGAACCTTGGTTGATGAAGGAGGTTGAATGTCTTGTAAAGAGGAAGAAGGAGGCTTATATAAGGTTGAGGAAACAAGGTTCAGACAGAGCGTTGGAGGGATACAGGATAGCCAGGAGGGAGCTGAAGAAACGGATTAGGAGAGCTAAGAGAGGGCATGAAAAATCTTTGGCGGGTAGAATCAAGGATAACCCCAAGGCCTTTTATGCGTATGTGAGAAACATGAGAATGACGAGAAGAGGGTAGGTCCGATCAAGGACAGTAGTGGGAGACTGTGTATTGAGTCGGAAGAGATAGGAGAGGTCTTGAATGAATACTTGTCTTCAGTATTTACAAATGAGAGGGACCGTATTGTTGAAGAGGAGAGTATGAAACGGACTGGTAAGCTAGAGGAGATACTTGTTAGGAAGGAAGATGTGTTGGGCATTTTGAAAAACTTGAGGATAGACAAGTCCCCCGGGCCTGTCGGGATATATCCTAGGATTATGTGCGAAGCAAGAGAGGAAATTGCAGAACCGTTGGCAATGATCTTTTCGTCTTCACTGTCAATGGGGGTGGTACCAGGGGACTGGAGAGTGGCGAATGTTGTGCCCCTGTTCAAAAAAGGAAATAGGGATAACCCCGGGAATTACATGCCAGTTAGTCTTACTTCGGTGGTAGGTAAAGTAATGGAAAGGATACTGAGGGATAGGATTTATGAGTATCTGGAAAGACACTGCTTGATTAGGGACAGCCAGCACGGATTTGTGAAGGGTAGGTCTTGCCTTACAAGTCTTATTGAATTCTTTGAGGAGGTGACCAAGCACGTGGATGAGGGTACAGGAGTGGATGTAGTATACATGGATTTTAGTAAGGCATTTGTTAAGGTTCCCCATGTTAGGCTTATGCGGAAAGTCAGGAGGCATGGGATAGAGGGAAATTTGGCCAGTTGGATAGAGAACTGGCTAACTGGTCAAAGTCAGAGAGTGGTGGTAGATGGTAAATTTTCAGCCTGGAGCCCAGTTACAAGTGGAGTTCCACAGGGATCAGTTCTGGGTCCTCTGCTGTTTGTAATTTTTATTAATAACTTGGAAGAGGGAGTCGAAGAGTGGGTCAGTAAATTTGCAGATGATACGAAGATTGGTGGAGTTGTGGATATTGAGAAGGGCTGTTGTCGGCTGCAAAGGGACTTAGATATGATGCAGAGCTGGGCTGAGGAGGGGCAGATGGAGTTCAACCCTGTCAAGTGTGAGGTTGACAATTTTGGAAGGACAAATAAGAATGCGGAATACAGGGTTAACGGTAGGGTTCTTAGTAAGGTGGAGGAGCAGAGGGATCTTGGGGTCTATGTTCATAGATCTTTGAAAATTGCCACTCAGGTGGATAGAGCTTGTAAGAATTCCTATGGTGTATTAGCGTTCATTAGCAGAGGGATTGAATTCAAGAGTCGTGAGGTGATGTTGCAGCTGTATAGGACCTTGGTAAGGCCACATTTGGAGTACTGTGTGCAGTTCTGGTCGCCTTATTTTAGGAAAGATGTGGAAGCTTTGGAGAGGGTGCAGAGGAGATTTACCAGGATGTTGCCTGGAATGGAGAATAGGTCGTACGAAGATAGGTTGAGAGTGCTCGGCCTTTTCTCATTGGAACGGCAAAGGATGAGGCGTGACTTGATAGAGGTTTATAAGATGATCAGGGGAATAGATAGAGTAGACAGTCAGAGACTTTTTCCCTGGGTACAACAGAGTGTTACAAGGGGACATAAATTTAAGGTGAAGGGTGGCAGGTATAGGGGGGATGTCAGGGGAGGTTCTTTACCCAGAGAGTGGTGGGAGCATGGATTGCGCTGCCTGTGGGAGTGGCAGAGTCAGAATCATTGGTGACCTTTTAGCGGCAATTGGATAGGTACATGGATATGTGCTTAAGCTAGGACAAATGTTCGGCACAACATCGTGGGCCAAAGGGCCTGTTCTGTGCTGTATTGTTCTATGTTCTATTTACTGCTTGCCATTGGGCTGTGTTGGAAGAATTTACAAATTGATATACATCGATATTACTTGACTACTAAGCGCTGGAGTGGGATTTGAATTTGACTACCCACTGTGCTACAAGACCACGTTACCACACCACACACACACATCATGTCCCAAAATCAGCAAAGCAATATTGATAACCATCCATTCTGATCAGAAAGTCGTGCTGTTGCAGACTAGTTAGACCAAAGAGCCAAGGCAAGATTTTCACATATCCTTTGACTTCGATGCTGTCTGGCCAGCAACAATCACATCCCAGAAATTTTTTCACGTTGACGCTTTGGTGCCCTCATAGTTAAGAAGGGCACCTGAACCAAGTCTCGGTAGCCTGAGGACAGTCCCAGATGCCCTTCCAAACTGTCCACTAGTTATAGGAGACTGCTAGAAGAAGTGGAGACTGGTGAGATTAAATGGTTAGTGTGTGGATCAGATTCATGCCAACAAATTTCAATCTCTATTTCAGTGAGGTAGCTTCAGGGTCTACATTCACATCTAGCCTGTAATAAAAAAAAAGTGGTTCTTAGCTATGGCTAGGTGAATAATTGCCAAGGTCTTATGAACTACCTGCTTTTTTTCTATGGCAGGATTTGCTGAGCTTGGCTGAAAACATTATGGATCTCTGTTCCACATTAAACTTCTTCTGCTACCATTGACATTGCACCTGATGTCTGCTTCACGACCTATGTGATGATGCTGCTCCTTTAACAAGGTCATGCTGTCCTTGGCTTCTTTTCAGAGAGATCGTAAAAGCAGCGATTCCGAAAAATATGGATTTATCTACTTGAGAATGCTTTCAAGTTTTAAAAAATAACACTTGTACAATTAAAGGGAAGTAGCCAATTCTCCCAGCTCAGCTTTTCTCTGGTTTGGTTTGGTTTGCTTTTTTAACAATCTGGCTGTTCACTGAAAGCAGTCAGTCAGTGGTGAAACTGTGAGAGAGAGGCAGATCCATGCTGATCCTTCCTCTCTCTGACATCTCTCCTGTAAGACCCTGTGTTTGATTTTATCTTTCTTTGCCAGGGGCTGTTTATGGGGATTGATGCAAGTATTTGGAATAGCATCATTAAGTTGGGATAATCTTTTGGATTTTTAGATAGGTTAAGTTCTTCTGTATTCTGTTCTCTTTTGTGTTTCATTTGGTAATCTTGCAAATAAATTTTGTTTTGTTTAAATTTAGGTGTTTGGGCCAGCTGCATCACTCCTGGAATATCTAGCTAACACCTGCTTAAAACAACTAGAAAAGTTAAGGCCCGGGCTACTTGCATGAAATGTTTGAGGGGGTCTGGCCTGGTCCATAACACAGTAAAATTTCTACCTCAATAGTCTTTGCCAGATTAGTAGGCAAAAGTCAATTTGCTAATATTATTTTCTCTGCTGCCATTATTATGTTTATGCATTGCATATGAGAAGCAAGCAATTAAGGTCAAATTTGCAAACGATTTCTACCTCATGGAACTGTTATGATGCGGAGGTTGAACCCCTCTGTTAATTAAACCAAACATGCCTCACCTCGCAATCTGTTCAAATATAAGTGACAGAACTTCTAAATTCCACTATTTAAAGAAAAATAACAATTTATTTTCTTAACTCTAATAGTGAACACTAAACAATAACTATTCACAAAGCCAAGCTCCCTTTTTCTTAACTATTTATTATCTGATCCCAACTCTATAAAAAATATGCTGAAGAATGTGCTGTTCCAATAACACATATTAAGCATTACATTAACTTAATCTCAAGACCACGCAGTCTTTATCTTCTCCATTGTCTTCAATCTTCCGGCTGCTGATTTCCCTGGGTTGTCTTTCTTTTTTACTGCGAGTATGTTTTACATGAAAAGGTACCTTTGATAGAGAGTGTTTTCTAATTTCTGTGAGAGCAAGATGTTAGATGGGCAGTTAGCTCTCCTGTTCTATAGATGTTCTATGTCAGAACATCTGCAAACTCGATTGGGTTTGAATATCCTGTGCAGAATTTAACCTGATCAGTTAAATTCAAATTGTGGTCTAAACAGACCTAAAACTCAGGTATCCATTTAATAGCCATTTGTGACATGTATATGTTTTGGAACAATTCATCTCCCAGCCTTTCCACTCGGGCAGCTGAGCCTGCACTTTAAGTTTACTTCAAAATTCAGAAAACACTTTCTATGTTAAAATCATCATACATGCTTTTGACTTCATAACAATGGTATACGGTAAAAGCTGCCAAGCAATTGTTGTGTCAATCACATTCAAAATAATTTCTGAAACAAATACAGCAAGGAACTGAGATTAGATTGATTGAAGTTTAGACGATAAAATAATACAGGGACTGCTGTGCGTCCCATACAGAAATCCTTCCAAACTTATCAACAACTAAACCAGGGATTGTCAGATGTGGAATAAGATGGCATTAGAATTGGGGACATAAACCTTTCAGAGTTGAGTGGCTTTAGATGAGAGGAAAATCTTTATGGCTTAGTGTTTAGCTATCAAAGTTATCCTTGAGTTTAGTATTATGTTAGCAAGGTAGCTTGGGCACCAGTAACATAAACAGGAAATCTGTTAGATTACAAAATTCAATATATAGTCTCATCATAGAACACAAACAGGAGACAATTATGTGCAGTATGATAAGAACTTTAGCATATGACCATACAAGTGTTTTTCCATTCCTTTCCCCTTTCCTGGATTGAAACATGGCTTGTTTTTGTCTTGTGTATTATGAAGAAATACAAATATGAAGAAGAACTTGCAAACCTGGACTTTTATTGAAATAATGCAGATGATAGAAGTATTTAAAATTACATAAAATATGAAAAAGCATATGCAGAGGAAGACTCTTTGAATAGTTGGGAGGTCAAGGATGTGGTGTCATAGATATAAGACTTGAATGTAAAAGATTTAAGATCAAAGGCAAGACAAACAAGAGTCTATTGAATTCATCTACAGGTTATTAGTGGAAAAAAAATACAATCCCGAGTCAAGAAACTGTGGATAGTTTCCTATCCTTTTCATATAGTATTGCACAGTGATTTGGAGTTTATGTAGCTTCTTAATCTGGCCATTGGGTTTTGATGTAATTTGATATAATTTGAATGCTTGAAAGTGAATTGGTGTGAACCCTTTCCTTTATCAAAAGGAAATTGTTCTAACCTGAAGAACTCTGGGTACTCAGTTGAGTATATTCAAATTAGAGGTCACTAGCTGTTTTGGATGCCAAAGGAACTGACTGATAAGAGGATTACGGAAGGTCTAGCTGCAGTGAAAGATCTGCTGAGATCTTGGTAAAAGACAGAGCTGAGGTGAGGGGCCAACTTTATATGCCGTTGTGTTAAGTTTCATAACAGGTTGGTATCATAAGTTTTAAAAGTGTTCTGGTGATCCACTGTGCTCTTCAAATGTATAAATCTTTGAATGAGAAGCTACTACTTATAATTGTGAGTGGAAAGTGTACAGGAAAGAGAAATCAGAATGTATAATAATGGGGATGCATATTGATATAATGTTGATGCTAATGAGTTGAAGGAGAATTCTGCCTTTTAAAGGTAGTGATTACTGATCCTGGTCACTCTGTGGTAAACCATTGATTTTTGAGAAGATTTGTAGCTCAGGTTGAGGTTCTGGATGTAGGTTGGTGATATCATTTCCTGTTTCATTGCCATACAGGAAATGACACCATCAACCCAAGGAAACCTAAACACATAAATAGAAAGTGGGCCCTGCCACCAGTGCTTTATCTAGAGGCTCACTGATGATGTTACCTAGTATGGTGACAAAACATCTGAAAACAAACTTTCCGGCTCGACGAGCAAACTTACATCCAGTAAACCAATGATACTTGTGTTAGTAACATTCAGCAAAAATATTGGGTAGCTTTTCTGTTGTTGCCTTTGGCAGAAAAGGTGCTACAAAGAGAAAAAGGATGATGGGATATGCAGATTATTAAAGTTTAGTGAAGTCAGACAACTACATGTTAATATTCTTTCCACTGAAGAATCTTTTACTCTTCCCTTCCTTCCCCTTTGAGGATATGAAAGATTAAAGAGGAAATACATGAAATACAGAAGTGGAAATTATCTACATCCTGTGTGAATTGTTGATATTTGACATGCTTTCTTTTTGTTTCCAGTCACAACAGGTCTTTGCAGATGGGAGTTCAAGTGACACAACTATGGAAATTGACCTTGAGCCAACCAAGGCTAACACAGGTGGTGTAAGTGCCAACATTATTCCATGTATTGCTTTTCATCTTGATCCAAAATAAACTTGGAATTAATTTCAGGATAACTGTAACAGTTAACTTTTGCTGAAATCAATAATGGGTTCAACGGTTAGCAGATTCTTAATAATAGAAATGAATGTTATAAACACAGCATACCACAGCATGTCTCCTTACACTTCACACATTGTATGTTGTTAAATGATGTTCAAGTATTTTCATCTTAAAATCTAAAGCCTGAAGCACAAATGAATCTTGCTAATTTTTCTGTACATTAAATTGGATGGTACATTCTATCGCAATTTATATCAAACTTCCCTTGTACTCCTTCTTGTATTTACTCTTCTTCACTAACTTTCCTGGGAGAAATTCTAAGAATGCTTGACAATCTGAAATCAAAAATAAAATGGCCATTCATCTCAAATTTCTTGCAAGTCCTGTGAATCTTCTCTGTATGATGGGCTCTATTACAATTATTCAGGGTCGTGGACAAAAGCTACGTTCATGCCGTACCAGAACCTAACCATAACCATGCAGTACCCTACTCTCCCACTATTTTGGTCCGGCACATTGTTGCCTTCTAAAAATGCAAAGAAAAATCTTTTTGTCATTCATTCTTGGCATATAATTTGTACTGACAATGGTGGCATTCCCAATTATCTTGGGAAGATGGTGCTAAGCTGACATCTTGAAATATAACGAGGTATTCTTTTTGATGGTTTGTGAGGCTTGTTAATTAGTTAGGGGAGAAAGTGAGGTCTGCAGATGCTGGAGATCAAAGTTGAAACTTTGTTGCTGGAACAGCACAGCAGGTCCGTGCTGTTCCAGCAACAAAGTTTCAACTTTGATCTCCAGCATCTGCAGACCTCACTTTCTCCTCGAAGATTTCAACCTACTGCGAATCCTCTTACAAGGATGCCTTCCTTGAAGAAGCTCTCTGCCTCTCTCTACAAAGATTTCAGTGAGTCCCTCTCTCACTGCACACCCCAGGTCATCTCCTCTGCACAGAAGCTCTTCTTTCCACTTATCACATTTCCAACGCCCCTCCTCCAAGTCCCTCCTCCCTACCTTTTATCTTCTCCTGCTGAACACTCTCTGCTCATTCCTGAAGAAGGGCCTGTGCCCGAAACGT
The DNA here is from genome assembly GCF_037043375.1 of Chiloscyllium plagiosum. Taxonomy (NCBI): domain Eukaryota; kingdom Metazoa; phylum Chordata; class Chondrichthyes; order Orectolobiformes; family Hemiscylliidae; genus Chiloscyllium; species Chiloscyllium plagiosum. The sequence goes on from NW_028270160.1 coordinate 3,444,344, forward strand.
CGAATCTCCTGTTCCCTGGATGCTGCCTGACCTGCTGTGCTGTTCCAGCAACAAAGTTTCAAACTTGTTAATTAGTTAAACTCGCTAACATGGAACTAGAGTAATGTCACTCACATGTTTGCTTTCCATCAACCCTGAAGTCTCATGGCCATTTCTATGAGTAAAGGTTCCGGATTTCCAGATTTCAAAACTGAATGGAAAGTAACAAATGGCCATTGTGCATTGAAATATGACCATGTTGGATTATTTGCCCAGACTTCCGGATTGCTCATCCAGTAACACAACTGCTATACTACTGTACTCACTAAAGATTCTGACAATGTTTCAGATGTACAAAAGCTTTCACTTCCAACAAATTACAATTTGTAGTGGCGTCATAGAGACAAACAAGAATGGGTCACAGGACCTGAAACGTTAACTCTGAATTCTCTTCACAGATGCTGCCAGACCTGCTGAGCTTTTCCAGTAAATTCTGTTTTTGTTTCTGATTTGCAGCATCTGCAATTCTTTTAGTTTTTATTTTATAACAAAGAGTTGTTTGCTCCACAGAACAAAAATCTAATGTGGCACGTTCATACTAATCCTCGACAGTACAAGGAGAACTGCACTGGTGTTGGAGGACATTATAATCCTTACAATATAGATACTCAGGTAAGTGATGTCTTGGTTTAATATTACTGAATACCAATGAATACCAGAATGGTTTTCAGGATTGATGTTTTACTTTTTGTATCCAAGATACAAAATTCTGAATCAGAATTAATACATTGTGTTCTGAAGAAGGGTTACAGGACTCAAAATATTAACTCTGGTTCTCTCTCCACAGATGCTTCAAATCTGCTCAGTTTCTCAGCAATTTCTGTATTTCATAGAGTCATAAAGTCCTACGGTATGGAATCAGGCCCTTTGGTCCAAACTGGTCTATGCTGACCAAAATCTCCATCCACACGAGCCCCATTTCCCTGCACTTGGCCCATATCCTTCTAAACCTTTCCTATCCATGTATTTATCCAAATGACTTGTAAATGTTGTTACTGTGCCGGCCTCAACCACTTCCACTGACAACTCATACTATATGTGTACCACCCTCTGTGTAAAACAGTTGCCACTCAGGTTGCCTTTTACTCTTGAACCTTAAACTGATGGCTTCTAGTCCTCGATTCCCCAACCCTGGGAAAAAGACTGAGAATATTCACCCTATCCATGCGTCTCATAATCTTATACACCTCTGTAAGATCACCCCCCTCATTCTCCTATGCTGCAAAGCAAAAGATCCTAGCTTGTCCAACCTCTCCCTGTAACTCAGACCATTGATTCCTGGCAACATCCTTGTAAATTTCTTCTGCATTCTTTCCAGTTTTATAACATCCTTCCTGTAGCAAGGTGTCCAAAACTGAACACAATATTCCAAGTGTGGCCTCACCAACGTCCTGTACAACTGCAGCATAGCTTCCCAGCTTCTATACTTGATGCCCTGACTGATGAAGACCAGTGTGCCAAAAGCCTTCTTCACTGCCCAGTCTACCTGTGACTCCACTTTCAGAGGACTGTGAATCTGAGCTCCAAGATCCCTCTGTTCCACTACACTCCTTAAGGCCCTACCATTCACCATGAAATTCCTACCTTGATTTGACTTTCCAACATGCAAGACCTCACACTTATCTATGTTAAATTCCATTTGCCATTTCCCGGCCCACTTCCCCGGCTGATCAAAGTCCTGCTGCAATTTCTGATAATCTTTCTCACTGTCCATGATACCGCCTATTTTAGTGTCACCAGCAAACTTACTAATCATGCCTTGTCCATTCTCATCCAAATCATTGATATAGATAACAAACAGAAATGGGCCCAGCACAGATCCAAGGGACACCAGTAGTCACAGGCCTCCAGTACAACAAGCATCCTTCCACTGTTACACTCTGCTCCCTACTATTAAGTCAATTTTGTATCCAATTTGCCAGATCCCCTCTGGATTCCATGCGATCTAACCTTCCAGAGCAGCCTACCATGTGGCTTATTGAAATCCATATAGACAACATCTACCGCCATCCCCTTGTCAACTTTTTTGGTCCCTTCATCAAAGTACTGTAACAAATTTGTGAACCATGATCTCTCACTCACAAAGCCATGCTGACTACTCCTAATCAAACCCTGTCTTTCCAAATGCATGTAAATCTTACCCCTCAGAATCTTCTCAAGCAACTTACCCACCACAGATGTTAAGCTTACTGGGCTATAGATCCCAGGCTTTTCTTTGCAGTCCTTCTTGAATATGAGCACAACATTCACTACTTTCCAGTCTTCCGAGACTTCACCCATGGCTAACGATGATGCAAAAACATCAGCCAGGGCCTCCGCAATTTCTTCTTTAGCCTCTTGCAGTGTTCTTAGATATATCTGGTCAGGACCAGGAGATTTATCCACCTTCATGCATTCTAATACATCCAACACCTCTTCTGCTGTGATATGGACTGTCCCCAAGATATCACCACTAACTTCCCCATGTTCCCAAGTCTTCATGTCTTTCTCCATGGTAAACATAGAGGAGAAATATTCATTGAGAACCTCGCCCATCTTCTACGGTTCTACACGTACATGTCCACTTTGGTCCTTGAGGGGACATATTCTCTATCGAGCTATTCTTTTTCCTTTAATATACTAAAAGTACCTCTTTGGATTCAACTTAATCTTCTCACCCAAGGCTATCTTGTGCCCCCTTTTTCACCTTCCTGATGTTTTTCATCCGTAAACTCCTGTATTCCCTGCATACCTTCAGGAATTCCCTTGATCCTAGCTGCCAGGATCTGAACCACGCCTCTTTCTTTTTTCTGGTCAAAGCCTCAATATCTCTTGTCATCCAGAATTCCCTATTCCTGCCAACCTTGCCTTTCACCCTCATAGGAATATATAGACCTTGAACACAAGCTATCTCACTTTTAAAGGCCTCCCACATGTGTTTACTTCAAATTTCCAGCATCCACAGTTCTTTGTTTCAGAATAAGTACCAGTACTTTGCTTTTTGTGGAAAGTTAAAAATTCTTTAAGTTAATTTATATTAGTTTATGATAAAAATTTTGCAAAATGTATTGCACTTATCACAGAAAGTAAAATAATCCCCTCAAACTATTGATATCAATTTAATAGAGCTCTGGAAAACATGGAATGGCAGGCTGTGATAGCTGTCTCTTAAATTAGGTCTCTCCATATAAAAGTAGTCCAACAATAAAACCAGACCAAGTTAATCAAGTCTATGTACGGTTTGGGACCATGACCTTTCATCATTCAATGATTAGTCATTTGTAAAAATTATTCAAAATGGGATTAGAAAGATTATTCTCAGTTCCCCCCACAGCCAGTATGTCCCTTCATCAGATGCCTTGCCGAGGGTTAGTAGAATTTCACAGTTAGAACATTGAACGTAGAACAGTACAGCACAGGAACTGGCCCTTCAGCCCATGATGTTGTGCTGAACATGATGTCAAATGAAACTAATCCCTTCTGCCTGCCCTTGGTCCACATCCCTCCATTCCTTGCATGTTCATGTGTTTATCTAAAAGCCCCTAAAATGCCCCGATTGTATCTGCCTCCACTACCACCCCCAGCAGCATATTCCACACTCCTATCATTCTCGGGGTAAAAACCCTGCCCCTCACCGCTCCTTTGAAATTTCCCCCTCTCACCTTAAATGCATACCCCCTCGCTGGTACTAGACATTTCAACTCTGACCTTCACCCCAATCATAATATTGTAGACTGAGTGTCCCCTCAGTCTCTGCTGCTCCAGAGAAAACAACCCGAGTTTTTTTTCTAGCCTCTCCTTATAGCTTAAACTCTGTAATCCAGGCACTATACTCATAAATCAGTTCTACGCTCTCTCCAAAGCCTCCACATTCTTCCTGTAATGTGATGACCAGAATTTGAACACCATACTCTAACTGTGGCCGAACCAAAGTCTCAGGGCTCAGTGGTTCTCACAGTGTCAGGAACCCGGGGGTTCGATTCTAATTTCGGGCGACTGTGTGGAGTTTGCACTTCCTCCCCGTGTCTGCGTGGGTTTCCTCCAGGTGCTCTGGTTTCCTCCCACAATCCCAAGATGTGCAAGTGAATTGGCCAAGCTAAATTGCCTATAGTGTTCAGGGATGTGTAGGTTAGGCACATTAGTAAGGGGTAAATGTTGGGGAAAGGGTTATTCTTCAGAGGCTGAGTGTGGACTTATTGGGCTGATGGACCTGTTTCCACATTGTAGAGATTTTATGATCAATAATCTTATAAAGCTGTAACATCCTGCTTCGTGTACTCAGTTCCCTGAGCAATAAAGGCAAGCATGTCATAAGCCTTCTTTACCACCTATCCACTTGTGTGGACTCTTTCAGGGACCTATGGGCTTGAACCCCAGGATCCCTCTGTACATCAATGCTGTTCAGGGTCCTGCCATTAACTGTATACTTTTCCTCAATATCTGATCTCAGCACCTCACTTTTACCAAGATTAAACTCCATCTGCCAGTTCTCCGCCTATATCTGTAACTGATCTATATTCCACTGTAAGCTTTGATAATCTTCTACACTATCTACAACTCCACTGACCTTTGTATCGTCTGCTAACTTACGAACCCACCCATCTACATTTTCATCCAAGTTTTATATATATATATTTATATATACAAACAGCAGAGGGCCCGGTATGAATTCCTGTGGAACATCACTAATCACAGACCTCCAGCTTGAAAAACACCCACCACCACCCTTTGCCTTCCCTGGGGAAGCCAATTCCGAATCCACACAGCCAAGTCACCATGGATCCCATGCATCTTAATCTTCCGGGTGAGCCGACCATGAGGGACCTTATTGAAAGCCTTACTAAAATCCACTACTCTATCCTCATCAATCACCTTCATTACCCCCTTAAAACATTCCATAAAGTTAGTGAGACATGATCTGCCCTCACAATGTCATGCTGATTGCCCCTAAATAGGCCATGCTTTTCAAATGCACAGAAATCATCTGCTTAAAAATTCTTTCCAATAGCTTCCTAACCACCAGTGTGAGACTCACTGATCTATAGTTACTAGATTATCCCTATTTCCCTCCTTGAACAGCTGCTTGCCAGTCCTCTGGGACCTCTCCAGTGGCTAACAAGGGTACAAAGATTTTGGTCAATGCCTCTGCAATCTCCTCTATTGCCCTCTCAATAACCTTGGGTAGATAGCATCAGTAATCAATTATGTATAACACGATTTTGAACTAATGCTTTTTTGACTAGGATTAGGATGTTCAAGTTTGAACTTCCCTAACTGCTGAATCTGTTTATAAATTATCAATTAGAAAAGCTGCTCCTCAGAGAGAACTTGTTCAACCTTGATTTTGTCCTTGAACTTTAGGTACTACTTCCACTGGTGCCATGTGTTGTCTGTACTTTTTACTTTCATATTTGCAGTTCAGTAGCAATCATTTTTGGTTTCTTTTTCAGTAAGGATGCTCTTTCAAAGACTATTTCAGTGATACAGTCAGTTCTGCTATAGTGCCGTAGTTCTGTACTCCTGCAATCCCATGTTATAAGAAAATCGTGTAATAGCTGCACCATTTAAACTAATGGGGCCAGAATCTTGTTATAGCTAATACATGCTTTAAAACTTCGGGCTTTTGAAACAGTGTTCCCAGTTTGTCAATCATGTTATAGCGAATTCATGTTAACGAAACCTGCATTATAGCGGAATGATCTGTACAGGTTTCCTAAAGGTATGGCCAATGAAATTCCACTTTCTCTGTCTACTTTGTAATACTCTCTCGTTCTCATAGCTTCCCATTTTTGATGGTCTCTGGTCAGCAAGTGCCCAGGGTTGTTTGTTGCCATTTATTGCCCAATGTCTACATTTGTTTGTCATGGTTTTTATTTTGCTCTATGTTTTAGCTTTGAACAAAAGTGCTGATTCAACATTGGTGTTAAAGAGACTGTTTGGTCAATTTGAGTTCCTGACTGGCCTCATTAGATTTACTGACATGTCTAGACATTTCTGTTTTTAAAGTTGAGAATTTATTCAGTACTAATCTTTATCTATTTGTTAACTCTGAAGGCTGAATTGTTTGCCTGAAGGGTGGAAGGACAGGGAAGTGGAGAATGGAGCCAGGGAGCAGTCATTTTCAGTGCTCCCAATCAGTTTGCTGTTGCTGTTCTGATTACCAGTAATTTTATTCCAGTTTGGGGAATGAAGATTCCAGAAGCCCAACTGATTCAGATGACCAATTAAATTGTTAACAAACTCATTATCAGCTCATCAGGGAACCAGTCTGAAACATTTTATGGAGAGATACATGTTAAAGAATCTAGATGGGAAGGAGCTATCAGGACAATATGGTGTCAGCTATAACTGCATCATCCAATAGGAAGGGTTCTGGAAGGGGGTGCATGGCTGAGAGGGGCATTCATCCACTGCTATTGGATGAGTTGAATTGGCAAAGCAAATAGCACATGTACATATGCTTTCAGTTGAGGGATTCATGATGCTCCAGGGATTGGCGGGTCTCCAATGGCAAGTTCAACAATCATGCAGCTGATCAGAAACTAGGCAATGACAAGGGGATGAAGGTACTCCGAGGTAGTGACAAGTAGTGATGAGCATGAAGATCCTCTGGACTGGTTACCACAGCCATGGCCCTGAGGAGATCCAGTGGAGAGATCCAATGGCAAGATCATAATGAAGGCCATACTTTCAGTATTGAGTTTGCTGATGAAGAAGAAGCACTGCAGACATGTTTAAGATTTGATATCTCGGGTCATTGTCCCTATCTAGACAGATGGGAAAAGAAACTAATCCTTGGTTGAGGAAGTTCTTGGATCATGTGGTACTGCCCTACCAGTGGCTATTCAAGTCACTATGGCCTTAAAATATCTTGGCCTCTGACCCCTTCCACAAAACAGCACGTAGACACTTTGTGAGTGATACTATGCCATTCCACTTCGGAGATACCTTATGTGTGAAAGTTGGGAAGTTTGTGCAGTTTGAAACAGGATGACAGCAGCAACAGAGAGCACTGGAAATCGTCTCACTTGTTAAATTTCCACCGATTTGAGAAATCATTGATCACACCCACTCTGCCACCAAGGCACTGAATGAACAGCTAGTGAAATTCACCAGTGGGAAGGGCTTCGATTCCCAAAACATGCAAGACAGACTTTGTGTGTTTAAAAAAGCTGGTGAGAGCAACTCAAAGGAAGACCACCAGATGCAAGTTCCTCTCCAAGCCACTCCTCAGCCCACAGCCCAGTTTTGTGGGTCTACCTCCAAACTGCAGCTCACCCCCACCACCTTCTCCAAGGCCCAGGCAGCAGTGCCCACACTCAATATGTGAATATACAATAAAAGATTACAATTCGGTTTATGATACTCAGTGAATTTGAGATTTAATGCAGATTTCCACCCTAAACATTTGTGCAGTTCATGAACTGGGATCAAATGCTTTTGTTTTTGTCGATAATGTATTTTGTAGTTTAGAGTCTATGAAATGATCTTTGGATTCCATCTGCAATGCATCAGGCCCTTGATACTGCACAGGAATAATTCGTTACTTTCTACTGTCAACAAATGATCAGCTAAAACAGTAATTTACACAAAGAAACACATAACTCTCATGTCTGAGAAATGGTTTTGGCAAAGTTGTGAAACAAAACATGTTGAACTGAGAATATGACTTCCTGTTTTGTACTGGTGTTTTTTTGGAAAAGTTGTGCGACAGGAAACCATGGGAAGTTATTCAAGGTAATCAGTGCCTGCATTTAAATATTATTAGATTTAAAAAATGTCAGTGGTAGCAATTTGTGACAAAGTAAATAACTGAGTGACGTCTGCACAGCATGTGTCATGGGTGTTAAAGAGTGAAACTTTTCCAAGTTCCTCAACATCAGTGCCAACAATAAGAAACTTTTATTTGTGCATTATTATAGGATATTGGAAAACAAAATAAAGTAGATATTCCTTATAATGTTCTCTTTATGGCAATGTCACATCATTTATCTGGGGTTGGCACTTGTGATAACCCCTCCAGGGGCCGTGGGGAATTACTCATTAGTCTTCCTGCAGGGCTCATTGACTCTGAGTTCCCTTTGCAACAGGCAATGGTCTGCCCAGCTGGAACTATCACTAAGTCCTTTTCTGGCACAGTGGTGGTGTCCCTGCCTCTGGACTTGGAGGCCTGGATTCAAGTCCCACCTGCTCTATAGCTGTATAATAACAACCCCGAGCAGGTTGATTAGAAAATGGATGAAATAAAGCAGACCCAGTGGATGGCTCTCTCTGTACGAGTTCTCCCATTTTCCATTGGGGATTTAAAACTTAAATCTAAGACTTAGAAAGGGATTGGAAGGAGGTATCAATATAAAGAAAAAAAGGGTGGCACGGTGACACAGTGGTTAGCACTGCTGTCTCACAGCGCCAGAGACCTGGGTTCAATTCCTGCCTCAGGCAACTGTCTGTGTGGAGTTTGCACATTCTCCCCGTGTCTGTGTGGGTTTTCTCTGGGAGCTCCAGTTTCCTCCCACAGTCCAAAAATGTGGATGTTAGGTGAATTGGCCATGCTAAATTGTTCGTAGTGTTAGGTGAAGGGGTAAATATAGAGGAATGGGTCTAGGTGGGTTGCTCTTCGGAGGGTCGGTGTAGATTTGTTGGGCCGAAGGGCCTGGTTCCACACTGTAAGTAATCTAAATCTAAACCTGTCTTGAAGGGTGTTGCATGCAGTAATCCTATGTAACCACAGAATTTGGTGATTCACAGCCTCTCAGCCCAACTGTTTATTTTGCAGCACAGTGGAGTCTGTGGACCATGTTTATATTGGATGTAGCCAATTATTCTGTTTTTAGTTAGTTTAAAAATCTTGCACTGTGCTTTTGGTTGCACTTCAGCCCCATATCCTGGTGTAGTGATATGTGGGCAGATTGGACGACCTCCTTGTGGGTCTGCTCCTGGGCCTTGCTATAAACAGCTCCAGGCAGTGACCATGGAGGGGGTCCTCTCTGCTGACTGCCTGGCCCTCTTCTGCGGTTATGTTTAAATCCAGTGTCGTTGGAGAGGGAACTGGTGTTGTCGATCACAGCTGTCAATGCCTTTTACAGTCAGGCTTTCTGAGTTTTGACAGCAGTGTCCTACGAGATGTCCTTAGCTGGAACTTGGTTTTGTTAGGCTGTACTTTGGTAGGTATACTGTCAGCAATCCATTTTATACGAGTCTACAGATATTGCTGGAGAAACTCGGATGGTTTAGTAGCAAGTGAGGAGAGAGAAACACAATAATTAACATTTCAAATCTACTGACCGTTCTTCAGAATTTGATACTTGTCTGAAACACTCACTTTGTTTCTCTCCCCACAGATGCTGCTAGACTTGCTGAGCTTCTCCAGCAATTCTCTTTTTATTTCCGATTTCCAGCATTGCAGTATTTTGCTTTTAATTGGACTAGTGTACAGAACCTACTCAGATGAAGGATTTCCTACTAATAAGTGTTTCATAGAAGTGGAATTACTTGATTAACAAGTAGCTAATTACATAATATTAAATTAACAGGTTACGTGGGCTTAAGACTAGTTAACTGTATTATACTTGCTAAGGGACATTGATAACTCTTGAGATATATCAGGCTAATTGAAGTTGCATGGTTTTTAACAGTAGAGGTAAGACCAACAGACTGGAATAGCTACAAGGGACAACTAGAACCGACAGGCTCCTCCCAGAGACATGATACATATTTCAGTGAATGGGGTTATACAAAAGCTTCAGTGTTAACTCTTGCAGGCCACCTGTCTTATCCAGACAGTTTGGAGTTCCCCAGGTAGCAAGGTTTGTTGCCTATATATGAATTCTATACAACACAAATTACAGGATTTTACCCAAATATTTGCCACTGTTTATTAGTTCCAAGCGTTTTAGAAACATATTTACAACCAGAGCAGCCATGATTACATTGAAAAGTGGAGAAGGCTTGAGGGGCCAGTGACTAACTTGGATTGAAAGTTGGTTGGCTGATAGGAAACAAAGAGTAATGATAAACGGCTCCATTTCGGAATGGCAGGCAGTGACCAGTGGGGTACCGCAGGGATCAGTGCTGGGACCGCAGCTTTTTACAATATATGTTAATGATATAGAAGATGGTATTAGTAATAACATTAGCAAATTTGCTGATGATACAAAGCTGGGTGGCAGGGTGAAATGTGAGGAGGATGTTAGGAGATTACAGGGTGACCTGGACAGGTTAGGTGAGTGATCAGATGCATGGCAGATGCAGTTTAATGTGGATAAATGTATGGTTATCCACTTTAGTGCCAAGAACAGGAAGGCAGATTACTACCTAAATGGAATCAATTTAGGTAAAGGGGCAGTACAAAGAGATCTGGGTGTTCTTGTACACCAGTCAATGAAGGTAAGCATGCAGGTACAGCAGGTAGTGAAGAAGGCTAATAGCATGCTGAAAATGTGTTGCTGGAAAAGCGCAGCAGGTCAGGCAGCATCCAAGGAGCAGGAGAATCGACGTTTCTGGCATGAGCCCTTCTTCAGGAATCCTGAAGAAGGGCTCATGCCCAAAATGTCGATTCTCCTGCTCCTTGGATGCTGCCTGACCTGCTGCGCTTTTCCAGCAACACACTTTCAGCTCTGATCTCCAGCATCTGTAGTCCTCACTTTCTCCTAATAGCATGCTGGCCTTCATAACAAGAGGGATTGAGTATAGAAGCAAAGAGGTTCTTCTGCAGCTGTACAGGGCCCTGGTGAGACCACACCTGGAGTACTGTGTGCAGTTCTGGTCTCCAAATTTGAGGAAAGATATTCTGGCTATTGAGGGAGTGCAGCGTAGGTTCACGAGGTCAATTCCTGGAATGGCAGGACTACCTTACGCTGAAAGACTGGAGCGATTGGGCTTGTATACCCTTGAGTTTAGAAGACTGAGAGGGGATCTGATTGAGACACATAAGATTATTAAAGGATTGGACACTCTGGAGGCAGGAAACATGTTTCCGCTGATGGGTGAGTGCCAAACCAGAGGCCACAGCTTAAAAATATAGGGTAGACCATTTAGGACAGAGATGAGGAGAAACTTCTTCACCCAGAGAGTGGTGGCTGTGTGGAATGCTCTGCCCCAGAGGGCAGTAGAGGCCCAGTCTCTGGATTCATTTAAGAAAGAGTTGGATAGAGCTCTCAAGGATAGTGGAATCAAGGGTTATGGAGATAAGGCAGGAACAGGATATGATTAAGGATGATCAGCCATGATCATATTGAATGGTGGTGCAGGCTCGAAGGGCAGAATGGCCCAGTCCTGCACCTATTGTCTATTGTCTATTGACTGACTGCTACTCCTAACTCCAATCTTCCTAAATTCATATGCTGATCATTCTAGGGGTAAGTTTGAAGAAGCTTACAAGAATAAACATGCTGATAGCTCTGTGTTATTAATTGAGATAGCTGGCTAACTAGCTTAACTGTTTTCACCATCCATTTATCTCACTAATGTGGTTGGCCACTCATTAGGTCAGGCAGTCATCCTTTCTCAGATACTGATTGGCCCCCTGTGCTTTCAACATGGTGAGCAGAGAGCACATGCTTAACACTGGCTGGAAAGACACTGCCTGCCATAACATCAAAGCCAAAATTGCTATGATATGTCCAACCTTATAACAAGCGTTTCACCCCTTTCATATACAAAGATGTGTAAATGGCTGTTTGTGGGAAGAGGAAGCCCTTAACACAATTATCATTTCCCCTGAATTCTCAAAACTGTCGGAGGCTTAACAGACAGCTCTTAAAGGAACTGTCTGCAAGTTACAAATAATAAAGTAAATTTTTCATGTACCTTTCAAAATAATATGCCTCACTACCACCTCCAAAATCTCCAGTTTCCCTCACAACATCCTTTTGGAGCTGATTGTTCCTTTTCCTTGATTAATGCTTTGTGATTAGCTCTGTACATCTTGGAGGCCCAAACTCTGTGTCTCACTGTCCAGCTACATGGCTGCATCTGAATTTCTAGATCCACTGTGGTCTTAGATGGTGAATTATAAATTGGCAAGATATCTCTGCAAGTTCAGGAGATGATAATTCTGTTTCCAAATTCAGATTTAGTAACATGAAGTAGATGAGTCAACTATGGACAATGTGTTTGGACATTAAATGGTCTGGGATTGATATTTTTCACTTCTTTTGCAGGCTGGCTACAAATCAAGTTGTTCTTCAGCCTATCCTTTGCACTGTGAAGTGGGAGATTTAGAATCGAAACAAGGCCTCCTTGATCTTGGAAAGAGACATTTGAAGAATGATGTATATTTGCCACTTTACGGAGATTTTGCTGGTAGGTTTATGCCAAAATGCAGGTGTGTATAAAATCTATTAGTGTGTGCATTCAGAGATTTGTTACTTGTCATTTTGTCATAAATAATTTCTATGTGCAATATGAAAACATGCATTATATGATGTAACTGGTATGTAAGTACTTCTTGATGATGGTGTGGAGAATAGAGAGGTTGAACTTCAAGTCCATAGTGCTATGAAAGTCTGAAACAGCTTCTGAGTGCTATACTGCCAGCAGCTTCTAGCATAATCCACGAGGTCCCATGCTGCTGAGAGCACTCTCACAGGGATCCTGGAGAATATCAGTGCGATTTTCCTACCACAGCTGAGTAGTTACACGTGTATGGAAACAACAAGAAGTGGATGTGAGGCTGGCCACTTTCACAGGCAAATGACAGTGAGACAGAATAACTGTATATTTGACGGGAATGCTGAGTGCTTGCTGACTGAACGTGGTGCATTGAGCAATCTGAGAGCCTGGTCGAACAATAAGTCATACAGATGGGAGCAGCTTTCTTAGGGTGAGAATTCGAAAGAAATGAGTATATTCCACCTCAACTCAGTCTTAAATAGCTTGCCCCTCTTCCTGAAATTATGTCTCTTGTTTCTAATGTCAGCAGCTCAGGGATAAATCCTATCTATTTACTGCCCTGTGATTCTCTAAGAATTTAGTGCCACCCTGCATTCTTTAAAACTGTTGGGAATATAGGACCATTGCCGAAGTAGCAAAAACCCAAACCTGAGACTCCTTTTATAAATCTTAGGATCTTGAATGCTTCTTTAAAATGGGGAGGTGATGGTCGAGCGATATTATCGCTGCACTGTTAATCCAGAGGGCTGGGTAATGTTCTGGGGACTCAGATTTCTCCAGTTTCCTCATTTCCCCTCCCCCCACCTTGTCTCAGTCCCAACTCTCGAACTCAGCACCATCTTCTTAACCTGCAATCTTCTTCCTGACCTCTCCACCCCCACCCTCACTCCGGCCTATCACCCTCACCTTAACCTCCTTCCACCTATCGCATTTCCAACACCTCTCCCCCAAGTCCCTCTTCCCTACCTTTTATCTTAGCCTGCTGGGCACACTTTCCTCATTCCTGAAGAAGGGCTTTTGCCCGAAACGTCGATTCTCCTGCTCCTTGGATGCTGCCTGACCTGCTGCGCTTTTCCAGCAACACATTTTCAGCGACATGTGACTCTAGACCCACAGCAATGTGGTCGCCCTCTGGGTAATAGAGGCTGCCTAGCCAGTGCCACCTCATTCCATGAATATGAATCAAACAACTGCTTTGCTAACCTGTCATACCACCGTTTTTACATAATTGTAACATGGCAGTTTTGTGGATAAACACCCTCACGGTTTTCTGTTCTTAAATGGTGCTATTCAGCCTCTCTTCTTTTTCCTGATCCCTCCTACCAAACAGCATTGTTTCACTTGGCCTGCTTTAAATTCCATTGGGCATGTGTTTAGCCCTTTTGGAGTCCGTCACTATATTTCACTATGTTTAATACACTTGAAAGTTTTGAATTATCTGCAAGTTTTAAGCTCATGATGTGTTCCCCCAAACCCAAATCAATAATATAGATAAATAAAAGCAGTGAACACATTAGTAAGCACCCCTGCTCCTTCCAGGCCAATTCTCCTCAAATCTCCATCTTCTATACTTCAGCCAGCCAGGCATTCGTACTGCCTTTGCTTATGACTTCACTTTTTTGCTCACAAGACTCATATGACTAACATTCACCATTTGCAAGTTTACTTACACAACATCAACCACAGTGCTCATGTGTACCACCTCAGTTTTGTCATCAAAAACTTACTCAGACCTAATTTCCCTTAACAAAGTCATGCTGACTCTCCTATTTTAATCCACGCTTGTTTAAGTGGCAATTTTCTCACAGATTAATGTTTCTAAAAGGCTTTTAACAGAACTGAACATAAATCCATTGGCCTTTTATTTATATTCAATTCACTCACCTATAGTTAATGTTAAATCCACTGGTCCGTTACTGATGATAAATTCATTGGTTTATAATTCATGTTGAGGAAAAGGTGAGGACTGCAGATGCTGGAGATCAGAGTCGAGAGTGTCGTTCTGGAAAAGCACAGCAGGTCCGGCAGCATCTGAGGAACAGGAGAGTCAACGTTTCAGGCATAACCCCTTCATCAGGAATGGGGCCTCATTCCTGATGAAGTGCTTTTGCCGGAAATGTCGACTCTCCTGCTCCTTGGATGCTGCCTGACCTGCTATGCTTTTCCAGCACCACACTCTCGACTATAATTGATGTTGAATCTACTGGCTTATAAATGTTGTTAAAAACAAAGGCCTACCATTGAAGTTAAATTCACTGGCCAATTATTGTTGTTGAATCAACTGTACATTATTGATGTTAAATCCACTGGTCTTTATTTTGTGCTAAATCCACATGCATTTTATACGTTTTTAAACAAATAACATTTTGCAGCAGTCATCAGTTCTGTGGAACCATTCCTGTATATAAAGAGTTTGAAATTCTATTAAAACACCAATTGTCTGTCAATATATATTTAATTTGTTGATTTTTTTTATTTGTTACAGAGCTAATGTAAAAACAAATGCATGGAATCCTTCTATTAAGGTTATCCAGAAATTTTTTTGTTTTGTGTTTCTGGGTCTCTACAGGAGATTGTTTCATTTTATGTAGCTATACATTAAGGTTATTTCCCATTCAGATTTCCACATGACTGAGAACACATTAATGGCACCATATGCAGTTCCAAAGTTCTTCACAACTTGTCTTCTGTATTTGATGAATTCAGTCTTTGAGTTGCTTGCCACTGAAGCTCCAATCCATCAAAGTTCCCAGGTGATGTTTGTTACTAAAATGGCACACACCATATCTCCTTAGTTTGATCATGACGGTCTAGGTGGCAGTCTCTTAAGAGACACTGTTATCCAATCACTTAAATTAACTTTGTTGTGCTGGTAAAACTGCAGCAGTAGAATTTTCCAAATCATATTCCCTGCTCTAATCCTGTCTTCACCTTTATGTCCTTTATAACTGTATAACTATAACAGCCACAGCTCCTTGTACATCTGCCTTCATTTGGCCCATATGTTATGACATTTCAAGTGCTCATCCAAATCCTTTTTAAAGATTGTGATTTTTCCTGCCTCAACTACCCTCTCAAACTGTGTATTCCAGATCCTCACCACCCTCTGGGTGAAAAAATGTTTCCTCAAATCCCCTTGAAATCTCCTTGTCAATGACACTTCAACTAAGGGCTTTCTATTCACCCTGTCCTTGTCCCTCATATTCTTATACCCTTCCATCAGACCCCCTCTCAGCCAGCACCTACCCATGTTCTCTTCATTGTTAAACTGCTCCATCCCTGGCAGCATCCTGGTGAATCTCCTCTGCACCCCCTCCAGTGCAATCATATCCTTCCTATAGAGTGGACACCAGAATGACACATATTCACCAGCTGTGGCCTAAGCAAAGTTCTGTACAGCTCCAACATCACCTCTGACCAAAACAAAGCCCTGAAGGAGGGTTCTGCAGAAGGGTGAAAAGTGAGGACTGCAGGTGCTAGAGATCAGAGCTGAAAATGTGTTGCTGGAAAAGCACAGCAGGTCAGGCAGCATCCAAGGAACAGGAGAATCGACATTTTGGGCATGAGCCCTTCTTCAGGAAGGTTCGTGAGGAAGGGCTCATGCCCAAAACGTTGATTCTCCTGCTCCTTGGATGCTGCCTGACCTGCTGCGCTTCTGCAGAAGGGTCACTGGATCCAAAACATGAACTCTGCTTCTCTCTCCACAGATGATGCCAGATCTGCTGAGTTTTTTCAGCAATTTTTGTTTTTGTTTCCAACATAACCTTCCTGCTCTTTTAATCCAACCAATGGCTGATAAACCTGATGTGAAGATGCTGGTGTTGGACTGGGGTGGACAAAATCAGAAATCACATGACATCAGGTTTCAATCCATCATTTTTATCATCAAATTCGCTACTATTATAGGGACACTTGCCTTATCAGACATAATCAGATGTCACATGACACCAGGTTATAGTCCAACAGGTTTATTTCAAATCACAAACTTTCGAAGTACTGCTCCTTCGTCAGGTGAGGAGAAGGATTGTGTTTTCAAATAAACCTGTTGGACTATAACCTGGTGTCATATGACTTCTGATTATGTCTGATAAGGCAAGTGTCCCTTTAATAGTAGTGAATTTGATGATAAAAATGATCAGATCAATATGACTACATGAGTCAAGATTAGAGTGGTGCTGGAAAAGCACAGAAGGTCAGGCAGCATCTGAGGAGCAGGAAAATTGATGTTTCGGGCAAAAGCTCTTCATCAGGAATGATATCCAACATCTGCAATACCCACTTTCGCCCAACGTTAGTACATTACCAGTGAAGGTTTAAGCTGCATGTGAAAATTCCTAAATCAGCTAAAACATTTCTGAAAGGTACCAACTAGTACCTTTTTACAAACTCTTTCTCCTTTTCATGGAGCTATCTGCCATTGAATGGAACACTGACATTAAACACAAAAGTTCAAAACCTTTACTTGCTGAACCAATGTTGCTTACAAATGATGCTTACCTTACTACCAAAATTAATTACCTATTTGAATGAAAGGAGAAAAATGTAGAAATGAACTTTGAATCAGAATGAAAATGTTAAATAAAACAGAAAACACTGCAAATACACAACAGATCAGACAGTATCTGTGGAGGGAGAAAGATCTTTGACCTGAGAGCTTAGTTCTGTTTCTCTTTCCCCAAATAACTAACTGACCTGCTGAGCTCTTGCAGCATGTTCTGTTTTTTTTATTTCAGATTATCAGCATCTCGACTGTCTTGCTTTTGAGAATATGTTGTAACTGGTTTCTTCATTTTTAGTTGTGGGCAGATCAGTGGTGATTCACAGTGAAGGGCCAAATAAAACTTTAATGGATTGCACTGACATTGTGGCTGATTCTCCAACAAAATCACTTGTTTTTCCAAAAGTGGACCCATTCAACAGGTAAGCATTGGTCTAAAATTAAAAGGTTAGACTAAGTGGGTACCTGGGTATATATAATATTAAATAGCGTTAACAGCATAGAAATGTACCATTTGGTTCAATTGTTCAGCTTCCACTCAAGCTGCTCTCAACTTCTTCATTTAACCGCATTGACGTCAGTTTCTATTAATGTTTGCCCCATTTGTTCATTTAACTTCCCCTTAGGTGCCGGTCTTGAAGCAACCTCAACTACTTGATTCCATTCTTCAGATAACAAAAGTTTCTTATGAATTTCTTGTTGAATGTATTGGTCACTGACTTATACTTATGGTTTATTGCTCTCTTTCTGTCCCCACTAATGGAGACATCTTGTCAATGTCTACTTATCAAACCCTTTGTTAATCTTGAAGGTCTCTGTCAGGTCACATCATAAGGCACAGCTTATTCACTCTTTCCTAAGAGCTCTAACCTCTCACTTCTATAATATCATTCTCATGAATAGCTTTTGCACCTTCTTAAGTGTCACCATAACCTTTTTACAATATGGAGGCCAGAACTGTTTGTGGTACGCCATGAATGCTGTAAGCAAGGTTCCACACATATTCAACATAACTTCCTGGCTGTTCAATTCCTCCAGAAATGAGCCCCAATAATCTGTTTGCCTTTTGATTTTGGCCTACTTAACCTGTGACACTACTTCTAATGATTTGCCTCTAAATATCCTCAAGCTCCTGTGGTCCTCAATCTTTTATAGATACTTATTTCTTAATCCCCTTTCTTAATCTTCCTATCAAAATGTATGGTCTCTCACATATCTTTTCTCTAAAGTAAATTTTCCAACAGCATACTCATTTTATTAGTTTATTAATATCTTTCTGTACTTTGTTACAGTCCTTCTCTCTTAATTTAGTTTGTCCACAAATTTTGAGATAATGCTTTGTATTCCTGAGTCCAAATGATTTTGAAATAACAGTAGTTGAGCACCAATCCTGGTGGAATACCAGTTCCTTTCTTTCATAAGTATCTATCTTTAATTCCTAAACTCTCTTCTGGTACTTGTTTTGCAATACAATATGTTCTCATCTGAGGCATAAGTGTACTATCGATCAAACCCACAAGCAATTCCATTGAGAAGGACAAGGGCAACAGATACATGGCAACACCACCCCCTGCAAACTCCCCTCCAAGCCACTCACCATCTTGACTTGGAAATATACTGCTGTTCCATCAGTGTCAGTGGGCCAAAGTCCTGGAATTTTCTCCTTAAGAGCATTGTGGGTCTACCCACAGGACATGGACTGCAGCGGTTCAAGAAAGGAGCTCCACAGTACCTTCACACGGGCAACTGGGGATGGGCAAGAATTGCTGGCCCAGAAACCCCCACGCCCTATTAGTGAATGGGAAAAAAAGCTTTTTGGAAATCCAAATGTGTTACACCAATCTCATTACGTTATTCACTGCTTTATTACTGGCTGACACTGATCTTTTCTAAAACCTATGCTTTATTGTAATTTCCATTCCTAGATTTTTAGATTTAGATTTCCAGAGAGTGGAAGGAATGTAGAATGCCCAGTACAAGAAGTTAAAAATCACCCAACACCAGGTTATAGTCCTACAGGTTTATTTGGAAGCACTAGCTTTTGGAGCGCTGCTCCTTCATCAGGTGGTTGTGGAGTATATACTGTGTGATTTTTAACTTTGTACACCCAGTCCAACACCGGATCCTCCAAATCATGACCACAAGAAGTAGTTGAGACTGCTTCAAGGTAGTTCATTCAGGGATGAGGGCTTCACTAACTGGGTCAGCATTTATTATCCATCCCTAATTAATGAAGAAGGTTCTGATAAGCTGCCTTCTTGAGGTAAGTATACTCACAGTACTGTTAGGGAGGAGTCCCAGGAATTTGACTCAGTGACACTGAAAGAATGGCAATATATTTCCCAGTCAGAATGAGTGGTTTGGAAGGGAACTTGCAGGCGGTTGTGTTTCCATGTATCTGCTGACCTTGGTCTTCTAGCTGGATATGGTCGTGGGTTTGAAAAGTACTGGCCAAGGAGCCTTGGTGAATTTCTGCAGTCCATCTTGTAGATAGTACACCCTGCTGCTACTGAGCGCTGGTGGTAGCAGAGTAGATGCTTGTGGCTGTTTTGTCCTGGATGGTGTCAAGCTTCTTGAATATAGTTGAAGCTGCACCCATCCAGGCCATTGGAGAATATTCAATCACACTCCTGACTTGTGCCTTGGTGGACAGGTTTTGGGGAAGCAGGAGGTGAGTTATTTGCTGTTACTAGGATTCCTAACCTTTGATCTACTCTTGTGGTGAATCTAGTTCAGTTTCCAGTCAGTGGTAACTCTGAGGATATGATAGTGGGCGATTGATTCAGTGATGTTAATGCCGTTGAACGTTATTAGGTGATGGTCGGGTTCTAGCTTGACAGAAATGATAATTGCCTGGCACTTGTGTGGCATGAATGTTACTGTCCAGCTATCAGACCCAACCTTGATATCACACAGGTCTTGCTACATTTGGTTATGGACTATTTTAGGACCTGAGGAGGTGATTAGATTCCCTACAGTGTGGAAACAGGCCCTTCGGCCCAACCAGTCCACACTGACCCTCCGAAGAGTAACCCACCCAGACCCATTTCCCTCTGACTAAGGCACCTACCACAATGGCAATTTAGCATGGCCAATTCACCTGACCTATACATCTTTGGACTGTGGGAGGAAACTGGAGCAACAGAGGAAATCCACGCAGACACTGGGAGAATGTGCAAACTCCAAAAAGCCTGAGGTTGGAATCAAACCTGGGACCCTGGTGCTGTGAGGCAGCAGTGCTAACCACTGAACCACCCCAAAGGTAGTTTGGTATTGAACCAGAATTCAACTCTTTGTCCATGTTTGAGCCAAGGCTGTAATGAGGTCAGGAGCTGAGTGGCCCTGGCAGAACACAAATTAGGCATCACAGAGAAGGTTATTGCTGAACGAGTGCTGCTTAATAGTACTATTGATGACACATTCTATCGCATTACTGATGATTGAGGGTAGGCTGATGGGACGGTAATTGGTCAGGTTGGATTGTCCTGTTTTTTGTGTACAGGATATGCCTGAACAATTTTCCACATTATTGAATAGATGCTAGTGTTGTAGCTGTGCTGAGAATAACAAAGTGCTGGGAAAACTCAGCAGGTCTGGTGATATCTATGGAGAGAGAGAAATGGAGATAATGTTTTGAGTTCAGTGTGCCAGAATGAAAACAAGTAGTCCTGTCTTATAACTGGCACCTCAGTTTTAGGTACTCCTCCTGGTATGTTTTCCTGCACTCTGCATTGAACCAGAGTTGGTCCCTGGCCTCATGTTAGGAGGTGAGTGTGGAATATACCAGGCCATAGGTTACAGATTGTGCTGGAGTACAATTCTGCTGCTTTTGATGGCCCATAGCCCCTCATGGATACCCAGTGTTGAGTTGCTAGATTTGTTGGAAGTCTATCCCATTTCGCCCAAAGATAGTGCCACACAACACAATGGAGCTTATTCTCAATATGAAGGTGGTCTTTGGTACGATGCCAGGGAAAATTACTGCAGATGCTGGAATCTGTACTGAAAACAACAATAGGTCAGACAGCATCCATGCAGAGAGAGCAAGCTAACGTTTCGATTCGAGCTGACTCTTCTTCAGAACTGATGTGAAGTGTGGAGGGGGCAGCATTTATGCTATAATTGGGGGTGGGAGGGCAAGGTGGTGGAGTGTAGAATGGTGGGGTAGTAAGGATGTTGATAGTTCAGATTAAGTAATCAGAATGTGAAAGCAATGAAGATGTTGACAGTGAAAGAGACGATCGAAACTCTTGTTGGTTCCAGCAACATCCTTTCTCCCTGATCATTCTACACTCAAATATGGCATTTGTTGTTTTTAATGCAGTGATCATGCCTACTCATACTGTCATGGAAGATACATCTGTGGTATGCAGATTGGTGATGAGAGGTCAGGTATGTTTTTTCCCTCTTGTTGGTTCCCTCACCACCTACTGCAGATCTGGTCTATTAGTGATGTTCTTTACGACCCAACCAGCTCCATCAGTAGTACTGCTACTGAGCCACTCTTGGTGGTGGACCTTGAAATCCCCCAGAGTATATGGCCTTGAGATGGTGGTGTTGAGCTGCCTTCTTAAAAAGTTGCTAATTAAGTTAACTGAAATTCCTGGATTGTCCTATCTCCCTTTTGAAACATACAAATTACATTTGTTGTTTGCTGTTCCCCTTGCATTATTCCCTTTGTTGAATGCTTTTTAAATATAGGTCATAGTACCTTTTGTTAAAAATCAGGAAACCGGTAACATGAATCGATAAAATACATTAGGCCCAAGCTTTTCTAAGTTTGCTCAGTTTATCAATGATCTTGCCCCTTTATATTTTCAATGCCTTTGTGTTTTCTTATCTCTTCTAATGTCACAAATGAACTACATAACAAAGAATTCTCACATCTGTTTAAAATTGTAACTGAAAAATCCACTTATGGGTTCTTGCACATAAACCCTAGTTTAGAAAAGGAATATTTAAAAATGGAATGCAAATAAATCACCAACGACAAAATGTCTCAATTTACATGCCCTGGTGTGCCTTCCATTCTATTCTGGAGCTACATGTCCACAGCTTTCCCTGTTCTTTTCTGACACTGACTACGCTCTAGTTCTGCATTGAACCTTGCTGTTGCTTCAAACCAGTCTTGGAGCCTTTGCTGGAACAAAGGGCAGCCTGCAATGTGACTCAATAGATTTTGTTGTAGCAAGCAGATGATACTGTGATACTTTGTAGGAATAACTGAAAATTATGTAAACATTCAGCAGATCAGACAGTTACTGTGGAGAGAAAAACAAAGTTAATATTTCATTAACATATTTATCTGAATTGTGTGGATCAAAATAGTGGTCATTTGACACTTTCATAATCTAATAACAATCTGAGATACAGGCTTATCATCATTATTATTACTCCTAAGTGACTCCAATCCAGTGCATCACCCATAATGGAAAATGAATTTTGTCATTTTTCCCATGGGCAATTGCCAGTTAACTGGAATCAAGCCTCCTTCTTTCATTATTTCTGATCATAGAAAGGGAAAAGCGACATAGGGAGAGAGGGATATCAAGAAAAATAAGGATATATGTGCAAGTCTCCAAAAAGATCAGTGCTCTAAATCTCTCTGCCACCCTAAAAATCTTAAGCATATATGAAAATGGCAGTACAAATATATGAACAGTTCTTATAATGCTTTAGTTCCTTAATTAAAAGTTATGTTTTTTTTTAGTGGTACTTCTGCTTTCTGTATGGTGAGAATATTCCACATAGTACTTTCCCCAATTTCTATTCCTGAATTGTTTTTTAACAAAAGTAACAGTAAAAATAAAAAAGGGTTAAAAAAAGGTACTTGTAGTGGCACACCGCTTCAATCAACTGCCAGTTTGACTTGGTTCCTACAACAGGTTTAACATAATGTCAGTAAGTGGTAAGGCCAGTATTGAAGCAGATGGTGTTTTTGTTGCCATGGAGATCTTTACACCACTGTTTTTGTTCATTACTGTTCAATTTTTATGAATATTTATTAGCATATTAAATGTGCTTAACATCATCTGGTTTGGGATATTGAATAGTTTCACAAGTTGTGTGAACACCAATTTGTATTGAATAAGGAAAAACATCCCAGGGTGCTTTGCAGTCAGCATTCAGCCCAAAATGGATGCCGTTTTGGTCTGGAGTCAAAGTAGTTTGGTGAAGAGAGAGATTGGACACAGCAACGTAATGTTGGCTGAGTTGGAATATAGATTGCAGAAGATAAGAGGTCAATCAGGAAATTAAGAGAAGTTTCAGGATCTGATGAAAATAATAGCAATTTTTTTTAACCAGTTAGTGATTTCCTTTGTAACTGATGCTAATCAGTTCATATTGTAAATGTATATTTATTTGGAGATCCTGAATGCTGGGAATTCTATTGATTGCAATCTTTAGCATTTTTAAGACACTTTTGAAATGCACACCAATATTATGTCTGAAATGTGGCATCTGATTTGTACACAGAAAGCTGTCATAAACAACAACCTATAATGCCCAGATAACCTGTCTTTTTGTGTTATAGGCTGAGGAATAAATATAAGCTAGAACAGTGTTGAGAATGCCTCTTTTTTGTTTCACAACTATGGCTTGGAACCTTACTCAATCTGGAAGGGAAGGAATTTTTTTAATGCTAACATCTTTCATCCTGTTAACGTGTATGATCATCTACACAAGTGATCATACATTTACCATTGCTATAACAGAAGACAGGAAAAGGACCTCAAGGCTGTTTTAACTCTCCAAACCATAATCTCCAAAGAGGTGTACTATTTTCAGGAAAGAGTTTAATACAACTGGTTTTGGGGATTTTGGTATGGATTTTGACTGTTTTGTGAACTGCATATAAAGTATACAATTTCTAAAAAAAAGTTGACCTCCAGCTAATTTGCACAGGTGAGGATATCTTCGGTGAATGTAGAAGTTATGTAAATTAAAAGCTTAAGAAAATTCTTCTGCTCACTCTTTAAAACTTTAATGCTCCATTTTCAACAAGTCTATTATCATCGAATATGGTCTGAAGGAATGCCTGAGACCTAATGGAATTGGGGAATGGGTGATGGATATATTAATGAATAATTTATTGGTCCTATAAATATGAGAAGCTAGTAATTGAAATAATATGAAAGAGGCTGATATTCCCATCACCAACTCACACTTTGTTTCCACATGAACAGTCCTTGACTACAGTACTGCCTCAGACAAAGTGTCAGTATGGGTGAGCTGATTGGATCTAATTGGACCAGATTAACAGCCTGAAAAGGGGAACTCAAACTCTCCGATGTCCAGCTAGCTGACCTTGGTAGAATCAGTATAGTAGTCAGTGGGGTCAGTTTTAGGGAGTGTGGCTAACAAATAAAACTCTCACATAAAAGTGTGAACTTGGTCTCTGTGTTTAAACACAGTTATTTTTTGCTGTACAATACTCTACACGGAATGTTTTTACATTCTAACAATTTCTCTGGAGGAAATATTTTTAAACTTACTTATTGGTTCTATCTATAATTATTTTAAATTTGTTTTTGGGACCCATGGAGACAAGCTATTAATATTTATCTTATCATCTTGGAGTTTTTTTTTTGCTTTTTTAGTTGAAATAAAAAAAGCTTGCATATGAATTTAGATCCAGTCAATTTTTTTATTGGAATCCCTCTTTCCCATATAATGCTGTTACGTGAAAGATTCCAGAAATGTTAGTTTAGTCCTAAGTTGCTGTGAATTCATAATTTAAATCATAGAATTCCCACAGTGTGGAAACAGGCCTTAAGCCCAACAAGTCCACACCAACCCTCCAAAGAGCATCCCCCTACCCTATCCCTGCATTTCCCATGGTTAATGCACCTAACTTACAGATCCCTGAACATTATAGGACAATTTTCCATAGCCAATCCACCTAACCTGCACATCTTTGGACTGTGGGAGGAAATCCACACAGACACAATGTCCAAACTCCACGCAGACAGTCATCCGAGGCTGGAATCGAATCCAGGTCGCTGGCTTTGTGGGACAGCAGTATTAACCACTGAGCCAAAGCTCCTGGTAGTTTGGTAATTAAATTTGTTACATTATCACACTGAAATTCAAATGGGTTGCTCTTTCTAGATATGAATTCCGCAGGACTGTTGCTGATGCTCTTGAGATTTCTGTCTGGAGAGTGAACATACTACCAGGGGGCCCATCTGCAGCCACTGTGAAGGAATGCCAGAATATCACCTTCTACATGGCAGGTAAGTGTTCAAGCAGGTTCGATTGAACAATTGAGATTCCTGCTAGAAAAGAAAATATTCCAGCAGTGTCACAATGAATTTCCTGCCTTTTACTTCTGCTCACTGTTCTGTCAATTTTGGTTTAGTGTCTGAATTTACTTATTTCCCTCGTTCTTTTGAATGTTTTGCTAAATGCTACGGACCACCTTATTATTAATTATTATTATTCAGCCTATAAACTAAAAGGATTTTACATAATACCAAATGCAGAAAATAACCATTTAAATGATTGGATCCAATGGGAAAGGAAGACCTTTGTTTCAGGAATCTTTGCTGAAACTCTAAATCACCAGTATTAAGCACAAGCTCAGCACCACCTTCTAGGTCAACTAGGGACAAACAATAAATGCTGACCCAGCCAGCAATATTCATGTCCTGTGGGAGAATAAGAAAAAGTTATTTTTAGTACATTTCCAGGGTAAAGTATTATGAAGGCGGTGCGTGTGAGGAGCAGCCCACGTTTTCTGTAAGTGCTTAATGCTGGGTGAACTATGCAGTGGGGAATTTCACTCCCTATTGTATAACCTGCCCATTTTATATTTCAATTTGTAAAGAGAAGTTGGGTGTAATGTCAAAAGGGAAGACAGTCATTGTGCAGAAAATTAAAGTGAATCCCACTCTTTTTATGCACCACCGATCATGAAGCTGATATTTGTGTGGCAGTGTATCAAGAACAGTGCAAACCTACAAACAACATTTTTATACGACACTCAAAACAAATCCATGGTGGTTAACCATATAAGAAGAAAAATGTCAAACAGCACCAATCACACTGAAGTATTAACCAACTCCACAGAACCGACTTGCACCTGCATTGGGCCAACCTGATGCATGTTCAGCTGCTTCTTTTGAATTTGCCAAAGCCCTCCTTGAAGAGCCTTGAAGTGCTCCGATGATTCTAAATGGCACGTTGATGATGAACAGCAATTAATTAAATGAGCAACGTGCAGAGTTTGAGATCAATTATGGACCGAATTGATTGGGTTTCAAAAATAATGGACCGCATGATAAGCCTCAATTTAGTTACAACGTTGCCATAAATAGCTCAGGGTCACAAGTGTAAACTGAATGGATGTATTTGACAGAGTGGTCTGTGAATCTGTATTTCTCATATAGAGCAGTCTGTGCTTTGAATGACTTAAATGACTTGTACATTCTCATCAAAATCATTGATATAGATAAAAAAAATTAATGGGCCCAGCATCAACTCCACTAGTCACAGGCCCCCAACCCAACATGCATCCTTCCATTATTACACAAAGATTGGTGGAGTAGCAGAAAGCATAGGGGACTGTCAAAGCATAAAAGGGAATACAGATAGACTGGAGAGTTAGGCGGAGAAGTGGCAGATGGATTTCAATCCAGGCAAATGTGAGGTGATACATTTTGGGAAGTCTAATACCAGAGCGAATTATACAGTAAACGGAAGAGCCTTGGGAAAGCTGTTATATTCAATACCCCATCCAATGAAGGCAAGCATACCATATGCCTTCTTAACCACTCTATCCACCCGTGCAGCAACCTTCAGGGTACAATGGATCTGAACTCCCAGATCTCTCTGCTCATCAAATTTTCCCAAGGCTCTTCCGTTTACTGTATAATTCACTCTAGATTAGACTTCCCAAAATGCATCACCTCACATTTGTCGAGATTGAAATCCATCTGCCACTTTTCCGCCCAACTCTCCAGTCTATCTATATCCTCCTGTATTCTCTGACAGTCCCCTATGCTTTCTGCTACTCCACCAATCTTTGTGTCATCTGCAAACTTGCTGATCATACCAACAGTGCCCTCTTCCAGATCATTTATGTATATTACAAACAACAGTGGCCCCAGCACTGACCCCTGTGGAACACCAGTGGTCACCTTTCTCCATTTCGAGAAACTCCCTTCAACTACTACTCTCTGTCTCCTGTTGCTCAACCAATTCTTTATCCACATAGCTAGAACACCCTGCACACTATGTGACTTCACTTTCTCTATTAGTTTACCATGGGGAACCTTATCAAACACCTTACTAAAGTCCATGTATATGACATCAACAGCTGTTCCTTCATCTATCAACTTGGTCAGTTCCTCAAAGAACTCTATTAAGTTGGTAAGGCACGATCTTGGCCGCACAAAATCATGTTGCCTATCACTGATAAGCCCATTCTTTTCTAAATATAAATAGATTTTATCCCTCAGTACCTTCTCCAGCAACGTTTCCACCATTGACATCAGCCTCACTGGTCTGTAGTTACCCACAAGATCCCCACTACCCTTTGTGGACAGGGGACAACATGAGCAACCCTCCAGTCCTCCGGCGCCTCACCTGTATTTAAGGATGCTACAAAGATATCCATCAGGGCCCCAGCTGTTTCCTCTCCTGCCTCCCCCAGCAACCTGGGATAGATCTCATCTGGTCCTGGGAATTTGTCCACCTTAATAACTTCTAGCTTACCCAACATCTTCCCTACTTTTGTCAACATGATCCAGAGTTATCAAACTTCTCTCTCTAAATCTGAACATTCATCATGTCCCTCTCCTCAGTGAACACTGGTGCAAAGTAATTATGCAGAATCTCACCTATTCTCTCAGGTTCAACACAAACCTTCCTTCCTTATCCTTTAGTGGACCAATCCGTTCTCTAGTTACCTGCTTGCTTCTTATATAAGAATGAAAGGCTTTGGTATTCTCCTTAATTCTGCTTGCTAAAGCTATTTCATGACTCCTTTTAGCCCGCTTGATTCCTCATTTAAGACTGGTCCTACTCTTCCGAAGTTCCTCCAGGGCCCGTTCTGTTCTTAGCTGCCTGGAC